>NC_058189.1:47084921-47705100 GCF_907165205.1 Coccinella septempunctata | reverse complement strand
TCACTATCAGTCCTAAGTCCTACATATTAAGGGCGAATAAAATGTTGATTATATCAGTATAATAATCTCGGAAGTTCTAATAGCTGCTACTAAGTGCAAATTTATTCATTATACAGTAATAAAATTGTATAGGAATGAAGTAAACTCAGGGATGTATGAGATTTACAGATAGTAGGTTCTATAAATATATCTACACTACACCTATATTCTTTTACAATCCCATCATAGCTAGGTACTCATAAGAGGTCTCAGTTTTCATTCAATTATGGAATAGGTACAACAGAAAAACTACTCTCATGTTTGAGTCCGTTGAATTCTTCAAAATTAACAATATTTCTTCTTGGATAATTTTTCAGAGATCATTAGATATGCGTATTTCAGCCGTATGCTTGACTGGGTACAGTGTTGAAAATGGAGAAATTGTTATGGAAAATTACTTATACAGTTTTCGCCAGAAAACACTTGATGAATTGAATAATTGAATATGAAAATAACTTCACTAAACGTTGAGTTCAACGTTGTACATGAGGTCAATGATTCTGCCAGTATATTCTCTCTTTTATAGATTTTTACATTTAACGATCATGCATGGTGAAAAAAAATTTCAAAGAATTGATGAAATAAAAATTTCGAAAGGAATTACATATAAGTATGAATTCTCTAGTAGGTAAGTGTAGAAGCAGATACGAGTTTTGAGTAAGTAATGATTTCAATAGGTAGTTTGAGTATCAAGAGAAATTTCATCCCTTTATGATGCCAAGGAACCTCTGATTTAGGTTCTTCAAGTTTTCGAACATTCCGTACATTGAAATAGTTTTCAAGCTTTCATATTACCTTTCGTATTCGTGTTAGAGGTCAGATATTTCTGAGATGGTTATATTCAAAATGACTTTCTTTCATTGGAGTAACACATTTGAGCAAAGAAATATTTCACTTTATTCAAATAAGATTAGTGCAAACCGCATTTCACAGGGTAGTCGGGAACTGCAAGTCATTGTTTCGAGTTCTCAGTTTTTCTGTCGCTTCCAAGTTATTAAAACAGTATATTGTAGTAGCACCTATGATTCTGTCAATATTTTCGTTAAATATCATGTTATATTATCTCATTTCCCAAGTATTCTTTGCCAGTTGAACAATGAAATTTTCATGCCATTATTACATGAAATGACAATAACCGATACAATTATGAAATCGGAAATGCTTAATGTACCTACTTCTTTGTCAAATCATAAATAATCGATCAAGAACGGTTTTTCAGTGAAGCCGTAAAAATAGTGACGTTTACAATGTTGTTTACGAATTTCTTTCTCTCAGAACAAGAAGCAATGTTTTTTATATATTCATGATGAACAATTTTTGACGGAAATCTAAGCAAGTAGAAAATAAATGGTTTAGCTGATTATTGGGTAATTTTTCTCGCAAAAATGGTGGAATCAGTTCAGTACATGAATACAGATATATGAGCGAGTCTATGACTTGGAGATAATTCAGTGAATCAAGGAAACTTTTCTTGTTATGCAAATATGCTAGGATAAATCAATTATTATTTCAAATTGCGCCATTTTCAATGCAAGAAAAATTCTTATTCCTTGTCGTTTAAAATATCAACTGAACCGAAAATTCATGTTCATTCGATAAAGGATTTGATCAGGTAGAAAATATCAAATATAGGCATAAATTGAAAAATAAAATAAATCCTACATACTGATCATGTATTCAAATACGAATCAGTTATTCCGAATATACAAGAATATTTGTTTAGTTAATTTAAAAGCATATGGAAATAGAGAAATAGTAAATGAATAAAATGTCCATGTAATGAGAGGATCAAAGCATGTACAGGGTGGGCAAAATTCGATGTTTTAGCACTACAGATTTTAAACCAGAGGAGATACACAAAATCTGATACCCCATTCTCGTTCTCTTTTTCTGAGAAACTAACAATAGTAGTAGTCATTTTTGGCCACTTTCTTTTGTTTTCGAGTTATAAGCAAAAATTGGAAAAATGGCGATATTGAAATAAATTTATATCTCCGCTAATACTGATGATAGAGCTCTGAAATTGAAACATTACACAGGCACTTTTTCAAGTAGAATCCAGTGGCGTGCTCGCCTTTTCAGCAGGATTTTTATTTACGAAGCTATGACCCAAAGTTATGTTTTTTTAAATGGGAACACTAGTTTTCTGTGCAATTTTTTGAAAGCTTAATTTTTACTGATTTCAAAAATATATAACATCATATGGTTTGTATCAATATAAATAATAGAAAATGGTCAAAAACCTTTTTTCTCAATATTTCTATGGTTTCAACTTTTGATGAGCAGAGGAACATAAAGCATCGTATGATTACCACTGTCTCCTTCTATGAGTCCTTTCATTATTATGAAAATTTATGAAATATATCTTGATTCAAATTTTGTGAAAATTCGTAAAAAGCATAGAAAGAATGACATTGCCGGAAGGAGACTGATTTTGTTATAGGAAACTCTATTTTTCTGTGCTCGTCAAAAGTTGAAACCATAGAAATATTGAGAAAAAAGGTTTTTGACCATTTTCTATTATTTATATTGATACAAACCATATGATGTTATATATTTTTGAAATCAGTAAAAATTAAGCTTTCAAAAAATTGCACAGAAAACTAGTGTTCTCATTTAAAAAAACATAACTTTGGGTCATAGCTTCGTAATTAAAAATCCTGCTAAGAAGGCGAGCACGCCACTGGATTCTACGTAAAAAAGTGCCTGTAGAATGTTTCAATTTCAGATCTCTATCATCAGTATAAATTTATTTCGATATCGCCATTTTTCCAATTTTTGCTTATAATTCGAAAACAAAAGAAAGTGTCCAAAAATCACTACTACTATTGTTAGTTTCTCAGAAAAAGAGAACGAGAGTGGGGTATCAGATTTTGTGTATCTCCTCTGGTTTAAAAACTGTAGTGCTAAAACATCGAATTTTGCTCACCCTGTACATGAAAAACATTGATTAAAAAACTTGCCTTGTATGAGGGTAAATTCAATAGGTAGTGCAAATGACTTTTTTCGCAAAGTAAGTCACTATATTCTCGATTCAAACTTCTTTGTAGAAGGTTCAGGTGCAATTTCTATACCAACTCATTAGGTAGGTACTAACGTGTGTATGTGTGTGAATGTTCTCTAATTGGCCAATTATCAGCTCTTTTCTGCCAATATGCCGATATATGAGAAATAATTGTAACATTTCTTATCAATAAGAACAGGATATTTCAAATTCAGATTGCCATGGGTATTTTCAATCTTAACTGTGAAAATGACGAATTTGAAAACTCAGTGTTAATTTAGTGGATATGTTATTTGCTATGACGATAAATATATAATCATTTGAAATTTTTGTAGGAACAAGAAATGTTGGAACGGATGTTTACATTTTATTTTTGCCTACTCCAACTTATTACTTGTACTTAAAATAAAAATTAAAAATTTCATGGGGGCATTATTAGTATTATATAATTGAGACCGTGGATAGATTAAAAATAAAAAAAATATAGCGACTTACATTCTGCACCTGTTATTCATTACACCAAGTACTGTCATCAGACGGTACATCAATACCTTCCCAGGTAGGTGATATAGCAAGGTAGAAGCAGCTTAACTGTAAATGTGAATGTAAACAGCTGATAGATTGACGTTTCGCTATGCGCAACGTTCGTTGTTTCTATTGAGAAAAAGAATATTCTTCTTCATAGATTACTTTTCTATGGAACAGGATAATGAAGTAATTTTTGGGAGATAAAAATACACAAGAAAATTCCAATATGATATATGTGAATAGGAAATATTGAATCTTGTACTATTTCTAATGAATTGTGAGGATTTGTTCAGATATTTCCTTATTTATACCTGACCGATTTTTATTATCTCACGCATTATCTTAACGTTTTCTTTTCATTTGCGTGAAATTTTGCTTCGCAATTCGCATTGTCATTTTATTTTGATTGTTCGTTTCCTTAATATTTTGTTATGTGCTTTGTGATCATTATTTCACATTATGTTTGTCTGTAGAAGTTATTCTCTCAAATATTCTGCTGATGAAAATGTCGGACCTACGCAATATATAGAATGTCTGAAACGTTGAAGCAATGTATGAAATGTTATATATTTATACTTTGCCTATAGGCATATCGGGAACAAAAAATAGTCTTCGTAGACCCCAAATATAAGCATGTCTTTAACACCCTGTAAATTTGTTTTATTGAAGTTGAATTTCGAGCAAACACGAGGTGTTTTATTTCCCACTCATTCTAAGAGTAATTATTCAGGTAGGTACATAACGTTGAGAAATATACAAAATTTTATTTATTTTTTATTTTACAGTTTTACACATTGCCATCGGGTATTTTATAGGTACAATCTCCCTGGGTGTTACAATGTTACAATGCCCTAATAAGCATTCTATAACATGAATTATACACGTTGCGGGTTACATAATTATACTTCAGTAGTTTACCTGTTTACTACCAAATTTAGAGCATTTTTCACCTTCTCTGTTTGTCTCATTCAATGTTGGTATGATGACGCGAATGAAATTCCATGCTTTGTTCATTGAAGAGATGGTTCACTGGTGGACATTTTTAAATATCTTCAAGTGGGCTACATGGCCTACATGTTACATAGTTTAATTCATTTCGAAGTTAATGAATGATTATTCATTTTTCATTATAGGGGTAGTTTTAATTTTATAATGGTTGTTGTTATTCAAATGCAGAAAAAGATGAGGAAAATAATGCGAGAATTTGAATGGGAAGCTTTTTACACTAATGAGAGAATTTCATCGTCCTGTGTGTATTTTGCAAACTTCCATTAAGTTTTCGAGGATTTAATGGCGCTTCTTAATCGCATAAATTTATTCCTTAGCCATTGTTGGAGATTATCCTTAGCTGATAAATGAATGCGAAGACGAATGAATGTCAACAAGTAGATGCGAGATGAGCTTTTTGTCTACATTTTCATCCCGCTCTTTTGTTAATTTCAATTGATACATGTACATAAATGAGGGAGCTAACAGTATGAATCTGTGATTTGGAATATCTTTATCCTACTAGCCTAGAATATATGTAAAGGGAACCATATTTATTATTGTTATATATTGTATATATTATATATTGTTATATTACTTTGATTAATGTGGCGCATTCACCAATTATCAATATTATATTGTAAATGTGAAGTCTCTAGAATCCCTATTTCATGGAATATTATCAGGTCGTGTATTGGAAAAGTTACTAATATCATGGTTAAATACAACAGACCGTCTGGCTGTTACACCCTATATTTTGTCATATTTCTGATAATCATCCCCATTCAGTTGAGGAAAACTGTGAAATTTTGACTGGAAGATGATTCGTTTCGTGTATTCGGTTCAGCACTTATCATCCATTCGTATTTTTTTACACCAGACCGCGTAATGTTGAAGGCTAAGGGTTGCAACAACCCATATCATGTACTATTTGTGATGACCATCCATAAAGTTGAAGAAACATGGGAAATTCTCGGGGAAATGTTATGTGTGTTGCAACCATTTTCCATGGACCAATAGCTGGAATGAATGATTTCTCACCTTTTTCTCATACCGATCATCACTACCATCAGAAATATGACATAGTATATGACATGTAGGTGGGCTGATGCAATAAAATATTACCATAAAAATAACGTGCGTTCAAAAATATTCGTCGTCAAGTAGGCTATGGAATTTTGGACGTCGATATTTCGTGCCTAAACGTAATTCTTAGCTCGTGCTATACTATTTTCCAGGTGAACTGAAAATGGAAATATTCTGTTCCGGCGAATTCATAGAAGCCTATGTTGCTGTAGATTATTAAGTATGAATTTTTCCATTGGTATGTTCAAACAAAAAAGGAAGTGGTCCACCAAAGAAGAAAAGTCCAGAGTTCAGCAATAATGAAAACATCATGACAGAAGCTCGACAAACCTCTGTTCAGGTTTTATCTCAAGTGGCTGGAGTATCCGTTAGCATATGCCACCCTATTTTGAAGAAAAGATCTCCATTTGTTTCCATAAAGATAGACATGTTATCAGAAAACTGAAAAGGTTGTGATTATTGAGATTCTTACTGTGATTTATTCATATGACTGAAGTAGCTAGAACCTTCTTACAAAAAAAACATAATACCACGATCAATTCAAGATTCATGTCTCTTACGTATGAAAATAGTGGACGGTTAAAATTTTTACGAAGAATTTTTCTAACCGCCTCCGATTGTTTGGATTCTTGTCATCTTACTCAATGAAAGAAATGCTTTTCGAACGTTGGGTGAAATTTACAGGTAACTTTTTCTAAAAAGTGCCTTTCCGTACAAAATTATAAAATATAGGTTAATGTCATCATTGTTTACATTATGGGAAGATCAAGTAATTCAAGGAAAGACATACGTTCAGCCACCGAACATAAGCCTTCAAAATTTCATAGCCTACTTGACCTCGTAATATTTTGGAAAATATGCAGCGATGTGCCGTAAAAAAGTGTGTTTGAAATAAAAGTGCAATTTATACACGGAAGAGGAAAGCGATTCACTTATTCCGGTAAGTTTTTGATATTTTATTCTTGTTTGAGTTCACCACTTTATGAAATCAGGGGAGGGAGTTAGGGGACGCCAGGGTCGAATTTTGTTTGAATACGATCTAATGATTTGTACCTTCATTGAAATGTTGAGATTGTACATTAAATAATTGATTTTAATTTTAGTTTTCCCAGAAATTAAACCAGACAACAGCAGTGGAGAGTTGCACTGGATCTTGAACACAATTTACACTTCTCTTCTAATTTACACTTCTCTTCTAATTTACACTTCAGACTTCAGTATAATGAGAGAAATCGACTTTTATCGTAAATTGGGAAAAAGTAGCCATCCCGAGTGAGGTAAGATGAAGTTTACCACTTCTTTAACTCGCTTTCTTATCTGAATATTGCAAGTGATTTCTGACAACATCTTTTTGTGTGGTGGACTTGAAATTTGGTAGCTTCTCATATTTCGAAGTAAAATTTCAGTTGAAAACTTGTTGCAGGAATAAAAACGGTTTCTCGATGACGAGTGCGTCGTCAGTACTTCAAGAAGGAAGTTGCTATCCTACAAGCCGTTCTCAATTCATTGGAAGGAAAAATTCAAGATTAAAGCTTGGAAGGCCGAGGCAAATAACCAATGAAAAATTTCTTCGAAGACAGCTACATGCGTAAAAAACATAAATATGGCAATGACCTCAAATAATTTGCTCTAAAATTACATTATTATTCAGTTAAAGCATACAGTTTTATAAAACGAACTCTTAATTATGATTCACTTCAACACCAAAAAGAACTTTTGAGGTGGCATAAAAATTTGAAGGGGGAAGCCAGGCCCGGATCTACGATTTTTTCTGACCGGGGCAAATATTCATGATGGCGCCCCCCCCCCCCCCTTCTAAGGTTCGTAGGAAAAATCTAATTGCATATTCGTCATCACTTTCAACCCGAGTTATTTTTTTCACTAGTTCGAGGTCGTATAGATTACGAATATGCAATTAGATTTTTCCTAAGATGAGTACTTTGGGAAAAAAATCACTCATATTTTTTTCCCATTGTTCCATCAAAAGATATTTTTTCTCATTGTTCCATTAAAAGTTATTCTTTTCCCAAAATACTCCCAAAAATTGCATAAATAAAAAAAAATTTTAAAGTTTGTATTTACAAGAATGTCGTTTGCAACCCGCCATCGTCTATCGTTTTTACCCGCGCTTCATGAACGAAATTATTCCGAACAAAAATTAATTTTTTTAACTACATATATCGACCCGGATCATTTTACATATTAATTCAAGGTAGATCACGAATAAGCAATTAGATTTTTGGAGGATCAGTATTTTGAGGAATAAATCACTTTTAGTGCAAAATTTCGGAAATATTGGTCAACTTTGAGGAGCTGTAGCAGCTAGAAAAAAGGCATTAGTCATATGCTGTTTTTTTGGTGATGAATTGGTTCTTTGCAAATATAAAAATCCACATTTCATTCATCTATGTCGAACGGTTAAGATTTTATGAATTTTTCCGCGAATAAGGTCCAAAATTTCCGATTTTCCATCGACCATAACTTGAAAAGTAATTTTTTTTAAATATTTGTTTGCATATTCGTGTTCTACGCCCTCGAATTAGTGTACAGAATGAATTCGGTTTTGATCGGAGACCAAAAATATTCTTCAGAACCGCCCACTTTGTATATATTTCATTTTGTGAAAACATTTAAAAAAAACTCAATTTCGTGAAACTTTTGTATAAAACATTTTTTTGTACCTTTCTTAGTAACAAAGTTAAAGGGAGGCTCAAATTATGGTGAAAAACTCGGTACATCTGTAGAAAATTTGAAAAAATTTCGATCTTACCGATTTCCACCAAAATTGGTGTTTTTACTAAGGCATAGATTACGAATATGCAAACAGAATTATGCTGAAAGGATTAGTTTTTATGTTATGGTCTATAGAAAATCGGAAATTTTGGCCCTTGGTTCCAGATGAGAAGGCGATGAGTCGGTAATTCCCATAGACATAACCCCAATGGGTTTAGTCTATGGTAATTCCCCAGGCAAAGAAATTACTGCTTGGAACGCAGTGTAAACATATCAGATCTTTCAACCTATTTCACCCAAGTGTGGCGGTCATTCGTAGATGACTGAATAATATGCAGTTAATTTATCCCTCATTGATTTTAAAGATTTTAGACATAGTGATGGTTTATCATGTTTCCATTCTAATACAGTTTCCATTTTAGCACTAGGAAATTAATTTTTTCCGAGAAAATCAAAAGTAAAAAAATTTTGCCTCTGGTTGATTTTGGCGCCCCCTTAGGCTGGCGCCCGGGGCAAGCGCCCCGCTTGCCCCCCCCTAGATCCGGGCCTGGGGGAAGCAGACTGTTGAAGTATTTGAGTTGCTAAAAATGAAAGTTCAAAACACTGCTTCTTAGTTGATATGCAATATAACTAAATTCAATTCAAAACTGCCCATAAAAAAAAGAATGATGCTTCATTTAGAATTGAGGGATTCTTTTATGGGTAACTGTAGATAATAAGAAATCATTTCTGATTTCACAATTAT
Organism: Coccinella septempunctata; assembly: GCF_907165205.1. Lineage (NCBI taxonomy): Eukaryota > Metazoa > Arthropoda > Insecta > Coleoptera > Coccinellidae > Coccinella > Coccinella septempunctata. Next base: position 47,695,978 of record NC_058189.1, on the reverse strand, counting down.
TAGTACATTTCTACAGTGTAATATTACATTTTTCCAAATCCTCAAAATCTGTTCAAAAGACTTGAGGATCTCTTCAATGAACAAACTCTTCTAGATTCTAATTATACAAATTCCATAAAATTCAGCTGCTTCCACTTCTATTGTTCTGAGAATTAACCATTTCAAAGGGAATTTATTTGATGAAAGTAATTTTTGGTTTTTATTATATACTTAGTGAATACAATTTCAAATAATCTGTATATATAGGATAGGGTCATATTGGCCATTAGTGTACAGAAACATTTTATTCGAAATAAATTCTTTTTTACATTAGGTGTTTTGGTATTATTAGTTCTACATCCCTTTGATTAGTTGTCATAAGAAAAATACTCGAAATCTTTGCATTGAAACATATTTCCATTCGGTATAAAGTTATTGCCGACTTCCTGAAATATTCACAGTGCTGCTAATTCTGAATCCGCCCCTGTCCAGTTCCCCCACCCAAGGAAACCAAATTTATATTTATGGCAGTATTTTGTGAACGAGTTTTTGTCGAGATGCTCTATCTCCTGTTTTATTAATCTAAGGTCCAAATCTTATTGCGCTATAACAATTACTTCAAAAGTTACAAATGGAAAGTGTAATAAGATTCGAATCTGGTGAAATAAATTGTAATCTGATTGCTACCTTTCTTAGGTAACTAGGTAATTAGCTATGCAGTAGCTCTGCACTGCATAAACTGACCATAAAGATGATGGTTTGCATTACCAGAAATCTAACCTCCTTGCGCGTGCATTTCTTGGAAAGATTTATGATAGGATTTCAAGTAGTATTGAATTGAATGAATTGGCAACATTTTCGTAGATGGAAATTATTAGCACGTTTCATTACTCGACTCGACTAGGAAGCAGAATTCTTTTCTCCCTAATTTTGTATGAAAAATTTCGTTATTGAATGCGTACTTCCGGATTTATTCTCAAACTTATCTGGAGAATATTCGTTATAACAATCTCATCATGTTTTTCAGGGACAAGTACAGGAGAAATACAATTCGCATCGCATAGTACTTCCTAAGATTTAACAAAAACGCCTGACAAACCCGAGTCAGGTAACCTAATTCACGATCGGACAACCGGAAAAGAATTAACTAAAACTGAATATATTTGGTTTTTTCGCAAACCAGATTTTCAACTTGAGTCAAATCCAAATGTTCTATAATGGGGTGGCGAATAACTGAATAACAAATGAATTGCCTTCCCTAAATAGTACTTTTCCAGATTCATCCCATAAAATCATTAACCTTTCTCATTTTCTTCTTAATTACTGGATCCCAATTTCATTGAAATACGAGAGCACATGTCCATTATTGGGAAAAATTATCATTTACAAAAACTGACTCCCAAACACCTCGTATGCGCAAGAAAATTATCATAGCATGTGTTCAACGCACAATATCGAAAAAAATGGAAAATGATAATCATGTTCATCTCGAAGAAATCATAACTTTATTCAATACGAAAATAACATTGCAACAAATCTATATTACAAAGTTTGAACGCAACAGAAAATCAAAGAACTAGAATTTTCTTTCTCCGCTTCTAATTATTTTTGTCAGTTAGAGTGAGATGATTTTCTTACTCTTCTGAATTATTCTCGGAAAGAATAATAATACAACAAAGCAGTTTGCACAAGGGCGGTCCTAGACTGATTTTCTGGGGGAGAGTAGTAATTGAAAGAACAATTGAAATTTCAAATTAAGACTTCAAATAACACCCTGTTGGTAGCATTTGCAGTCCCATATTTTTTTTCTTAAAATTGTACAGGGAATCTCTCCTTTTCATTTCATTATAATGTTGTTTTTTCTTAGCTTTTTTATATGAAAAATTAAAAAAATCGAATTCGTTATGGGCTCTGGGGGGGTAATTACCCCCTTGAGTTTGCAGGTATTGATTAGTTTAGTCGTTTAGGTTCATAAATTGAAAGCATTTTGGGATGTCGAACCTAACAAAAGTACATATATTATTTCATATAATGAGTATTCACTTTTATCATAAAAAATTTATCAGAATAGTTTAGAGATCATACTCTTGTACTCTAGCTAAAAAAATGTTACGATGTTCAACCTTTAAAATTCGAAATAAAAGATGGATCAGTCGAACAGGACAAAATTCGTATCCGGAGGTAAAATACCCTCCCATTCGGATCTCCGGAGGAGGGTGCCTGAGCGAGTGAATCATCGAACAAACACCAATGAAAAGCACATAGCTTTTGCAGCATGGAACGTCAGAACCTTGCTAGACAACCCCAAGGCCGACCGACCAGAGAGGCGTACTGCCCTAATCGATAAGGAACTGCAACGAACATCCATTGCAATAGTTGCTTTAAGCGAAACACGCTTTTCGGACGAAGGTAGCTTGGTAGAACAAGCGTATACTTTTTTCTGGAAAGGCTTGCCGGAAGGCGAAATCAGACAACATGGCGTAGGCTTTGCCATTAGAAACGACCTGGCCGCCAAACTTACCGAAAATCCAGTTGGTATCTCAGAACGTCTAATGACCCTACGTTTTCCTGCAGCGAATAACACGTTTGTGAACATCATTGCAGTATACGCACCCACTTTGAACTCCTCTGACAACTTAAAGGACACTTTTTACGAAACACTCGTTGCTACATTGGGTAAAATCCCAAAACGGGAACGAATTATTCTCCTTGGAGACTTCAACGCTAGAGTGGGCAGAGGTCAAGACTCAGAACTATGGCCGGGAATAATAGGGAAACACGGCACAGACAGCATCAATTCGAATGGAGAACGTCTGCTGGCTCTTTGTGCAGAACACAATCTGTGTATAACGAACACCTATTTTATTACGAGAGCCAATTCAAGGGGGACCTGGCGCCACCCGCGCTCAGGGCATTGGCATACCCTCGACTATGTGATCGTGAGAAGGAAAGATCTGAAAGAGGTGTTGGTCACTAAACCCAGAGCAGATCTGGAGTGCTGGACTGATCATAGGCTGGTAATCTCGAGAATGAAAATCTCAATGCGCCCAAAATACCAACGCAAGCCGAAGTATCTAAGAGAGCGCCTTCAAATATCCAAACTACAAAACCCTTCTACAAAGGACAGATTCACAGCTGCCGTCAAAGATAACCTAACACCACCGGATTATAACGACGACATTGAGACTCATTGGCTCCGTTTCAAGTCATCCCTTACAAATACAGCGAAAGAAATACTGGGCACAGAACGCTCCCGAAAATCCCCAGACTGGTTTGCCGACAGCGAAACTCATATCGCACCCCTTTTGGACGCAAAACACAAAGCGATGAAAACCGCAATTAACAAGCCTGGCGATGTTGCAGCCCAAATAGGTTTCATAAACATAAAACGCGAGGTCCGTCAAGAAATAAGAAAAATCAAGGACAGCTGGTGGAAAGAAAAAGCTAGGGAAATACAAGCTTACGCCGATAACCATGACTACAGGCGTTTTTTCGAAGCTATTAAAACTGTTTACGGTCCAAGCAGAAAAGCTAGCTTTCCTATAAGAGATGCTCATGGAGCTATTCTAACTGATGATAGAAAAATTCTCGAAAGATGGAAGGAGCATTACTCACAGGTCTTGAATCAAAATAACGACTCGGATTTATCCATTTTAGACCTGCTTCCCGCGTATAGTCCGATGACATCGCTTGATGACCAAATTTCAATGTCGGAAATCATAAGCGCGATTAAAAATATGAAAAATGATAAGTCACCTGGTCTAGACGGCATTCCGGCGGAGATATTCAAAGCCATGGATGAGGACATTGTCAATAGTCTCCTAATACTATTCCGCAAGATCTGGGAACAGGGAGATGTGCCACAAGACTTCAGAGACGCTTTAGTTATCAACCTCTATAAGAACAAAGGCGATACGTCGAATTGCAACAATTACAGGGGCATATCGTTGCTTAATGTGGCCAGTAAAATTCTCTCGAAGATTATGGCTAATCGTCTGGTTCCACTCTTAGAGAAGCTTTTACCTGAATCCCAGTGCGGCTTTCGACCAAATCGAGGTACGGTGGACCTAATTTTTACACTGCGACAGCTACAAGAAAAGGCCCGTGAACAACAATCAAGGATTTATACAGCCTTCATCGATTTAAGCAAGGCATTTGACTCGGTGAATCGGAGAGCGCTCTGGAAAATCATGGCACGTCTAGGAGTACCCGAAAAATTCCTGGCAGTGTGTAAAAGCCTTCATACCAACAACACCGCTAGAATACAGCATAATGGCTCTACAACCGACCATTTCTCAACCAACTCTGGAATAAAACAAGGCTGCGTATTAGCGCCTTTACTGTTCAATATTTTCGCCATAGCTGTATCGATAATTGCTGACATGAGCATGCCCGTAAGAGGTGTTGGGATAAGATTCAGATTTGATGGAGGCCTGTTTAACCTGAAGCGCCTCAGAGCAAAAACCCGTACTAAGTTTATCACGGAACTTCAATATGCAGACGACTGTTCACTCATCGCTAGCAGCTCAGAGGATCTACAGATAATGATGGACACCTATAAACATATATACGAAGCTTTAGGCCTTAGACTCAATATTGACAAGACCAAAATCCTGGTAAGTCCGCCAGAAAGCCTTCAAACAGATATCAGCCTGGACAATGAAACTCTAGAACAGGTCGAGCAGTTCAAATACTTGGGAAGCTTCATAAATACTAGGGCTAACCTTGACACGGAAATACACAACCGTATCAATTCGGCATCACGGGCATTCTGGAAGCTGAAGGACAGAGTGTTCCAGAATCACGACCTCAATCTGAAGACCAAGACAGCTGTTTACAGAGCAGTGGTCCTCCCAACGCTTCTTTACGGAAGCGAAAGCTGGACTCCCTACAGGCGACATATTAAACAGCTTGAACAGACGCAGCAACGTCATCTAAGACAGATAATGCACATCAGATGGTTCCACAAAGTTTCGAATGCAGAAGTCTTGCAGCGCGCGAGTTGTACAACAATTGAGACTCAAGTAACGAGGGCCCGACTCAGATGGAGCGGCCACATTCTGAGGATGCAAGACACAAGACTCCCCAAAATAGCTCTATACGGCGAACTCACTGAGGGAGCCCGGAAACCAGGAGGCCAGTATAAGCGGTTTAAGGATACACTACATCAATCCCTAAAATCAGTTAATGCTAATCATAACTGGGAACAACTAGCGTTAGACAGGTCACAGTGGAGGTCTTTGGTCCACAGTTATAATGGAGAATCGAGAAGGATACAGCGGCGGCCAGATCTGGTTGGAGACTATCCATGCCCTGAGTGTGGAAGGATCTGCAGGTCACGGTTGGGTCTCTTTAGTCACAGGAGGGCACACAATCGCAACTAGCACTAAGAAGTTACAAGTCTGTTCCAATTTTTTTTTTTTTTTTTTTTCTTCTTCTTTTTGTAGATTTATTTCCGGTAACGGGATACAGCAATGAATGAAAATTCGAAATAAGGATTTGTTGCAACATTATTGAATTTACGTATACAAGGTGTTTGAAACTTAGTCATTGGTCATTGATTATAAAATTTGTCCAAAATATGTAGATTCCTTCTTGTTTTTCAATAAGATTGGGATCTAAAAAATAGGAGAATAAAAATACTTGATGATTCAAGCTGGAAAAGTACCATTTGTGGAAAACAAGTTATTTTTTTAAATTTTGTGCCACCTAATTTTTGAAACATCTAGGTTTGACTCAAGCTAACAAGTGGAAAGGCTGTATGCGGATACACCAAATACATTTGATATTACTTATTTTTTTTTGCTCCTTTCAAATTTGTGAATGAAATCTCGAAATATTGATAAATATTGATATACGGGGTGTTGTTTCGACTCGAAATTTAATCATAAAATTTCTTAGAGCCGAACCTGGAATGGGACTTTTTTTATTACGTGAGTCGATAGCACTTCAGACAAAGAATAGTCGAATCAAAAATCACAAAAATGTATAATGTATAGGCTGGTTTATAAGTTATAATTAATTGAATAGACGGAGAATGTATCTTGGTGATAAATAATGGTACATCCATAAAATACAGATTATGGAGAAGCACCACCGTGTCCTCCATCTACCCTGTTTTTTCGCGAATATCCCGATGAATAACCCGTATAATCTCAGTGCCGGACTGGCTCATACTTTCCTAGTGAGATTGTGAAAACCGTGGGGCCCCCAATGGTAAACGAATAGAAACCTTTCATAAGAATAACTCATAAAAATAAATAAAGAAAGAAAGTCTGAAAAGTACTAAAAATAAATATGAAGAAGAGCGTTTATAGAGGGTGCTTCCCAATGACCTGGCAAACATAATAAGACTATATGCTATATATGAATATATGTATGTTAAATAGTGCTGTAGATGAGATAGGGAGAAACATTTTTGACTCAGGTTATGCCAGTGTAGCAAACTTATGAATATGAAGCATTTGCGAGATGCAAGATGTTATAGGACATTTTCAGCAATATTTTGTTGAGTGTTGTGAAATTTTCCTTTGACGAATCAGATTTAATTCCTTGAGTACAGATATTCCATTTTCTAAGAATTTCCGTGAAAAAAATTCAACAAAATCGAAAAGAATTTTGTTACATGTCCATAGCGAAAAGCAAATCATAAGCGAATACTTTCCGTAGTTACTCTGCTGTTTCCCATCCTGAAGGATGAAAACAGAATCATAAAAAATTTATAGCTAAGGGTTGAAGCTTTCTCTTGGATTTAAAAAAAAAATTTCCAATCACTATTTTGGCTCTGGTCAAAATAATGATACACATGTTTGCAGGACCACCCTGGTAGATAATATCCAATAATCACAACAAAATTTCACTATAATTTCAATTAAACACTGGTAGGAATCGAACTCTCCCCACACTAGGATCGAAAGGTTTGATCCTCACCTCTACAATGCGCTGATAGAAAAAATGTATAGGATAAGAATGATCCCAATTTGTATTTCATAGGTTAGGATCGAGCCTCCCGATTTGAGGAAGGGGAGTGCGATTCTCAACAGTGCTTTAGTGAAATGTAAAAAAATATAAAATTTTCTTGTCATTATTGGATATTATAATTCAAAAAGTTACAGCTCTAGACAAATGTGAAAAAACTGTGTTCGGTTTTTGTGAAAAATTTTTACCAAAATTCTTTAAAAAATCCAGTATAAGAATGAAATTCCAATTCATAATAATTTTTGAATCTTTGAATTGAGCACAAAACACAAAAAAAGTCTGTAGTTTGTGACTCAGAAACTTTCTTTTACAAAACACAAAACAACTCGCTCAACAAAATATTGCTGTAAATCCCGCTTATGCTTCGAAAACGGGAAATACACCAAAACAAAAACAAATGCAAAAAAAAATGTCCAACCCTTTTCCCCCACGCATTTCAAGTTGCAGAGTCACTTTCAAAAAAGGTACGGGAAAAAAGCCTACTATTTCTTTCCGCACGCAAATGTCAAATAGTAAATTGAATTCTATCATGTATCCATGCACCGAACGCCAACGATGACCCATTGCAACGACAGTCTGTCATTATATATGAATTAATCAAATCAAATTTGATGTGTTCCTCAAAATGGATATATTTATACACTGCGCAAAAAATTAACGCACATTCTGAAAATCTCAATTTTAATGAAAGTTAACTCTACATTGACTTTATAACTTATTTTTATGTTCTCTCGGGAAGGTTTTGAACGAAACAAGACACATTAAATGAAAGAAAAATTCAGGATTTCACCGAATCTTATGTGAAAGAAGAGAAATGAACAATTTTCAAAATACTGAAATGCTGATAAGTTATTTAATACTTGGTATTTCCACCCCTTGCGTTAATTACAGCTCGGCAACGACGGTTCATACTCAAAATGAGTGATCTTAAAATGTTCTGATCTAATCCTTCCCCAGATTTCTCCGAGTTGGATTCCTAAGTCATTAAGTGTAGCTGGATGATTTTCTGAACTTCTCAGCCTTCTATTGAGGTTGTCCCAAACCTGCTCAATCGGATTGAGATCTGGACTTCTTGCTGGCCATTCCATTCGAGAGACTTCAACCTCTTCAAGGTACTCCTGAACGATGCGCGCACGATGGGGTCTGGCATTATCGTCCATAAAAATGAAATTTTCACCAATGTATGGGGCAAATGGCACTACATGCTCTTCAAGAATGTTCCTTATATACTTATCACCATTCATAGCTCCATTATCAACGATCACTAAGTCTGTGCGAGCAGTCAAAGATATTCCACCCCATACCATAATCGATCCTCCCCCGAAACCAGTAGTATTCAGGAAATTGCACTGAGCATATCTTTCATGTGGACGTCTGTATACAAGGGAACGTCGATCACAATGGTAGAGGCAGAATTTTGACTCATCTGTGAAGAGAACTCTTTCCCAATCGGCCTCTTCCCAATGGATATGCTCTCTCGCAAAATCCAAACGCGCCCTTCGATGGGCTGGGGTAAGAGCTGGGCCTCTTGCCGCGACACGATGCCTTAAATCATATTCTCTGAGGCGATTTCTTATTGTCTGAGTGCTAATTTGCACCTCATGAGTTTGCTCAAGCTGAATTTGAAGGAGGCGAGCGGTTGCGAAGAAACTCTCAAGTAACGTTCTTGAATGGCAGTTGTTACCCGTGGTCTAACCTGTCCTGGTCTTCGGACATTCATACCTGTCTCCCTGAATCGCTGCAACATTCTGGACACACTTGTATGGGAAACTCCAAACCTTTCTGCAATTCTTGTGTATGTCCACCCTTCTTCTCGCAAAACTACCGCTTGGGCACATTCCTCTTGGGTCAAATTGCGTGTTTCGCGTTGCATAGCGATCGAGTGTTGAAAATCAAACGAAAGAAAAACTATTGATCACTAGAATTGATCGAGAACAACTGATTTTAGAATGTAGCCAATACATTCAAAATCTGATAATATCATCTTTTTTTATTCCTGCTGGGAAAAAACATCTGTATTGAAGAAAACCGTTGAAAGTGGATAACATATGCATGCATAATTCTGATAAAAATAATTATCAGTGACACCTTCAGAATAAATTTGAGATTTCCATAATGTGCGTTAATTTTTTTGCGCAGTGTATATTCCAAGCGCTTGTAGATAAAATATTGTTCCTAAAACTCTTCCGAAAAGTATCTTGTCCGAATTCAACTGCAGTTGAAGTACCAATTTCCGCACATGTTTTTGCAGTTCATAGAGAAACACCCCTTGTACCTTGTACTCAATATTTACCCCACTTTTAAAGGGTACCTAACATAATAGAGCCAAACCTAAGAATTGTACCTATGTGTCATATTTCTTTCAATTATCTAATCCAATATTCGTATTTTTTTCTCTCAAACAACATTCCTCCAAGGAAAAATATTTCTATATTACTTCAACTAAGGGCCCCCAGAACTCAATTTGGGGGTGGGCTCCGAGAGATTTTTCTCACTATCTCACCGGGCCAGTCCGGCACTGTATAATCTGTTCCTAGTTCCGTTTCAATTGTCGTTTCTTCCAATTAAACGATTTCGATTTTGTCAAATGCCTATTTCTGTCGAAGTGTTTATCTCTAATTCTGAGATATTCCTATTTATACATCAAGACCATGAAGCGTGAAAACTGAATAAAGCCGGAGTCGAATTGAAATGGAAATTGAATGATAAATCCCTCATAGTCTGATAAGACCTTAACGAAAAAAAATAGATTCATCCTTGAATTCATTTCTGTCATAAATTGGTTTCATTATCGATTTTCCATTAATTGAAAGGAACTGTAAACCTTAAAATATGATCATGAAATGAGATTATGGTGTTCCTGCGGAAATGGAAATTCTGTTTCGCGTACACCGACTGATAGATTTATACCGGGTGTATATTTACATGATTCATCAATATTTAGATCTTGGATTATACGAATGACGTGCTTGTTTGTAGACTTTCTTCCAGACATTGTCGGTTCAGTCTTATTCGAAACCGCGTATGATAATCAGGCCAAAGCGATAGTGTCTGGGAGAGAACTTCACGATTTATTTTTACTTATTCTGTTCTGAACTTTTATGATGGTTGTGCTTGATGATACGAAAGAAACATTTATTTTCGACGAGATTAACGATGAGGAACTTAGGGTTAGTTCGAAAAAATTTAAAAATTGCTTATAAAATATTGTGTTTTTTCACATTAAAGGAATGTTTATGTTATGCAGTACACTAAGAGTGTTGAACAGTGAGTTAAATATCGCATTAGTTTATCAAATCACAAATTTCATTATTGTCACGATTTAATTATATTTTGTCAAATATTGTGGTCCGCTCTTGTTGACGAGACTTTGAAATTTCATTTTTTGAAATAAATTATAGTCCTTTTTCCTCAGGTGTAATGTACTAAACCAAATATTATGAAACATGCACTCAAAATGAATGCAAACAAAATTGATTGTCTGCAAGTTTACTAAATGAGAAGTGTGTATTAGGTGTAACCATTCCTTGATTTCAGCTTATAAGCGTGAGGGAAAATTTATGCAACAGGCATCACTGAAAGATTTTTGCTTGTTGGGAACCATAACGGCTAAAAATCAAGACAACATTTATAAACTTCAATATCAAATATGCAAAGAGATTAAAAAGTATGGCACAATATTCATATCTTCGGTAGAAATTTCCTACTTGGCAAAAAATGCTAGAACACGTCAATTTTGTATGATTGAGGGGTTTGTCTTGAACCCTCTACGCGGACTGTAGATCTTTCTAATGGCAACCCCCCTATTTTGTGCCAGAAATAGTTAGACCTAAAGATTATAGAGTAGAAAGATAGGAAAGGCCCTCATATCGCTAATGCTAAAAACCGACTACATTTTGGCCAGTGAAAACACATTTGACAATGAGACGGCGCTGAAAACGTATTGTCAATACAGAAATACGAGTTTTCTGTTTTAAAATTGAGGGGCGCGAAATTCGAATTCTATTCCTTGTATTGAATTTCAATATTGCCCTTGATGAGATCAGAAAACAAACATCCTGAGCTACTAGACAAAAGGATGGTTTTGTTTTGTGACCAGGACGTTAGTTTTCATCTGAACATTGTTTGGAATCGATTGGTATCAATGAAATATGCTGTTGGATGTGATAAATTTTTATTTGCAATTTATAAAAAATTCACAGAAATTTGAAACTATGGACAACGAATAGAGCTTTGACTAGGACACAAGATATATGGTTATCTGCTATAGGTACGTCAAAGGTGTTTTTTCTATGAAAACGTTTTGAATTAATAAACTTAGTTTAATTTGTACAATTTATATGAACCAATATTCAATTTACCGTCATAGGATACACATTTCTGTTACTTACATATTATTTACAAAATGTTCAGAACCACAATTGAAAAAAACTTTTCAGAGGACGGAGGTATACAAGATCTGTATTCAAGCCCGTCAGTATAATTTCTTCATGCTTTCTTATGATTTCTTCATGGTATGGTCTCTTTATGACACAATATACAAATTGATTAATGAATGAACAAAACCGAGAACAAAACACTCAGAGAAGGTTTCATAAAACTGTGACTTTCCAAACAACAATTTGACAGTCACCCGATTCCCCAAATCGAAATCGAATTTTTTGCATTTCTGAATATATTGAAGGCAATTGAGAATCTTTGAATGGATATATAAAAGTCATAATTTCCCCTAAATGGGCCCTCCATGCAAGGGATGCTTTCTGCATAGAACAATTTACGTGGATGAACAGTTCTCAATCGACTTGCAGTAAAATGTTCATTGCACATGGTGTAGTTAGTAGTGTTTGCAGGCCTGTACGCACTGAAAATTTTATCCACTTCATAGCACTGAAAATAAAATCAATGAATGACCGAGTCACCTGTTACCAGTTTTAATACTTACATTCCCATTTTCCTTAGTAAAATTCGTTTTATTTGATCCACAGTTCTTCACCATACAATAATTTTCGAACGATATTTTTCACGAGCTTTTCACCAAGAAATTAGACGAAAATTTCAATAATCAGCAACTAGAACGAGCTTGGTAAACAAAAGGCGGTACGAGAATCAAAACATTCGAAACCTCTTTGATCAAAATGACCATCTGAAATCTCAGTAATTTCATATGTTTCTGTAAATGCCCCTCGAATTGATATTTTAACCAGTCTTAGGGCCTTAAAAACACATTTGAAACACAGATGGCGTTCACATCACTTTAGTCGCTTCGTTTCCTATCTTACTACTCTAAAATCCTGGCTCCATGACATCAAGCGAATGCACAAGCCTTCCCTTACTTTTTTCCGAATCGTGTTGATTACTATGTACTTATCTAAGCAGCAAATGAAGTGGAACAGCTTATGCCTAATTTTCACCGAGAAAAAAGAATTATTCTTTGTTTGTATGTCACTGGCGCATGGTAGTTTTTTCTTGTTCTACGGAATGTGAGTATAAGACCGCCAAAGTTTCGGTTTCATGGCGAAGAAATCTGGAAATGGTAGAGGGCCTTAAAAAGTTTTTTTTTTGCTGCTGGGTGGATTGTTCTGTGAGCACCACGGCATGTCTTTGCCACTTCACGCATACGATGAGATGCTATGGAAATATTGCCATTTTATGAAAGCACCTTTTTTTTTCTTGAAATTCTTGCTATAACTTCGACGTTTCTCCGCCGAGTGGTGTAAAAGGCTTTATTCTTAGTCTTCACGTAAATGGCGTATTCTTTTCAAGCTCTTCTTGTTGTACAGGGTGTGAATACAGGGAAGTTAATATTTCTGTTTTTTGGCTAAATAGTGAGGGCCTTGTAAAGTTCTTATTTGTGTTGGGCGAATTGTAAGGTCAATACTTGGGAATATTTTCGTTATTTTCTCGATACATTGCGTTGCTATGGTCGCTATTTTATGAAAGTATGATGTCGCTTGAAATTCTCCCTTTTTTATAGAGCAAGGGCAGATACCGTCTAAACTAAATCAAGAGTATATTATGGTCCAAATGGACGAAATCATCAACAGCATTGAGGTTAAGGAGACAAATGATTAAACAATTTAAAGCTTAATCTTAAGTAAAATTATTCACAGTTTCTTCGGAGTAACAGTTTCAAAAGTATATTATGAAGAAGGATTTTTTTTTGTGCACAATTATCGTCAAGAGCAAAATCTCATCAAAGATGAAATTCTACTCTTCTAAGCATGCCTTTTTTTTCGATATGTGTCATAATGTTGAATAACGCTATATTTTTATTACTGAATAAATCAATTTCACGGCGACCAATGAAAGGGTATAGCCGGGTTTATATGGAAAATCTGCCCCCGCGCCTTTTTCGATTTAAACACAGGGGATCGATTTGACATTGAACAACAATAATTCACCCCGATTTTCAGCTGTTGATCGCCAACGGTTTCCGAATTTTTCGAAAAAAACTGTTTTTTCAATTAAATTTTTTTTTCGACTAAAATTGAAAATTGGTTGATGGTGATTTTTTTAATCGTTTTCAGTAGTAAGAGTGATAAGGAAGACATTTCATTATGACTCTCAGTTGAAAATCTTATTTTTGAGAGCAGATATAAAATAATAATATATTTTTTTTTATGTTACTTAAAAGTGTCAACCACGAAACTTTGTCAGAAAATGTCTTTCGTAGTTATCAAACCTCAAGAAATTTTTCATTTTTTTTGAAGTGGTGGAACATAATAGAAAAAAAAAAATATTTTTTTTTTCAAAATACTATGTTTTATGCATAGAAACACTTATGATGCGAACAAAATATGTAGAAAACTATTCTTCAACTGAGAATACATAATTCATTTAATAATAAAAATTTAATATAATACCAAATTCATTTATTTTATTGATACAATAATCATGAATCCATCATAAACTAGATAATAAGTTGCTTCCTAAAGCACCTTTTTTTTTCGAGTTTCTTGATTTTTACATAACGAATTTGGAGCAAGACTGGATTCTGATGTTGATCTTTCTGAAAGAGTTGTGGCCGCAATGAAATCGAAAAAAGATTATGATAATACGTTGGCGTTGGAGGTAAAAATAAATCGTTGGGCGAGACAAAATTTCCGTTCAGTACGATCTCTTCAAATGATTTGACAAATTTTCCTGAATTAACGGAATAAGAATTGAAGATTTTTTTCACGGGATCATATCAAATGTCTCAAGCTGTTTCTTACTTAGCTGAGTTAATAAATGAAGACCGAACAATAAATAACACTGCAATACGTAAACACAACACCAAATATTATCAAACTACAAGTGAGGTCTCGGCATATTGAGTCAAAAGCATAACATTGTTTTGTTGATAATGAGCCAGAAAAGAATGAGATTTCTGGAATAAGGCGATATTGTTGTGATTGTGCTAATGGTAGACGCACTGTAGGGTGCTGTTCTCATATTTCAGCTATAATATATTTTCTTCATTACGTTCTATATTTGGCAGAAAGAGTAAAACCTGCTGGAATATTGTTTCGTCTCTTTGTAAATGAAAAAGTTGATGCTGTTGTTAATGAAGACAGTGACGAAGACCAACCGATATTTATAGTAGTCTTCAATATTTCGAATGTGAACCTATATTTTTTGCATAGAAACATTTTTATCACCAATTTTTTGATGTCCTCCAATTTTCGAATGATGGATTCATAATTATTGTATCAATAAAATAAATGGATTTTGTATTATATTAAATTTTTATTATTGAATGAATTATGTATTCTCAGCTGAAGAATAGTTTTCTACATATTTTGTTCGCATCATAAGTGTTTCTATGCATGAAACATAGTATTTTGAAAAAAAAATAGTTTTTATTTTTTTCTATTATGTTCCACCACTTCAAGAAAAATGAAAAATTTCTTGAGGTTAGATAACTACGAGAGACATTTTCTGACAAAGTTTCGTGGTTGACACTTTTAAGTGACATAAAAAAAAAAATATTATTATTTTATATCTGCTCTCAAAAATAAGATTTTCAACTGAGAGTCATAATGAAATGTCTTCCTTATCACTCTTACTACTGAAAACGATTAAAAAAATCACCATCAACCAATTTTGAATTTTAGTCGAAAAAAAAAATTTAATTGAAAAAACAGTTTTTTTCGAAAAATTCGGAAACCGTTGGAGATAAACAGCTGAAAATCGGGGTGAATTATTTTTGTTCAATGTCAAATCGATCCCCTGTGTTTAAATCGAAAAAGGCGCGGGGGCAGATTTTCCATATAAACCCGGCTATACCCTTTATCGTCATTTTACTTTAAGGCGAATTCTCACATAAAATCCCATGAATCAAGAGAAATCAAGCTAAATTGAATTCTTTACATTTATAATTTCTTCCAAAGCGTGACGTTCAACAAAACTTAAAATTTAAAATAAAATTAAGGTTTCTGTTTTTTCTTATATCACACACCTATTCCCTTTTGCACGACACCGCTGTCGATCATTTTCATTACAATGCGTTCCTTGATGTTGTTTGCACTTAAACGGTAATTGGTTTTTAAAAGAAGGCGAATTTCAAGAGAAAGATGGAATTTCATGTAGCGGTATTTCCATAGCAACGCAATGTATCGAAAAAATGGCGAAGACTAAGAAATACGGGGGTAATGACCTAGCAATCCACCAAACACAGCCAAAAAATAAGAAAATAATTGCTTCCTTATATTCACACCCTCGAAAACAAGGAGAGATCGGAAAAAATATTCTGCGCCAGTTACGTGTAGATAGACCATATAGATAGATAGTGATAGATAGTTGGTGTTTTACAGCACTGGCGAAATATCCAACATCGACGAAGAATCGTCGAAGCAATTGCTAGAATTTTAAGAATAGTTATTTGTGCAACCAGTTTGGAAAAGCACTATTTTTCGTAATGAGGGCTTCGGTAGTTGCGCAAAAGAAGACGAAATACAAAAAATAGTGTTTCCCTACGTATTTTACACAATTTTTAATTTTGAATAGGATGTGGCTATGAATTCAAATTAAAAGTACCAAAAACGTCTACTGAAGCTTTCCTCGCAAATTCCTTTCAAATTGTCTATATAGTGAAGGAAATATTTAATTTTTCACTCCTTTACTGTGAAAGCAAGTATCTTTTCATCAGCAATTGCGAATTATTTTACTTTTCGTAACTGGTTACAAAAAGTAAAACATTTCAGAACGTCAATGAGTTTTAAACTTTATATCCCAAAATTAGAATTAGAAGTTGATTCAATAAAATGGTGATATTTCCATAGTAACGCAATGTATTCGAGAAGTGGTAAAGATATCCCGATGTGTTGACATAACAATGATAATGACAATGCCAATGTTAATAGTCTTTGTCTATTCCCAAATTCTTCGCCAAAAATGGGAACTTTCAACTGTCTCACATTGACATCAATGCTACAAAACACAGTTGTCGTAGTCATGCATTGACAAGATTAGATACGAGATTAGATACCTCTTCCAAATATGAAAAACCCTCGTCTTCAGAAAATGCTGGCTTCGAATTGTCCGGAGACCTCTCTTTTTAGTTTGAGTAAATAATTCATATTGGGTGAAAATAATTGTATTTTTTTGGAATGATTTCAAAAGAAATACTTTTAGGTGTTGAAGTTTTCAAGTTGTGAAACATATATAATATATCGACCTTGTTTTCATCACAAGCGAGGAGCTGGAATATTTATTCTCCGGTTGAGAAAAGGAAAACAATTATTTTATAGGGAGCCCAATTTTCTGCACAAACCAGACAAATCGAATTACGAAATATTGTAGTGCATCGCTTAATGGGTTGAACAAATGGAAAGATGAGTATTTTATTGATCACCATCCATCTGTGTACTTGGACATAAATAGTTCAAATAAAGCAGCTGGATCGATCACAATTATCAATCTTCAGGCTCTTCATCAGGTTACTGATCTCTCGTATTCATCAATCAACAGCAAAACACCATTGATTTTAGCAAAAATGGAACCAACCTTTCGCTCTGTTAATTGAAGTTCATCAACTCTAAGTAACTTTTAATTATTCATTTCCTTAATATAATAATATTGGATCTCATAAACGCCAAACGTTTGACGAATTGTTTGGCGGAGATGAGGAAAGTTTCTATCCAATTTACTCACTCTGACAGGCAAATTTGATGAAACAAATAATTTCTCTTCGCTTTATATTGGGTGCACCTTCAACGATTTTATAGGGAATATCTCGTGAAATATTCATGTACGAAATAGAATCTTTATTCATTCTGGGACCATGAAAAAATTTTCCAATCCTTACGGGATTGGATGCGATTCTGAAATAAGGCAGAAATAATGAGATCTCAATTCAATTAATATTTTCAGAAGTATGAGAATGAGTAAAGTTGAAATAATACGAAATTTCATAATTGGTTGATTTGAAAATTACTGAAAATATTTCAGTTGGTATGAAAACAAATTTGAAGTAAATGAGTTTTCACTTACTTATATTGAATAGGCCTAAAAATGTGAAAATTACTGCCACCAACTCAAGAGCTTTTGCTTACTTGCTCAATAACTAAATAGAGTGGTCACCATTTCATTCATTTTACTTGCCCAATTCTGCTTAGCTCCCTCCAAATTTGATCAAGGCTCTTTTGTGAAGTTTCGAAGCTTTGTGCAAAATTTGAATATATGCCGAATAATTTCCGAGAATCGAATTTTTTAATCTCTTAGTAATGCATGTTCTGCTCAGGTACGGAATCGAAAGTTGCTTATATTTCCAACCAGCGAAAGCATGGAAAGTGACAAGCTCAAAAATATTAGCCTGCTATGGGAACACTGCAAACACTGTACCTATAAAAACAAACTAGTGTAATGCTAGTGTAGTCCAAATATTTTAACAGATTCTCAAGGTCAAAGGAAACACTTTTTTCCTTTACCATTTTTTCCGGATCGTTTCGGTTTAAAAGATACAGGCTGTTGAAAAACCATAAAAATTGTTATTTGATCTAACGCACGATTTTATCGAATGAAATAAATTTCGGAATATAGTTTTTCATTCAGTTGATGATTGTTTTTCGAATACAAGACATCACCCACGTCTTCCAGTTTTTTCAATAAGACAATTACGTAGATACAATAAAAATAAAAAATACCAAAAAATCGAAGAAACCAACTCTTGAAACTGATTTAGAAAGCTATCCAATGTATATTTGAACATTTTGTAAAATATAAGTATACTTCATATTTTCTCGTATAATGAGCCAATTTCGAGTAATTTTATGTTCAAAAATATCTGCAAAATTCGGTACTTTTACCGAATGCAACTCTTTTTAAAAAATCCACTATGTGCAGTGTCACAGATTTAGCTAGTTATTCTGAAGGTTATTTGTTTTTCTAGGGGTGGCATAGCTCATTATGAAAACTTAAAATGGCTGTATCTTTTTATCAGGGCCGAATCGGAAAAAATGGTATTTTATCTTGTCCTCAAGAATTTTCTGATGAAATATTTGTGTCAGAGACTCACCGTGCACAGGGTGGGCAAAATTGGTGATACCTGAATTACGACTTTTTAACCCAATGAGATTCAGGAAAATGAATGACACCTCAGGGACGTCCTTTTTCGAGAAAATTATAATGCCATCAACTGCCTTCCTCAATTTTGTTTTGTTTTCGAGTTATAGGCCAAAATTGAAAATTTGGGCGAATTCAACTTTGGTCAATATCTCCGTTTCTGTTTGTGCTACAATGTTGAAATGAAAACATTATGCAGACACTTTTTTGATAGCAATCCAGTGGCATATTATGATTTGTTCCAACAGGTTTATTTGCTGAGCTATAATATAAAGTTATTGTTTTTTCTTAGGAAAACAGTAGTTTAATGACTTAAGCCCGTTTGTAACAGCCAGGAATCTCTGGAGAATTTTTTACAGAATTTTGGCAAGAAAACGGTAGAAATTATTTTGTATGCAACTGAACAGTGAATTGCGTATGTAACTGCAGCAAGTATTCACGGCGCATGCATTCACGAGTAAATTCTCTAGAGCATTTGCGGCTCTTGCAAACGGGCTTTAGAAATAATCGCCATTTTTACCCGTATCAGAAATAAATTCCCCATCATACATCGCCCTCAGATTCGTTCAGATATTATGAAAAAACACATCTTTATGTTATAGCTCAGCAAATAAACTTGTTGGAAAAAATCGTAGTACGCCACTGGATTGCTATCAGAAAAGTGTCTGTATAATGTTTTCA
Organism: Coccinella septempunctata; assembly: GCF_907165205.1. Lineage (NCBI taxonomy): Eukaryota > Metazoa > Arthropoda > Insecta > Coleoptera > Coccinellidae > Coccinella > Coccinella septempunctata. The sequence continues at coordinate 47,676,796 of NC_058189.1, read as the reverse complement.
TTTCAACATCCTAGCACAAAAAGAAACGGAGATAATGACCAAAGTTGAAATTTAAATTTTGGCCTATAACTCGAGAACAAAAGAAAATAGAGGAATGCAGTTTATGGCATTTTTAGTTTTTCGAAAAAAGACGACCATAATGTGCCGTTCATTTTCCCCTATCTCGTTGGGTTAAAAAGTTGTATTTCAAGTATCACCAATTTTGCCCACCCTGTACAATGCTGCAAGTGTACATTCTCAGTATCTAAGTATAAAAAGATTGAAGTTATTCTGAACCAAATCTTGAAGATATTATATTCACATATTCCAACCATAAAATATCAAAATCAATTCAACGTGCGAAATGCAATAAAAAAACGGAAATATAGAATGTTCTCAGTATTGGAAATAATTTCACATCAATTGAAGGAATGTCGAACAAAGTTTCAAATATTGTTCAATTCAAGATTTTCGCTGGATTTCCGACGAAGAAAGCTTACTTTTGTTGCAGGTGCGATTAAAAACGGAATGGGGAGTTGAGGAAAAGTTTCGTGGATTCTTTAGAATCCAATTGGGGTTCAGACATTCTGAATGGAACTACGAATTGAAAAAACCTGGTGGATTATCGATTTCTCTCGAGTTCAATTAATTTTCAGAATGTTCATTGAATCTTTTCAATGTTCGATATTGCATCCGTCAAGCATGCTGTGTAAATCAATCAAATGTTTATCTGTATGGGATTTCTTGTCCAATAGGCCTTATGTTGTTATGACTATCATTCTAATATAAAGCGTATTGGTCAAGGACTCCCATATATCGTTATCTTACATACAACAGACATCAAAATCAGGTTTCTTCCATCAACAATAAAGGTAAAATGGATTTTTCATTGACGGGAAGAACAGAAATAATCTATATTTGAAAAATAAAAGGGAACGTTACAATCTTAAAGTTGTCAGATGATACGTGTCAGATTAATGGGGCAACATATCTGCAACACCGAGATTAAACATATGTATGTATGTAGGATACAAAGAACGTTTTTTTTTTGTATTTTCAAAGGACTGCTACTGTGACCTTACGTCCGAATAGTTAGTCTCTTGAAAAGAAGCTTTCTTTGGTTCCAATTAATATATCCTCTAAAAATCTGAAACGCTCGGAAAAAATTCTTTCTTTACCATTTTCAAATCTTTCGTACGGCCAGCCCTTCCATGCAAAGGGTCAGATTAACATGAATTTATTATCAGAGTCACATAGGGCATAATAAAGTATCTAAATCTTTTACATTCGAGTATGTACACCCAACGATTTTTTTACATCTTCGAAAACCTGCAGACGCTTACGTTCTAGCTTTCCTTCATCTAATCTTCAAAATCCACTAGGTCTCCACGAAGCTCGAGTAAATCCCGATGTAGCATCGTCGGCTCCTCAACTATTAGTAGAAAAATGGTGCTACTGAAACATTACGAAGGCTTTCCCAAAAAAATACAGCTCAATATTTCCATAAACCTAGTTTGACTTCAATCGATAAAATCTTTACTTATTGTCATATAAATATTGGTTTTTCCACGTTCGGAGCATCTTGAGCGACATAAACTAGAGGAAGTAAAAACTGACGCACAAAATTCTAATCATTTTCACTAAGATGGGTTGTTTAACCACGACACATGTTTTTGAAATGTTATCGTACGGTAGTCATTGATGAAAGATGAAGAAAAATATTTGTTCACTTGGTTTTGTAATATGTATTCATTTCAGATAATTCATCAATTACTGTCGATAATACTTCAGAAATATCTATCGCACCTAAAGTGTAGGTATGCCTTGGAGGTCAGAATACATAAAAAGTAAAAATTCTAATTCAATAAGGATTTTCATTCTTATAATCGAAAAAGAAATGCCATCAATAATCTAATCATCCTCACCAATAAAATGTTGATTCATTTTCGCCACAAAAAATTAGGGTTGTCATTTATAAAAATAAAATAAACTACCCTACGCCCTTCGAAAAGGGTGTATGACAATCTCCCCAATTTTATATAAAATTCCGAAATGGAGGATTTTTCACAAAATAGTAAGCACCGAAGATATGAATTTTGTCTAACTTGTTACTCATATATACTATTTATCATTTACAAATAATCTCTTTGTAATTGTATGATTTCCATATTCGTAATGTTCATTGAAATCCACATAGTCTAAGATCTCACTGCAGAATTACTACGTTCATTACGTACAGAGACAAACACACATTCCTACATACGTTTATGGATAGGAGAGTACACTGATAACATCGCAGCCTGTCTGAAGTGGCCGCAAGTAATTTAAATTAATTTAATGTTAATCAATATTTCAAGAGAAATTTCGTTCACTTCGTTTTGAAATTAAATATCATCCACATCATAACAATGCATGTATTGAATACTAAAATCCATAGCTGCCGTTGCACACTCGGCCGCAACTACCTCGCAGCCAGGTGTAAGCAGGTAACATTTCGATGTATTTCTACGTTCATGACGTACACGGATGTTTTTGATATCAAATTAAAGATATTTTTTTTTCGAATATGGTGATGTATGGCTGCCTGTGAAAAAATAGCCGCAAGTTAGGTCTGCCATCTGTTTAAATAGCGAGATATCCGAAATAAAGTCAGAGAGAGTTAGACTCATTTCACAGCATCGGGTTTTTACTCGATGTTCCGAGTTACATTGATATAATGGGGTATTTCACACGTGTATCCGTTTAGTTTCGCACTGGAAAACAACCGGATTGCACTTTCGGCGGCGCTTATCGCCAAGAGATTCGAGAGCTTGATGTGCCCACCGTACGGATAAAACCCGATGAATAATTTTTCATTCGGTTGTTTTTCGGTAAAAACTTGACGGTTAAAACCCGTGGTGTGAAAGGAGTCTTAGGGTTCTCAATCTGAATTATTCTTATATTATAACCACGTGCTGGAGCTCGTTGTACACAATGCTGTTAATATTATTTATGTACTAACCCTTCGTCGGGCGCTATACGAATATTGAGAGTTCGGGAGCAATGCATATATGTAATAGAATCTTATAAGAATAAGGTCCAAATAAATTAATATTGAAACATAAGAAGAATTTCTTAAAAAAATGAGAATTCTCACAAAAGTTCATTCCAAAAACACTGGACGATTTATCATGTTCAACAATATATATGCGGCAAAAGAGAATAATGAAAAATTCATTAAAAAAATCAAAGGGTTTGTTTCAACCCACATTTTACCGTGTTGGAAGTCGTTAGAAGTCATTAAAACAAAAGATGGTACCTACGGACCATTTTCGTCAATTCGATGTGGCTCAATGCTACTTAGTACCACTGTTTAAATTTTAGTGCGGAGAATAAATGGTTGGCTTCTTCTGGATGGTTTCCTAAAACCAACATGGTTTCTGGGAAGTTCAACTCCGATACAAGTTGAAAATGTATTATGTAATTGAGCTTACTTACACATTTTCAGATGATAAAAAACTCTGATTGCGACGACGATAGTGAGAACTGCGATTATGAAAGCAGCGAGGAATCGGACTTGGACTAGAAAATGTAATACACAGATATAAAATTTAACCCTCTAATACCCAAGTCCGCCTTGAGACTGGTTGCATATAAGTGGATACAAAATTATTCTGCCCATGTCCGCCTTCAGTATAGGTTCATTTTGTGAGTATACAGGTGTTAATGTAAATCAGTTAACTATTTGCGAAAAAAAGATGTAGATTACATAAGCTAATTTGAAACTAGACGGAAATAATTTTAAAAAAGAAAAAAAAACTTGGGCATTAGAGGGATAACTTGATCAAGAGACTGATTTTGAAGAAACAGGAAAAAAAAATTCTTGAGATTCAATTACATTTGTTCTTGATGAATAAACTATTTTTATTATAAAATAAATCTCTTAATACTTCGAAATGTCACCTGCTTACACCTGGCTGCGAGGTAGTTGCGGCCGAGTGTGCAAGGGCAGCTATGGATTTTAGTATTCTTTACATGCATTGTTATGATGTGAATGATATTTTATTTCAAAACGGAGTGAACGAAATTTTTCTTGAAATATTGATTAACATTAATTTAATTAAAATTACTTGCGGCCACTTTTGACAGGCTGCGGTGTTATTAGTGTATTCTCCTATCCATAAACGTATGTAAAAATGTGTGTTTGACTATAAACGTAATGAACGTAGTGAATCTGCAGCGGGATCTCGTACTAACAGTTCTTTTTCTGATTCTACATCTGAAAATCTCATTTTATACTGAATCTTCATCGAATTTTAATTGAAACCTACAACTTTTTGCATTCAGGCCTACCATCTGATCAATATATCTCGTCGCCCAAAATTGTTAGATTGTTCAATGCATCAAAGTCCTTTAGGGCTAGGGCCGATGAACAAGAAAATAATTACGGAGATTCTGTCCGCAAAATTCACCTCTAATTATAGCCAGATTATGCTCATTCATAGATTGGTATTCACCCAACTCTAATTAAACCTGGATTGAACCCCCGAACCGAGTTGATAATAGCCGTTTAATTGCAGGAAGAACGTCGCAGAACAGGAAGATATGTGGCCACCGGAACAGCAATTTTTCTGTCGCTCCTGGGCTTGAACCAGTCTTTAGCTAGAGGAAATCCCGAATATGCTGCCTTATTCCTGCCTGCCTTAATTATGTTCTTTTACGTTCTCTGGAGGATAAGGAAGACGAACAAGGATAATCAGGTGACCACATTTTAATTTTTTTTTTGAGGTTGACGACCGGAGAATTCCATGTCCTTTCCATGCAAATAAGTAGATTAGGAATCCTTTCGATAAGTTTGTATAAACGTTAATTATATTTATCACAGGCTTTCGAATTCATTTAAACTGCTCAACATGAGTTAGGGATATTGACTTAAATTGCAAAAAAAAAAGTTAAAATAAGATTTTTGTGATGAAGATTCATTTTAATATGATTTCAAGTTGCAAATTAAGTTGCATCAATAACAGCTTGATATCTTCTTTGCATACTAGGTACACACGAGGTTTCTGTAGACTAAAACATGTAGTCTGGAAAAATATCAGGCTTGATCGGTCAGATTTTTTTTGTCTCCCTGCTTAAATTGCTCATAGATTCTTGGCTCCAAGACTGCCTATTTGTTTTTCTTTCGTAGTTTCATGGCGTATAATCTAAACAAAATGATATTTATTAACAGAAACCTTACAGAAAAATGACGTACTATGTCCTTTTATTCATTGTATATGTAAGTATGTCATTTTGTCCAAATGTAAACAAAAAACAATAAAAAATCATAATTTCATCAAACAACCAATGAGATTAACTGAAATCATCAGATACTTCCATAGTTCATCAATTTTAATAGCAATAAATACAAAAAAAAACAACAAATACCTCTTCAGAAAACAGGGAAAAATCACTGTGAAATAAATTTTGGTAGGTGGCAATGGCACTCAACATTTCAGAGTATTGTAAATATGGCTGCCTTCACTTGGTACAGTTGTTGGAAGTCTCTAAAGCACACCAATTTTGAAATATGGCGACTATGTCATTTTGTCCATATATGTCATTTTGTACTTATTTCCCCTATACAGGGTGTTCCGTAAAGACCACGTCAAACGAAAACGGAAAGTAGATCAGAATGTGCTCTAACTGATGTGAAAAAATCGTTCATATGAAAGTCTCACAGTTTTCGAGATATTTGATGTTTTATGAAAATGTTGAATTTTTTCGCTTAAAATGCTTTCTCTCTTGCGGAAGCTACAATTTAATACTTATCGAATCAGTTTTATTTCCGTAAATCTTGCTGAATGATTACTTCAATTCATGCAATGAAAAATACCACAAAATATTATACAAGGATTCTGAAAAAAGAATTGAAATTCATGTTCTGAAGGAAGTGTTCTTTTGTGCTGAATTCTATCTGACGTGGTACAAAAAAAAGACACTAGACCTTTTCTGCATATTACGTTGAAAAGTTGCCCATTTTGTGAGGATTCCGAAAAGGTAAAATTGAGGTGATAACCTTCTTCACGAAAAAAGATATTTGAATGTTTATCGAAAATGGAGCAGATTTGTGAAAAACTGATTTTGTCACCCTTTCCACAAATTCTTTCATTTTGCAGATTCTGCTGTAACATATTGAATAATTCTCTTGAAAAATGTCAGTTAGTCCTTAAATTATTTATAAAATGAAATTATTCATTAATTGCAATGATATAATATAATAACGCACAGGACCTTCAACATCAACAAATCTATTGTGAAGAAACTTTATAAAAATATCAATAATAGAAATTCAGGATTCTTATTAGAGCAAATGCTCAAAATGAACACCCCCTTCGCACAAAAAAACACCTCCTTCAGAACATGAATTTCAATTTTTTTTTCTGAATTCCTGTATAATATTTTGTGGTATTTTTCATTGCATGAATTGAATTAATCATTCAGCAAGATTTACGGGAAAAAAACGATAAGTATTAAATTGTAGCTTCCGCAAGAGAGAAAGCATTTTAAGCGAAAAAATTCAGCATTTTCATAAAACATATCAAATATCTCGAAAACTGTGAGACTTTCATATGAACGATTTTTTCACATCAGGTAGAGCAAATTCTGATCTACTTTCCGTTTTCGTTTGACGTGGTCTTAACGGGACACCCTGTATACTCGTATAGCGTATGGAAAGTGGAAAGGAACTTATTAGGAAAAGTTACCTGTGAATTTCACCCAACTTGCGAAAAGCATTTCTTTCATTGAGTCAGTACACAACAATCCAAACAATATGAGGCCGTTAGAAAAATTCTTGGTAAAAAGTGTACTTTTTTCATAAGTAAGAGACATGAATCTTGAATGGATTCTGGTATTATATTATAGTTTTTTTTTAATGTTCTACCTATTTCAGTAATATGAATAAATCACAGAAACTCCATATGTTTATCAAATCTCCATAAATAGGTATTGAATGATTTGGTCATTACTGAAAATCCATGACTAAATTGAAAAACTGAATTACATAAAAATAATTTGGACAATTTATCAAAATTCAATTTAGATATAAAAAGGCATGATGCTTTCTCCTTCATAACGTTCTGCTGCTGAAGTTCCATAAAAGAAAATAGGTCCTACATTTTGCCTTTGACTAATGCTTACCGAACTCGCAATTTTTTCTGTATGCTGCAAGGGTAGGTAACGAGTCCGCTTTGGGAAGTTGGAACTGTTGGAGGTTGTAGAGATGTTTCAAGATAGCAGTGGACATTTGGTAGGCGTGCCCCGACCTACCGGTAATTTCGAACTGACGATCGATGAATCATTAGACATGTTTGAGCCCCTTTCAATATCCCCTGTCTATGTCAGGTTAACATATGCTCAAACGTATGCCTTTGGGGAAAGCAAACTCCATATTTTGAGTGAACTCGACCTAATACTGTAATAACCACCTTTGTGAAACATTCGATGAACGAGAGTTAGCTCTTGACATCAATTTGTTGATGAACTATACATGTTGATCACTCGTAAAGGTAGAATAGGAAATCGAGATACAGACTGATGAAAATGACTGGAAGTTGGAAAAAACACACTAATATGTGTATATCATAAAGGATGCAATCAGATCGGAAAAATTTCAATGAGATTTTTCAGATTCAGAAATTATTGAAATTAAACGTTGATCAATAATTTCTCGATATAGTTTCATTAGACAAGAGTGTGCTTTTTCAGATTTCTATACACTGCTTTCAGATTAAATATCATCATTTTGGAAATACAGTATCTCGAAACATATACAACAAAAACTACAACCAGGAATTAAATGATTAAATAGATTTTTCCGCCGACCTCTTAATAATAGCACTGTTTAACGTACACGAAATTAGCTGTTAATTAACCCTTTTATTGGTTAATTTCCTATTAATGCATTTTTGTCATGGGTACTCGAACATAGAAATACATATTCAGCAGCTTTCCAAATAATTATTTTATTTGTATGTCGCATTGATTTTCGGAGTACCTAGCAGGTGAATTGAAAAGAGATGAATTGTGGAGGTTGCAGAAAAATTATGATGATTAGAGAGTAATCAATATATCTATGTACCACAACACCAGCTTCCACCAGCTCCACACATTCTTTAACACTTTAACAGATATTATAGGGAACGATATCAATGTGATTTACTCAAAATTTCACAACTCGAATATGCCCTTTATGGAATTCTCGAATTGTTCGATCGGCCGCATAAATATCAATATTCTGATATGAACATAGAAAATTTATAAGGTGTCAAATTTGAGTAGGTATCCCAATCATTAATAGCTTTCATTAATAACCTGGTTGATTAAATTACTATTGTTTGCTCTCTTATTGGCCTATTTTAATTGGTGGATATTAAGCTCTGACGAAAAGATATCGGCTGTGATCATTTTTTATCATTGATCTTGCATTGAAAAAATGGTATTTGGTAAACAGAAATACATGGAGTTTTTCCCTTTATCTGCTGATACCCTAATCTGTATGATAAGCAGACAACAAAAAATATGTATAAACGTTCACGGATGGATCAAGTAACTCTCATGTCTCAGGTACTTCTATTCATAGGGAGGGATCATCAAGAAGTTGCACTACAGACTACAGCATTCCAGGTTGAAATAATTGCATCCACTTTTACGAAAAACTACGTAGGTAATCGTAAAATCAGAAACATGTTACTATAATTCATTCATTTTTATTTTAGCACTCGGTTGGCCATGGAAATTTGACACATTTCACTCTGTATAGTACGAAAATGTGGGGTCATGAAGCTTGTCAAAACATTTTTGGGTTTTAAATCAACGCTATGTTGCTCGTTCTACGTAAAAGTTTCTGTTATTACGTATTTCATCACAATGTCGAATCTCTTCGGAAAATATGTGATGAACATAATTGAAGTTTATACAAACTGATTGGAAGGCATACCAAATCCAGTTATTTGCATGGAAAATACAAGAGATCAGTATAATATCATAATATGTACTAGCTTAAGGAGAGTTAATGTTCGTTATCTTCTTTGGCTAAAATTTAAATATGTTACATAAGTTGTATATTCCAAAAATATTAACCCGAAGTTGAAATGCATATGATGCAGTGGTTGGGAATGGGTATCTCTCTAAGGAATTAACAGATAAATTACAAGAATGTTAAATTCTTCAACAAAAATCATCTTGCATCAATGTAAGTAAAAGGAATTAAAGGAAGTTTCAATTCAAGATGAACTTGACCTTTGAACAAAAATTTCACATGAATAAACAATTAACAGGACAACTGGCGCGTATTTGTGGCTGTTCATCTTAATTCATTGATATAATAATAATAATAATTAGGTGTTTATTGGTACCTTAAGACATTTACAATGTATAGGACAAGTCAAATGATAAATAGAAAAATCAATTTTCGGGAACTTCTACGATGCCATTAATCGAAAATCCTTTAGTAAACTTTTCGCATTAATTCACTCAAACATAATATTCTCAAATGCCACCACTTTTTTGGGTCTCCCAATAGAAGGAAATTCTTTGTCATCCTCTTCATTCACAATCTTTCTGATTGTGGAAATATTCAGCTGAAATATCGTCGTCGTTTAGATTCAGATGAAAGATTATATAAATTCACTTACATTGAATATGTTCGCTACCGTCTGACGTATTGTGGATTTTAGAATATCAGGGTATACCTATTTGAATGAGCGGACCTGAATTCTGAATAGCACTTCCTGAAACCCTGTCTCTTTTTTTCAATCACTTTCGTTTTATATTTCTATGCTTTCGGCATTTTCGTAATAAAAATTGATATTAGTTGTGGCAACGGCGTTATGACATTAACGACATTTCATGAGTGCCAACCTTACTCTGTTCTAGTTACAAAAACTTGAGATAATTATTACATGGCCAACCGACTGCTAAAATAAATGTGAATGGAGTATAGCGTTGAGAACCAATGTCGAATATACTATCAAAAACTCTTGAATTGCCTTCAGGGGTTTCGAACCTGATGCATCTTTTGTTAGAATGGTTCAAGAGGCGCAATAATACTTTGAAGACAACCTGAAAGTTGACAGGCGTATGAGAGTTCGATTCCAACGATTCCAAATACTTCTATCCTCTGCATGGAAATCTGTCTGACACTGAGCAGGGAGAACGTTTATAAATGGGAAATCTCCCTGCCAAGTGTGTGTGGACTCAAAATCCTTCTCTGAATGAAGAAGAGGAGTCTATAGCACAAATTGGAACTGTAAAAGGATTCCATCCAGCTTCCTTTTCAGCGTACATTGCTGCAACTGCAGCTGAGTACTCATCAGAGGGATGAACAATGGGTCAATTAAGTATTCATTCCACAGAGGTATTTTGTTTTAAACTTTCTTCAAATACAGACGAAACATGCGGAACAGGTGGTATGGTGAGTTACAACTCCGGAGGAAAGCTATCATCCCTACTAAGCCGGACTTGTGAATGTGTGCATTGATATTTCTTTTACTGATTTTGGAATGGAATAGTGCCCAATACTCTTATCTCAGCCTAGAATTCAATAATTTTCTATACTAAAAACAAAAAATATATTAAACTACTATTGATTATTTTGATTTCACTCCGTAAACAAATATTTCAATATCAAACTCTTCACACCATTTTAACGTCGTCAAGTAAAACTTCCAATATCTTTCCAATATACGTCCGCGATTGAATGCAAATAAGCGTAGGAGGTGTTTTCGCTGGGAGAATGCAATAAAAACTATATTTTCCTGTTTTCTTGAGAATTTTCCCGCCTAATACCTTGTTTCATGACCGAAAAGACTGACGTGCGATCGTAAATCATTCTTGTTATAAACTCGAATGAATTTTATTTATTTTCCCTCACACGCTTGCCGCGAATGTTTGATATAAAATTCCCGGAGAGCCTCATTTTCGTAACCACATTCTGTATGATCCCTGAAGTTGCGGGAAATAATTTTGAGCAAATATTTATGAACTGCTGTATTCGTGAAAGTATACAAACTACTAATAATCACAGAATTTGCAATTTGCCGTGTTTACCTGAGATGAATATTCAAGTAAGATTAATAGAAGCGAATTCGTCTTTTAGTCATGATTGTTTTTTCTTCAGTAGGAATTTCATGGCACACTTCACATTAAAACTAAGGGACGCGACTCATCTTTTCCCAGAAATTTCGTTATAAGTACAGGGGCGTAACAAGTTTGGTTCCGGGCCCTGGTGCAAACCATATCTCCGGGCCCTTTCCCTCAATTATTTTTGACTTCTCAATGAGGGGATGTTAGTTGAGTACATTTAAATTTAGAGATTCAGTCTGGACAAAGGTCAAGAACAAGAACAAGGACAAGGAAATTTATAATAATAACAAGGTGAAAAATTAAAAATTATAAATTTATTACATGAGCTTTCATTAATTTATAAATATAATTCAATATGAAAATATAATATGAATAAAAAGAGTAAAGTTTATAAATATTTGAATATAATTTATATATAAAAAAAAGATCAAAAATGAATCGAAAAATACGATAAATGAAAAAACATAAACACATACTAGGATAGGTTAACTGGAAAAATAAACTTTTGTTGCTTTCTGATTAGCATATTAAACACAACACAGACTATTTCTCGATGTGGATATCTCAGAGTTCTTTGACAATAATTTGAACTGCACTGATTGAAATACACTACTCATAGTGAAATAGCGTGGGGGAAAGATACAAAAGAGCGAAAACATAGGGTAAGTGTAATATATTGATGGGAATCTGAAAATCACAGATTGAGAAACCCAGGGCGGCAAAGCGGGTAGGTAAAGGATAATAATAAATAAATAAAATCGGATTGGCAGCAGTCATTTATTCTGTGTAGACGTCCTCGTAATGCTATAATCAAAGTATAAAGGTAATCATTTGTAAAGCGATAATGAATGAACTCATGAATCCTAAAAGGGTCCGATTTTTGGTTCTTGTCGATTTCAAAGAAAAACAAAATGTTTACTGGTTCATTTCTATAGAAAAAAATTTCGTTCCAGTTCTTGGCGAGAAATAGGTACTGATAAATAATTATTTTATTTCATATTTGTTCATTGTTTTTCGATATTTGTGAATCTTTTGCATGCATGAATTAAATAATTGTTAATTCTCTCATGCATGCTGTAGTTGAGCGTCACATCAAGTCATAATAGTTATTTTTGTATCTAGTGCGCGAAATGCTACTTTGGTGATCGAGAACTGATTTTTTTAACGAGGCACAGCCTCGTTAAAAAAATAGTCGAGATCACCAAAGTATTTCGCGCATGAGATGCAAACAAAATTTTTTCTACAAACGTCAAAAATATTATTCTAAAATAAGTAACATGCTTAGCTTAATATGAAAAAGAGTATTGGAATTTCAGGATCAAGTGCTGTCACCTCTACGGCAGTTTCTTGCAAATCAAAAATAGATAGTCTTATCCAACTCCTAAATCTACGATATCACAAGCTGAATCTGAGTTATCTGGTTTAAGAATACCTAATTATTGGTTCGTGCACTGGCTGCACCATTAATGTTAACATTGTGAATAATAAATAAAATTAGGTAGTGTTAAATTTTCTCACAATTTGAGAGCCTTAATTATTGTTATACATTAATCAATGAATGATTTCTTGGATTTTTGCTTGATTGAGGAACATAAAGGTTAAGATATAAGAATCCCATATAGTTTACATGCAATGTGCGAAGTAAGTATTTCGCACACTACTTCGCGCACGGTGTCATGATAACGAGGTAAAATGAAAAAAAGGGTCACTTCGCATATTGTTGTCAATGCGCGAACCTTGTCATTTTTTGACGTTTGTAGAAAAAAGTTATTTCTTGTGTTTTTATTACAGTGAATATCTATATCATAGTCCTTATCATTGTCACTCTTCTAATCAGAAAATCCAAGTTAAACTGAGCCTTTCACCTAGACTCTAGAGCATTCGAACTTCCATGACATAAAAACTACTTGAACTGCATTCATGCGGGGAAATGTGTCATATAAAGTATAATTTAAACATTTTTTATTACTACTACTGCTACTACTACTACTACCAATTTCGACAGTCTGGCATGAATACATTCGGATATATAATTTTGTATATTTATCCATTAAATTTTAAGGTACCCCTGTAATGAGTCAATCGCAAAGAAAATCTAGGAGGCCGTTGTCGGATGATACATAACGGATTTTTATGAAAAACTTGGTGTAAACACCAAAACGCATTTTTTTTTGAGAAAAGGTCTGGTTGACGTATCCAAGGATAGATGCATTATTTTTTATTCGTTTTTAAAAAGCCAAAAACTCAACGAACTCGGATTTCAAGAAATTGAACAAATAGTATTATACTGATTGAAGTGTGTTTTTGTAGGTGCTTGCATTTTTCTTGAAAGTTGAGACATTTGCAATAAAAATAAAGTTCTTCCAACGCGGAAGCATTTTCAAAAAAAAAAAATTATTTTCATATTTTGTCTGGTTCAGATGTTTGGAGAGAATGCCTATGGGAATTTTCAGGAAAAGTAAAGAATTAAAGAAACTGAATTAGTGACCTGCATGATTTATTATTTTTTTTAGTTGGTCCAATTGATGAATAAAACTAGACTGCTACTTTTGATTAGGAAATGTGGGGGTTGATTCAACAATATCAATATTGCCTAATTGATTATTTGGTTATTATTATGCAACATGAAACATGACAAATAATATTTCGCTATTAGCTGAAATATTTCACCCGACCGATAAATCATTTCAGGGCAATGCAGTAGCTATTATTTTTCATGAATAAACCAAAAACGTTTCATATGAAAAATATTCTTGTCATATTTGCGTTGTAGATAAGTGTTAATTGATCAGATGAGTCCATCGAACTTGCTTTCTCGACGTTAAATCAAAATGGGATAACGTTTTGGCCTACATGTTGAATTCAAATTAAATGGTTGAGAAAATTCATAAATGTCATAAAAAAATTTCAATCGTGATGATAGTTTTTAATTGTCAAATTCTCTGTGCCTTCAACAAAAGGAACACTGTCAAAGTCATACAAAAATGATCACAGTGGGCGTCAATTTCGAATTGTCATATTCTATTCAAAACTTAGAACATTAGATACTTAGAACTTAGATACATGGAATGGCCATTCAGTGCTACAATTGAATGTACAAACATTCGATGTTTCTCTGTCTAGCGCAACACTAAGGCAGTGGCGTTAAATTGAAAAATTCACATATTTCCTATTTATTCGTACTGAAAATTGATGTGACACTGATGTCAAATTCAACTGTCTCAATTGTGATTGGCGACACTAAGCAACTATCTCACTCCAGTCTTTGGAATGTTTATTTTCCATTCCATGTATCTATGTTTTAAGGTTCAAAATGCCTTAGTAGTAGCAGCACAGTTACCTTCTAGATCACATTTCAGTGTATTGAATAAGTTTTCTCGAACTAGAACACATCATATTAAATACACAGAGCGCTTCAGATTATGTTTTAAAATATTTTCTTGATGAATAGTTGGTATATGGATCACAGCCTATGTCATATAACATTGAAAAACTAGTGCTAGGGCTAGATTGTGCATATATTCTTCTTGATTATAAATTAGAGTATTCAAGAATTCGTTCTCAAAATAAGTATTGATGAAAAAGACATTTGCAATGATTCTTCATATAGTGTTGATGAAGAAGACATTCACAATGATTCTTTATTCATTTTCCAGAAAGTTATTTTTGATTCATTAACTTTTAAACATATTGAGGGCATAATCATACAATATTATTTCAGGAGGAGAATCCCCCCAACGAAATTCAAGTTATCCAGAACATTCCAATCCATCAACCAGATCTTCAAGAGCCGCAGAAAGAACAACATAAGAAAAATAGTTTCAGAAGGAATTCCAAGTTTATGTTTTCAAGATCATATTCCGTCGCTTGATATTAGCAGTAAGATTTTCACCTGAGTTAATTAAGTGATAGAAAATTGAAAAGTCAAAAGGCTTGAGAATTTGTAGTTTTTATAAACCTCAAATTGACAACAATTACTAACAGCCCAGGCAAATTAGAGTTTTGGTTTCTAAAAATTGCTAAGAAGCTTTCAAATGACGGAGGGCATCTCAAATATCAGTAAAGTGAAGTTTGCGACAATTTTCTGTCAGGGCTTAACTTTTGGAGACTAAGAACCCCCAAAATTATTGGCGTTTTCTGTGTTTTTTCGCAATTTTCACTCAGAAAAGAGCATCTGGCAAAAATTTGGTTCTGACTCCTTTTGTAGATGAGGAAACAACTTTTCAAATGACATCAAAATGATTGAAAGCTTTCATGTGGTTCAGCCACATTCGATCGATAAAATAAGGGTATTTATCGACTTACGATGTCCATATAATTTGTATTCAACGATATATGACTGGGCTTTTTTCAAATGTCTTTATGAATTTCATTTTTAACTTCTTAACAAATGCCGACGTGCTGTCACGTCAAATAAGGCGCGAAGAAATAATACATTTTTGTTTTCTCACGCTTCAAACAACTTACAAAGTCTTTTGAGTCCAAAAGAATGAACTGAACTCAACTGAACACATGTGTTATGCTTTCCTTTTCCTGGCTATTTTTTTATTTTGCAATTCTTTTTGAACTAAACTCGGCTATGAAAATATAAGATAAAGGGGCGTGACAAGTCAATTTGTCCTTCTTTTGAACTAAGTAAAAAAAATTTACCAAATTTTGGCGATCGACTGTTTCTGAACCACTTGTATGATTCAAACTATTTTTATCGAAATTTTTGGTCCGATGCACACTCCTCAGTCAAAAAGGCGCGAAAACAAAAAAAGTGCGAAAATTCTGAGGTTTCTTGGTCCCCAAAAGTTGAGCCCTGGTAGCAAATTTCACTTTTTCCATATTTTAAATGCCCTTAGTCTATTCAAACCATTTCCAGCTTGTCAGCAATTTTTAGGAAGCACAGCTCTTTTTCGACCTAATTTGCCTGGACAAATAATAAAACCATCTCAGAATAGGTTAGATTTGGAGAACCCAGTTCAATAAATGTTTCAGCTGAGTTTACTCGAAAGAAGTTCAATGAATGTATGTTAAAATGAATGGTTTTATGCAATCATGAAGTAATGCTGTATCTCTATGTCGTTTCGTTTGATTTTGATTACTGGATGTATGATTTGAGATTTTTATGCTAATATGGGAATAAAAAACTGTGTTTTTGTCGTTCTTGTTTCAATTTTTCAGTTAATATATTTTTCAATATAAAAGGATAGATAAAATTTCCTACTAATCAGGGTGCAAGATGAACGAAAGTATAATACGTTTATATGCATAAATGACTTTGATCTGACTCCGAAAATATACAGTGTGTCTCGGGAGTTAATGTACAGGGTGGGCAAAATTAGTTGTCTACTGAAGGGATCTCGAGAACTATAGCAGCTAGAAGAAAACGAACGACACATTCTTGAGCTCTTTTTTCCTGACTATTCCAAATATAAAAAGAGATCCAGCCTAAAGTTCATAGATTTTGAATTATGAACGAAAATTGAGAATTTGTAATTTTCAATGAAGCTGAATAACTCGCTTATTTGAACTCGTATTCGAAATCCGTTGTTACATTCTACAGGCACTTTTTAATGAGGAATTCGAATACGATATTATTAAATTTTTTGATCCAGTAATTTTCGAGATACGACAGGGATTTCTCATTTTTCAAATGTAAACTATTGTTGAAAGTTCTTTCATCTTGCTGCAATTTTTTTGCTGATTTCAAAAATGTATCATATTCCGCTATTCACATGAATATAACATAAGGAAAAAAATTTAATACTTTTTCCTGCTTTTCGATTCTCTGTTGAATTATAAGTTGGCTGGCTTACCATAGCAACCGCTGAATATGCATTATCTTTTGTGAACCTGAGGCTCTATGATTGAAAACACGGTTTTCTGAATAAATATTTCGATGATTAATTTGTCATCGTTTGTTCTCGCGATGTTTAGCATGCTTATCTAACGATGGTTCACAATTCGAACACTACCGTTGACAGAAGTACCTATTTTTCATCATCCTACTTTTGTAGAAATCATAATTACAGTTAACTATCGTATTTTATTTATATTGCTGACTCTTCAAGTTTCTTTCATAAATAAAAAAACGATATTTGAAAACATTTAATAAGACGAAAGTCTTTTACTCTTTGAAGGATATCGATCTCGATATCGATATATAAAAGAAATAATTATTCGGCATTCAGTGATTCCTATCACAGAATGTTGTATGTGGAGTTCACGAACCATAATGCATTTTCATCGGTCGCCTTGGTTATGCCAGCCTACTAAAAATTCAACAGTGAATCGAAAAGCAGGAAAAAGTATTGAATTTTTTTTCTTGTGTTATATTCATGTGAATGGCGACATATGATACATTTTTGAAATCAGCAAAAAAATTGCAGCAACATCAAAGAACTTTCAACTATATTTACATTTGAAAAATCAGAGATCCCTGTCGTATCTCGAAATTGACTGGATCAAAAAATTTAATACTATCATATTCGAATTCCTCATAAAAAAGTGCCTGTAGAATGCACCCACGGATTTCGAATACGAGTTGAAATAAGCGAGTTATTCAGCTTCATTGAAAATGACAATTTCTCAATTTTCGTTCATAACTCAAAATCTATGAACGTTAGGATAGATCTAATTTCAGTTTTGGATTAGTTAAGAAAAAAGAGCTGGAGAATGTGTTGTCAGTTTTCCTCTAGCTGCTATAGTTCTCGAGATCCCTTCAGTAGACAACGAATTTTGCCCACCCTGTACATACTCCTACAAGAGGGAAATTGGGACTTGGTGAATACGAATTGATTGTAAAACATTGATTTGGTGCCCCCTAAGGGTGATTTCTCGATCTTCTATGACTATTATAAAAACCAAACTAATCGACGGAATTTATTGATTTATTGTTGACACATGTTGAGATCAAGAGACGGATATGTTTATTTTTTTTTAATCCAGGACTCATTATTTTTCATTTGATGCGTTCACGCATTATATCAATATGAATATCAATCAGTATGTAGAATTTCAAATCGTTATTCTACTTTACAAAAAACAGACCTAAAACGTAGAATCTTCTCCTCTCAGGATAAATGAAGGCAATATTTAAAGCTTTTATCCTATTGTGGAAGTAGAACCCAATTTCCAATTCTTTTATGAATTTTTGAAATTGGACCAAGTTTGAAAATTTTAGTTTGGTGATACGAGTATACCTAAGCTGCACTGAAATGACGAATGAATATGAGTCGTGAAATTTTCTTCAACAAACTCATTGAGTATTAGATATAAGATTTGCTGAAATATTAGATAGGTAATCAATTTGTGAAACAGCAATGCTAATGAACGATTTTTAACCTTGAAATTTGTCATCATGAGACAAATAGTAAAAATACAAAATAATTACTTTCAAAAAATTACTATGTGGTAGATATTATTTTTTATTCTACAGTTTCGACGATGTATTTCTACAAAGTGAGAAGCCAATCAGTCAAATATTTATTATCATAAGGTTCACTATTGCAGACTATAAATTGATTAGGTTTTTCTAGGGATTTCTTCCACGAAAACTTGTTCGTATGAAAACCCACAGGCTCATCAAATTACTGCTGTGTGGTATTTTCATTCCATGATTAAAATATTTCAAGAAATGAGAGAGCAGTCTCAAGTGATTGTCAAGTAATAATCAGTTAATTACTTGCCAGAAAAAAGTGGAAATTGGAACCGAAATTAATGGAAAATTTAAATCAACAAAAAAATACTGCAGACTTATGAAACTGGAAATATACCTTGTTTATTCGAGAACAGTTAGAGAACTTTCTGCCAGTGGCTCTCAGGTCGATACGAAATGGCAAATTTTTCCCGATTTCCATTTGATCAGCAGATATAAATACATCTGGACCCCTCCAGTGCAAATTGCGTTCCATCCAACGCAACCGTTTCGAAATGAAACACAAATTGAAATCATTTAAATCCTAATGATGAAGAAAAAATCAAATTGATGATAGAGGGGGGAGATTTGTTGCCTAAACGGATTCACTGCTATAAATTCGATTTCCTCGCCACAAGAATATTTTTCGAACATAGATTTTACTTCACATTCCTGTCTGGTCAATATCCCACGCTCAGAGAGATATAAGAAAACCTGTTGCGGAATCAGACTTGCGTTAAGGTTTTCCTAAGATTTATTATTCAGTGTGTTTGCAATTAATCAGAACTTTTGGGATTTTATACCTTCTCCTTTGTTCCTTTTGGGGATAACCATTATTAGTTATCCTCAAAGAACGACTTTTGTGAAAAAATTGTAGTCGCAATAGGGAATACTCCTTCTGACGAAAATGATGTATTTTTTATGAAATATCTTTGAAACGTCCCATTTTGAAATAACCATTTCAACAGTTTCCCAAAAAAAAATATTTTAAACCCTTAAAAATGAAAAATAAAAATGGGTATTTAAAGTTCAAAGCGTTTTATGAGAATTGCACAAGCTGGCAACATCGACTGAAATGTGCCTTGATAATAAAGGACAACAAATGCATTACCTTTATGAGATAGACAAAGATGGCTGTCTATGAAGTCTGCGACGAACGAGGAAGGTCGTAAAATTATATGGGATTTTTATGGCCGGTTGCAGTTGAAGCTCGCCAGTAAGTACGCGCCTGTAGATCAACAGCTTTATTATTATTTTATAAACATGCTGATTTCCATTGTCCTTTATGCGCTGTTGCCAAATCGTAAACTCCGTACAAAGCGATTTAAATTTTAAAACCCCATATTTGAAGGATGATTTTGAATAGTTTCCGCGGTGAATTTGAAAAAATCATGAATGAAACTCATAATTATTCAGTTTAAACTTGCATATGCAGTGATAACCCAAATTGAGGAGAATTTCCCATTAC
Organism: Coccinella septempunctata; assembly: GCF_907165205.1. Lineage (NCBI taxonomy): Eukaryota > Metazoa > Arthropoda > Insecta > Coleoptera > Coccinellidae > Coccinella > Coccinella septempunctata. The sequence continues at coordinate 47,656,835 of NC_058189.1, read as the reverse complement.
TAGAATTGGATATTTTACCTGTGTCATCCTTTATTTCGAAATTTGTGTTTGATCCTAACCAGCAGACAACCACACGTCAAGTTGTGATATGGGGTGAGGTTTCAACGACAGTCCGTTTGGATCACGTAAAGATTCACAAATACCTTAGCAAGTTTTTCTAACGAATTTGTCCGAATAATCATCCCCAGTTGAGAATCTTGAGATATAGACCCTTGCCAATGGTCTGGTAATTTGAAGAGGAATTTGACAAAATGATAACCTCAATGAAACACTCAAAACTTTCTCCAAACCTCCACTATACTTTTAAGAGATATGAATCTTCATCCCCTTATAGCATTTGCCTTAAAACTGTTCTTCTTCGATTTCCTTCTAGCTCCCGTATACTGTCTTCTCAATTACGTTTATGTCAGTTTTCTGGTTTCTTAGACAAAAATTAAAAATTACTCTTCAGGAGGACGTATCAAAGCAGGGTCTGATAAAAAAAAAGCTTGAGAAGGACCCTCAACATTTTTCGGAATTATATTTATTCACACCCTTCTCATTAGAAGTGATTGATGTTTTTACGCCATGCTTCTCCGTAGTCTACATAATAATTAATGAAATCAATTACTACATTTTCATTTATTTTTGTGTTTTTGATTTTTATTTCTGATAATTCATCAGCTACTACCCTCCGAAAAAAAGATGTTTTCGGAAATTTGAATTCAATTGGGAATTCAAATGTAGATTGCAGCGACATGGTGATGACAGTTCGAAGTAAAAAGTTAAGGCATTCATTGTCATTTTTGAAAGGGATTTTGAGATTTTCGTAAAATAAATCTTTTTTTTGGTTGTCGAAACAGGATTCAAGTGTGTTAATTTCAGGTCAATAAATGTCAAAAAGTATTAGTATTTATGACTATGTTCTGAATTAGCTGATAAAAGGGAGCTATATTTTTTTATTCCGAACTTCTTGGCTCTTCACACGATCATAATAGAAGGAAATTGATTTTATGGAGAGCCACAACTGTGATATCTTGCCTTCTCCATTATACAGGGTGTAATTGAATGTCAATATTTATGGGGGTGATTTTTCGGTCCATTTTAAGAAGAAAACTAAATGTCCTAAACGTCTTACCTTTTGAGATACAGGGTGGTATTATTTAGACAGTCAGTGGCACGCCACTGGGATGAGCAAATTTGATCTCTTGAATTTTTTTAGTCCGACTAACGGGTTTCACCTAAAAAATAAAATTTACGTATGTCTCTGCATGGTGATATTGTCATATGTATGTATTAAGGATATTGCTATGATCATGCAGAGAAACGGTGTTCATTTTTTTAAGCGGAAACCGTGAATCGGATTAAAAAAAGTCAAGTGATAAATTTTGGTAATAAATGATTGGGAATTTCAAAAATAATTTTTATTTCATTAAAAATCTGTGGCGTACCATCAATGTCTGCCAAAATAGGTAGGTCAAATTACGTACGAACGCCACTGGTGGAAATTAAGAAAAAAGTGATACATTAAAAAATGCCTCTTGATTCACTTTACCACCCTGTATCTCAAAAGACCAGACGTTTAGGACATATGTTTATATGAAGTTTATTTCTTAAAATGGGCCCAAAAATCACCCTCATAAATATTGACATTCAATTAGAAAACACCATGTATACATTGGCAAAATATGCAACACTGATGCTAAGAAAACTTGTCCAAGTTGAACTGGAAATCAGAAATCATTTTCTAAATGAATTTTTTGTGAATGTTATCGAAATTTATATGTTTATCAACTTACTAGGTGGAAAAAGTTCTCTCTGGGGAAAACAGATTGGTTTTTATGTAAATCCTTTCATTTAGAGGTTATATGTGCAGGTTAGTAAATTCACCTTCTGTTCTTCGTAACCAATTTGAAATTTACAAAAACTTTACCGTGCTATAAGCTATAAGGACGAGATACATATGTCCTTAAACATTGACTAAACATTCATTTCATCGTGGAAAATAGTAAAAACTGACATTTTCACAAGAAAGTCGTAATCGAAGATTTTCTCAAAGGATGCAAATTATGAAAACTTCACTAAGCTTTCCCCATTGTCACGAGGTAGATTAAGATATTTTCAACCGATCGAGATATATTTTTTATAAAAACTTTTATTGAAACACCAAAATATTCTCCCTTCCTCCATGTAAACATGTAAATGTGTATTCACTTTTCATTTACAAAAATTGACACCAGAGGGCGTATCGCTTGTTTGGAATTCCCAATTAATTTAATCCCTTCAATTAAAAATCATTAAAAAACCCCATTGAGCTGGGGCATCATAATTGAAAGCAAGCCATGAAAATTCACTTCTACTCCGAATGAAATACGTTATTTTATATTCAAACATTTTGAAATTAATAAATATCTGAATATCCTTTTTTGTGTTGCGTTACATTTACGCATACAATTCTATCCATTCAGGATCGTTATAATTGAGTGAATTATGTAACATTTACCTAGATACGGTTGCCACGCAAAATTCATTCTGACAGATAAAGTAGAATAATTGATATACTTCATTCAAATTTATTTTAGCAGTCGGTTGGCCATGAAATAATTTTCTCAAGTTTTTGTAACTAGAACGAAGTTAAGTTGGCACTCATGAAATGTCGTTAATGTCATAACGCCGTTGCCACAACTAATATCAATTTTTATTACGAAAATTCGAAAATGCCGAAAGTGATTGAAAAAAGAGACAGGGTTTCAGGAAGTGCTATTTAAAATTCAGTTCCGCTCATTCAAATAGTTATACCCTGATATTCTTAAATCCACAATACGTCAGACGGTAGCGAACATATTCAATGTAAGAGAATTTATATAAAGTTTCATCTGAATCTAAACGACATATATTTCAGCTGAATATTTCCACACAATCAGAAAGATTGTGAATGAAGAGGATGACAAAGAATTTCCTTCTATTGGGAGACCCAAAAAAGTAGTGGCATTCGAGAATTTTATGTTTGAGTGAATTAATGCGAAAAGTTTACTACAGGATTTTCGATAAATGTCAGCGGAGAATAAGTTCCCAAAATGGATTTTTCTATTTTTCATTTGACTTGTCCTATACAATGTAAATGTCTTAAGGTACTAATAAATACCTATAATTATTATTATTACATCAATGTATTAAGATGAATAGCCACAAATACGGGCAAATTACCCTGTTACTTGTTTATTCATGTGAAATTTTTGTTCAAAGGTGAAGTTCATCTTAACTTGAAACTTCCTTCAATTCCTTTTACTTATATTGATGCAAGATGATTTTTGTTGAAGAATTTAATATTCTTGTAATTATCTGTTAATTCCTTCGGGAGATACCCATTCCCAACTACTGCATCATATACATTTCATCTTCGAGTTAATATTTTTGAAATCTACAAATGATGTAAGCCAAAGAAGATAACGAACATCAACTCTCCTCAAGCTAGTGCATATTATGATATTATACTGATCTCTTGTATTTTCCATGCAAATAACTGGATTTGGTATGCTTTCAATCAGTTTGCATAAACTTCAATTATGTTCGTCACATATTTTGCGAAGATATTCGACATTGTTATAAAATACGTAATAACAGAAACTTTTACGTAGAACGGGCAACATAGCGTTGATTTAAAACCCAAAAATGTTTTGACAAGCTTCATAACCCCACATTTTCGTACTATACAGAGTGAAATGTGTCAAATTTCCATGGCCAACCGACTGCTAAAATAAAAGTGAATGAAGTATAGTTATCATTTGCAAGCTGGTGAGAACATAGACACAGAGACGTGGACTGTGCCTTCCTGACTGTGCCTGAAGGGTATTTCGCAAAAAAATCTAAGTTTTTTCTAAGGAAGAGTTCGAACATTTTCTCTTTGAAGCACCGGATGATTCATATTTAGGATTGAAGGTAACTATCATATTTCAAGTAATTTTCTTTTTTCATTTTGATCACGTGGTTGTTTCAGATTGTTTTATTATTCAGAGTAGCTAGTGACTGCAGATGTCTCGAAATCGTGAAAATGAAAACTACAGATATCGAGGACAAAGGAAATATATAATATTATAGTCAATATTTCTGATAGTAAAACGAGAAAAGTTCGAACACTCAAAGTTATTGGGGAGAATAATCCAAATATTTATCGGAGTAAACCTACTCTGCGTGTAGACCAAACAATTTCATTGAAAATGAATTTTTTTGAAATATCAATCTGAAAAATGCTACTGAGCTATGATGGGAATACATTGTACAGGAAGTGTTCCAAGAAAGGTTGCCACTTTGTTGCAATTTAATCATCCAAACGAATACACAGGTTATTTATTGAGGTGAACTTCTGCTACACTACTTATAGATGGAGGAGCCAACGTTGAATTGAGAGTCAACTAGTTGAAGTAGTGTAGCAGAAGGGCTACATCGAGGATTCGCTGCGAAATAAGAATGATATTGCTAGTAGAATATTGAGCGTCAACGAATTCCCTGGAACCAGCAACTCAGATTACTCTATTGAAGCATAAGCTTTTGAACGAAAGATTATAGAGTAGAAAGATAGGAAACGCCCTCATATCTCTAGTACTAAAAACCGACTACATTTTGGCCAGTGAAAACACGCTTTACAATGAGATGGCGCTGAAAACATACTGTCAATACAGTGACTATATACTATATACTCGGGAGTATAAAGTCACTGTAACTGTCAATACAGAAAAACTTTTTAATAACAGTTTTCCGTTTTTTAAAACAGACAACAAAACAAAAGTATGGTTTTGTTTTGTGATCAGGATGGTATTTTTCATCTAAACATTGTTTGGAAACAATTGATATCAATGAAAAACGCTGTTAGATATGCTATATTTTTATTAGCAATTTATAAAAAGTCCACAAAAATTGAAATTATGGGAAATAAATGAAGCTTTCACTAGGTTGTTTTGAATTAATAAACTCAGTTGAATTTGTAAAATATACATATATCAGAAAATAATATGAACCAATATTCAATATACCATCATAGTATAAACATTCCAGTTACTTACATATGTAAGTATTATTTATAGAATTTTCAGAACCACACTTAAAATAAAACCTTACAGACCTCAGACATATATGCAAGAACTGTATGTCAGTATAGTTTCTTGGTGCTTTATTATGATTTCCTTATGATATGGTCTCTTTATGACACAATATACAAATTGAGTAATGAATGAACAAAACACTCACAGCAGGTTTCATAAAACTTTGACTTTTCAAACAACAATTTGACAGTCACTCGGTTCCCAAATGGAAATCAATAAAACCTCTGCATTTCTGAATATATTGAAAGAGTAGCAATTGATAATCATTGAATGGACCTAAAAAGATCATAATTCCCCCTTAATAGGCCGTTCATGCAAGAAATGCTTTCTGCATACAACAATTTACGTGGATGAACAGTTCTCAATTGACCTGCAGTAAAATGTTTGCTGAAGTCATTGTCTTAACGCCCTGAAAATTTTATCCACTTCGGAGCACTGAAAATTAGAATCAATGAATAACCGATTCACATGTTACGAGTTTTAATACTTACGCTCCCATTTTCCTTAGTTGAGTGAAAAACTTAATCTCGGAAAATCCATTTTATTATTTGATCCACAGTTCTTCACCATTCAATAATTTCAGAACAATATTTTGGTGTTTTCACCAAGAAATAAGACAAAATAATTCGATAATCAGCAACTAGAACGAGCTAGATAAACAAAAAGCGGTACAAGAATCAGAACAATCAAAACCTCTTTTATCAAAATGGATGTCTGAAATCTTACAAAATTTCATATTATTCTGCAAGTGGAGCTCAAATTAATATTTCAACCAGTCCTGGCGTCTTAAAAGCACGCTTGACACACAGATGGCGCAAATCGCTTTAGTCGCCTCGTTTCCCATCTTTCTACTCCATAATCTTTGTTTTGAACATAATCCGAGATAGAATCCTACCAGTTTTAATTTTCAAAAATGCAATATTGACCAATTGTACATTCAATGTAACTTTAACGAATAAAAATGACGTTTGAATTTTTGTTCATGGTAACCGATTCATCTTTTGCATAGTAACAGCAACACTTCTCCTTCTTGGCGAGGAAATAAAACTTTTCGATAATCCTCTCAATCGAGAAAAGACGTTATTATTGTACGTTATTGAAAATAATAGTTGATATTAATATACCAAGGACGAAAAACTGTCTATTACAGTCGAGTCTGTAAATTGATAGCCGAGGCGTAGCCGAGGATAGCAAGCAGGCGAATCAATATAGGCAGTTTTTTGCCGTGGTACATATTGAGGTTATCAATTTTTTCCTCTATTTTGGTTATAATGTATTCAATATTTCGCGGACGGGCCATATACACTTCAGATTTCAAATATCCCCATAAAAAAGTGTCCAATAGGGTTAAGTCGGGACTGTTAGGAGGCCATAGAATGGTCCCGTTCCTGCCAATCAACATATCGTATCTTCCATTGAGGTATTCTCTGTATAAAAAAATCACAGCATTCTCGACTGGCGTTCTACAGCTGCCTTAGATTTAGACGAAAAAACCTATATTTTCAAAAAATTACCGAAAATAACCTCGATAAAGTATATATATTTAAAACCAGAAGAAAGAGCTTTACCGATTAGGAAAATAAAATACAGGGTGTATCATTCAAAAAATAAGAGTTCACATAAAATTTTTAAGTTTACGAAGCTTTAATGCATTTCCTAATACTGAATTCTTAATGCCCATAAAAAATACTACAAATTTGCTCATTCGAACGTTTTCGTACGACCAATATGGACTGAGATAGCTATTGGGTAATACATAAACAATCACCCGGTACACTAACATTCAGACCCCGTATCTAATTCACTGGTAAAAATGTTAAAATCTAGCCGATTTCTCGAAGAATTAATTTGACAACATCAAATGACAGTTATTGTTACAGGCACTTATGTTTTCATCAAATTCTGTATTCACAAAATTGATTCAATCCGGGATCTAATGTATTGCTTAGTGACGAACAGCCGGACGAAAAGTGAATTAGTACGAAAAGTACTCGCCTGCAAAAATAATTGATTTTTCGTAGAAAATTAGTACGTAAAATGTAATTTTTTGATCAGTTCGACGAAAAAGATATTTAAAACATGAAAGTCCATTTTAACGTTAATTAATTCGCTTCCACTTCTACCTACTATAAGTTTTTCAGTACATCCTGGAGCTAGCACTCTCTCGGTCGTCGAAATAGACAGGCTGGTAAAATGTAAAATCTCAACTTCCCTTATATCGAAGGTTTCAGTACCCCGGGCTTTTTACGACGCAAAACATGAATACGACATTACTTCGAAAAAATTTAATTCACAGAAATATTGGATTTATCCTGTGATCTCGCAGCAGATTTGAATATCTTATCTGCGAAGAGGGCAACAACATAGTTGGATTTGGCATCATTTCCGAGCCTCATTGAATTTCATGAAGTGAAACTTCTGAGAAAGGCCAGTTACGCTTATTTGATTCCCTGGTCAATTGGGAGTTTGAAGCATCTGAACTGAATAACAATAACAATAACATAATAACGAACCACCAAGTCATGACCGTTCAGAATATCAGTGTTTTACCTAAGTTATAATAATAATAGGTTTATTTCATCAATAAATAAACGATATCAACATAAAAAAATTACAATTGAATGTTAGATAAACCAAACGAAATCCACTAAAGGCAAAGCATGCGTGTAAATCAAGTTTTTCGAGATAATGGTTATTTCTAAATTTCTACAAAATTGATGTCTAACCTCGGATTTTTATGGGCTCTATCCACAACAAAGAATCTTCCCAATTGTTTAATAAGATGGTGACTGGTGACCGTTTTCGTAGAAGCTAACAGCTCCTCATCTTCAGACCTATAGTACCTACAAAAGAAACATAGTAATACAAAGAAAGGGGACATAATATGGGTAGGTACATATTATAACTAATAAGTTATATTTCTCACCTGAAAAATCACGACTTATTCAAATATTAATGATTATTTTCAAGAAATAGGGGTGAAATACCAGATTTTATTAACACCAATTTTCAACTATGTACAGGGTGGGCAAAATTCGTTGTCTACTGAAGGGATCTCAAGAACTATAGCAGCTAGAAGAAAACAGACGACACATTCTCGAGCTCTTTTTTCTTGACTAATCCAAAACTGAAAACAGATCCAGCCTAACGTTCATAGATTTTGAGTTATGAACGAAAATTGAGAAATTGTCATTTTCAATGAAGCTGAATAACTCGTTTATTTGAACTCGCATTCGAAATCCGTTGTTACATTCTACAGGCACTTTTTTATGAAGAATTCGAATATGATATCATTAAATTTTTTCATCCAGTCATTTTCGAGATACGACAAGGATCTCCGATTTTTTAAATGTAAACTATAGTTGAAAATTCTCTCATTCTGCTGCAATTTTTTTGCTGATTTCAAAAATGTATCATATGTCGCTATTCACATGAATATAACATAAGAAAAAAAATTCAATACTTTATCCTGCTTTTCGATTCACTGTTGAATTTTTAGTAGGCTAGCGTAACCATAGCGACCGTTGAAAATGCATTATGGTTTGTGAACTCCACATAATCCTATGTGAACTCAACCTTGTGTGATAGGGATCACAGACTGTCGAATAATTATTTCTTTTATATATCGAGATCGATATCCTTTAAAAGAGAGTAAAAGACTTTCGTTTGATTATTAAAGAAGAAAATTTATTCAATTATCGTTTTTATATTCGTGAAAGAAACTTAAAGAGTCAGTAATATAAATAAAATACGAAAGCTGTCTATAATTATGATTTTTACAAAAGTAAGATGATGAAAAATAGGTACGTCTGTCCACGGTAGTATTCGAATTGTAAACCATCGTAAGATAAGCATGCCAAACATCGCGAGAACAGACGATGGCGAATTAATCATCGAAATATTTATTCAGCAATCCGTGATTTCAATCATAGAGGCTTAGGTTCACAAAATATAATGCATATTCAACGGTTGCTATGGTTACGCCAGCCTACTAAAAATTCAACAGTGAATCGAAAAGCAAGAAAAAGTATTGAATTTTTTTTCTTATGTTATATTAATGTGAATAGCAACATATGATACATTTTTGAAATCAGCAAAAAAATTGCAGCAGAATGAGAGAATTTTCAACTATAGTTTACATTTAAAAAATCGGAGATCCCTGTCGTATCTCGAAAATGACTGGATAAAAAAATTTAATGATATCATATTCGAATTCTTCATAAAAAAGTGCCTGTAGAATGTAACAACGGATTTCGAATGCGAGTTCAAATAAACGAGTTATTCAGCTTCATTGAAAATGACAATTTCTCAATTTTCGTTCATAACGCAAAATCTATGAACGTTAGGCTGGATCTGTTTTCAGTTTTGGATTAGTCATGAAAAAAGAGCTCGAGAATGTGTCGTCCATTTTCTTCTAGCTGCTATAGTTCTCGAGATCCCCACAGTAGACAACGAATTTTGCCCACCCTGTACTTTGGAATTTGGTGAAAAGTAAATTTGACATTTATTTTTATTTATTTATTTATTTATTTATTGACATAATTCTACAAATCATCAATCTGATGTTCCCGCAGAATAAAATAATTTAGACAAAAATATCATAGAAAAGGGAACACTATGTTGAGTGCCCCAGTGAATAACCTGAAGGATTTTTTCTGTTTTATTTCTTGTGGTAAGTTGTTGGATACCGTTGTCGCTTGGTAGAAAGGTGAATTTTTGGCTCTACTTGTTCTCATGTTATCTAGATGGTAGTTGTTCAGTTATCTAGTTTGGTAATTATAAACGTTCAGTCTTTTCTTCACTTCAGTGTTGAATTTGAGCAGGCCCTGTCTGATCTTCTTCATAAGTTTGCACTGCTCAACAACCTTCGTGGTCTTCATGTTGGATATACCGAGAGCATCATATTATAACTCAGCTGTTGGAGTATCATGTGGTAATTTGTAAATGGCCTTCAGTGCTCGATTCTGTAGTCTTTGTATCCTCTGAAAATTGCCGATAGTTGTATTTGACCATATACTAATCAAGAAGGTGAGCACAGACTGTATATTCGAATAATATATAGACTTTTTCGCTTGTTTACTGAGATAGGGACTGACTCTTCTTAATGCTCCAATCAAAGGTCTTAGTTTACGAGACAAGTAATGTATGTGTACAGGGTGGGCAAATTTCGATGTTTTAGCACTACAGCTTTTAAATCAGAGGAGATAGACAAAATCTGATACCCCATTCTCGTTCTCTTTTTCTGAGAAACTTACAAGAGTAGTAGTGATTTTTAGCCACTTTCTTTTGTTTTCGAGTTATAAGCAAAAATTGGAAAAATGGGGATATCGAAATAAATTTATATCTCCGCTAACGCTAATGATAGAGCTCTGAAATTGAAACATTATACAGGCACTTTTTTACGTAGAATCCAGTGGCGTGCTCGCCTTTTTAGCAGGATTTTTAATTACGAAGCTATGTCCCAAAGTTATGTTTTTTTAAATGGGAACATTGAATTTCTGTGCAATTTTTTGAAAGCTTAATTTTTACTGATTTCAAAAATATAACATCATATGGTTTGTATCAATATAAATAATAGAAAATGGTCAAAAACACTTTTTCTTAATATTGCTATGGTTTCAACTTTTGACAAAATTCTGTGAGCAGGGGTTGCTCGAAAAACTAAAAAATATATGAAAGTCCCGCACTATTTTTCGGCAAGAAATCACCTCTTAATCATTTACAGCCTGTATAGCAAACTGTCATTATTTTTCCATGCAAAATAAGTTTTTTGCATTAACATCCTATATGACCTACACGAATAAGAGAAAATTCAAAATGAATCTCATCAAATATTTCCTACACTGAAATATGAAGCAGGATTGAATTTATCAAGTGGGAGAATGTGTGCTCAGAGGGAAATGATGAATCTGAAATATCGTTTTTGTGGCCTGAATATGATAGTGAGTCCTGTTTCAGACTCGAATGATTCGGAGAAAAATGATATTTTATCTCTATCGAAACATAACACTTGCCAACGATGAGAAAACTGGCAAAAATATGGCATCCTCAGAAAGGTGGAGGTGAAATTGCCTTCTCGAACATAAATTGTGAAGTTTTGTTTTTCAGCCATAAAATTTTCCATCCTTGAAAATAATAAACCGAAACACCGTTCTGAAACTTCAATGAGAACAATGCGAAAATTTCTGCGATGAATGCGAAATATCCAAATTCCTCTTAACACGAAAATCCTGAATTCCATCACACTACGTCAACGTCGGAAAAGCGAGGACTAAAGCCGAATGAAAAAAACATCCGTATAGCGTCGCAATAAGCGGATGCAACAGATTGCAATAAGCAACAAACAAGAAATCCATACACTCATCACGTCCTTTGCTCGCGTCCAACGTTAGCGTCTCGACGGAGAACCTATAGCTCCCCAAATAAGCAGGTTATTACATAAGAAGATGATTCAGTTCACTCCCACACTCCTTCTCCACGTTCAATTCATTTTTTATCTCTCTGGTTCACTTGACCTGAGATGCAGGTTTTATTAGTTTCCGAAGATGCAGGAAATGATAGATTACATAAGGAGGAATTGGAATATCGACGAAAACAACGGGATCGACTTTTATGAATGTCATGCAAATGAATAGATTACAGATTCCGTTCAATCTCCATTTGTATTCATTTGGAAAGGTTCGATTTTATGGAAACTGAAGAAGAAATGAAGGTTTTCGCAGCTCTGATCGACAACTGAAATTATGTGAGCACAGCCGTCTTTCAGGAGAGCCTGGTTCACGATTTAAATGCAACGTCGCAGTAAGACCCGTTTGCACCAAACGCACTTAGTGTTAAGTGTCCCTTAAAATGAACCCTTAACTTAAATTACGTTGCACCAACTGTTAAGTGACATTTAAATGGCTAAAGCTAGCCTTAAATTTAAACGCTCCTGTAATGACCACTTAGGTATTTAAGGGCAGGATTCTAACCTAAAATAATTTGTTGAACTTATAAACTGGCTGCAGAACTGCTGTGGTTTTTCTAATAACGTCAAGTACCTTTTATTTGCCAATCCATTTCATTATCAATAATAATGCTAATTATTATTAAAAAGTTGTCACTCTTTGATAATAATATAATATTACTTGACACTGACTGACAGGACAATAAAGTTAGGTTAATGAAATGACAACGATCATCGGCAACCGGCCAACCAATGAAAAAGCTTTATTGGACTAGAATGAAGTTTCACCAAAATAAAAAACTGAAATATCACTAGATATCAAAACTTAAGGGCTCCTTACTTAAGATTCTGTTGAGCCCCAGTCGGGCAACTGGCAATAAAATTAAGCGTCCATTAACTTCAAACTACGCTTAGTTAAGTACTCATTTTAAGGGGGATTGGTGCAAACGGGCCTTAGATCTATGCTATCATGACCTTGATACGAGGGACGCTTGCAATACGTTAGTTAAGTTGGTAAATTAGAGCGTCGGCGTGGAGTTGTTGGTTTACAAGTAGTGTAAAACTTGTGGCTTCTCGAGTTTTTCGTTTTGTGATACATAAATAAAATAGTAAATAGTGTTATAGCATATTTTTTATTGAATTACCTTTTTAACTATAAGTACATAGCCTTTGAACTTCTGTGAAGAAGCCATTTTCAATCATGGTCAAGAAATGTTGTGTTTTTTCTTGTAAAAGTAAGTATTTGTCGACCCGGAAGGACAGTTATGTAAGTTGCTTTGGTTACCCCAAAAATGAAGACCAAAATATATCCATCGAAAAAATTTCGTTTCCACCGTTCATAGTGGAGTTTGTGAAAAACATTTTGAAGACTCGATATACTTAGACATTTACAGCCGGATGGTTCAATTATGCCCGTTTTCACCAACGATCCCTAAACAAGCCCCTATCTAAGTATTCCTTAGCTTTAGGGAGTACCTAACTCTACCCCTAATATAAATTCGTTTTCACCAAACAAAGGTACACTTTGTTAAGGAATACTTATCAAGGGAATGGATAGGAGCTCGTAGCTACGAAATTTGGCTACGAGGGTAAAGACATAATGGTTCACCGAATAGCACGATTTTTTATGTCTTTTGCAAACAGATTTCCGTTTATATTCTCCAATGTCCTGTGTCCTATATTCATTGTTTCCTGTAATGAATTAAAAAATGTATTTGATATCAGATTTCAACAGTATTTAAAACATAAGGATCTGTGCTCGTGACATTGACCTGTCAGTTTGACGTTAAAAATATTAATTTTTTTGAGAGGAATTACGCAAGTATCTGGTTTTTAAATCCGAGTAATAATGGAAAGAGAAAATACAACTGAGCTTTTTTAGAAAACATAGTACTCCGCTCTACACTTTCACTCCTACATAACACTGGATTATGTGATCTATCTAAAAACAGAAAGTGGAAGTGGATATCTTCGAAAAATGTTTCGAATTCATTTCATAATAAAGTTCAGTACACACCAAATTCTTGGCAGAATCAAAAAAGGAGTTACCTATATGAAATATTCCAAATGGAAAGATTCATGAGAAGAAAAGATGTATTCCAGAATGTGCTCATGTTTTTAAATAATGTGAAGATTGAAAGAATGCTATATTGAGAAACACTCTTGAGGCATATTTCAACAACAGTTGAAGTGTTTTTATGTGAAGTGTTAATTTCGATTACATAACTTTCAGTACTCTCCTCAAGCATATCAATAAAAAATTCTGATTTCTATTTATTGTTCAATATTTTTTCCCAAATATTTAATTTCCTATTGTTAATAATTCACTCAACTTACTTTCTATAAGAAGAAATATTCATCTAAATGAAATAGTACCGTACTAGTTTTTTTTAATTAATATTCATGAAGACAGAAACATAAATCCAATATTCCCTTTGCTTTGATAGTCATACAAATCATTCTATATGGTGTCACCCAACATCCTCCTCGAGATATAAAGAATCGCAAAATTCCAACATGACTGCATTTTTTCATAAACTTCCATTGTGTATGTTCAAAATTTTTCACACAATTTCAACACAACTGCTTCTATTCATTCCTAAGAACAAGCTCTGCTTTATGGCTTTCGAGCGATTTCTACTCTTCAAAGCTCTCAAATATTATTGAACTTTTGCTAGAAATTGGTGTTTAGATGTTATCACTGAATAAAATTCCCAAAAACGAGTTATTCGATTTGATAATCTTCGGTACATTATCAGATCACATCACTTATGAAGTGCTAATATCTTTCGGTTTCTCGGGATAAAGATGTAATTGCTTCATTACAAGTGGAAATAAAATACAAGAGTGAACTTCTGATATTTGTAATCGCAAACCAGGCGATCGCGATTTGATATCCCCAGGATATCTAGTTGATTTGCTCCTGACAAATTAGTGCAAGAATTTACGCAGGAGCAAATCGTTTATTTCATTTTTAAATTGATTTTGTTTCAGAGATTGGGAGTGAAAACCCTAAAAAGTTTATTAGGAAAAGGATCAAGTAAGTTTATTAAAAAATTATCCATCAATGAGTAATTGGAAATTCTCCTATACTCATTGAACGAATAAACAAAGAAAAACAAACGTCCAACAAAAACTCTGAGATTCCTGTTTTAACAATACCTACATATGAATATGATAAGAATGATATATAAAGTCTGTACGTCTCCTATGCTGGCGATATCCGAGAATATAAATGAGGATAAAAATCAAATACTTCATCAGAAAGCAAGCAATTTATATTATGAGAACCCCACTTCTAGAGTTAGTGAGCAGGATCAGGATATCAGGAAAGGAATGAGATGTCAGAATGGACCCAAGTATCATCCAAAAAGTTGAAACCTAAATCTAACCAGACTTTGGTGGTCGGTGGTATATAGGATCTACTAAAGCAGGGTATGGAAAGATTGAGGCCTTTTTATGTTACAAATCTGTCACCCGACTACTGAAGATCTAATGTCTTTTACTAGACAGAATTTTTCGGATAATGTGAGATGTGAAATTTTGAAATGAACATTCCCTGAGAGTTGTTCCTATTTTTAAAGGTCATGATTCCAGCAAGTGAGTGCGAAAAGGCACTTATACCTCACAGTTGGCCGAATCATGCAAATGTTCGTCATTTTTTCCGGAACAGAATGGCCAATATTTATTGAAATTCAATCTGGATGGCTGTGTATCTCCTGAAACTCTTAAGGTTTTTCACTCCCTGTCTCTGAAACAAAATCAATTAAAAATTAATTTCCTCCTGCGTAAATTCTTGCACTTATTTGTCAGGAGCAAATCAGAAGATTTTTTAAGAATTCGTCTGATGAAGCAGTCTGATAAAGATTCCAAAACGTTACAAAGTTATCATGTTAAAGTTGCAATTTCTTTAATTATCAGGAAACAATTTTTTTTATCTGATTTGCTCCTGACAAATTGATGTAAGAATTAAAATAATATATATCTAACTTCTGTATATATGTGGACTAATTTGATAGTTATTTATACAACAAGTGAAGTTATAACATTTATAACTCACCTGTTTCATGGGCGTAGCCAAGGTTGAGTTTCGGGGGGGTTTTAAATGAAATTTTTCTAATTTTGACATATAAAGTGAGACTTTTTGAAAATGGTATTATGTATACCTATATCATTTCGGGGGGGGTTTGAACCCCCAAACCCCCCCCCTGGCTACGCCCGTGACCTGTTTCATACGAAATTTTATTCCATTTTGATTAGGATTCAAATCAATTTCCATACAATTATCTAATTCATGAAATAGTCTAAGATCCGACTGCAGAATTACTACGTTCATTACGTACAGAGACAAACACACATTTTAACATACGTTTATGGATAGGAGAGTACACTGAAAACACCGCAGCCTGTAAAAAGTGGCCGCAAGTAATTTTAATTGAATTAATGTTAATCAATATTCCAAGAGAAATTTCGTTCACTCCGTTTTGAAATAAAATATCATCCACATCATAGCAATGCATGTAAAGGATACTAAAATCCATGGCTGCCGTTGCACACTCGGCCGCAACTACCTCGCAGCCAGGTGTAAGCAGGTAACATTTCGATGTATTTCTACGTTCATGACGTACACGGATGTTTTTGATATCAAATTAAAGCTAATTTTTTTTTCGAATAGGATGATAGGAAATACATCGAAATGTTACCTGCTTACACCTGGCTGCGAGGTAGTTGCGGCCGTGTGTGCAACGGCAGCTATGGATTTTAGTATTCTTTACATGCATTGCTATGATGTGGATAATATTTTATTTCAAAACGGAGTGAACGAAATTTTTCTTGGAATATTGATTAACATTAATTTAATTAAAATTACTTGCGGCCACTTTTGACAGGCTGCGGTGTTATTCATTGTATCCATAAACGTATGTGAAAATGTGTGTTTGTCTCTGTACGCAATGAACATAGTGGTTCTGCGGCGGGATCTCGTACTATGAATAAAAATTATTTTAATTCACTTGAATAAACTTCACTTGCCCTTATTGCTATGGGTTAAATAATGTCGTTTCAAACGTCAAAATGGAATAAAATACTAAGGTTCAATTTGAAGGGCATTGAACTTAGAATTTCCTAAATAGATGAAAATAACACATTAACTGTTTGAACTGAAAACTAACGGGCGTTATGCAACCTTACTTCAACTAATTATGTAATGCTACAACTCTAACATAACAATGCAAATAGCAATATTTATCATATTAACCCATAAAAACCGAAAACAGCCCCGCTTATCCACCGGCTAAGAATGAAATTTCCCGGCACAAATACCTAAACAGGTTATCGAACTTTGGCCGGTCCTCGAATATAAACCTAAGTTTAGCCGGTTAATCTTAAGTTTATGCTCACACCTATCTTTAGCCGTAACATATCGATGATAATTTCGTTACTGGAAGTCGCGGTGACGAACATTTCCGTGTCTTCCTGTATCATATAAACAACAAACTTCCAGACATTAAGCTCAACATAAAAGTTGAAAAACAAAAATGCTCTCCATTTCCTGAATGTTTTAGTTGAAAATGAACTGAGGGGAAAACTCGGAAACAGAATTTATGACCTACAAGACGACCACTTACTTCATTGTCGTATCCGATACTGTAATGAATTAGGAAATCATTATTAAATCATAAACACTGTAACAAAAACAGTTCTAATAGTTTCCTTCTGTAGTCTTGATAAAAATTAAATAATAAAATCGTGTTAAAATTTAATGGCTTTTGTAAACAGGAGAATTTTAAAGAAATTACCAAGGAAAAAGTATTTAATTCAATTCGCATGTAATGCATTCGCATGTTTTGCACCAAAGATCGTGATAATGATTCCGTCCTTGTCAAACAAAAGTTTACAGACGAGAATGGGAGAGAAGATTGCATGGTGCGAAATGGAGAATTCGCCGGTAGCCGTAAATTTCTTATTCAAATGCAACGTCGGTCCTACAGAAATAATTCAATTGAAATGAAATGAACGGAAACAGTCCCGTACTTCTACCAATGAGACTCCTTGGAATATCTGACAAATGAAAGAACAGATTTTGGTCTTCTGGTTAAGAATTACCTGCGACTTTGAATTACAAATTGAATTAAAAAAATGCAATGATAGCAGTGGAATCTCTGATCTACGTTTTGCTGGTCATCAGTAAATATATGTTTCAGTATTTCAGTTCTAGAGAATCCAAAATCATGTTTCCAGAGTTTTTTTATACAAGAACATTCGAAATCAATTTTCCTGAAGTACGTCAACACATATTTCCACGTACAGGGTGTCCGAGTTAAAGTGTCCCTATACCTTATTGTAAAAACTAAAGGATCTAGAAGAAAACGTTCTACACAAAACTTGTCTGTAATTGATTGAACTTTTATTTTTTATAACCCACCTTAATACAGGGTGCTCCGTTTTTTCCCTGTTAATTAACTTTCTTATTTTAAATGGAACACCCTGTATATTATTGCATTTTGAACTCCTTGTCAAATTTTAAGGTAAACTTGGTATGACAACCATGGTCCTATATAATACCGATTCTGAGATATTCGACTTTTTCCTACAATTTTGACAGCTGTAGGTGCTCACTGAAATAGCCGACACTAGTTTTCTAATGAATGTATAGAAACCAAATTTTTCCCAGCTCTTGTCAACATATTGGATCATAACTTACATTTCTATTTTTAGCAATCTGATATAATTCTTCAAAAATTAAAGTTGTAAATTCAAATAGAAGTTCAATCGAAACTTAATTTTTTCAAATGGCAACCTATATTTTTCTTGTTCATCATGTAGAGCAGGTTAAATTAAGCAAAAAATGTATTTAAACTTTTTCTGTGTGTGTGTGTATGAATAGTTTCAGAAACATAGACGAAAAAGTGCATTTTCTCGTAAGAACCAACGATAATTATTAATAGGTGTTGCTGCTATATAGTTGGCTTTGATTTTTTTGATAAATTTAATTAATTAGATAGACTTATGAAAGTCAAAAAGACTCTTTTACTCATAAGCAGTTACTCGCTCCCAATAAAATTGAATTATTTCAATTTTAAAGGGAGACTCAACTAACAGATAGATTTTTCTCAAAATAATCAAGAAGTTGTCTGACAACACAGAAAAAAACTCAAAAATACACTATAAGATAAGTGCTACTATCCATAGTTACCATATTCTATCAGCTTAATCCATTATCGTTGGTTCTTACGGGAAAATACACATTTTCGTCCATGTTTCTGAAACTATTCACTTTACAGAAAAATTTTGAATACTTCTTGCTCAACTTAACCTGCTCTACATGATAAACAAGAAAAAAATATAGGTTGCTATTCGAAAAAATTAAGTTTCGATTGTACTTGAAGTTTTTAACTTTAATTTTTGAAGACCCTGTATATCAGATTGCTAAAAATAGAGATGTAACGTATGATCCAATATGGTGACAAGAGCTGGGCAAAATTTGGTTTTTATACATTCATTAGAAAACTAGTGTCAGCTATTTTAATGAGCACCTACATCTGCAAAAATTTTAGAAAAAAGTCGAATATCTCAGATTAGATGCTGTATGGATGGTTGTCATACCTTTTTGATTTCGATCATTTTTTTTTGAGGTTGGAAGGTTGAAGAGCAAAACATTAGAAAGCTATACTTTCGAAAACATTGATTGCAAATATGTATACAGAATGAGTAAATAGTAACGTACAAAAATTAATGAAAAAGGAATCACGCCTACAACAGTGAGGCAACGAATACAATAATAAGAGACGCATACCACATACATATCAATGAATATCAACAAGTGTGAATCGAATAAGCTAATTTGTCATCGTCAGGACAACGAAAGGGAGAAAGCTCCATCGAAGAAAAGTAGAAATTATCTTTACACGCATGTTGCCTGAAATAAGCAGGCCAGCGTACTGAATTAGAGGAAATATGGGACATGACATATGCCATTATTTTCGTCTGGGTTTCGATCTGGGGGATTGAACCGGATCTCGTTTCATACTGGATAGCGCTCGAGTACCTACTACTCGATTATACTCAGAAGCGACTACCTGTGTTTCATTAAGGTAAGCGCACATACAACGGCATCGGACGGACGGTACGGATCGGAATAAATTCCTTTCAATGGAACTGAATGGAGCAACGCACATATGTGCGGACGGCAGGCATCGCATCGCATCGCATCCGACGGAATTGAGGAACGAGAATCAAATTCCGACCGATGCGTGCTGTGCCGGCCGATCCCGACATATGTGCTATACTGCCGCGGCATCTGCGTCATTTTCCAAGTCTCTACATGCAGCGGCTTGTACGGGTAGTCATACGAAATACGAATTCACGGCAGAAGCATGAGTTTTCAGGAGAACTTAATACTGCGCGTACAAAATTATAATGAATTGTACAATTTAAGTGACAGAAATTATAGCAACCATTTTTTTTTTCGTCCTTCATCAAGTCCGGAAATAAATAAACATATTCTCCAAAATCCTTCCTTTTTTACATATGTCATGTATCCACATTCGTCTACGCTTCCTTCGCTTTTGAAACTCTTCTTCCTCCAGAACAAACGCTAGTTCCTCACCGCTTGAAGACATATTCGCAACTTATCTATTCCATGATATAAGAAGTGTTCTTATATCATGATCTATTCCTCCGGCGATTCCGATGTTATATGTGCGATACCTTCATAAAAATTCCGCCGCTGCCGTGCCGTTCCTTCCATGCCGTCCGTCCGATGCCAATGTATGTGCGCTTACCTTTAGGGTCCATCAATTCCAACCGAAAGGGAGCTCTGTTGCTCTGACGAGATCAAATGAGACCCAAACCATGGTCAGTATCTCCTCTTCTTCGGTGGAATGTTCCCCATTTAATAAAAGAATGATCACGCCTAAACAGGGAGGCAATGAGTACAATAATAAGGATAAATTCAGATGCATACCACCCGCCGATATGAATATAAACAAGTGTTACGATCTGAATTGAACTAGCCAATTTGCCATCGTCGAGGCCCCAAATGGAGTACGCTCCATCGAAGAAAAGCAGATGCTGACCATGGTTTCGGTCTCATTTGACCTCATCAGAGCAACATAGCATTTTTTCTACGATGGAGAACGTTTGGAATTGATGGAACTTTATTCAATATTGACAAGTGCTACTGGCTACTATACATTTACCCAGAGCGCCACCCAATATGAAACGATGTCCGATTCAATTCCCTCCAGATAGAAACCAAGACGAAGACAATAGCATATGTCATATGTCCCATATTTTCCCTAATGCAGTACGCCGATTCGCTTTGCGAACAACAGACGTACGACGAATTGAGAAGTCTGGGAACACGTTCAGATCACGGCAGAAATGATGCCAGCGGTACAATAATAACAGAATGATCACGCCTAAACAGGGAGGCAATGAATACAAATCGGCTAGTTCAATTCAGATCGTAACACTTGTTGATATTCATATCGGCGGGTGGTATGCATCTGAATTTATCCTTATTATTGTATTCATTGCCTCTCTGTTTAGGTGTGATCATTCTTTTATTATTGTACCGCTGGCATCATTTCTGTCGTGATCTGAACGTGTTCCCAGACTTCTCAATTCGTCATACGTCTGTTGTTCGCAAAGCGAATCGGCTTACTGAATTAGGGAAAATATGGGACATATGCTGGCTGTATTCGGGTTCAGCTTTTGGACGGTCCGAGAATTTTTCTAAAACTGCGCAAAACTGTTGCGCCCTAGTATAAAATCCTCTGCGCAGTTCTAGAACCATTGTCGAACTGTCCGAAAGCCGAACCCGAATACTATTGTCTTCGTCTTGGTTTCTATCTGGAGGGGATTGAATCGGACACCGTTTCATATTGGGTGGCGCTCTGGGTAAATGTATAGTACCCAGTAGCACTTGCCAATATTGAATAAAGTTCCATCAATTCCAAACGATCTCCATCGTAGAAAAAATGCTAAGGTGCTCTGATGAGGTCAAATGAGACTGAAAATGGTTTCAGATGACTGATGCAGATGCAGATGCTGACCATGGGGTCAGCATCTGCTTTTCTTCGATGAAGCGTACTCCATTTGGGGCCTTGACGATGGCAAATTGGCTAGTTCAATTCAGATCGTAACACTTGTTGATCTTAGCGGGTGGTATCTACCTGAATTAATTCTCGTTGTAGGAGTATATTTCTCTTTCAGGCCCTTGTTAATCCTTTGGTTCATAACCAAAGCAATTTTTCACAAATTGGACGAAACCTATCAATAGGGGGCTAATTCAATCGTTGGAAAGAATAGTCCATAAGGATAGAAATAACCCAATAAATCCTCTGATCTATAGCTCAAAATGTGACATGATACAACTCCATTCAAAACAGACATGTAGTGTGCGTCCCAGCATTCCAAAATTAACAGCGTACTTTATGAAAAAATTTTTCCTTCACTAAGAACCGAACAATGACATAAAACGCAATCATTATATCAATTTCCAATAGCTCGCAGGAGTGAGGAAAAACAAGCTTCTCGCAGCTGCGAAGAAATTTACGGGTTTCCCTCGGAAACTTAGCTCCAGCTAAGAAACCGCCTCTGATTTCACGATCAGGCGGGTTTGAGATGCCTGAAAGACTCATCTGGCGATGAAAATTCGCACATGTTGACGATAGGTTGAGGACGCAAGCGCGGGCCCGGAGAGAGCGGTTCCGGAACAGTCAAAGATCTGCTGCCAACAGGTTGTGGCCTCAGTGCGGTTCATCCCTCTGTTGATGGTTAAACCTGCTGTTCGGCGATCGCGGAAAACGACTGTTTTCATAGGTGAGCATTGCAACCCATTTCGACATGTGGCAATTTCTAGTTTTTTTTCTTATACGATAAATTTCTTTTTTATGACGGAGTGTTCACATTTTCTGCGTTTTACATTTTCTACTATTCATTTTGAAAACAAAAAAAATATAAAAATAAATATTTTTTTATTTACGATGATGCTTCAATTTGTTGTGATAAGTTTGAATATACCGAATCGAAAGTTGTGTTTTTTTTTTTTTGATAATAATTTTGAAATTTTTGAACATTTCAGTTTGTCGTTACTTCTAGGATAGTCATCAGTGTAAACAATATTGCATGAGGGTAGTTCGAATTCTATCGAGAGAATGAATTATTTGAAAAGTATATCAAAGTTTTATCCGGACAATGAAAGAAGATACATATTTGCTGAGTTGCGAGATCCGCAAGATAAGCTTGCATGGGAAAGTAGAAATGATGCGGTTATAAAAACTCAGGTTCTTGACCGCGAATTATTTTTTTAGCAGTTTTTAGCCAATTCCAGTTGTCACCAAAATTACTAATAACTTTTTTATTTCCAAGGCAATGCCCATTTTGTCCACATTAAGATTCTTATTGGAAAATTAAAGACTGTGAATCGAACAATATCCATGGTCGTCTTTGATCATTTTCGATATACAGGGTGCGTTTTCAAAAACTGACCATTGGCATATCTCCGAAGTTGTATAGTATAGAAAGGGAATGATGGATCACAAGTAAGGAGTTAATTTGTCATTTGAATTTCTTGTTTGGGGGTGACTGGAGTGTTGGGTGTTTCGGGAAAATGGCGCATCCAGTGTCTGAAATTTGGGGAGGGGGGGTTCTGACAAATTTTAATGGACTGGCCTAACCCTTTCAGCTCTGCTTTTTGAAATTCAGGATAAAAAAATTTTCTCATTAATTCATCAAAAAGTAACCTCCTAGTAACCCCTTCAACAAAGATGAGGTGGTTCTCATGACTGGTATAGGAACTAGGAAGTGGTAGCAAATGCCACTACCAGGTCTTCCAAGTTAATACCTGCCTTAAACAATGAAATTTTGCGTGTACTGTTCATTCGAATAAAAATAATCAACAATGATCCACAGAGTCTCTTAAATTTTACTTAATTGTTTCGGTTTTTGCAATATTTCAAATTGATAGTTATTAAGTAATTCACATTTTCCTTAATAAAGTAAACGATATTACCATGGAAATGACAATTAAATATATGTAGCTGTCAACCAAGCGTTAGTTAGCATTCTGTTGGCTTATGGGCTTTTGAAGGAATGTTTTATTACATTAAGTGCTTCATGAAGCACTTCATGTCGGTTCAATGGAACCGCTTGTCTTGCAAATTCTGATATCCAAGTAGAGTTTTCTTCTTTCCACCTTAATTATGTAATAGATATTAAAATATTATATCATCACATAGCAAATCGAATTTCTGTCTGTCTGGTATTGAGTACCTATATCCATTGAACTCTAAAAGAAGTTCTTTTAGAGTTCAATGCCTATATCAGAACTAAATGTAATATGGCTGATTCATTAACAATAACTCAAACATATACATATATCAATTGTTGAAAAAGATGCAATGCTCGTTTTTTTGTTATCTCAAGGACCATTAAAAAATAAATCATTCTCAGCTGGTATACTTTAACAACAAAAAGCTTGTACTTTTAGTCTTAGTCAGAACAAAAAAGCTACTTCTTAGATAATAAAACAACTTATATAAAACTGTTCTGTTCTAGCACGATAAATGTTATAAAATTGTCAAAATAATAAAATATTATTTTTATTTATAATTGTTGTTTTATAATCAGTTTGTAAACGTTAACACAATTATCCGGTAAAAGCTGTGGAAACCATAATAAAACAAATTAAATAACAAAATTGCTGCACAAGAATGCGCCCTTTTTGGGTTTAAAGGTGTTGTATAAACGTTGCCAGAACGTTAATAGCGACGTTGATATTTTATAAAAATAGTTCTGTAAACGTTGAGGCCATTTATAAAACATTGATTGTTAGTTGGGTGAAATTTCTGAGATATTTCGCTTTTTCTTAAATATGAGGGTCTCGGGAAAAAACTCGATAACTTTGAATGGAATGAATAAAGGGAATGAGATTTTGGCTGTGAATACTGAATAGAATAATGGCAACAGACACTGCATGTATCATAATCTTTCAAAACTCTACTGGATGTTCGAAATGAGACAATGCATTGACGATATATTCAAACTATAATTTCGGGATTATTTCAAATAGCTCATTCATCATTTCATTTTTGAATTCGGCAGCAAAATTTATTACCTTTGTTGAACAATTATTTAAATAAAATACGGGGGGAGCCATTTAAAATAGGGTCGCAGTTATAAGTTGAATATGTCTTCAATGCGTTGTGTCATTTCGAAAACCCAGTAGTGTTTTGAATAATTATCATAGATGCAGTGTCTATTTCCATTATTCTAGTATCTCATTCTATCATTCATTCCATTCGAAGTTATCGAGTTTTTTCCAAGAAACTCAAATTTACGAAAAAGCGAAATATCTCAGAAATGGCAAATTTTAAGCACATGAGTGTGAGTAAACTTTGTGATATTTGCTTAGTACTAAGCTTTATAAATAAGCAGTGAAACACAGGGTGTTCCATACGATAAATCATATTTGGTTTCTCCTGAGATACCCTGTATATTTAAAAACAATTGACAATAAATTATTCTGCTTCAAAAATAAGCTGAAAATTTTACTGC
The DNA here is from genome assembly GCF_907165205.1 of Coccinella septempunctata. Classification (NCBI taxonomy): domain Eukaryota; kingdom Metazoa; phylum Arthropoda; class Insecta; order Coleoptera; family Coccinellidae; genus Coccinella; species Coccinella septempunctata. The sequence continues at coordinate 47,631,749 of NC_058189.1, read as the reverse complement.
TTAAGCGTAATCGATATCCGCGTTACCAGTGAAACACCCTGTATACGATAATTCCTTAGAATATTAAAAATTTTGATTACTCTTTTCGAACTGAATTGACAAAATGTGAATGGTTTTCTGTTGAAGCAGATTTATAACGAGGAACATTTTCATATCCCATACGGAAATGAAATCATAAACATAAAATCCTAAATCACGAAGTTGAAATCCTATAAACGTTTAACGATCACAGAACGATACTCATTTTGCAAGGACGTCGTTTTCTGCTAGAGCCATTTTCACTAGCTTTCTGAGGAAGATTCTGCCAGAGTAATAAGGATAAATTCGGATGCATACCACCCGCCGATATGAATATCAACAAGTGTTACGATCTGAATTGAACTAGCCAATTTGACATCGTCAAGGCCCCAAATGGAGTACGCGCCATCGAAGAAAAGCAGATGCTGACCATGGTTTCGGTCTAATTTGACCTCATCAGAGCAACATAGCATTTTTCTCCGATGGAGAACGTTTGGAATTGATGGAACCTTATTCAATATTGGCACGCGCTACTGGGTACTATAAATTTACCCAGAGCGCCACCCAATATGAAACGGTGTCCGATTCAATCCCCTCCAGATAGAAACCAAGACGAAGACAATAGCATATGTCCCATATTTTCTCTAATTCAGTACGCCGATTCGCTTTGCGAACAACAGACGTGTGACGAATTGAGAAGTCCGGGAACACGTTCAGATCACGGCAGAAATGATGCCAGCGGTACAATAATAATAGAATGATCACGCCTAAAGGCAATGAATACAATAATAAGGTTAAATTCTGAATTTATCCTTATTATTGTATTTATTGCCTTTAGGAGTGATCATTCTATTATTATTCTGCCAGAGTGTTTCACTTTCTGTTTTCCTTATACCACAAAAAGGTGCTTGGCCAATGGAAGGAGATTTGCTCTTCAAAAAGGTGTGAACGGCAAAGCTCCGAAGCATTCCGATCCAAATCATGGTGGCGACAAAAAACTACATACCCTAAGGAACAGAAAGAGCCCCTCCGCACCTACCTACCCCTCCACGACCCGAGCAGTGACTCTTCGAAACTAGTAGTAAATCAGTTCTGCCGTACTCTGTATAGAGAAATTCCTCAACCAGCTCTGATATATTTTATAAATAGAATGTTATATTTCCTCTACGGCTATCACACAAAGTGGAAGTAACTTTCAATGCATTTTAGGCAGCTATCCTCAAACTGCAGTGCCCAATTTTCTTGATATTTTTTTAAAGCTATTATTTTCATTACAAGTGCGGAAAGTGTTACTTTATTCCCGCTTCTCGTCGTTCGTTCATGAGTTGGGAACATTATTATTTCTACGATTTTTTTACCTCTCCAACTTCTCCCGCACCAGTGCAAGAAACTGGCACTTTTGAAGCTGAAATGAGTGCGGTAAAGTAAGTACAGATACAAAAGAACGAAAGAAAAAGTTTTTTTAGATTAATGTTCACATAAATCACAGTATACGATATGTCAATAAATTCAGACATCTTCAAAGTACATATACTCCGTTCACTTTTATTTTAGCACTCGGTTGGCCATGGAAATTTGACACATTTCACTCTGTATAGTACGAAAATGTGGGGTTATGAAGCTTGTCAAACCATTTTTGTGTTTTAAATCAACGCTATGTTGCCCGTTCTACGTAGAAGTTTCTGTTTTTACGTATTTTATCACAATGTCGAATCTCTTCGGAAAATAAGTGACGAACATAATTGAAGTTTATCCAAACTGATTGAAGGCATACCAAATCCATTTGCATGGAAAATACAAGAGATCAGTATAATATCATAATATGCACTAGCTTGAGGAGAGTTAATGTTCGTTATCTTCTTTGGCTGAAGTTTGAATACGTTACATCAGTTGTAGATTTCAAAAATATTAACCCGAAGATGAAATGCATATGGTGTAGTGGTTGGGAATGGGTATCTCCCGAAGGAATTAACAGATAATTACAAGAATGTTAAATTCTTCAACAAAAATCATCTTGTATCAATATAAGTAAAAGGGATTAAAGGAAGTTTCAAGTCAAGATGAACTTCACCTTTGAACAAAAGTTTCACAGGAATATACAATTAACAGGTCAACTGGCTCGTATTTGTTGAGGGTTCATCTTAATAATAATAATAATTAGGATTAGGTATTTATTGGTACCTCGAGACATTTACAGTGTATAGGACAAGTCAAATGAAAAATAAAAAAATAAATTTTCGGGAACTTATTCTACGATGACATTCGAAAATCCTGTAGTAAACTTTTCGCATTAATTCACTTAAACATAAAATTCTCAAATGTCACCACTTTTTTGGGTCTCCCAATAAAAGTAAATTCTTTGTCATCCTCTTCATTCACAATCTTTCTGATTGTGGAAATATTCAGCTTAAATATAAGTCGTTTTGATTGAGATGAAACATTATATAAATTCTTTTACATTGAATATGTTCGCTACCGTCTGACGTATGGTGGATTTTAGAATATATCAGGGTATAACTATTTGAATGAGCGGACTTGAATTCTGAATAGCACTTCCTGAAACCCTGAAACCACTTGCGGCATTTTCGTAATAAAAATTGATATCTATTAGTTGTGGCAACGGCGTTATGATATTAACGACATTCCATGAGTGCCAACCCTACTCCGTTCTAGTTACAAAAACTTGAGAAAATCATTTCAGGGCCAACCGACTGCTAAAATAAATGTGAATGGAGTATAGTTTTTAGGAAACCAACAGTTTTCTCTTACAGTTGTTGATTTTTTTTTTAATCTTTTTGTTTGCATTGGACCTTGACAACATTTTATTCGAACGTTTAGGGTCGGGAACCCTGAAAGCCCGAAATGACATCACAATGCGTCGCTGGAATGTTCGGCAATCGAACGATAGAGAAAAAGATTTTCAAGGATTCCATGTGTTCCTTGGAACCGAGTAATCACTCCTTCTAACAAGCACAATGAATGGCGCACCTATAGGAATCACTTCAATTCATTTGACCCTTTCAGTCTATTAATTTCATTGGCAAACAGTATACAATTCCTATTTGAGATATTTCTATAAATAGGTTCTGAAATAATGGATGGATACTTATTTTTTTATATTTTAATAGGAAATTCAAATGAAGATTTCAACAATATGGTGATGACAGTTCGAACTAAAAACTTAACACAGTCATCGTCATTTTTGAAGGGGATTTTGAGATTCTCGTCAAATAAATCCTTTTTCCGTCGATCTGAACAAAAAATTCATTTTACGTACTAATTTCCGAAAAGTCGACTATTTTTGAAGGCGAATACTTTTCGTCCTGATTCACTTTTCGTACTGATTTACTTTTCGTCCGGCTGTTCATAACTGAGCAATATATTAGATCCCGAACGATTGTATCAATTTTGTCAATACAGAATTCGATGAAAAAATACGTGCCTGTGACAACAACTGTCATGTGATGTTGTCAAATTAATTCTTTACGGAATCGGCTAGATTTTACCAGTTAATTAGGTTTGTGGACTGAATGTTTGTGTTCAGTATAATCAAGAATGGATGGTGATAGCGATATGGATAACGGTAACACTTCACCAGACCTTAGTGAATAGGGAATACTCCTTCTGACGAAAATGATGTATTTTTTATGTAACGTCATTGAAACGTCACATTTTGAAATAACCATTTCAACCGTTTCCCAAAAAAAATATTTTAAGCACTTAAAAATGAAAAATAAAAATGGGTATCTAAAGTTTAAAGCGTTTTGTGAAAATTGCACAAGCTGGCAACATCGACTGAAATATGCCTTGATAATAAAGGACAACAAATGCATTATCTTGATGAGATAGACAAAAATGGCTGTCTATGAAGTCTGCGACGAACGAGGAAGGTCGTAAAATTTTATGAGATTTTTATGGCTGGTTGCAGTTGAAGCTCGCCAGTAAGTACGCGCCTGTAGATAAACAGCTGTCATTTTATAAACAAGCTGATCGGACATTGTTCTTTTCATTGTCTTGTAGACGCTGTTGCCAAATCGTAAACTGGGAACCAAGCGATTTGAATTTTAAAACCCCATATTTGAAAGATGATTTTGAATAGTTTCCGCGGAATTTGAAAAAATTATGAATGAAACTCATAATTATTCAGTTTAAACTTGCATATGCAGTGATAACCCAAATTGAGGAGAACTCCCCATTGGCAATTACGGACACCTAGATAAGGCCATAAAACAGGTAACTTTCAACTTTCATAAGGGTATGTGAGGTCGACGTAAAAATGTAATATGCTCCTCGGCAAAAAAGTGTCTATAATTGTCTCGCCTACTTGCTATCCTCGGCTGCGCCTCGGCTATCAATTCGCAGGCTAGACTGTAATAGACTGTTTTTCGTTCTTGGTACATAGATAAGTATTTTCTCAATTGATAGTCTTTTTAATCAATTTTGAAGATTGGTTGCCGAAACTGGATTCATGTGTGTTAATTAATATCAATTTCAGGTCAACAAATGTCAAAGAGTATTAGTATTTATGAAAAAAATTTTGACTATTTTCTGAATCAGCTGATTAAACAGAGAAATATTCCTTTAATCCGAAATTTTTGGCTCTTGACACGATCATAATAGAAGGAAATTCATTATATGAGAGCCACAACTATGACATCTTGCCTTCTTCATTATATATTATACAATGGCTCAAATTGTATCATTGATGCAAAGAAAACTTGTCAAGTTGGATGGTTATTTTCATTGATAATAGTACATTGCTCATAGAAATTTATGCTTCTATATTGTGTCCGGTTATGAGACCTCGTATGAAACACTTTCAAGATCACTTTCATTTCGGATATTTGAAAAGATGCTAGGAAAATGAGGAAACTATTTAATATACAAAGAATTGTGAAGTTCTCGGAATATTACAAACCTTCAATTCCTACAGGGATATTCTGTTTGACTTTGGTGAATAGATATCATGAAGAGAAATCATGATGCTGATTTAAAAAAATCGATGGTTTATACTGGGTGGGCTTTTTAAAAGGAAACAAACGAATTAACGGGCGGAATAAATTTAATTCGAAAAAATGCCCGGACACTTCGATTTTTGTTTCGAGGGGGACAACTTTTAAGGTCAAATTCACAACTATATCGTTTCAACCCCTAAATTTTGAATAGGAAAGATAGGGTGAGTGATACCTCATTTGAAAGGTCTTTTTATCCTGAATTCAGCGTATCACTCTTTTTCTCATTTAATGCATTTGTTTTCGAGATATTCAATTATGAATTGCGTACAGTACCAGTCATTCCGCTAACCATGCTATGTGAAATCATCAATTACAATTGACTAATTCATTCTGTGGTTACGATGGAAACCATTAATTGTCAACATTAGACAACGAAATAATTATTATTGGTAATTACTTTCTTCAACTATTAAGGTGGATGTCTCGTCTGTTTCGTTTTAAAAAGCCCACCCTGTATATAGCGGAATTTGAAGAAAAATGTGCACATAGTGCACAAAAACAATGCTATCGTGCTATCGATCTCAGGTTTTGCCTTTTGCGCATAAGCTTTGATAAGAAAAAAAAATTCCGTCATTGGAATCAAGACGTAGGAACGAAAAAGAAGCATCTGTTTTAATTAAAGTGGAAATTGTTACTTCGTCTCTAACTTACGCACTCCTCTGCACTTCGCCGAAAAAAAACTTCACTGTGTTAATAAATTCAGTTGAAATTGAGCATTTCGGGAGACGCCAGATGGATTATTCCTTCATAATATCTCAGAAGTGTTTTTTTTAAATTAATTGGTACAAGGAGTTTATATCTGGTCAAGAACTCTTTATTTCTATCTGACGTCATTTACATTGTGGAAGTTTTGAGGGCATTCGAGAATTTCAGTAATTTTTCAACCATACAGCAAAATTTAATGAAATCATTCAACATTTCAAAGGAGGGAAAAATGTCTCCAATAATATTGCTTTACCTACGTGGGAAAAATTATTGTGTTTCTGCCGCAGAAGTTTAATTTCTTTCACAACAAAGGAAAAAATCTTCGTACAAGTGGACAATTTCGAGTTGAAAAAAATTTTAAGGTACAAACAAAACCTGTTGTCTCTGTCAACGACATTCCATGAGTGCCAACCTTACTCCTTTCTAGAAACAAAAACTTAAGAACATTATTTCATGGCCAACCGAGTAAATGAAGTATATGCAAACAAAGATATCTACATTCATTTCGAATGATGATAATGAAATATGAAAAAAAAAAAATTCACACAGCATAGGCCTGCTCCAGAAGAGTTGTGCTCGAAATACCTTCATGATTTTAGATGTGAAAAACGAGCAGGAGTACGAAATGATATGAGCTGGCTATGGAGCTACGCTCCACGGACAATAAGCCTAAAGTATTGCCTAGTAGAGATTCTGATATCATTTTCAGCAGATGCTGAATCTTAATGAATATTTTTTCCATATGACAGTTGGAAATGGAGCCGCCCTCCTCTGCACATAAATATTCATGAATGAAACTGAATGCCGATTCGAAATCGCAAATACAAACGTGGCCTTTACTCACGAGTTGATTCGGCGGGTTGAGCTTTCATCGACCCAATTTTACATGGGAATAGTTCCATTAACAACTGAAAGCTGGTAAGGGCATAGCTGATTGGGTTTATGAGGGAAATGTGATATGTCCAATAAAGATCGTTTTATACGGTCGCAAAAACGAAGTTTATTCAGACTCACGTGTAATGACCCGTCATAAAACGGATGCGGGATGAGCAGCGGATGTATGGGATAGGTGACGTATAAAAATGTAAAAAATCTCTAAAATGATGGGGAAAATTCGAATTCCGCCATGCAAACTAGATTGTCGATTGTCAATCACTGGAAAATGCTATTTGGCGCCCAAAGCAGCAGCCTATAAGGCCTTTATGATGCACGCGTTTTTCGTCGCCTGTCACGCTGTCTTGCAAATTGCGAAAAGGTTCTAATGCAAGCGTTTCTTGTCGCGTTTTGCTTTCAAATAAATAATATAAATATCACCCCCATTTAAGACCTCTAAAAACATGGTGTATGTACTGATTAGATTTCGTTGTTTCAATTTTGAGAAGAACGGATAGGTATACTCCATTCAAATTTATTTTAGCAGTCGGTTGGCCATGAAATAATTTTCTCAAGTTTTTGTAACTAGAACGAAGTTGGGTTGGCACTCATGAAATGTCGTTAATGTCATAACGCCGTTGCCACAACTAATATCAATTTTTATTACGAAAATGCCGAAAGTGATTGAAAAAAGAGACAGGGTTTCAGGAAGTGCTATTTAGAATTCAGGTCCTCTCATTCAAATACATAGTTATACCCTGATATTCCAAAATCCACAATACGTCAGACGGTAGCGAACATATTCAATGTAAGAGAATTTATATAATGTTTCATCTGAATCTGAACGACTTATATTTCAGCTGGGAATATTTCCACAATCAGAAAGATTGTGAATGAAGAGGATGACAAAGAATTTCCTTCTATTGGGAGACCCAAAAAAGTGGTCGCATTTGAGAATTTTATGTTTGAGTGAATTAATGCGAAAAGTTTACTACAGGATTTTCGACAAATGTCATCGGAGAATAAGTTCTTTACAAAGTAAATGTTTCAAGGTACTAATAAATACCTAATTATTATTATTATTATATCAATGTATTAAGATGAACAGCCACAGATACGCGCCAGTTATCCTGTTACTTGTTTATTCATGTGAAATTTTTGTTCAAAAGTGAAGTTCATCTTGACTTGAAACTTCCTTTAATTCCTTTTACTTATATTGATTCAAGATGATTTTTGTTGAAGAATTTAACATTCTTGTAATTATCTGTTAATTCCTTCGGGAGATACCCATTCTCAACCACTGCATCATATGCATTTCATCTTCGGGTTAATATTTTTGAAATCTACAAATGATGTAAGCCAAAGAAGATAACGAACATTAACTCTCCTCAAGCTAGTGCATATTATGATATTATAATGATCTCTTGTATTTTCCATGCAAATAACTGGATTTGGTATGCCTTCAATCAGTTTGTATAAACTTCAATTATGTTCGTCACATATTTTCAGAAGAGATTCGACATTGTGATAAAATACGTAATAACAGAAACTTTTACGTAGAACGGGCAACATAGCGTTGATTTAAAGCCCAAAAATGTTTTGACAAGCTTCATAACCCCACATTTTTGTTCTATACAGAGTGAAATGTGTCAAATTTCCATGGCCAACCGACTGCTAAAATAAAAGTGAATGAAGTATAAGTATCGTTTTTCCGACTATAGGTAGTGCTGTTCGAAAATCGACAGCTTATTGTTAATTGATATTAGAAAATTATTTTAATGCATTCCTACGACTTGCGAATATGCTATATTTATAAGCGATTATTATTGTGTAAAAATGTATTAGTTTCGAGAAAGAATGTAGATCTTTCATTTCTTCAACATGTCTTCTAGTTTTGTGTATGGACAATCAAGTTCTACAGCTAAGAATTCGGTGTTGGACTATCACCCTCCGTTGTTGGAATCAAAGACAAAACGACGGATACAGCTAACAGTTCTATGAAAACTTCAGCAATATTTAATCAAAGTTCAAATAGTTGTGTAGCCGACGATGCTAAATCGGGACTTAAGCTATATTCACAATCAATTCACAGGCCGAAGTGCACTTCGGCACGGAAGCTTAGCAGATGACGTTCTCCGTTACCATTCACAATGAAATTCAAGACAAAATTTCTTGCAAGTTGCAAACTATCACTTCGGCAAGGAATTTCGTGCCGGCTATAGATGATGCTGATGCTTATGCTTTGATCAGTTACATTTTTGATTCATTTGAGTATTTGGTACCAAGATTATTGCGAATGGTAAATTACGTGACGAAGTGCACTTCGGCCCGCGAATTGATTGTGAATGCAGCTTTACTCGAGCGTCGTGGAGACCTAGTGGATTTTGAAGATTAAATGGTTCAGCGGTGGTGAAAGCGTCTGCAGGTTCTCAAAGATGTAAAAAAAAACGTCATCAGGTGTACATACTCGAGCGTGTCATAATAAGATACTGTATATGTCCTACGTGTCTCTAATAATAAATTAATGTTAATCTGACAGTTTGCGTGGTGGGGCTGGCTGTGTTGAAACTGGTAAAAAAAATTTTTTTTTGGGGAAGCTACTTTTCAAGGGACTGACAGACAATTCGGATGCGACGAAAGGGCACAGGGGTCCTTTGAAAATGCAAAAAAAATCGTAACTTGTGTATACTCGAGCGGTCCGATTTTTATACAGACAAATGGTGTTGCAGACATGTTGACCCATTAATCTGACACCAATCGGGGGGTTTCTTAATCTGACAGTTTGAAGATGATAACAAGTCATTTCATTCAAATATCTCCCTTCCTGTACCTCTAATAGTTTCTGTATTCATTATGAAAGTCATAGATAATGAAATTCTATACATCTTTTTTCTGAAGCAATTTTGCCTACTACTAACCGTTTTCGAGTTGGAGGACGATGCGAAAGGCCAAGGTCAATGTAGAAACCCAGTCTAATCTACATTCATCGCCATATAGATATCTCGAAAACGTTCAAACGTAGAAAAAATTGCTTCGGATAAAGTTTGTAGAAAATGTTATGCTCTACAACTTTCATAATGAATTCGAAAACAATTTGAAGCCCAGGAATTAATTCAAAAAAACTGATTTTTGTGACCTTTATGTCCAATTTTTATTGTTTCGGCTTGCTGAAACTGTCAGGTTCAATTTTTGGTATTTGGATAAGAGTACCTTTTTTATGTAATTTCCTTCGTTCCATCGAATGCTTCTATGTTTTCACCAAAACGAATACGACGAAAGAAATTGTTCTAAAAAAATCATGACATGTAGAAGTGTAATGAAAAAATATATTTCAACAACATACATTTATGCACAAAATTGCAATCTGATGGCACCCACAGTTTAGAAGTTATGCGGAGAAATTTTTTTAATTTTATCATCTTTGGAAGGATATATCTCCCTTAATATGCATTTTCGGCCATAAGTTTGTTCATTAAATTATACTTATTTTTCAGTGTTCTCTGACCCCCAGAAAGCTCGGTACACATTTTTGATTAACCCTGTACATTAGATATTTCGCCAATCAAGTTTGAATATTAAAAATTTTTTCACTTCTTAAATGCATGTCTAAATATGCATTATAACTATGTACCTTCTAAAACCTACCACAGATTAGCATATCTCGACCGCTTCAAAGCAATAAATAAATACATACATATAGTTCATTCAAGAATGATTGACATCCCAGTAGGACTTGAAAGTCTAGACGCAGCGTAAATCTGCTCACAAAAGATCCTCAATAATTTCGGTAATTTCAATCAGAGAAGTGGAATATTTAAATATAACCTAGAAAAGTATTTGAAAAGGAGTAATATTCACATTCAGAGCATATTAATCAGCAATCAAACTTGATATAATTATGTTTCCAATTTGTTGGATTAAATTAAGAATACAAACAGCTGTACAAAATTCATATTAAGATCGGTCAGTGCATAGATTCACATACAGGGTGTTCCTAAATTGAACGTACAAACGAAAAGGGGAGATACTTTAAGTGAGTTTAAGAAAAAAAAATCCCATAAACATGGGGTCGCAAACGTTTCGTTTTCGAGATACAGAATGTTGAAGTTTGAATTTTTTTCTCATAGTATCTACATTTCACAAGATATTCAACTGAAATTTGGCATAGATATTACATTTTAGAGTTTTCACCACGTGACATGGCAATTTCGATAGAAGATTTACAGGGTGATATTTTTTCTGGAACACTGCCACCTGTTCTTCTGCATAACTTTTTTTGGTGAGCAACTGTTAAGTTGAAAAAATGTAAAAAGAAGCTTTGTTCTTATACTAAACTTTTCGGTCTTTTGTAGTTTTGTCGTATCTATGATAGGAAGGCCAGTTTGTAATCTGTGGTGAATGAATTCAGTGTCAGTTTTTATGGAAATTTTTCTGATCTGTAGCGATGATTCATAAAGTTGAATATCTTGTGAAGTGTAGATACTATGAGAAAAAAACTTGAAAAAAATTCAAACTTCAACACTCTGTACATATCTCGAAAACGAAACGTTTGCGACTCCATATTTATGGGACTTTTTTTTCTTAAACTCACTTAAGGAATCTCCCCTTTTCGTTTGTACGTTCAATTTAGGAACACCCTGTATAAAAGGTCTATAGATCACTGTTCATTCACAATACCAACCTGAATTCCGCAACACATAATCTGAACTTATGGGCTATTACCAACTTAAATTCGATTTTCCATAGCCACCCGAGATGTCAATCATTCTTGAATGGACTATACTTAGTTGTTAAGGGAAACTTTGGCAAACCGTATCTCGGAAAACAAAACATTCGCGGACAAAAGTTATATGGCAAACTCTCATTGTTTTTTCATCCAGAATCAGCCCCTGAAGTTTGTCCAACTTACCCTGTATTTTTATATATGCATTGATGGATTGTAAAAGTAATAAAATCGAACGAAGTAAAATGTGAAAAAAAAAATGAGAAACAAAGGAAATTATAAATTATCTACAACATTTATCAAGTGACTTCTTAGAGTTATATCCGGGGTTCTTAAGTTCCAGAATTAATCCCTCGTCAATAATGAAAGACGTGACAAATTATATCTAATCAAACTGGTTCAAGTTCCCCGGGAGACATTAATGAATTATTTGAAACCGCTTCGAAGGATTGATCATTCGAACGCTTTGTTCAATTATTCACTTCTTGGCGTTGTATCGCTGGCACAATGTTTTGCAAGGTTCCACTGATTACAACAAATAATGAGTTGTAGTTTATGGTTTTATGTGAAGATTATGTCACTTTTTTCTTCATTTCAAAGTTATTTCAAGGATGTTAATCATATTTGATCCACATCCATAAAATCAGTACCTATCAGTAATAGTTGGGGAGCCGACGATGCTAAATCGGGATTTACTCGAGCGTCGTGGAGACCTAGTGGATTTTGAAGATAAGATGGTAGAAAGAAAAAAAAAGTTCTATGATATATGCACTTTCAGCGGTGGGGAAAGCGTCTGCAGGGTCTCAAAGATGTAAAAAAAAATCGTCAGGTGTACATACTCGAGCGTGTCAGATTAAGATACTGTATATGCCCTACGTGTCTCTGGCCGTACGGGAGAGTTGAAAATGGTAAAAAAAAATTTTTCCAGCATGTCAAATTTTTGAAGGATATGTTAATTGGACTTAAGGGAAGCTACTTTTCAAGGGACTGAGAATTTGGACGTGACGCAAGGTTACAGCCCTTTGAAAATGTAAAAAAAAATTGTTACTTGTGTCAGATTTTCATACAGATGGTTAATCTCAGTGTTGTAAACGTGTTGACCCATTAATCTGACACTAATCAGGGGAGGTTTTCTTAATCTGACACTTTGAAGATGATAAAAATTCTTTTTTTTTCGAATATTTCCCTGCCTGTACCTCTTATCGTTTTTGTATTCATTATGAAAGTTGAAGATAATAAAATTCTACACAACTTTTGTCTGAAGCAATTTTACATCCACTTAACCGTTCTCGAGTTAGAGGGCGATAAGGGCGAGAAGCTTAGCCACACATGCGCAATGGCAAGGTCAATGTAGAATCCCAGTCTAATCTACATTCATCCAATTGTCAAAATGACAAGGTATTTCTATGATGACAATTTCGAAATTAACCACGAAAATTTTAGTGTTGTCTGTGACTGAACCTTAGAATGTACTATTTTCCAACGAGTGAGTTTTCGCTTCAGCATGTATCGCTGAACACCTCGCATTAATCGCCATATATCTCAAAAATGTTTGAAGGTAGAAAAAATTGCTTGGTAGAAAATTTGCAGAAAATGTTATCTCTACACCTTTTATAATGAATGCGAGAAACATTTGATTCCCAGGCAAGGAAATAATTCAAAAAAACTGATTTTTGTGACCTTTATGGCCAATTTTTATTGTTTCGGCTTGCTAAAACTGTCAGATTATAATTTTTCCGAAATTCTTGAATGATTAGCTTCAAAATAAGAAAAAACGCCACCGCGCTCGAGAATGTACACGTGTCTTTTTTTTGCAACTTTGGCGCCCTCCCACACATTTTGACACGCTTAAATTGTCATATTAAGAGAATATATACTTTTTAACATGTAATTTACCACATATATCTTAATCTGACACGCTCGAGTATGTACAATGATCGTTTTTTTTACTATTCTGACAGGCTGTCCTAGACAATTCCCCCTATATACAGGTCTAATTTTTGGTAAAGGTACACTACAGGGTCCAAGGTATGTCCCCTTATATTAATCTGACACGCTCGAGTAAATCCCGAATTTCCCTCTTCGTCTCCCCAAATATAAAATGATATTCGTAGTTTATTTTCCACCATTCCTAGTTTATTTTTGAATATTCGTAACTGAGGTTGGGCGTGGGCTTGAACTGAAACCAGAAAATATTTTAAGGACCCGAATGGAAGAACTATTTGACCTGGTTCTCAGAGCAAAAATTATCAGAAAGATCTCACTGATACTGATTTCAAGTGTAGTAATAGAATTCTGTTTGGGACAGGTATCAAGAAGCAAACTTTCTTAGTTAAAACAAGAAAACGACATGCCGAAAGCAGTTATATTTTACGCCTTATCTCGACCGCTTTCCAGAGCTGTTGAGTTTTGTATGCAGCGGCGTTTGCTGTTAAACTAGACACAAGGGAGAAGTTTTAGAGTTTTGATGTACTTCAGCGCAAGACGGCGTCATCAAGCCGGTTCTCCTTTATTTCGATTGAAAGAATTGAACTCAGAATTCTTCGAAATAAACTGCTACACATGAGTTTGGGATATTGACCTAAATTGCAAAAAAATATAGTTAAAATAAGATTTTTGTGATGAAAATTCATATCAATATGATTTCAAGTTGCAAATTAATTTTAGCCTGTAGGTCTGCAGCGTATACAGGATGGTTAAGAAAAAATCGAGTAAAATAACGAAATTTTATTTCCAGAGAATTCAAGCATTTTGAGACTATCAATACAATGTATGGCCTCCACGGGCATCAATAACAGCTTGACATCTTCTTTGCATACTACACCCGAGGTTGTTGAACATTTCTTGAGGAATTTGGTTCCATAAACGGGGCAGAAGCTCTCTCAGATCAGGATTCTGGGGTAGGTTGATGATTATCTAATCTTCTTTGGAGCATATCCCATGCATGTTCTATGCAATTCAAATCTTGTGAGTGCGGAGGTATTGGTAAATTTGGAATAACAAGCTCCTCTCGCGCATTCTCAACTATGGTGCGGTCCAGCGTTACCATCTAGACTAGAAATTGAAAGGTTTCACCAATAGCAGCGTGAAAATTTGGCACAACATTGTCAATGACATGCTCCCTATAGTGTAAGGCGGTCATATTCCCAGGACAAATGTGTAGATCTGTGCGCCCGTTGAAATATATCCCGGCCCATACCATAACACTACCCCCTCGGAATGGATGGACTTCTTGGACATAGCGATGATTACGGGGTATGCGTGGGATTGTCCATACCCTTATTCTTCGAGAATCTGAAAATCGTCCATATCTGGATCATCAGTGAGAAGGACAATAGGCCATTGATTGTTCCAATTGATATGTTGCCTTGCCCATTCCAGTGTTTGACGCTTATGGTCACGTGTTAATGGAACTCCTCTTAACGGACGAACCTAGATTCACCTCTCTCAAACGTCGTTTGATGGTTTCGATGGAAACTTGGACCCCATCTGCATTTTGAAGAGTATTCCGTAGCATTCTACACGTAGATGTAGGGTTTCTTCTCGCCGAAACGGTGATGAAACGATCTTGAGCAGGTGTTGTTTTTCGTCACCCACCAAGCCTTGGTCTTTCCAATACGGAACCTGTCTCCCCGAACCTATTCCAAAGTCGAGATATCACACTTTGGCTGATTTGGAGCCTTTTCGCTACAACAACCTGGGTTAGGCCACCCTGTAGCATTCCGATAGCCCTATTAGCCTCAGCGTTTGTTAATTTACGTCTTGGCATTTTCAGAAAACTCGTTTCAAATCGAAGCCGTTGATAAACTGACTTCATTTCAAAATAAGAACATTCATGGAGCATATGCAGAGAATCAAACTTCAGAAAAAGGCGACCAGATTGACGAAATGTCTCATACTAATTTTTATTGGATCGATTCAAGATGTTACTGAGTTTTAAATGATTTTACATCGATTTTCTCGAAGATTACATACTTTTAAAAACTATTGAATACGATATCCCTAACTCTTGTGGAGCAGTATATATGGATTTTGTTATGACTTTGACTATTATAATGTTTCCATATTAAACTTTTTCTGATTGCTACTCTTTACCTGCGATCGCAAGCGTTAAAATTTAAGCAGATAGCAGATTGCATTCCAATGCAAGTTGATGTTTGCCCCTCTTTCTGCTATTTGAGATGTTATAGCAAAGAGGATCTCCTACTTTTATACTCTTTGGTTATAGACCCTTCCCGGGATTCTTTCAGTGTTCCATTTCATATCAGTCCATTACAGTACCGATTCATCTGATCTTAGTGATGCGCCGAGTTTGCTGACTGAAGTCCATACTCGTACTCGAAATTTCACAGAATCGTACTCGAATTTTGAGGATGATAGGTCATTTATCCATAAAGGTGTGTATACAGGGTGTGGCGTAATGAATGGATAAGTGCCTGCGGGTAGAGGACCTTATGGCAGTTCAGAAAAATATATTTTATGTTTAATAAAAGTGCCTTGGTTTTCGAGATATTGGAGATTTTCGAGAATTCAAGAAAATCACACCCTTCGCCACTCGTTTTGCAGGCAAGACTCCAAATGAAGGAATTTTTTCAAACTGTTTTTTGGATAGTATTCCTGGATAGATGCGCTATCGAATGTAAATTATTATTTTTGGGGCATGAATAGTTTTTCATAAAAAAAAGATCTAACTCAAATTTTCCGTTTTGCTTAGTTTTTTTCCTAAGTTCAACCCAGCGTGGTGTAAAAAATAATATGAAAGAATAATATGGTTACCTGAGTGCCACAGCAAGAGGAAATATGCCTGTTTCACTGAGATTCTGAAATGGTATAATTCACTCTATTTCCAGCATTAAATACAAAATAAATTTCTATTACAATGAGTCAAGGCAGAGTTTGATGTAAGCCTTTTTCTTCAATTTTTAGCAACTGAAATGAGACTTGCAAGCAGAATAAAGCAATTATTCATAAGAAGTTGTAAAGCATCTAGTAGAGCTCCTGATGCCCACTTTGAACACTTTTTGTAAAACTCGATTCAATTGAACGATATTTTAAAATTGGTTTTTTTCTCTCGTATTCTTTCATTATTAAGCCCTATAGTTATGAAGTTAATAGTTTTTAAGCGAATGTCATGTAACAAAGTGAATTTCAGCACTTTTGTAATTAAGAAAAAAAGCTAAAAATTTATTTCTTTTACATTGAGTCAAGACCTTTGTTACAAAAATGCTGAAATTTAATTCATAACTTGAAATTAACTTGAAAATATGATTTCACAACGTTAGGGTTCAACAATAAAAGATAACGAGAAAAAAATTACAATTTTAAAATATCGTTTCATTGAATAAAGTTTCACAAATGATGTTTAAATTGGCCACCATGAGTTCTGATACATGCTTTATAGTCAACATTTTCTAATGAATCATATCTTTAATGCATATCAACAATTTTAAAATGTTTCATTGAATTAAATTTCACAAAAGATGCTTTAAGAGGCCACAATGAGTAGCACATGCTCTATACTTCTTATACCATAGATGATTGCTTTATTCTGCTTGCATTTCTTATTTTAGCTGCTAAAAATTTAAAAAACAGTTTTTACATTAAACTAGGCCTCAACTGATTGTAATAGGAATTTATTTTGTATTAAATGCTGAAAATACAGAGAGTTATACCATTTTGGAATATGAATGAAACGGGCATGTTTTTTCTTGAATTGGCTCTCAGGTAACCATATTATTTTTTACACCACGCTGGGTTGAACTTAGGAATAAAAATAAGCTATACGGAAAATTTGAGTTAGATCTTTTTTTATGAAAAACTATTCATGCGTCCCAAAAATAATAATTTATATTCGATAGCGCATCTATCCAGGAATACTACCCAAAAAACAGTTTGAAAAAATTCCTTCATTTGGAGTCTTGCCTGCAAAACGAGTGGCGAAGGGTGTGATTCTCTTGAATTTTCGAAAATCTCCAATATCTCGAAAACCAAGGCACTTTTAATAAACGTAAAATATATTTTTCTGAACCGCCATAGAGTCCACTACCCGCAGGCTCCATATTATCCATTCATTACGCCACACCCTGTAGGTGATTTTTGGCGAATCATATAGAACGATTCGAAATCTCTACGCTGAGATATTTTGACCTACTCATAGTCCAACAGGCTTCTTAGTAGTTCATTGCGGGTTTTTTCGAAATGGATTAGCCCTTTGAAGGTTTCCATAATGATTTCGATCCCGAAAATCGAGTGGTTTGAAATTCTTGTACAAATATTTGCGTACAAATGAAGATCGGCATATGATGTAAAATAGTAATAAACAATGAAGTCAGTTTTTTGCAGAGCAATCATTATTTTTGTTTGCATTTTTATTTTTGATGGTCAGCAAAATCTATCCGAATAACTAGCGTTCAATAAAACTAATGCTCCTTGTTTGAATGGTGTAGATTGCAATATTCAGTCTTATTCCAATATTTCTGATAACAGGATCGTTTCAGCCGGACACGTGTTCTCATTCATAAAACCAAATTCAGTCCATTATTCTGTAAATGGAGATTGGCTAATGTATTTTGAACTGTTAATAAACTCATCCAGAATTCCTGATGCGATTAATGAACTACCAAGCTCCACGTTCTGCAGAATACTTCAGTAATCGATGAGCGGAATGCACAAATTCCCACCTATTAATTAATTTAGCTGAGATTATCCATCTGTTTTCCTGCGATTAGATATGATATGGTTCAGTATTGAGTTTTTCCTATCATCATTTCTATTTCCAGATCATCAATTGCCTCGTTGAAAATTGAAACCGTCGTTCATATTTGCCTCTGTTTTAATAGTTTTTCGCGAATAAACATATACTCGGATATCCCTTGATACTGGAGCTTGCTAAGTGACCGAAGGGTCTCTTTCTCAGGTCTGGTCTTTCAGGTGATGATTCTTTTGTTCTTTAGGTCTTCGAAAAATGCTACAGCACCCTTTCATCAGGAAATCATCTCCTATACAGGTTGTCTCATCATAAGCTGGAAAAACATATATGGTCGGTAAATGACACCTGAAGAATCATTTTTCCTTATGACATATTTTCCGTTTTCGACGCATAAGCGAGATTCAGGGTGTTCAACGTCATAATTGAGTAGGTAATATTCTGATGAGTGTGGTCAGTTATGTATAAACCTCAAAGTAACGGTTTCTTGTCACATCTGAGTATTTTTGAGTGCTCAATTCAGAAGAGTTGAAGAGCTCGGTAAAAAATTACAAAATGGCGGAAAATCCTCAATGTTCGTGGTTTTTTTTTTCGGTTGCCAAATTGAATTTCATTTTCTGAATGAACGAAATTTTCGAACAATTTCCGTGAAGAAATTTTTCATAAATCGAACACAACTTTTTTTTTACATTATCTACATGTCTACAGCGAAAAAAAAATTTCACCCGAAATTGTTGAAATGTTTCCCGATTGTACTTCCTTTTATACCTAACACGAATATGAAAGCCGAATCGAAAGATATCAAACAGTTTCTTTACTGCAGCCAGCCAAATATCCCGTGCCTTATACATTCAAGAACGATTGATATTTCTATTTAAACACAAAGATCTGTTTTTTGAACATCATAATTTCAAAACGAATTATTAAACACGAAGATTGCCATTCAATTTGCCCAAAAACAATAAACTACTCAGAGGCAAACAGAGTACGGATGCTTGAAATTATTCAACAACCTGCTAAAGCATATACAGAAAATTTTATTGAACATAGAACCATATAGTATGGAAGAATTTTCTGGGTGAAAAGTTATTTTTATTGACACTCTTTTATTTCTCTTCTTGTTCAATTTAAATTGTTTTGAAATAAAAATCCTTACTTATTTATATTTTAAGGGACGGTTTTCTGTCAGAGTTAATGTGTGGCCCGAATAAGTTGGTCTCAGTTTGCCTAGATTATTACGGTTCATATTGCTATTATATACTAATAATACTGCAACATCTGAATATAAAACTTCTCCGGTATAACAGGCCATAATATTGTACGATCATCTGCCTAATACTGTCAAGTTGCTCAATGAAACACAATTACACAATTCAAAAAACCTATCAAATATATATACAACTTGCATAAAAAATGTTAGTACAGTGATTTTTCTATTTTTCATGCGACTTATCCTATGCATTGCTAATTTCGTAAGAGATCAATAAATACTTATATGTATATTATAAGTATTGAGAAGTATTGAATGTCTCATTCTCCCAAACTTATCGGAAGTAACTCAAAAATGCGTGAGAAAATGGAGAATTTTGACGTCTACGAAAAACCGATGACGGTGAATGTCAGTTCGTGATTTATAGGATAACGTCAATTTTGTCGGAAGTATTGAATTATCAACATTCATTTAATTATACATTAATTCCTTTGAGTGGACATCTCTCACTACCACTGAATCGGATGAATTTCATATTTAGATTTTTGTGAATTTAACAACTGATGTAAGGTCTTCAACCTTTAGCCAAAGAAGACAACCAACATTAACTTTTCTCAAGCAATTGCATATTATGTGTCAATAATTCAATTTCTTTCCATGGTAAAAATGAGTGTATTGAAATTCTTTTGTCCCTTCCATGCAAAAACTAGACTAGTTTGTATAAACGTTACTTATGTTTATCACAGATTTTCGAATTAATTTTCTGTCTGACATAAATTCACATTCCTAGAAATACGTAATTACCAAGACTTTGACGTAGAACAGACAACACAGCGCTGTTTTGAAACCAATATGATAAGCGTCATAACCTCACATTTTCCTACTACACAGTGTGAAATGTGTCTAATTTCCATGGCCAAACGAATGCTTTTATAAAAGTGAATGGAGTATACTTCAAGAAATTTCACGCATTTCACTCAATGGCGTTTTAAACGTCAATTCCCTCGCCCAATACAAAATTCGAGGAGAATGAGAGGGCGACAACATCAGCGAAGTGCCCTGGTGCGATAAAATACATTCTATATTTGTTGACCTGCTGAGTCAACGATGAGGTCTATATAACTATGGTCGGAATGCCGGATGGAAAAGCGAAACAGAGGGGTCTGAATTGAAAGCTTAACGCTTCAATTTTCTCCACGTCAGCAAATATAAGTTATGGCGAATTCGATATAACGACCCCGAAACCCTATTCACAGAACCTTAGATCCATCTAAGCGTCTTAGAAAAGGAGAAGAGTTTATAACATGTTATGAGAGTCATAAAATTATTATTAGAACTGTACTAGGTATCCATTTTCCGATACATAAAAGCGAGGTGAGTAAGGAAGTGGAGATTGAACAGGAAAACGCTGAAGTAAACTTTTTCATTTCATTCTAGTAGAATCTCTCCCTCCAATCCTATTAAATCAAGGTAGAAAAAGAAGGAGTAGTAGTCTATTAGATTATTCAAGGAAAACTGAAAATATGTCGAGCTGAAAGTGGAATAAAAGTTTTTTTGACTGATTATTCGATCCTGAATCCACTGAAATCTTTTTCAATAGAATATACAGGTTGTATTTGAAGGTGAGGCTTTTTTCAACAGAAGGTAGAACTGGTCAAAAAAAGCGTTCCACCAAAAATCACCTATACAAAACTTTCAAAATGACAAAGGTGAAAAAAAAATTGAGAATGATTACTCAAATAGATCCTAAGACGACCCTAGACCGTTTGTTAGCTGAATTATCGCAAAGCAGTGGGAAAAAACTTATCTCCTGATTCGACCATGTGGTTTCGTTTAGGATATTGGCTCGTTCGATATTTACGTGGTAATGAAAATGGAAACTTAGGATTGGCGAAATGGCTCATATTGATACCAATTGACAGAAGAAACTTAAAACACAAGTGTGAAAAATAGAATAATAATTCAAAATCTCACCAATAAAATTCCGTTCGTCTAAATTATTCACGAATTTTTTCACAATGGGCATCACAATATTCTTGTTTGAGCATTTCAACAATCGTCGTAAAAATGGGATGAAATGGGGAAACGCCATAGCACTTTTTCAACATAACTAACATAAGCACATTGAAGAAACTGCCTCGATTTTCTACATTTTTTGTTCACCCTAAATTGCACGATACAACAATTATGATTCTCTCAAAAGTGACCTGATGCATCTAATCCGATGAACTTGGTACTGAACCATTCATTGTTCAGCCATATGTTTATGTTTTTGTTTCCTTTTGCGATGCCGGAGTCACCTTCCAATCAAATTTCGACGAATTTCTAGGGGTTGTATCTCAGCCGTCTTGTATATTTTATACAGGGTGTTCCTAAATTGAACGTACAAACGAAAAGGGGAGATTCCTTAAGTGAGTTTAAGAAAAAAAAGTCCCATAAACATGGGGTCGCAAACGTTTCGTTTTCGAGATACAGAGTGTTGAAGTTTGAATTTTTTTCAAGTTTTTTTTCTCATAGTATCTACACTTCACAAGATATTCAACTGAAATTTGGCATAGATATTACATTTTAGAGTTCTCACCACGTGACATGGCAATTTCGATAGAAGATCTACAGGGTGATATTTTTTCTGGAACACTGCCACCTGTTCTTCTGCAGAACTTTTTTTTGGTGAGCAACTGTTAATTTGAAAAAATGTGAAAAGAAGCTTTGTTCTTATACTAAACTTTTCGGTCTCTTGTAGTTTTGTCGTATCTACCAACGATTTCGAGAAAAAAAATTTTGAACGATTCTCTCGAAATTCTCGTAACCATGATAAGAAGGCCAGTTTGTAATCTGTGGTGAATGAATTCAGTGTTGTAATACATTTTTTGTGTTGATTATACGAGTTTATCGAATCTTTCAAAATTTTTTTTCTCGAAATCGTTGGTAGATACGACAAAACTACAAGAGACCGAAAAGTTTAGTATAAGAACAAAGCTTCTTTTTACATTTTTTCAAATTAACAGTTGCTCACCAAAAAAAAGTTCTGCAGAAGAACAGGTGGCAGTGTTCCAGAAAAAATATCCCCTGTAGATCTTCTATCGAAATTGCCATGTCACGTGGTGCGAACTCTAAAATGTAATATCTATGCCAAATTTCAGTTGAATATCTTGTGAAGTGTAGATACTATGAGAAAAAAACTTGAAAAAAATTCAAACTGCAACACTCTGTATCTCGAAAACGAAACGTTTGCGACCCCATGTTTATGGGACTTTTTTTTCTTAAACTCACTTAAGGAATCTCCCCTTTTCGTTTGTACGTTCAATTTAGGAACACCCTGCATAGACAATTTTTGGTTAAACGACTTATTTTGATGAGTTCTACCTTCTGTCCAAAAAAAAAGCCTCACCTTTGAAAACACTCTGTATTTTACACCAAGTAAGATTTAGTAATAAATGCTTTTTTCACGTCGGTAATATCTATCTTTATAATTTTGATAAAACAACAATCCAGATTGCTAACTTGATAGTCTACCTGGAAAATGGTACAGCAGAAGCTAAGAATTATGGTTAGACCCAGAATATCAACCTTCAAAATTCCATAGCCTTCTTGGCGACGAATTTTCTTGAACGCACGTTATTATCAACTATCACAATGCATGTTTCTGATACCAAGTATAGTTGCACTCTATAGTACAAGATGTAGGTTAACAAACTGATGGAAATATCATAATACCACTCTTGTGTGGAATAGGAAATTGTATATCCATCATAAAAGGAGTAACTCGACCCCAGGGCGCCTGAAATAACTAACATAAGCCACTGTCAGTGATAAGTGCGGTATAATTGGATCCCAACCTGTTGAATAGAACATTACAAGAAACTACATGTATTTCGCAGTGAAATATGATTAAATTGAAGGCTCTGTGCCTCGAATCTAGGCCAGACTCATTTGTTCACTATTCTTCTCATTCATTATTCAAACATAAGGTAGTCCTAACGAACAAGGAAATTTTCCATAAATTCATAATATGTTTGAAGTGTGTTCATCTATCAACGTAGTGTGGAACTATGCAGTAGGTAGGTAATCTAATGAACTGTCGAAGTTATCGATGCTCAATTAGTTAGTGGACTCAATAACTGGAGTGTTCTATGTATGTACAACACACTTCGATCCAATTTTCCAAACCTGAATAAAGGCACTAATTGAACAAATTAATTCTCATTCAGTTCGGAGAACGGTGAAGGGTGTTCACCAACTGACTTGGTCAATAAATAAAATTGTTCATGAGTAAATTGCATAGACAAACATCTATAAGATTAGTTTGTCTTTGGTATATTAAGACTTGGCTTGCAGCTCTAATCCCAAACGAACATCCTTGTGCTGATTTTAGGATTAACAAGTTACCTGAAATTTATTTAAAATAATATGCATTGATGTAATTTTCAATGTAATAGTGTGAAACAATTAACTTCAAGTAAATTCTTGCTGAATTGTTTCAATCTCTTTATACAGGGTGCTTTCAAAGGTGAGGCTTCTTTTTGATAGAAGGTAGAACTCATTAAAATACGTCGTTTGACCAAAAATTGTCTGTATGAAATATCCAAGCAATAATACAACCCCTAGAAGTTCGGCAAAATTTCATTGAATTTCAAGTACGGGACTGTGGAAGGTGACTCCGGCATCGCAAAAACGAAACAAAACATAAACATATGGCTAGGCAATGAATGGTTCAGTACCAAGTTCATCGGATTAGATGCATCATGCCACTTTTGAGATAATCATAATTGTTGTATCGTACAATTAAGGGTGAAGAAAAATATAGAAAATCGAGACAGTTTCTTGAAAGTGCTTATTTTAGTTATGTTGAAAAAGTGCTATGATGTTTTCCCATTTAATCCCATTTCTACGACGATTATTGGAATGTTCGAACAAGAAGATTGTGATGCCCATTGCGAAAAAATTCGTAAATAATTTAAACGAATTTGGATGGTGAGATCTTGAAGTATTATTCTATTTTTTACACTTGTGTCCTAAGTCCCTTCTGTCAGTTGGTATAGAAAGGAGCCATTTCATAAAATCGTGTAAGTTAGTTGAAAATAATGAGAACAATTCGGCAATCCTAAGTTTCCATTTTCAGTACCACGTAAATATCGAACGAGCCAATATCCTAAACGAATAAACCACATGGTCGAATCGGGAGATAAGTTTTTTCCGACTGCTTTGCGATAATTCAGCTAACAAACGGTCTATATAGGGTCGTATTAGGATCTATTTCAGTAATCATTTTCAATTTTTTTTTCAACACTGTCATTTTGAAAGTTTTGTATAGGTGATTTTTGGTGAAACGCTTCATTTTGACCTGTTCTACCTTCAAATAAACCCTGTATAATCTGCAGTTTACAACTGTATGAAATTGCCATTAAATATCGAAAGAAATAAACGCAGATCGTGTCAAACAAGTTGGATGACAGAATATCCTTTGCTTATTTACCACAAAAATTTCGTTGGTAGCCTATGTGGAATTTGAATACTTTTTGTTCGTATTGAAGCTAGAAAAAGGGATAAAAAAATTGAAGAGTTCGTACTCGAACATCTGACGACTTTCAAAAAAGCGAAATATACATTTGGAAGTCACTATAAATCAAAATATAATGAAGACTTGGAGGACCATATAAAATAGTGTGATGAAAACTTAGGTGGCCAAATGAATTTAGCGATAGACACAATAGTTCCTTTGACAATGACATGACAACTGTCTCTCTAAAGAAGTGTAAGTTATCGCGTCGAATTCAAATTAGATGAATGTTAGTCCTCAAATTAGCTGCCTGCTAAATATATATAGTTCATTCAAGAATGATTGACATCCCAGTAGGACTTGAAAGTCCAGACGCAGCTTAATATCTGATCATAAAAGAGCTTCAATAATTTCTGTAGTTTTATTCACAGAACTGGAATAAATAAATTTAACCTAGAAAAGCCTTTGAAAAGAAGAAATATTCGAATTCAGAGCATATTAATCTGCATTCAGAATTGATAGAATAATGTTTTCAATTTGTACGAATGAATTATGGACATAAACAGCAGTACAAAATTCAAATTATCGTCAGTCAGTGGCTCAGTGCATAGATTCACTTATAATAAGTCACTGTTCATTTACAATACCAACCTGAATTCCGCAACACAAAATCTTAACTTATGGACTATTACCAACTTAAATTCAATTTTTCATAGCCACCCAAGATGTCAATCATTCTTGAATGGACTATATACTATAGTTTTTGTGTAAGATATGATTGGATCTAGTCAGATCCAAGATTTGGAAGTCTCCAAAAGACTTGAAGTTCTAGCAACTAGATAGAACATGAGGCATGTAGGACATACCATACCGTTTTATGTGTATGTAAATGCTGCTCATTCCTTGAGCTTTATTGAAACGCTCTTTATGAAGAGAAAACAATGCCATTTCAATGCACATAAAATTTGATGAACCATTCTCCTATATAGAAAACTGAAAGCCCACGTCTCGTCTTACTGAATCAATAAGATTTTGATGGGCATTGGATCTTATGGAACTCATATACATATATATTTATGTCTCCTAATATGGGTAAACACATGAATATTTAATGAGCTTCCTTTCGGCTGAGAGAAAAACTAGAGGCACCTCATCCTGTCAACATCCTCAGGTATGGAAATTATGTTTGTATTCCGTAGATAAGTTTCAATCGAAGTAATACCTTCCTGCGTATTTCTCATTTTCTTTTTTCTATCCTCTTACCAAGTTTGGTGATACATCGGAGATTGCCTGAGGCTCATTCAAGATTATGAGTGAGGGAGGATGTTAAATTCGGGACGTTCAATATTTTCGGAATATTGGATTCATTGGAAGTAAGACTAGATAAGTGAATCGTAAAATTCTGGAGCTAACTGACTAGGGAATGCTGCTTTGAATATGAAAGTACCTATTCGTGGGATGCTGCCGGGATTCATAATATTCTATTCAGTTTTATATTTCAGACTAGCGAGTTTACATGAGAGTTGTATGTTTTCCTATGATGAATTTTGCATCTTTTTATTTGGAAGGATTCAGGGTTTTAGTAATAATAAAACAGAAAATTATCATCAGACTTGAATAACTCAGTGCCTACCTGCAGTCGACAGTGTTCAATAAAATTCAAGAGAAAGATTTGTGATTGTAGACAACTCCTAAAACGAGGTTTTCCACGATTTTTTTTAATCATGATCATTATTAAATACCAGAAAGCTTGAAGTAACTGAACCGAGTTCAAATTTGAAACTTTATTTTAAGTTTTCATAATGATATTAATATATGAGAATAAGTGAGCGCAGGCTGTTGGCTGTTTTCCTAAATTTCAAAATGTATGTCATTGAAATCCTCAACTCAAATATATCGAAAAATATTTTTTCAAAATTGTTACATATTGCATTTTGTATGTTTTCACTTATAGTTGGGGAGCCGACGGAGCTAAATACTAGTTGATTTTGAAGAAAAAATCAGGCATGGGCAAACTTTTTGAGGGGAGGGCCAAATAAAATGAAAAATTACCTAGGCGGGCCAAAAAAAAATGAAAAATACACATTTTTACAAGTGACTAACTTCAATTCGATTTTTACATCAAACATGATTTAAATCCTAGAAAAGAAAAAACAATTACAAAAATTAATTATTGTTCGGTAGGATACGAAGGAGTATGTGAAAAATGAAACTGTGATTGAGCTTCTAAGAATTGTCCATACTCTCACTCTGGTAGAAATTGGCAGTGATGATGCTAAAAGCTGGTCACTAAAGGTGCCAACAGATTACTCTGACGTGACGTGGGCCCGAGTCATAATGCGCATGATTCAAAAATCTAACATAGGATTTTGTGCGGAAGCGATTAGTCAGACGTGACGTTGACACGTGTATTCCCACGTTCCCACATTGAACGCTTTCGCGCAAAATCCTATGTTAGATTTTTGAATCATGCGCATTATGACGTGAGCCCACGTCACGTTAGAGTAGCTGTAGGCACCTTTATAGTCGGTTGCTTACGCTGCTATTCATATATACACCTCTTCACATAACAATATGCAATTGTTCCCGAGATATTATGATTATTCATTAAATATGCCTACGATACCAGATTCCGCCCGTCATATTTGGTGCTCCTCCCTCCAGCAGTAATGTTGAAAATATTGGTCGAAGGTACTTTGAAGGACGTGATTGTTTGTTTCTTGAAATTTTTGAAAAATGTGTGATATTTTTGTTGCTCTCATCAATGAAAATCAAAAGGTCAAAAATACTTCGAATTACACAGACGTTGACAACAACCAAACGAAAATTTTAATGCTCGATTCGTTAATAACCACCGCGAGCATAATATCATCATCCTAGTTACCGTGCTGTTGACTGCTATAACTCGAGGTCCCAAGACTCCCAAGCAAATCCAAAATAATTTAGTAGTTTAGAATTGAGAGAACTAGAACACTACACCTATGCTAAGTTGCGCGCAAACTTTGCTAAACTAAAGTTAATGTTAGATCCGATAATTAATACCGTTCTTAAAGCTCAAAAATTTTCATTTAGAAGGAAACCGTTACTTAATCGATTCAAACTACGCAGAATCGAATAATTGAATAAATTTCCATGTATTAATCACACTTGAATACTGCTTTCATGTTTGGAGCTCACCAACAAGCCGTTCGTTGCAACTTTTGGATTCCATGCATCATTATTTGTGTTCTGTGATGCAGTCGTTGGAACATCGAAGGAGATTTGCTCTAAGGCTGAGCCTCGAGCACAACTCTATGCAATTTGAATAACGAATTGGTGGACTTTTATTATTTATCAGTCCTTCTTCCACCTAATACGCTTCCATCTAATTTGTCGTCTTCGATGTACAATCTTCAACATTTTAAGATGATAATAAACAGAACGCAACTTACTCTTTGAGACAACTAGGTATTAGGTGACATTGGTTTCCCTTATCTCAGGCGGTCAAACTTAGAAAACAAATACTGGTGATTATTTCAAAATCTTGTCGCGGGCCGAATTAGACTTTCACGTGGGCCGGACTTGGCCCACGGGCCGTACTTTACCCATGCTTAGAATAGCTATGATGTATGCACTTTCAGCGGTGGGGGAAAGCGTCTGCAGGTTCTCAAAGATGTAAAAAAAATCGTCAGGTGTACATACTCGAGCGTGTCGGAGTAAGATACTCTATATGCCTTGCGTGCCTCTGATAATAAATTCATGTCAATCTGACAGTTTGCGTGGTGGAGCTGGCCGTACGGAAGAGTTTGGAATGGTTAAAAAAAATTTCGGGCGTGTCAGATTTTTAGATGATATGTTAATTGGACCCAGAAGGAAGCTACTTTTCAAGAGACGTGACGCAAGGTCACAGCGGACCTTTGAAGATGCAAAAAAATCGTTACTTGTACATAGTCGAGCGTGTCAGATTTTCATACACATGGTTAATTTCGGTGTTGCAGACGTGGCCCATTAATCTGACAGTTTGAAAATGATAACAAGGCTTTTTTTTAAATATCTCCCTTTCCTCTAAAATCGTTTCTGTAATCATTGTGAAAGTTGTAGATTATAAAATTCTATACAACTTTTGTCTGAAGCAAGGGTATGAAAAATTTTTCATACCCCCAACCGTATTCGAGCTAGAGGGTGATAAGGGCGAGGAGCTTAGCCACACATGCGAAAGGCCAAGGTCAATGTAGCAACCTAGTCTAATCTATATATTTAAATATATAAGTACGTTAAAACGTAGAAAAAATTGCTTCGGATGTAATTTGTAGAAAATATTATGCTCTACAACTTTTATAGTGAATGCGAAAACAACTTGAAGCCCAGGAGAGGGAAGAGATTATATTTTTCCCGTTATTCTTGAATCATTAGCTTCAAGTTAAGAAAAAAGGCCACCGCACTCGAGAATGTACACGTGGCGTTTATAATATAGTGTAAAACACGTTGGGAAACACTATGTTTCGTATTTCGCGTTTTTTTGCATAACGAGCGAAGCGCTCATTACGAAAAATAGTGCTTTTCCCAACTGGTTGCACAAAAAACTATTGGGAAACGTCATGTGAGATTGAAAAGTTCATTATAAATATTTGATATTACTATGCAGGTTGTCCGAATTCAGTTTTAAAATTTCAGTACGTTGTTTCGAAGGTCCAAATATGTGGAAAAACCTCGTATCGAGCTACGGACGCATTTTTGTTAGTTTTTCATTTCAGCATTGCAAATAATGAACTATAATCGGTATTTCTAATGTACATAAGGGGAATTGATAGGCTGCGGTATTCTAAATGCAAAACGTGTAAACGTAGGGTGTTTTCAAAGGTTAGGATTTTTTTCGACAGAAGGTAGAAATCATCAAAATGAGTCATTTCACCAAAAATTGTCCCTATAAAATATTCAAGATAGCTGAGCTACAACTCCTAGAATTTTGACAAAATTTCAAGTACGGGAAGGTGACTCCGGCATCAAAAACATAAACATATGGCTTTACAATTAATGGTTCAGTACATCCGAGTCTATCTAATCAGTTGCTTCAGGTTAATTGAAACATTGTGAGATTTGAGCTGGAAACAGTGCAGAAAATTGGTACAGTTTATTGCTTATATCGACAAAGTGCTATTATTGTTACCCTATTTCACCCCATTTTTACGACTATTGTTGGTAGGTTCGAATGAGAAGAAGATTATTATGACCATTCTGAAAATATATATTTGTGAATATATAAAAAAATGTTATGGTGATATTTTGAACTAATATTCTACCTTCTTACATTTGTGTCCTAAGTCTTTTTCTGTCAGTTGGTATCGACATGAGCCATTTCATAAAATGTTTCCATTTCGTTGAAATCAAAGATTATAGTGTAGAAAGATAGGAAACGTCCTCATATATCTAGTACTAAAAACCTACTACATTTTGGTCAGTGAAAACACGCTTGACAATGAGATGGCGCTGAAAACGCACTGTCAATACAGAAAAACTTTTTAATAACAGTTTTCTGTTTCAGTTACTTACATATGTAGGTATTATTAATAAAATTTTCAGAACCACACTTAAAAAAAACCTTACAGAGATATACAAGACCTGTATGTCAGTATAGTTTCTTGGTGCTTTTTTCATGATTTCCTTATGATATGGTCTCTTTATGACCCAATATACAAATTGTCTAATGAATGAACAAAACACTCACAGCAGGTTTCATAAAACTCTCATAAAACTTTCCAAACAACAATTTGACAGTCACTCGGTTCCCAAATTGAAATCAATAAAACCTCTGCATTTCTGAATATATTGAAAGAGTAGAAATTGAGAATCATTGAATGGACCAGAAAGGTCATAATTTCTCCTCAATAGGCCGTTCATGCAAGGGATGCTTTCTGCATACAACAATTTACGTGAATGAACAGTTCTCAATTGACCTGCAGTGAAATGTTCACTGCCCATGGTGTAGTCAGTAGTGTTTGCTGAAGTCATTGTTTAACGCCCTGAGAATTTTATTCACATCGGAGCACTGAAAATTAGAATCAATGAATGACCGATTCACATGTTACGAGTTTTAATACTTACGCTTCCATTTTCCTTAGTTGAGAGAAAAACTTAATCTCAAATCAATTTTATTATTTGATCCACAGTTCTTATTCATTCAATAGTTTTCGAACAATATTTTGGTGTTTTCACCAAGAAATAAGACAAAAAAATTCAATAATCAGCTAGAACGAGCTAGATAAACAAAAAGCAGTACCAGAATCAAAACATTCAAAACCTCTTTGATGAAAATGAATGTCTGAAATCTCACAAAAATTTTATGTTTCTGCAAATGGCACTCAAATTAATATTTTAACCAGTCCTAGCGTCTTGAAAACACGTTTGACACACAGATGGCGCTCAAATCGCTTTAGTCGTCTCGTTTCCCATCCTTCTACTCTATAATCTTTGGTTGAAATGACATTTTTCAAAAACTGCACAGTTTAATCTGCGTTATCTCTTGTTATATTCGTTTGATCAGATTGGCATTTACAGTTCTATAATTAGCGTTGCCAAGGCTTCCACCCTAGCACGAAAACTTGATTTCGAAAATCTTGGTTTTTTGAGTCAAAAATGAGCAAGGGGTTAGACATCCCTAAAATGGCATATTTGCACCTCTCTTTAAAAATCGGGTTCTCCTACTACTGTCCTAGGTTGTGAAGGGTATAGAAATTGTTTTGTAGATTCCAGAAAATCAAACAGTTCGTGATTCAATAGAAAATTGCACTCCAGGGAGCCCTTCGGACTGAACACGAAAATGAAATGTGCAAAAACAAAAAATTCGATTTTCTCGTAAAGGGTGTTAGATATCCGAAAGTTTGGTATGACAAAAGTTTTCGAATACGCTGAAACTATTTCAAGCAATTTAGTGAGCCTCTCTCCGTTCGTTTAGATTTTCATCGTTGAAATGGCATTTTTCAAAAACTCCAAATGTCAATCTGCGATATCTCCTGTTATATTCGTCTGATCCAATTGGGATTTCTGGTTCTATAAATTGCTACTAGAAACAGACTTCTTAAACAGATTTTTATTTTTCAATCTACTCGCTGTCGAAGACATTTGTAATATTTAATAAATTATGGGAGGTATAGTTGAATAGTCATTCCATCCAATCCATGTCGTTAAAACAACTCACGTAGACCTGACTAAAGTGGATATTGTTAGAAGAAAATGGCACTACATATAGTAATCGGCACAGACTTCGGCCAAACATGGGGCATGCTGTGAATACACATTTACTTAACGATGTGAATGTGAATAGTGAAAGGTAATTTAGTCGAGAAAAATTCGCTGGGGAGAAATGTGCGTCTTGTTCGCCCCAGAGGTTTTCCTTATCCATTTGCATTTGTTATAAAACTACTGAATATTTCGCCTACACTAGAATTTATTTCGTTTGTATTTCACACAAGGGATAGAATGAAGGAGAAAAAGGGGAACATTTGTCAATTAATTTCTTCGGATTACTCATGTCATGTCTTTGATATCCGGGAATTTATTCTTTATGCCCGGATGAAAAGCAGAGCCTTTTTCACTAAGCCTTGTATACTCCCATTCATCACAACATCAAGAATGACAACAGAAAACAAGCAATTATTCCTCATTCGAAAACATTTTAGAGGAGCAATGTTTTTCTATAGTTGACGCATTTTTAAAAACTATGACTCACAGAAAGAAATGGATTTGTAGAAGAGAGACGATTGAATGGCCACCGAGCAAACCAGACTTGACACCCTTAGATCTTTTCCTTTGGGGACATTTTAAGTCGCACAGCATGCCGAGAAATTGGAGTTGAATTTCCAAAACGTAACGACCCAATTTGAAATTAGGTTATATTTTGTAATTAATGGATAATATTTTGAAAACCTTTTATAGTAAAGAATGTTTCATTGCAGTTTTTGCTGTAGCAACTATTCTACTCTTTTATTTTTTGAAAGTACTAACATTATACACTGCGCAAAAAAATTAACGCACATTCTGAAAATCTCAATTTTAATGAGAGTTAACTCTACATTAACTTTATAACTTATTTCTTATGTTCTCTCGGGAAGGTTTGGAACGAAACAAGACACATTAAATGGAAGAAAAATTCAGGATTTCACCCAATCTTATGTGAAAGAAGAGAAATGAACAATTTTCAAAATACTGAAATGCTGATAAGTGATTTAATACTTGGTATTTCCACCCCTTGCGTTAATTACAGCTCGGCAACGACATACTCAAAATGAGTGATCTTAAAATGTTCTGATCTAATTCTTCCCAGATTTCTCCGAGTTGGATTCCTAAGTCATTAAGAGTAGCTGGATGATTTTCTGAACTTCTCAGCCTTCTATTGAGGTTGTCCCAAACCTGCTCAATCGGATTGAGATCTGGACTTCTCGCTGGCCATTCCATTCGAGAGACTTCAACCTCTTCAAGGTACTCCTGATGCGCGCACGATGGGGTCTGGCATTATCGTCCATAAAAATCAAATTTTCACCAATGTATGGGGCAAATGGCACTACATGCTCTTCAAGAATGTTCCTTATATACTTATCAGCATTCATAGCTCCATTATCAACGACCACTAGGTCTGTGCGAGCAGTCAAAGATATTCCACCCCATACCATAATCGATCCTCCGCCGAAACCAGTAGTATGCAGGAAATTGCACTGAGCATATCTTTCATGTGGACGTCTGTATACAAGGGAACGTCGATCACAATGGTAGAGGCAGAATCTAGACTCATCTGTGAAGAGAACTCTTTCCCAATCGGCCTCTTCCCAATGGATATGCTCTATCGCAAAATCCAAACGCGCCCTTCGATAGGCTGGGGTAAGAGCTGGGCCTTTTGCCGCGACACGAGGCCTTAAATCATATTCTCTGAGGCGATTTCTTATTGTCTGAGTGCTAATTTGCACCTCATGAGTTTGCTCAAGCTGAATTTGAAGGAGACGAGCGGTTGCAAACCGTTGTCTCAACGAAGAAACTTTCAAGTAGCATAATTCTGATAAAAATAATTATCATTGAGAACCTTAGAATATAGAATAACAGGAAGGAGCATATTGCTCATTTCAATGTGACCGGAATAGAGGAGAAATATGGCCGACTTATATTTCCGTTTCAACAGTGGCGTAGGACAATGAAGTTTCCAAAAAACCAACTTCAATAGTCAGTTGATTCTGATTAATCAAAAAAATTAGGAAAGCACTGACGTAAAGTCAGAAGCTTTTTCAAGCTCGTTCAAATTGATAATAGAAGCGGAAATTCACCCCGCCTAACACTGCTTGGTTAAATACTTAATGGTATTATTATAAGGTCTATGACTTAACATCACCTACGCCCATGGAGTGTTATTGTCATAGGATTACCTTGTTATGTCATGAAATTCAGAAACTTAAAATTAATACCTGATATTCAGCTTAAAAAATCACCTACCTATGAAGTGTAACACTGGAATTTTCATTTTTTAATGTTGAGCAATAGCCACAAGCAGCACAAGTAACCATGTTTTCCGATTTTGTAATATGATGTAGGAATGCTAAAATGGATTATAACACTAACTTTACTAGATTAAATACCAAATATTCACGATAAAATATCCAAAATCCTTATTTCCAGCAAATTTCAAGAATCCAAATTACCAAAATTAAGTTGAAACATCACTTTGTTTATTTGACTTCCAAGTCTGCCACTTTTCAAATCAAAATTTGGAAGACCAATATGGCCGTTTCCGTCGCACAATTCCCGTCACATTTATTCGAAAAAGGTCCTTCCTGTTATTCTATGTTCTAAGTTGAGAACACCTTCAGTTGTAGAATAAATTTGAGATTTCCATAATGTGCGTTAATTTTTTTGCGCAGTGTAGTATATTCGTCGGAATGTTGAAGGAATCATTCCTTCTAGATGTAACACTTCTAATGCCATCCATTATGGTAGAATATCATTTATTTTCAGCAGCGAATGGAACCCTAATCGCTCTTTATGATCTTTCAACGATAATTTTTAATTCTCCCCACCCTAGTAATTCTCAATGACCACAAGCTCGTTCCGCATTGGATATCGAAATTCTTGAAGCAGATCCTTTCCCAGCAAAATGGCCTGGAAAAAGGAAATCTCTCCGAACTCGAGAACTGGTTCAGAGGTTCGAAATACCGTGGATGCCCGCGAAACTCAATTTACGATCTAGATGAGTAGGCGTATAGAAATTCCAATACACTGATCTGGAACCCTTCAATAAGAATCGAGGGACAATTATTATGTATTGTCATCAAGAAATTCGGGAATTTGTCTGTCTAGTTATCCCGACGGAATGCAGGAAGCAATTGGAATGTTTGAATCGAACTCAGATTTCATTTTCGTTTTTGTTGTCGGTGTCAACGAAAGAAATATTGGTGATTGTTGAGAACTAAATTTAAATTTTTTTTACGCGAATAGAAATTTTCGAGCGGCGTTTGATATTTGAATTGTAAGAGAATTTTGAATGAAGGTGTGATGTTGAATAATAACTTTGGTTTATGTACACAAGGTGTCCACTTCACTTTATATACAGGGTGTATTTGAAGATGAGACTTTTTTTTCAACAGAAGGTAGAACTGGTCAAAATGAAGCGTTTCACGAAAAGTCACCTATACAAAACTTTCAAAATGACAAAGTTGAAAAAAAATTGAAAATGAAATAGATCCTAATACGACCCTAGACCGTTTTTTAGCTGAATTATCGCAAAGTGGGAAAAAACTTATCTCCTGAATCGACCATGTGGTTTCGTTTAGGATATTGGCTCGTTCGATATTTTAGGTGGTGATGAAAATGAAAGCTTAGAATTGTCGAATTGTTGTCATTATTTTTCACACGATTTTATGAAATGGCTCATTTCGATACCAACTGATAGAAGAGACTTAGGACACAAGTGTAAAAAATAGAATAATACTTCAAAATCTCACCAATACAATTCGTCTAAATTATTCACGAATTTTTTCACAATGGGCATCACAATCTTCGTAACAATCGTCGTAAAAATGGGATGAGGTGGGAAAACATCATAGCACTTTTTCAACATAGCTAACATAAGCACCTTCAAAGAAACTTGACCTCACCCTAAATTTCACGATACATCAATTATGATTCCCTCAAAAGTGACCTGATGCATCTAATCCGATGAACTTGGTACTGAACCATTCATTTTCCAGCCATATGTTTATGTTTTGTTTCGTTTCTGCGATGCTGGAGTCACCTTCCACAGTCCCGTACTTGAAATTCAATGAAATTTTGTCGAACTTCTAGGGGCCGTATCTCAGCCGTCTTGGACATATTATGTAGACAATTTTTGGTTAAACGACTCATTTTGATGAGTTCTACCTTCTGTCAAAAAAAAACTCACCTTTGAAACCACCTTGTATACAAGATTGAATATTGTTGGAAGAAAAATTTTTCTCGAAGCCTCAGCTGAAATTGCACCTAACATTTTCGAAAAGGTACTCCATTTTCATTTCAACAGTGTGATTCACGTAAGCTGGTCATTGGATTTTGTGACCTATTCATTGAAGAAAATTAAAAAATAGTCTATCTTCGTGACACTATTTGTCAAGGGCTATCCAAATGTGCTATAGAAAAAACTATTGAATGCATGGAAAGTTATCGGTGAAAAACAGTAAAAAATTTTTTTGGCAGATTTTACTATGTATTTATCTCATATTTTATGAATCCTCAATTAATTCTCAATTCGAATATATACCTACATATAAAGATAATTTTTTATTTACTTCAATCCATTTAGTACGAAATTACCATGAGGAAATGAAATCAGCATTCGGAAAATATACCAATGTTGTCTATGGTGAAATAAATACATCAAATAATAAAAAAATATTGACATTTTAACACATATGACGACAAGTGTTTATTGAACCATAAGGTTCGATCTCGAATTTCCTCAGGGTAATTTTGAACGTAATTGCTTGAAATGAACATAAGAGCTGCTTTATATTCATTATATAAGATATAATTAAATATATATTTCTGAAAACCAGTAAAAGCCTGAAATTTTTTTTTAACGGTTTATCCTTAATAACTTTTCATGTCTATGTTTGATAGTTTCTCCGTTTGAACTTTTCTTCAATTAATAAACCACAAAATCCAATAACTCGCTTACGTGAAACACTGTACCTCTCCGGTTAATATATATGAGCATGGAAATTCAAATGATGTTTGCAAATGCTAAATACAAATCGTGGATTTCATATAAAACAATAAGTCTCAATACAGAAATCCAAAAAATGAAATAGAAAAAAAAGTGCATAAACAAAAATAACTATAATTCTATTGGAAACATAATTTTTGAACTTCATTATGGTTTCTTCAAATGTATCGGAAACAATATTTCTGGATCCATATATGTTTTTTTTTTATCAAAATCATTTACTTTACTCTCAAATATTGTTTCAAACGACAGCTGTATTCTATTTTTATTTTTGATAACAGTTATCCTTTATCCTTTTACTATAACTCAACAATTAAAAAACTTCATAAGTCACATAATTGATTTTTCCAAGAACTCTTGGAATCCTGATTTTTGTTTGATGGCAGACGTATTTTGATATGAAGAATTCATTTTACTTCCATTCAAATCCACCCCTCAAAAATTAGAAAAAAGAATGTGGATCGAAACGCACCCTCTTATTAATTAATTCGTTTAGTTAATTTCTATATTTTCCGGAACTTGTAGTTTTTTTGTATCAATGTGATTAATGTCATCCATCCCATAAGTATTAGAAAATTTGCAGTATCTTCAGTTGAAAGGGTAAAAAAATTGCAGAAATATCACTTATTCCAAATATACATATACTCACAGAGTTCCATTCTGTTTACGGACTGGAGTGAAGAAGTCTAAGTTATGGTTGGCACGGTTATTTCAGACTTTCAGACCCATAACAAATTGCCCAAATTAACTCTAATTTATTTTACTCAAGTCGGAGGGTTACTTACGTTTCCTGACAGTTGGTTCCATATTCTGAATTAATGGTATCTAGTTACTGTGGAACGTATTTGCGTTGATTGCGTGTAATAATTTGTGCTGCTTCGGAGTTAGATAAGAACAGATGCCAGAAAGTTTCACAATAATGTTACACAAATCGTCAAAAGTCTTGGACCCCCATAGTTTTTTGAAAACCGGGATTGTTTTCGAAAAATTGAATTTCGTCCATGGAAGATTTATTTCTGACAACATTCTTTAAGAAGAGAAGGTTTGATCGAGGTGGGAAAAATTTTGACTGCCATACTTGAAAAATAGGTATGTTTTTTTGAATTAGCGCAAAAAAACAATTTCTTGAATGTCTTAACCAATCTTACAACTGTGCACCAGTCAATAATCTGTGTAATGTCAGTTTAAAGAAAACGTATAATTTGAATATATTTATTGTAGAGCTGGTAGAGCGCTTTCGGCTAGTTAGCCATCCTCAGTACCGCTAAAAATAAGAACTTGTGTTGTCAACAAATTACAAGGGACAACTACAAAAAACTTACTTGTCCTAAAATAAACATAAAGTGCCTACTGAGTGCATTGTCATATATACAATGGGTCTGGGAAATGTACCATTATGAAAATGAAGGTTTTAAAACGACCTAGTCGACCATACATAAAAACAATTATTAACAAAACATTATGAAATGACATACATATCTATAACCTCGGTTTTTGGTCAACCATAGAATAGAAATAAATACATATATTCAAATTATACGTTTTCTTTGAACTGACATTATTAAATTATTTGAGTACACAGCCCACACAACCCACATAGTAATAATCTGTGTGTCCTTTCCTTCTCTCCAATAACAGTTTCAACCTTCGATGCATTGAAACAATCAAATTGTTAATTGTTTCCTGGGGAAAACCGCAGCAGTAATCAACTCTTGTGTATTTCGGGCATCGTTAATACTACAGTGACTGTAACACAGTGGCGACAATTGTGGTCATCAGTTTTGCAATAACATAACGGATTTGGTCATGTGACGTGACATGGCCAAAACCGCATTCCGGATTACAGATCACTGCATTGTAATTTGTGCCTCTAAGCCGCCATATTCTTGTAAAATTTCCAATCGTCGCTACTGTCTTGTTAGAGACACTGTAGTTGATACGACGATGCAACCCCCTCTTTGGAAAATCTCACAAGTACTGAATACCGACTACATTTTGGTCAGTGAAAACACTTTTGACAATGAAATGGCGCTAAAAACGTACTGTCTATACAGAAAAACTGTTTAATAACAGTTTTCTGTTTCATAATTGAAGAACGCGAAATTCGAATTCTATATTCCATTCACATTTATTTTAGCAGTCGGTTGGCCATGGAATAATTTTCTCAAGTTTTTGTAACTAGAACGGAGTAAGGTTGGCACTCATGAAATGTCGTTAATGACATAACTAATATCAATTTTTATCACGAAAATGCCGAAAGTGGTTGAAAAAAGAGACGGGGTTTCAGAAAGTGCCATTTAGAATTCAAGTCCGCCCATTCAAATAGTTATACTAGAATAGTTATATTCTAAAATCCACAACAGCCACAAATACGCGCCAGTTGTCCTGTTAATTGTTTATTCATGTGAAATTTTTGTTCATGTTGACTTCCTTTAATTCCTTTTACTTATATTGATGCAAGATGATTTTCGTTGAAGAATTTAACATTCTTGTAATTATCTGTTAATTCCTTCGGGAGATACCCATTCCCAACCACTGCATCATATGCATTTCATCTTCGGGTTAATATTCTTGAAATCTACAACTGATGTAACGTATTCAAACTTTAGCCAAAGAAGATAACAAACATTAACTCTCCTCATGCTAGTGCATATTATGATATTATACTGATCTCTTGTATTTTCCATGCAAATAACAGGATTTGGTATGCCTTCAATCAGTTTGTATAAACTTCAATTATGTTGGTCACATATTTTCTGAAGAGTTTCCACATTGCGATAAAATAAGTAAGAACAGAAACTTTTCCGTAGAATGGGCAATATAGCGTTGATTTAAAACCCAAAAATGTTTTGACAAGCGTCATAACCCCACATTTTCGTACTATACAGAGTGAAAAGTGTCAAATTTCCATGGCCAGCCGACTGCTAAAATAAAAGTGAATGGAGTATACATGATGCATGCCAGGATCCTGTCAATTATCTTTCAAGTAGTTTTAATGTTGCCAAATTTTAAGTTAATTGGTGAAATAACTCAATCACGTGACATTGGTAGCTGTAGTATTCTGAGACATAGCTTATAAAATTTAAAGGATTTTTGGATGGTTGATTACCAAAGTTTCAAGACTTTCTCATTTTTGTGCGTCCTTTTAGAATTACAACCTTTGCTGATTTACTTTATATTCCCTTGCATTTCGAAAATAATCAAATCTGAAAGATGTTCTAACAGGAGACCTGAATTATAACTATTCAAACTCCAATATAATGAAGGGATCCATTTGTACTTCAAAATGTGGAGGGTATCCTATTGACTTCTATTCGGGCAATTCTGAGTATCTACAGCAGTAAAATTTTCTCTTTGCTTTCAATTACTCTAAATATAAACTGTGAGAATTTCAGTGAACCAGCAACTTCTTGTCACATTTGCTTCGAATTTTTTTTTATCTAATTTCAGTTTACGAAATTTCAACATCAAGGATGTAATTTTTGAGATCGGAGCAGGTTAAACGAAGGTATAGAAGAAGCCGTTGAGCTCCTGCGAATGTTATAAAATAACTAGCCGAATAGGGCACATAGAGCAAGTGACGAAAATATTCGTCTAATGAAGCATTAAGATGTTTGTTTTACATAATGACTACCCACAATAAGTGGAAGAAGCGATCCTTTGAACGTAAACGAAATGTATTCAGTGACATGAAAGTCGCATCTCCAGAAGGGGTACGAATTTTTTTTAAACTCGGGAGATTGGCTCCCACACTCGAATGACCTCACCCTTTTGTGTCTACTCCTTAAAGGGGGCATCTGAAGTCAAAGGAATACGTTTGCAAACCACTTATCCTTCCAGATTTTTAAGAAACCACCAGACGTGAAATCGAAACTATTCCTAGAGGAATGTCGGAGAATGTGATGAACAATTTCACCGTGCACCTGCAGGAATGCCTCTTCCTGAAATGGCTGCATTTCTACGCTATTCTCTCACACAATCAACTTGTTTTCAGCTTGCAATCAAACTCCCGTAAGCCCATTATAACTTGTCAGTATGATCAACAGGAATTCTCAAGGTTAGAATATTTGGCCTCGATTACAATTATGAGCTTAATTGCATCCACAAGGTAAATTTCTTTCTAAATGTACATGTTTTTGAGTGCTTGTCTATGCGAATTTTCAGTTGTAATTTAACTAGTGCAATGAAAATTATCGAAAATTTTTGGGAAATATGCTCGAATGCAAGATAAGTTGAAAAAGAGCACGAGTGCGCGGAGCGCTCGAGTGCCTTTTACAGTTTAACTTGCATGAGAGCAGATTTGTCAAAAATTATCGATTCATTTTCATTGCAAGAGTTAAATTTAATAAGAAAATTTTGTGAATCCATCAAATCGTATTGTGTCGCTGTCGGTTGCTGTCACATTGCCGCCACCAGTGGCGACGATAATTGTATAATTTATACTTATTGCAGGTACGTAGGAGCTGTTGGAAAAAATCGTTGCTACGGGCAATGAAAAATTTTTTTTTTAACGACGCATTATAAAAAACCCATTGTCAAATTTTTTAAGTGCAATGTCGCGATTTGGAAACGCTTCTGTTGTAGATATTGATAAGAATATAGACAATCTTACGCCAACGAATACAAAAAGTCAAAAACGTGAGTATGGAGACAATTTCAAGATATCGATTGAAATTTATTCTGGGAGGATTCTGCATTTCTTAATAAACTTTTTAGGGTTTTCACTCCCAATCTCTGAAACAAAATCAATTAAAAATGAAATAAACGATTTGCTCCTGCGTAAATTCTTGCACTAATTTGTGCCGAAAGAAATTACTTATTAGAACGAGGAACTTTGGTGGGAAAAATTGCCTTCCTTCTAAAGGACTGAGCAAGCAACATGCGCAAGAAGGATGGATCCTTTTATAAAGAAAGTGTGGTGAAAACAATGTGGAACGTGACAGCAAAACTTGTTCAGGAAAAATATTGCGAAGATTTCGGCATTGCAATAGATCCATTTAATGATGTAAGATTTAAATCGGCTAGGGGTGCACGAGATGCTGCGCGCGAAATATTACAAATGAACCCGGAAAAGAGAAAAGAAGGCTCATCGGCTTTTACTTACTTTTACTTAATTGCTGCAAATTTTGAAGCTTTACGATGAAAACAAGCCGGAGGGTCTGCAGAAAAAATTTTTTCATCTCATATCTTATGAGCTAGCATTTCGAGGAGGTGAAGCAGCCAACTGTTTGACGGATTTGTTTCAAGAAGAAAAGTTTAATGATGGAACTAGCACAAATAGAATAGAATATAATCCAGTGTTCTCAAAAACCTGCCAAGGAGGAGGCCGCAGATTAACAGACAGTAAATAGTTAATCAGAAACACTACTAATGAAGACATCTGCCCCGTTCGCCTGGTCAAATTAACAGTTTCTTATTTAATTTTTCTTATCAGAGCTTTTATTTTAAGATTATACAAAAAACTTTTGTCAAAACGAGGATCTAACGTGAGGACGAACCGTCTGTTTCTTACACCGAATCGAGAATGGCAAAATAATAATATATGGTTCAAGAATATCCCAGTTGGCAGAATCGAGATCGCAAAATGGACAAAGCTGTTTGTCCAAAAAGCAGGTATCGATAGCGAAAATTTACAAACTATTCTCACCGAGCAACTGCCGTAAGCCATCTAGCTTCTAGGAAAATGAGAAACAGTGAAAACAACGAGTTTAGTGTTACTGCTTCAAGTAACATTGTTTCTGACCAACAACAAACTTCGACTGGTTCAATCATAAATTACGATAATTGCGTTTTTAATTGTAAAAATTTAAATAACTAGGTTCAACAGTTTTCATGTAACTTTAATAAGTAATAAACGTTTATAATTATGTCTGCATTTATTTTAAAGGACCTGATAATTTTGCACAAGTGCAAATTATCGATAATTTGCACTAGTGCAAAATTATCGCCTAATTGTATGCTCATTGGCTAAAAAAACAATCAAAAATTAGTCGGAACATTGTTGTCTGTCAAATTTGACAGATGAATAAAATTTTCAATTATATTCTTCTGTTGATCCCTGTCCTAAGTGCAATTGCATTTGACTTCATTATTATTATTCTTCATTCTAAATGTCAATCATCAACTGACTGAACTATGAATTATAGTTTTGTATACTGGGTGTCCCAGGATTAAAGAGAATAAATTTGCATATAGGTTCAGAACACCAAAATAAGAAGAAACGT
The DNA here is from genome assembly GCF_907165205.1 of Coccinella septempunctata. Classification (NCBI taxonomy): domain Eukaryota; kingdom Metazoa; phylum Arthropoda; class Insecta; order Coleoptera; family Coccinellidae; genus Coccinella; species Coccinella septempunctata. The sequence continues at coordinate 47,588,561 of NC_058189.1, read as the reverse complement.
TTCCATGGAGGTAAGAGGTAAGTCTGGAAACGCTTTTGGGGGCCTGCCTGGAGGACGTCGTGACTGGGGTCGGCCATTCCTTGCAATCCTCGCTATTCTATTCACATTCACATCCATTCGGCTCACATGCTCATTCCATTCTCGCCGTCGTTTGCGACCCCATCTGACCACGTCTTCGATCTCGCATTCCTTCCGTATGTCGCTGCTTCTTTTCATGTCTCTCAGAGAGTAGCCTGCAATACTTCTGAGAGTTTTCATTTCAGTTGTTCTCAAGATGTTCTTGGTTTTTTGGTTTTCTGCCAGGGTTTCTATAGCATATGTAAGTACACGTCTCATGCAAGTCTTATAAATCTTAGTTTTAGCACGGATGTTCATGTATTTGTTATTCCATATTATCTCCCTCAGGGCTCCAGCTATTCGGTTTGCTTTGTGTGCTTGACCTCTCACTTCGTTGGTCCTATTCTGACTATAGGTAAGTTGTACTCCCAGGTATTGGAACTCCATAACTTGCTCTACAGGCTTGTCATCAACCACAAGTTTCCATCTTATGGGCTCCTTCGCGACGACGAGTGTTTTGTTTTGGGGATAGATATTTCCATGTTGAACTCTGCAGCCTTTTGGTAGAAAGCGTGGAGAAGCCTTTGCAGGTCGTCCTCGTTTTCAGCTATGATTACTGCGTCATCTGCATAGCATATGATCTTTATTTCCCCAGCGGTGAGAATGTAGCCTCTGCCCGCTTGCTTGACGTGGGTGATAATGTCGTTCATGAGGATATTAAATAATTGAGGGCTTAGAGAGTCTCCTTGTCTTATTCCCGATGGTGTTGGAATTTCTTTGGTCAGCTTCTGGTTCAACAGTAGATGAATGCTTGTATTGAGATTGAGCTGTTTTATGATGTCCACAATAGTTCGAGGTACCCGCTTCTTCCTCAGAACATCAACTACATCCTTCAGTTTTACCCTGTCGAACCCTTTGGTAAGATCGACGAAACACATGAATGCTGGCCTGTCATACTCTATAGCTTTTTCAACGATCTGCCTGACCGTGAAGATGGCGTCGATGGTCGATCTGTTTTTTCTGAATCCCTGTTGTTCTTCCGACATGGTTACATGATCAATTAGTATTGTATCCAGGATCTTCGTGAACAATTTCATAGTTGATTTCAACAGTGTTATGCCTATCATTGGAAATTATGCATTGAAATTGTAATTTAATCAACTAGCGGCCGTTTTCAATAAACCTATCTATCCATCGTATCACTTACTGACGATTAGTAACCATTGGTAACCATTCTAAAATGTATAGCTACTGATAGATCATAGAAACGAAGTTACATGCATTTTCTATCTTCAGTTACTGAAACAATGGATAGATAGGATTATTGAAAACGGCCGTTAGTTATTAATGAAAGCGATTAATGATTGAGATATTTTAACGTGCGTGCGAGCGAAGCGCTTCGCTCGCACGTTCGAGATCATTAATGGCTCAATTAATAAACGAGTTGATAACAAGATTTTTCCGTCGACCACATTTTGAATTGAATGTGGATTCTTATATATATATAATCGATTCCCATCTACCATGAAATGGTGTAGGGTATAATAACAAAAACAAATATTAAATTCTTCCCTCGTAAACGAACTTCGACCATTCCTTCTTGTTGGCTGACATCTTCCTTGCTCTTTCCCAAGTTTGTCCCCTTTCTCCAATTATCTTCCCCATTTGCTTGTCCCAGGTAGTAACCGGTCTTCCGCGCCTTCTTTTTCCCGTAACCTTTGCTTCCCATACTTTTCTAGCAGGTCTTTCGTGATTCATTCTATTCAGATGTCCCCACCAACTCAATTGTCTCTTCTCTATGAAATCCTGCAGAGGTTCTATTCCGATGTCTTCCCTGATAAGATCGTTTCTCTCCCTGTGCATCCTTGTTATTCCCTTCACTTTTCTTAGATATTTCATTTCCATTGCCTGCATCCTGCTTTTCTGTCTTCTATCAAGTACCCACGATTCGCACGCGAATGTAAGTATTGGTCTATAAATCGCTTTGTATACATTCATCTTAGTACTTCTTGATATTTCTTTCCTACTCAGGAAGTTCTCATTCATGGCATGGTATATCTTCAATGTGCTTTCCAATCTACTGTTTATTTCCAGATCTTGTTTTCCATTTTCTTCTATTTGCACTCCTAAGTATTTGAAAGATGTCACCTGCTCCAATCTTACTCCTTCTATCTGTACGTCAACGATTTCCTGAGAGTTGCTCACCACCATAACTTTTGTTTTTTCCTTGTTCATTCCGAATTCCTTCAACACCGCATTCCAGATGTCCATATTTGTCTGTAGATCTCTCTCACTCTCAGCAACGATAACAATATCGTCCACGAAGGCACATTCTGATATTACCACTCTCTTTAAGTTTCTGTACCCGACTTGAAATTTCTTCGATCTTCTTGTGCACTCCTTCGGAATCTCATCCATAAATATTGTGAACAGCACAGGGCTCAAACTACCTCCTTGTCTTAAACCTATTTTTGTACTGAATTCTCCAGATGTTCGGTTGTGGCTGATAATTCTATTCCTGTTCAATTCATACACATTCTTAACAAGTCTTATAATTTTCTTGTTCATTCCCCTCTCTTCCAGAATTTTCCATAGTTTCCTTCTTTTAACTCTGTCAAAAGCCTTCACCAAATCCACAAAACCCATGTATATCCTACCATCTTTTTGTTTCGCCCTCTCAATCAGTATTTTCAACGTGAATATGTGGTCTTGTATACTTCTTCCCTTTCTGAAGCCGCTTTGCGTTTCCTCTAGATTTGTTTCAATCTTCTCTCTTATTTTTCCATCCAGTATTCTCTCAAAAACTTTCATAGCTGAGCTCAACAGAGTGATACCCCTATAGTTGTTACATTCTTGCACATCCCCCTTCTTGTGTACTGGTACTATCAAAGATGTTTGCCAATCCAGTGGTACTATTTCTTCTGTCCATGCCCTCTGAACAATTTCCAATAACATTTCGGTTCCTTTTTCTCCTAGGTATTTCAACATTTCTGCTGTTATTCTGTCACATCCTGCTGCTTTGCCATTTTTTAGGGTATTTATCGCTTTCTTCAGTTCTTCCATTGATATGCCTTCCTCTTCCTCACTTAATTCTTGTGTTTCCCCAATTTCCTGTTCTACATCTCTCTCAAATCCCTCCTCATTCAATAGGTCGTCAAAATATCCTCTCCACCTTTCCATTATTGCAGTATCTTCCTTCAGCAGGTTTCCATCTTTATCCTTTATCATCACATTATCATTCCTTGGTGTCTTTCTCGCATTTTTAAGAACTCTATAGAACAACTTTTGATTACTCTTATGGTCTTTCTCCATTTTTTTGCCAAATTCTTCCCATTTCTTCCTCTTCTCCCTTTGAATCAACTCCTTTACTACTTTTCTTTGTTGTTTGTATTGCCCATATTTTTCCACTGTTTTATGACTCAGGTATTGTTTCCATTTATCCTTTTCAATCTTCACCTGATATTTTATCTCGCTTGTCCACCATGATGTTTGTTTTCTCTTATTCGTCTTCTTATAACTTCCACATACATTACGTGTAGTTTCGGTAACTATGCTCTTGAAACTCCCCCATATGCTCTCCAATGTTCTGTGCGTCCTTGACACATTTTCCCTTTCGAATCTCTTTTCAGTTTCATACCTATATTTATCGGCAATTTCTCTACTAGCTAGCTTGTAAGACCTAAGGCATTCATAGGATTCTTCTCTTTTACACTTTACTTCTTCTTCCATCTTTTCCTTCCTCAGCTTAGATACCAGCATATAGTGATCGCTTCCGATTTCTGGGCCCCTTCTTACTTTAGTGTCTAGTATCATATATCTTCTCTCCTTTTGTATCAGGATGTAATCTATAATTGATTTTTCCCCTCGACTTTTGACCTCTCTCGTATACTTATGTATGTCCTTATGTTGAAATAATGTATTAGTAACAACAAAATCATTCAGTAGACAAAAATCGAGCATTCTCTCACCATTGTAATTTCTAGTTTCTTCCCCGTATGGTCCCATCACTGATTTATAAATTTCATCTTTTCTTCCCACTCTGCTGTTGAAATCGCCCATTATGATAATCGTTTCTCTTGCTGTTTCAGTGACTTCAGTTAGGTCTTCCCAGAATTTATCTTTATTTGGTGTACTATCGTCTTCATTGGGTCCATACACTATTATGAACGTTTTTGTCTCTTCCTTATTTCCCATTTCTATCGATAATATTCGCTCTGTCCAACCTTCCCATCTATTCAGTTGCCAGCAAATGTCTCTCCTTATCATACATCCCACGCCTGCTCTGGCTCTCATGTTCTCAGGAACTCCACTGTAGATTAGCAGATGCTCACCCTCCATCTTTATTTCTCCTCTACCCTTCTTTTTTGTTTCCGTTATCGCCAATATATCCAATTTCGTCTCCTCGAATTCCCTCACCAGCTCATTCTCCTTATCTCGAATACTCCTGACATTCCACGTTGCAATCCTCGAACTCACCAATTTTTCTCTCTTAGATCCTGTGTCTTTATCGTTTCGTTGTCCTTTTTCCTGCTTATTCGTCATATTTTTTCCCATCTCGATAGTTTCCGCTTCTATCAGTTTTTTGGAGGTATTTTCTCTATTCTTTCCATCTCCTCATTCCAAGAATAGCTTTCACCATCGATAAATAGTTTTTGGAAACCCTCTCTCACATCTTTACCTTTTGCTCTTTCCTCCCTTGCGATACCTCTTAATTTTGCCTGTTTTTCTCTTTGTGTTTTGGTCAGATCATCATTAATATATATCCTACCTATCGAATTTATCCTCCAGCTCAATTACGCAAATATTGGGTCCTATTTTGTTGATATTTTTTGGTTCAATCTCCACATCCATATTCCCCTTGAAAAATTCCTTAATTTCACCCTTCATCGATTTCTGCTCTGTATTCACCAGCTTCAACCCACTCACCACCACGTTGTTTCTTCGTTTTTCGTTCTCCATATTGTCGAGCCTGGTTTTTATGTTCTTAACTTCAATCTTTAACATTTGATTTTCCCTCTTGCTTTTCTCATTTTCTTCCTTCATGCGCTTCATTTCTTCTTGATACTCCCTCTGATTCGTTTTGATCTCCTTTATGTCATTCATCAATACTTCCATCATCATCATTAACCTATCCATCTTTTCATCATTAGGTTTGCTTTTTTGCGGCGTCCTAGTCAGTTTTTTGCCTCTTCTAAATGGATCATCATCATCGGTTGTTCTCTTTCTTTTTCCATCGTCACTCGTATACTCTTCTTCGCTTTTCGTCCGACTCATCATGAATTCTCAACGGTGCCTGAAACCGGTCCTGTGTCCTATTCGAATATTTCAATCAAAGATATTACAAAGATGTAATATCTTTGATTTCAATCACCGTTCCCTTATCGACAAAGATAATATTTATGCGACAGCTGGTTGTATTTCGCTAACGGCGATTTCAGTTTATTATTCCACAAAATCTAATATATTTTGGATTACAAGTTCTTCAATTTTCCTATGTTTTTCCTGTAACTTAGCCTGATCTAATTCACCTACTTTGCAGTATCCACTGCAACAGTTTTAATCGATTTCACGCTCGTAATTGCCGTTTGAATCGGTTTTAATCACGGAGCACTTTTCAAAACACCTTGTCTCACTGAAGTTCGTTTAATTTGTGAATTCTTGATTGCAAAAATTTTCTATCGATACCTAGTCAAATTTGACACCTTATAAATTTTCTATGTTCGCATGTCATATAGGAATGTTGTGATATTTATGCTGCCCATCGAACAATTCGAGAAGTCCATAGAGAGCATATTCGAGTAGTGACATTTTGAGTAGGTCACATTGATATCGTTCCCTATTATATCTGTTAAAGAATGTATGTAGCTGGTGGAAGCTGGAGTTGTAGTACATAGATATATTGATTACTCTCTAACCATCATAATTTTTCTGCAATCTCCACAATTCATCTCTTCTCAATTCACCCGCTAGGTACTACGAAAATCAATGCGACATACAAATAAAATAATTATTTGGGAAGCTGCTGAATACTTCTATGTTCGAGTACCCATGACAATAATGCATTAATAAGAAATTAACCAATAATAGTGTTCATTAACAGCTTATTTCGTCAAACAGTGCTATTATTAAGAAGTCGGGGGAAAAGATAATTACTAAATTACATTGGAAAACTTTATTATTTCCTGAGTTTTCATCGTTAAAATCCCAAATACCACACAACGTCCATGGGACGTACAATTCATGTCCATTTAACGTCGGAACGTCCATGGACTTGATTTCTATGTCCTTTGGACGTCCGTTTCCGGACAGTTTTAGGACGTCCAAGATGGATATCCATTGTTAGTCCAATTTATGTACAATGTCCGTATCGGATATCCATTGGATGACCGTGATGGACATAATACGGACTATATGACATATGTCCGTATCATATAGTTCCAAAATAGTCCCTGACCGACTTAATACAGACAATGTCAAAAATATGTCCTTACTGGATATCCATTAGGTGTCCGTGATGAAGATAGTACGGACCATATAACTTATACATATATTTATTTATTTATTTATTTAAATATATTACATCCAACAGGCACATGCCCAATTACAGGTGTAAGTTACATGAAAAAATTATCAAAAATGATAAATAACGGAATCGCCGTCGGCAGAAAAAAAAATAAACAGCAAAAAAAATCAATTTCAATTTTCTATTAGGTAATACAATTTTTTTCTGAACTGATTCAAGGATAGAAAAAAAACATCTACTGAAGGGACATTGTTCAGGCTTCTACACATCGACAAAACAGGACTGTGAAAATGGTGCTGTGAACTTGGGACACTAATCCTAAACATTAAATTAGATCTCGATGCAAGTCTAGGCACGTTGAAATCCAGAAGAGAAAGTAACGATGTTGAGTCAATATGATTATTGATCAATTTATATGCAAAAGTAGCATCAGCAATTTCTCTTCTTTTCCTCAAACTGGTAACATTAAACTCCTTTAACAAAGACTGATGGTCCGGATGAACAGGATAGACATTATGCTTCTTAAAATACAAAAACTTCAAAAACTTTCTCTGAATAGACTCCAACGCTGTAATGTATTTATTGTGGTATGGATTCCACACCACACTGCAGTATTCAAGCTTGCTACGCACTAAGCAGAAATACACTGATTGGATAGCTCTTAGATTTGAGAATTCCCTGCAGTTGCGCAATAGAAAACCCAAAGACTTAAAGGCACCGCAAATGACATTTTCGATATGAGGACTGAAAGACAGCCTGCGGTCGAACAAGACTCCCAAGTCTCTAGTTTCAACAACCCTTTTCAAAGTTTTACCCTCAATGGTATAGTCGAACTCAATAGGTGAAAGCTTTCTGGAGTAACTCATTACTTGACATTTCTCTATATTTAAAGGTAATTTGTTAGATGAACACCATTCAGACAAGCGCCGGATATCGTCCTGCAGGATGACACAATCAGCTATACTGACAATTTCCCTAAAAAATTTAAGATCATCTGCGAAAAGAAGTCTTAACGATACTAAAATATTACAAACGTCGTTGATGAATATGAGGAACAGTAGCGGCCCCAGGTTGGAACCCTGTGGAACTCCAGAACAAGCTATAAAATAATAAGATTTCACTCCCTCATATTCAACATACAACCGCCTGCCTTCCAAATAAGACTTCAAGAGCAACCGAAGGTCTACAGAAATACCGAACCTCGCCAACTTTCTCAAGAGCTGTTTATGGGACACTTTGTCGAACGCTTTGCTGAAATCAGCGTAAACTACATCAATTTGCCTGTGATTATCCAGTGAGCCCGAAATGTACTGAGTGAAGGTGCAAAGATTCGTGACCGCGCTCCTCGACCGCATAAAGCCATGTTGGGACTCTGATAAACTGCTGTGCACATGTGAATAGATCAGATCGAAGAGCACAATCTCAAATAACTTTGAAAACACGGATATAAGTGTGATGGGCCTGTAGTTTCTGACATCTGCAACCTTGCCCGATTTGAATATGGGACAAACACGTGAGGTTTTCCACACTGTAGGAAACAGTTTGGATCTCAATATTATGTTGAATATAAGTGCCAATGGATGACAGAACAAACTAATATGATTTTTGACTACACTAGCGGGAACATTGTCAGGACCAATGCTCAGACTATTTTTGAGTTTTCCGGCTGCCTTGAGTATCTGTTCGCTCGAAATCTCTTGAACATGCAGATATTTAGAGGGATCCATCAAGTGATCTTCCTGATCATCAACACCGACATCCGAACCCTCATCCCCTGAACTCTTATATACACCATTGAAATAATCTGCAAAAGCATCGAGAATTGCTTTTGGGGTATCGAACCTTTTATCCCCATCAAACATTACTCCAGGAATACGGGTTTTATTATTTTTTGAATTAAAATATGACCAGAAATCGTGCGGATTTGTCACCAAACTATCTTCAGATTTTTTTATGAACTCCGAGTATGCAGAACATATTTCTCTCTTAACAACCCGTCTCATATTTCTAAAACGTTCAAGATAAAATAAGGTTCTTCTTTGATTATACATTCGACGGTAATGATTTTTTTTTTTTATATTAATGATAAGATTTTTTGTGTACCAGGATGGATACTTGCGGCTGTTACGAGTTTTGAGCGGACAGCATTCACAGAAAATTCCCTGAATTTTCGCATTAAACTGTTCACAAGCTAAGTCACTATTAGAAGTTGTTGTCAAGAAGTCCCAATCCGTTTTTTGAAATAGTTCCTCAAACTTTCGGTCATCGATTTTGCGGAAATTGAAACGTTCAACACAAGAGAAAAATTTCACCTCATATATATTACATGGTCCGTATAACGTCCATCACGTACACCTACTAGATATCCGTTAGGGACATCTTTTGAATGTCCTCACTGGATATTCACTAGGAGTCCGTATAACGTCCATCACGGATACCTAGTGGATATCCGGTAGGGACATCATCATATGGACCAAATAATACATACATGTATATCAATGAACACCAAAATTTAATATTATTTTTCACTAAACTCCATTTTTCCGCTTTGTAGTATATGAATATCTTATGAATATTATATTATGTATAACGTTATGATGAACGAAGACTAAATACTTGAGTAATTACTATTATAAAACAATCTATGTTTGAGTTTTAAGACTTTAGTTTTTATTATATGGTATTTCTGTATTAATCGACTACTATTCCATAAATCAGTTAACAATATAATGAATATGTTCCTACAAGTAGGTATAACGTATAGTCTCGATAGCTAGGACGGTTGCAGCGAAGACTCAGTAATGCGATGTCCCCACGTACTCGCGAGTTCGAATCCGGGCCAAGTGTAAAAACTTTCTAGTAAGTATGGATGGAAATGACAACAACACAGAAAATACCATCTGCGTCTGAGTGTGAGACATTGGGTTCTAGGACATAAAAATTCTCTAATAGATAGGATAGCCAACGTTGTGGTAAATTTTTGTACTGTTGAGATAGCTAATGATGATCCCAACGGGATATCCATTGGACGTCCGCGATGGACGTCCGAATTCGGTTCAAAGTTGTGACATTTGTACGTCCCTCGGATGTCCATAGAACGTCCATTGTACCAGAAATGGACGTCCCATGGATGTCCGTAATGTCCGAAGAGGACGTCCTATGGATGTCCATAGGACTACTTTGTGCTATTAGGGATGATTCTGTAACAAATCAAATATGATGATATGGTCCATGATATATTATTTTATATATGAGTCTTCTCTAGAATAATGATATTATCGTTGCAGAAATGAAGTCTGGGTTTCAGTAATACATGTTCTGGGCTATAAAAGTGAATATGAGGGTTCTGAATGTTGTTTATATTTGTGTCTGGTCTTCTCGTAGACTGCTCATCGCTTTCATATCACCTTCAAGAATTAAGATTATATTTGGCAATAAGTTAGAAATACGCTGAAAGTTTCCATAATTAATACGACTTTTTAATTACTTTAAATTTTATTGACAGTTTTGAATTTGACCCTATTAAAAACACAATCACTTTTCGAGTACAGTTTTCAAGCAAGCTATATTTCTAATTTTTCCATGATGAACTACATCGAATTAATCATTGCCATTGGAAATGAATAAAGTCAGAAAATTATTATTTGCATAGTAGGTATTGAAATAATGCAAAATAATATGTGCCTAGTAGCAAAATGATCTGGTGAACATACAAAATAATTGGGTGCGCCTCATATGAACTTTGGTTTTAATTTTTCTGCCCAAAATCGGGAATACATATTTTCGTTGAATATTATGAAAAATTACTATACAATATGTCACAAACTGCATAACTTTTGACATTTAGGAACTATGCAATCGTCAGGTGTTGATTCAACAAAGTTTTATCAATTTATAATAAAAAATTTAAGATTCACTCATAAGTTATGTTGATGAGATGAGGAAATTTGATATTTAGTCTTTTGTTTTATAAGAAGATGCTCAAGTTCCTTTGAAACTATTGAATATAAAGTATACGTGAACTTTACAAATGTTTATCGTATTATGCCTTTAAAAATTTCAGAAAAAGTGATTTCGCATTTCAATGATGGATGAAGTGGTGACAATATAAAATTGGCATTGTTTGATACTGCTGGCCCAGAAAAATGGCGAAATATTGCGATTGCATTTATATTTCTTTATTTCTTTCTGTCTTTATCAGATGGAAACGAAAAGCTGCTCTCAATAATTTTCGTGGGTGAATAAGTGAGATAAAATCTAAACGGACGATGTTAATTCTCCCGTTAGAAGTTCATCCAGAGTGTCAGCAGCTACAATATCGTTTATTATTTCATGTGGGTTTATTAAATTCTTATCTTAATTGAACCCAGTGCTGTAATTATGAAGATTACAAAGCGAACTTCATTTTCGAATCCAACACAAACTGAGGTGGTTCTTTTGTGTAGTCTCACATCAGGTGATCAGCTAAAAGGAAATAATTCACTGCTATGTTCCACCGGAAATACTCTGTGGATTGAATAGCATTCTTCTCACTAAATAGTGTTTTGATAGATACTACAACACGTTTCAGTTAAGATTTTAGTCTATTATAGTAGCGTCAACAGGTGCAACTACGAAACTGTCGTGCGAATTCTGTCTATCAACAAACCTGACCGGCATATTCGGATCCTAAATCTACCAAGAAAATTTCAAGCCCATAGTCTTTCCATTCTGAAATTAGAATTGAATTGATGTGGCCGATACTGGATGAAAATCCATAATTGAACTTGAAACAGATTATAAGATTTTCACAAAATGAGTCTTTAAACCATGACACTTGTTTCGCTATCACAAAAGCATCTTGGTTCCGAGTTTACGATTTGGCAACAGCGCCTACTAGACGATGAAAAGAACAATGTCCGATCAGCTTATTTATAAAATAACAGCTGTTGATTTACAGGCGCCTACTTACTGGCGAGCTTCGACTGCAACTGGCCATAAAAATCCCATAAAATTTAACGACCTTCCTCGTTCGTCGCAGACTTCATAAACAGCCATCTTTGTCTATCTCATTAGGATAATGTATTTGTTGTCCTTTATTATCAAGGCATATTTCAGTCGATGTTGCCAACTTGTGCAATCGAAATGTAACGCTTCAAATTTTAAATACCCATTGTTATTTCTAATTTTTAAGTGCTTAAAATAATTTTTTTTGGGAAACGGTTGAAATGGTTATTTCAAAATGTGATATTTCATAAAAAATACATCATTTTCGTCAGAAGGAGTATTCCCTATTGCCAATTCTCTAAGCTCTGGTGAAGTGTTACTGTTATTCATATCGCTATCGCTATCCATTATTGATTATACTGAATACTAACATTCAGACCACGTACCTAATTCACTGGTAAAATCTATCCGATTTCGTGAAGAATTAATTTTGCAACATCAAATGACAGTTACTGTCACAGGCACTTATGTTTTCATCAAATTCTGTGTTCACGAAATGGATTCAATCGCCCGGGGATATAATTTATTGCTTAGTGACGAACAACCGGAAGAAAAGTGAACCAGTACGAAAAGTGAATCAGGACGAAAAGTACTCGCCTTCAAAAATAGTCTACTTTTCATTCGGAAATTAGTACGTAAAATGTAATTTTTTGTTCAGGTCGATGAAAAATACAATTATTGTTACCCATTTTTCGTGGAATAAAAACATTCCCTACCCATAAAAAGTATTATGCACAGATTGCAGATTGCATAATTATAAATACGAAAACTAGCAAGTTGAATTTCAAATTTAAGATCAGACAACAACGGAATCAGATTCCAGAGTAACTGGGATGTAAAATGGATGTGAACTTTTGAAATTTTAGTGAAAGCTTCATCTTTTTCGTGCAAGATTCTACCTGAACAAATACATACAAAAATGTATTCCAAAAGAAAACTTATAAGGAATTTTGAACAGAAATAGGAAGCGGAATAATGGAAGCCAGTTCCTCCGGTATAGTGATCCATTTCGACGATCATCGGAATATTTACCCAACAATCCAAATTTGATGGATACCACTCTGAAAGAATTCCGAGTTTTCAATTAATCAACGATTAATTTTCCAAGTACCTCGCTGATACCGGCTTGCTCAATTTACCCGATGCAAAAATTGGTTTCTTCGTATTTGACGCACAGAAGGCCGTATCGCTGTACCGCCAGATTGATTAAAAACGTTATCGCCCTTCGCAATATCTGGCTTTTGAATTCTTGATTGGATTGGTAATCGGGCATATTAATTGGAAAAAGGAATTATATCTTGCTGAACCCGATCTATAAAACGGATATATGATCTGTTTGGCAAAATGAGCTCTGTGCTTAGTGCTCGAACTAGTAAGCCCAGCGATCTATTTTTCGGTGGATCCATCTTTTACCACCAAATCAATAAAAAGCGAAAATAAAATCAATCAATTAAATCAACACGATTTATACACTGTAGTGATGTTTACCCCCGGCCAACCAGGTTCAAGAATGACTATTCCACCTCGGTCAATACCGTATGTCTGATATCAATGCTGCAGTCTGTTAATTTTTTCCCTTATTTAGAATAGAATGCCGTAGCTTTATGCAAGGAGGGATGGAGTGACTTTTTACCAAGGATTATAAATTAGGGTTTATAATCTAGAATTTCATACGTTCTTTTTCTATTCAGAATATTTTACGGATTTCTACTCCGGGAGAAATATCAGTTCAAAATAGACAGTCAGAAAAATTGATGGATAGAGTAAATAGAGGAATGAATAAATATCCAAATATAAATTTTTTTTTCATACGGAAAGCTCTTGAGTCCGAGCTGCAGCGATTAAAATGAACCTCCACTATTATGTAGAAGATTGATAGAATGTTCCCCATATTTTTTCGAATGTGTAAAAGCACTGGCCAATAAAACTGATGAGAAATGTATCAGATTTAACCAGAAAAATTTATATTTTTCTGACATTCTACGATCGAGAGTATGTTCCTCTTTTTTGTTTTGAAAATTTAAAATGGCCAAGAAAATTTATTTCCCCATGCACCCATTCCATCAATTTTCTCGAATGGCCATTTTAAAATTTGGCTGGTTCATTTTGATCCTCGGAGCTGTAGTATGAACAAAAAATTATGTTAGGAAATTTTAGTCATCCCTCTATGTACAGGGTGGGCAAATTTCGATGTTTTAGCACTACAGCTTTTAAACCAGAGGAGATTTTTTTTTGAAACCTTAATTTTTACTGATTTCAAAAATATATAACATCATATGGTTTGTAACAATATAAATAATAGAAAATGGTCAAAAACACTTTTCCCCAATATTTCTATGGTTTCAACTTTTGACGAGCACAGAAAAATAGAGTTTCCTATATCAAAAGCAGTCTATTTCCGGCAATGTCATTCTTTCTATGCTTTTCACCAATTTTCACAAAATTTGAATCAAGATATATTTCATAAATTTTCATAATAATGAAAGGACTTATAGAAGGACACACTGGTAATCATACGATGCTATATTTTTCTATGCTCATCAAAAGTTGAAACCATAGAAATATTGAGAAAAAAGGTTTTTGACCATTTTTTATTATTCATATTGATACAAACCATATGATGTTATATATTTTTGAAATCAGTAAAATTTAAGCTTTCAAAAAATCGCACAGAAAACTAGTGTTCCCATTTAAAAAAACATAACTTTGGGTCATAGCTTCATAATTAAAAATCCTGCTAAAAAGGCGAGCACGCCACTGTATTCTATGTAAAAAAGTGCCTGTATAATGTTTCAATTTCAGAGCTCTATCGTCAGTATTAGCGGAGATATAAATTTATTTCGATTTCGCCATTTTTCCAATTTTTGCTTATACAGTGAACTCTCGATAAGTCGAACATCGGTAAGTCGAACTCTTTGATAAGTCGAACTGTTTCTCCGGTCCCGATTCATGCGTATCTCACCCTGTGTAATTTCACCTCAATGAGTCGAACAGTGTTCTTGGGACTAGAGAGACTAATACATGAGTCGAACTGCTGGAAAGGCTCTGCGAAAATCTCCACCTCTATGAGTCGTACTCCTGACCACCATCGCCTCAATGAGTCGAACTATTTGATCTAAAGAATGAAAGCTAAAAGGATTACGCAAACCAATCACCACATGTGGCAGCTATCATAATGTGTTTTTGAACCGCTTAGTCCTAAGCGGTTGAAAAACATTCCATTCATTCCTTATTTGTTTATAAAGCCGTCGTGTGGTTCTCGTTGACTAACGATGATCATTATTATCTCAAGTTTTTCCCTCAATGAGTCGAACTCCCACCTCAATAACTCGAACGTTTGGTGAGCCGAACTATAAATAAGTCGAACAGTTTTTTGTGGTCCCTGGGAGTTCGACTTATCGAGAGTCCACTGTAACTCGAAAACAAAAGAAAGTGGCCAAAAATGACTACTACTATTGTTAGTTTCTCAGAAAAAGAGAACGAGAATGGGGTATCAGATTTTGTGTATCTCCTTTGATTTAAAAACTGTAGTGCTAAAACATCGAAATTTGCCCACCCTGTACATACTTTAGCCATCAATTTTCTTGGCCGGATGTTTTGAACTGATTTATCTTATGGAGAAGGAATCCTTAGAACATTCTGGATAGAAAAAAAGTCGGGTCATTTGATCATTGGAGGTGGCGTTCTAGGGCTGTCAGAATGAAATGAAAATTTTTTCTGACTACATTCTGATACCTTCCTCTATCCTCCAATTTTCTCGGCCGGCCATTCTGAACTTGAAAAATGAGGAGTTGGCGCTTCATCGTAGACTGAATATTTCATTTTTATAATCGGAGCTGTAATATGAACAAAAAAAAGAATTATGTCAGAGATATTTTAGTCATCCCTCTATGTACTTTAGCCATCAACTTCCTTGGCCGGATGATTTGAACTGATTTATCTTCTTAGAAGGAATCCTCAAAACATTCTAAGTAGAAAAAAAATCGGTTCATTTGATCGTTGGGGGGGCGTTCTAGGGCTGTCAGAATGAAACAAATTTTTTTTCCAAATACATTCTGATGTATTTCTTTATACACCAATTTTCTTGGCCGGCCATTCTGAACTCGAAAAATGAGGAATAGGTGCTTTATCGTAGACTGAATAGTACGTTTTGATGCTCGGAGCTGTAGTATGAACAAAAAATTATGTTAGGATATTTTAGTCATCCCTCTATGTACTTTAGTTTAGCCATCAATTTCCTTGACCCTATGTTTTTGAACTGATTTATCGTCTGGAGAAGGAATCCTTAAAACATTCTGAATAGAAAAAAAATCGGTTCATTTGATCGTTGGGGGTGGCGTTCTAGGGCTGTCAGAATGAAACAAAATTTTTTTCTGAGTACATTCTGATACATTATTCCACTATCAACAAATTTTCTTGGCCGGCCATTCTGAACTTGAAAAATGAGGAATAGGCGCTTCATCGAAGAATGAATAGTTCATTTTGATCTTCGAAGCTATAGTATGAACAAAATATTATGTTAGAATATTTAAGTCAACCCTCTATGTACTTTAGCCACCAATTTCCTTGGCTGATCATTTTTTAACCTGACTTATCTTCTGCAGAAGGAATCCTTGAAACATTTTGAATAGAAAAAAAAACAGAATATCGGTTCATTTTGATCGTTGGAGGTGGGGTTCTAGGGCTGTCAGAATAAAACAAAAATTTTTATGAGTACATTCTGATACATCCCTCTATACACCAATTTTCTTGGACGGTTATTCTGAACTTGAAAAACAGGAAGAATATGAGCGTCATATGAAAATCAATAATGAAATCAGGGATTATAAAACATGATCTATAATCCTTTGTATTAAATGAGTCTTTTCCTTCCTCAAACATAGGTAATTATTCGGTTCGCCATACTATTATGAATATGTTTCATGTATTAAAACAAATATGGTTCCATCAGTACAATAGTCTTAATCATGAATCAGTTTGGAATGTTAGATCATTCAGTTCAAATATTCCATGAGCTGTGATTTTCAACATCAATGCATTTTAGCATCTGTTTTCGAAGAAACAGAGAATTCCCAAACCTCTAAATCAGCTGATTTTCCCCTCTTACCTCTCCCACTCGGTGCTTACGAAATTAGTAGTAGGTACAAGACTAAGTAGTCTTCACAAAAATCACAAATCTGCTATTTGTGCCTTGTGCCCGAATTATAGGAGAATTTCCTTCAAACGACATTTTTTGGTTTATACAGGGTAATTCCGGATCGTCAGATTTTAGGGGAAGTATAGCTGTTTCTAACAGAAATCTAGAAGGCAATGACTAAAGTAAGCGTTCAAAATGAATGACGATGAGTATCAGAATGAGCTTTTTGTGCAAGTAGGTATTAGACATTATTTTTTCCTATTTCAGTACCAAAATTTCACAGAACCCAACTCTTGAAACTAAGTTGGACGCTATCTAATGAATATTTGATCGATTTGTAAAACAAAAGTATTCTTCATTATCTCTCGTATCAATAGCTTTGATATGGCTCATTCAACTTCCACGAAATTTTGAATGTAGGAATAACGTTTTTTTCCAAATGCTGGGCTGTTATTGTGATAATTTCGGCTTAATTGTGCAGTTTGAAAAAACACCCTGTAAATTGCGTTTCCAAAACTTCCTTATCTGTTCCAAATTATAGTATTATGAGTCATCATTTCAGTGATTTCAATTTTTTTGGCACACTTTCGGTTTCCCGAGAAAGAATTTTCAAGAAAAAAAAAACACCGAAATTTCGCTCAAATGCAGTGGAAATATTCTGAACTAGGTAGTAAAGCTGTATCGTCAGAGTATGCAAGATGCAAAGCTGTTCCTAAGTTTTGAAAAAGTTTTATCAAATTACAAGTCCATATTGAATTGCTCATATTCTGAATCAAATCATTTAATAGAGAAAATTATTTCATATGCTACAAAATACATATTGCGTTTCTCGAAAATTCTTTCAGATGTCCATACACAAAATGGTGATGGTTCGAATCTGGCAATCTTTGTGGCTAAGCAATGGGGGCTGTGATGTGTTGTAATTTTTCTGATAGATTTTGCTTTGCACTTTGTCGTTCAACGACTTGATTAGAAATTTCGTTATCAGTATTTGGCCTATCAATGTTCTTCGGCTTAAAAGGATTTTGCCCATATTCTTCAAAATAATGACACTTTTCCAGAATTTCATTTTGGATTTATTTTCACTTACGAAAATCATATCTGCATATTCCGCATCAGTAAATAATTGTCGCATGTTGCAATACTCTTGGTGACAGGTTATTCATTTAATATTCATCTTCACGAATTGACGGATTCAAATGGGGATTACAATGTTATGGATAATTCTCAATTTGAGATATTTTTTGTCGACCTCTATCTAATTGAACACATCACATACTTTTATGAGGCCGTAAGTGTAAAGTATACTATTGAACGAAATTACTCTACATAAGCTGTTTCATAGAAATAATCTTTTTTTTTTCATTATCAAATGATTTCAGAATATGAGCAATTAAAGATGAATTTGGATTTTGACAGGAGTATTTCAGAACTAAAGACAGCTTTGCATGTTGCATCCTTTGACGATACAGTTTTACTACCTACTATATTTCAGAGTTGAGAGTTAAATTTCGATATTGTCTTGTCTTAAGAATTACTTCTCGGAAAACCGGAGGTGTGCAAAAAAATTTAAAACGAATAATAAATCATTATGATAGAATCTGAAACAGATAACGAAATTTTGGAAACGCAATGAACAAGGTATTTTTTAAACCTCCACAATTGAACTGAAATTATCACAATAACAATATGGTATTTCGATAAACGTGTAAGTATTATTGAATTAACTGATTCATATTGTACTACTCTGAAAATTTTATCGAAATTGAATGTGCCATGCCAAAGTCATTGATAACAGATGATCGATGCATTTATTCAGTTCTGAAATCTAAAACCATTGAACTCTAGAAGAACTGGAATGGCATCTCGATGCAGGCAAACTGAGGAAGACTGAAAGGGAAGATGTAGCGCAATCTATCTCTCTCTGCGCTCTGTAAATTGGTTTATAACGATGTAAACAAAAACAACCCGGGGCGTTTAAGTGAGACGACTGCTGCGTCCGACGTCTGATGTGGTTATTCGATTGGTTGCCGAACCATTAGAAAGAGATGGGTTGCTCTACATCTTCCGTCCCAGTTGGACACACTTTTCGTCGTATTTCGGTACCTAGGAGGCCCTTCCAGTTCTTTTAGAGTTCAATGTCTAAAACGGAGTTCACGGAGATTGAATTCAGATCTTTGGAGAAGCGAGAATTCGGAGAATTGAACCTGCATTCTGAATTCCTCAGTGAACTGCACTGGATGAAAAAAGTTCCCGGGCGAGACAGACCGATTAAGGATTTAAGTCTCAACGAAAGCGAAATCGATTTGTTTCCATCTGTACGCCCATGAAACGATGACCTCTGGAAACCGAACAACTCCATAGAGTTTTGTCCGTTATTTAAACACTATTTCAGATTACCACATGATTTCTTGAGGTTCTGAAATTTCAAGAAGACTTCCAGCAATTCATTCAAGTAAAATTTATGTTTTGTCATGCCAGGAGATTCACCTTTTTGGACGATTTGCCTTTAAAAAAATTAATTTCATGCGTTAAATCCTGAGGCCTAAAATACTCCTAGCTATCGATGAGCTGAATCTGTATTACCAATCGGGAACTCGATAAATATGTAATTTATGAATATATACAGGGTGTCCCACTAGTGCCGCAGCGGACGATATAAGCCTAACCGTCCAAGTTAAGCAAATTTTTTTTCATGCAAACTTGAATTAGGTACTCCAAGAATAGCAACTTAAAAATATTTTCGAATATATCCAGTGTCCCACAAAAGAGGAATGGAGGTTGACTTTGATTTTTCAAATGGGACACACTATATTCAGTAGTGTTTTTCAATTCTCTGGAACCTACATGCTTTTGTATACACTTCACATATTTTTCTTCAATAGTTTTCGAAATATTTGTCATCTTGACAGAAAAATGATACCTGATGATAATGAGGCTATGTTATTTAATTATAATTCACGAACCCTTGCACATACATTACAGCTTTACATGGATTGAAAGACAAAATTTCAAAGAATCATAGCCAGCTATAATAAAGCATATCCAGATTATGAAGTGTCCACAAAAAGACTATCAACATGACGAATCTCAAATCGATTTATCTTTATTTTTTCAAATGCAATGCATATGATTTTTTTTATCATTAAAATAACTATTCATTCTACTTCAAAAGTGAAGTATTATGAATAGTTATTTTATTGATGAAAAAAAATCATATGCATTGCATATTGGTGTCAGATGTGGGTTTCAACACCGAATTTAATATATATTTTTGGTTATATGGAGTTCATGACAGTGACCACAATACTACAGAACGCGATGGAGAATCAAGCGGTAATGAACGAAAGAATGGAAGAGAATTCTCGAAAATTCAAGGAAAAAATTGACGAGAACTCTTGTAAGTTAAGTGAACAAATGGAAGAAAATTCTGGAAAATTGAATAAAAAAATGGACCAGATTAAGGAGAATTGTAATGATGTGGTGAGTCAGCTTACAGATAAATTGGATAAGAAACCATCAATGCAAAAAATTATGTAGTGGACGAGAGGTTCGATATAGTGAGTGAAAAATTGGACGAAATTCATGATGCAGTTAACGGAAAATTTGAAGAAATTGAACATCATTCCAAATTAACAGATTTCCTGTAAATAATATCAAATAGAACCGATTTTCTGGTTTCATTTACCTACAGCACAGCGAAAGCGGAAAATGACAGGGAACGTAGTAGAATGAAGATCAAGCCTCCAATTTTTGATAAAAAAATAGCCTGCTCGACATATCAAAAACAGTTTGATGCTGCTGCACTGGCGAACAATTGGAACGACAACGAAAAAGCCACGGTATTAATTATAGCTTTACGAGGAGAGGCACTCAATATTTTGCAATATTCCGGAGTGTCAACAAGTATGTTACGAAGTTCTAACATCGAAACTTCAGATTAGATATGGCGATGCTCATCTAAAACAATTTTACAATGCACAAATAAAGAACCCAGTGCAGGGAAAATCTCGAGGAGTTTGAAGCCGATGTAGTGAGATTAGTCAGGCTGGATCCTCCATCTGCTCCAGATAGTTTCCTTGAACAGCTTTGATTCATTTGTGGATGGGATCAAGGATAGTGAAATACAACAAATCCTGAGATAAGCACGCCCTAGAACCATAGATGATGCCTTAGCCCAGACTTTGGAAATTGAGGCAGCGAAGCAAGCGTCTCAAAGAAGACAACTTCGTATACGAAGACAAGTCCCAGAAACAGACCGATCTATTGAGGAAAATGTCAGAGAAGAAATCCGCAGGATATCTCAAGTTAGGAAAAAAGATGATGTGTGCTGGAACTGCAACAAAAGGGGGCTTGTCAAACGAAACTGCACAAAATTGGGGTCGGTGATAAGGGGCATAAATCGACCTAAGCTAAAAATGCTCCCGAAGTGATATAATCCGAGGAATAATGTCTAAGCATTTATCAAGCATAGTTATCCCAGGAAAGATAAATTATCGAAATGTAGAAATACTGTTAGATACTGGCTCGGCAAAAACCATTGTGCGTCAGTGCGTCTAGAAATTTCTGAAGGATTTAAGAATCGCCCAGTTAGGATCAATCTTCGAACTGCGTCTGGACAAGAAATACCGACTTATGGATCGATCGTTTCCACTATTCAATTGGGAAACACAACACGAAGTTCTAGTAGTTGGAATCAAGAGATTGGACGTTGTTAAGAAGCTTGGATGCCAATTGGATATGAAGAGTGAGTAATTTAGTCCTGTGACGATACAACCTCAGATAAAGGACTATTAGGTACTTGGGAAGACCTTGGTAAAGGTTAGATGAAGCATTCCCATCCAATTGCCTAATGTAAACAAGTTTACAGTCGCCCTGAAGAATGCCTTGATTGGACAAGGTGTACTAGTACTGCAGAAGTCTCAAAGTCACAAAGGAATTCTGAAGAAGTGGTGTCCCCCCTCACTTCAAAGTGTGAAGAGCTCAACCGATAGGTACTAACTAATCGAAGCTAGAAAATTAGTTCCAACATTCTCCGACGTTTTTGCCACTGACGGAAGAACAGGGAAGACAGCATCCTAGACGTGTTCCTCTGACAAAAAAAAGAAGCTGAAAGCATTGTTGAAAACATGGAAAAGGAAGGTGTAGTCGGACCGTCCGGTAGTCCCTGGACATGACCTGTGGTATTAGTGAAGAAGAAGGATGGGTCCACTAGATTCTTCGTAGATTATTGGCAGGTCAATCAGGCCACGAAAACTGAGTTTTACAAAAAGTGTTCAAAGTGGGCATCAGAAGCTTTACTAGATGCTTTACAACTTCTTATGAATAATTGCTTTATTCTGCTTGCAATTCTCATTTCAGTTGCTAAAAATTAAAGAAAAAGGCTTACATCAAACTCTGCCTTGACTCATTGTAATAGAAATTTATTTTGTATTTAATGCTGGAAATAGAGTTAGTTATACCATTTCAGAATCTCAGTGAAACAGGTATATTTACTCTTGCTTTGGTACTCAGGTAACCATATTATTTTTCACATCACGCTGGGTTGAACTTAAAAAAAAATGAGCAAAACGAAAATTTGAGATAGATCTTTTTTTTATGAAAAACTATTCACGCGCCCCAAAAACCAAGGGATTTTTACTAAACATAAAATATATTTTTCTGAACCGCCATAAGGTCCTCTACCCGTAGGCAGCATATTATCCATTCATTACGCTACATCCTATATATTACGAGTATCTCTTTAGGACGAGTAGAATCAACGGTAAAATAGGTTTACTACGTGGTTAGTAACATCGGAAAAGTGACCATTTAATTTATATTTCAAAAGAGCTTTCGCACGTGACTTCCTTATCTTAGCCGAGCCATTATAAGTTTCAATCGTGCGGAAAATCATGCAGATATGGAATGAGGTACTTGTAAGTGCAATACGAGATTAGTGGAATCAAACAAGGGTATTTTGGACAGGATTGAAATGTACCGAAAATTCGCCTTTCAACTGATTTCCGGGATTTTGTTCATCTGATGAAGGAATGCTTGTCCGTTAGTTTGTTTCTTCGTCTGTCATTCTTGTCTTTGTCTCCAGAGAACTCAATAGAATTTAGGCGATCTTATGACTAGGGTAAGTCTGGAAATTAATGTTGGCCGTGGTTTTTGCAAGTGGCTATAAAAATTAAACTCATGGTATTTTTTCTATGATATTTATTTTCTATAAGTCTGAAAACATGAATCAACTAAGGAACGCGGAGTAAATAACGAATAATGAAAAATTACATTTATAAAAATACCTTTTCCAAAACTTTCAATTGGACATCTCACCTGGGATGTTCGGGAGTGATGGCCAGTGCAATAATCAGCTGTTTTTAAATTTTTTGTATTCTTGTCTTATCTTCTTCTCATTTAGCCGTACTCAGAGCACATGTTGTCGAACTTGGTACAGTTTTTATTTATCCATAGTATTGGCTCTTCTTTAATCCTCACTATTTTCGCGTGTCACGAATAATTTTTTTCTGTAGATAATTTTTTACTCACTTTTCGATTTTCCCTCTGAACGTACTGCTACTAGCTTCTCTTGAGAGAGGAAAAGCGTAAATTACTGCCATCTTTCCTGTACGGGCATCTCCCCCGGACTTACCCTATACGACGTGTAACATAAATGAAAGAGTTCTCATTGAAACAGTAACGAGTAAGTATGGAAAAAAATTTAAAAATTCAAAGATTTCACTATGAATTATTCAATTATACATTTCTACAAATTTTGAAACGCTATTATAATTTATAAGGAAAATTAATGGCATGCAGACAAATAATTGAAGTCTGAAAAAGCTCTTTCGAGAAATTGCCAATTTTTAATTAGGTATTATCAGTATTATAATACTTATTCATACTAATTAGATTCTTATATGCGCTTCATTTGTATACAGTATGGTGCAAATGAAAGGAATAAATTCGTTATTTCGTATCGTAAGCTGGCGACATTAAGGAAGAATCCCGAAACCCGTCGATTTTTATTTTAAAACGGGCCATTTGTGAGGATACTTTTCTATTTTTGACGTCATCTATATGAGCGTCATGACGTCATCGCTAAAATTTTAAATGGAAATGTGGGTGTTGTAATACATTATTTGAAAGGTCTTTTAAATACCTATTCAGCTATATCAACATGTACAGTAATTGATTTGCGTATTGTAATAAATCATATCGGGGAAATTTCAACAGATTTCTCAATGCAATGTATTAAGTATTGGTATGATGTATTTATTGACACACAAAAGGTTCGAGAAGAGTTCGCGGCACGTCTTTATCATTGTAATTTAGCTGAAGGTGAACAATTTGAGCAGTTAATTTAGGTTTCATTGCATTTAATGAGTAATACATATTAAATATTTATTGTTATAATAAAACTATATTAATTTTTTAAACAAATCCAAAAATGAATTAGGTACTGTACAGGTTGGGCAAAATTGATGATACCTGAACTACAACTTTCTAACCCAACGAGATAGAGGAAAATGAATGTACCTAGCTAGGATGTTGAAATGAAAACATTATAGAGACACTTTTTTTATAGCAATCCAGTGGCCTACTATGATTTTTTCCAACAGGTATATTTGCTGAGCTACAACATGAAGTTATGTTTTTTCTTATGGAAACAGTCGTTTAAAAAGACCTAGAAAAAATCGCCATCATTTGAAATTCACATATAAACTATGTTTTTCATAATATCTGAACGCATCTGAGGGCGATGATGTATGATGTATGATATATTTCTGAAAATGAAAAAAATGGATTCTTTCTAGATCATTTTAAACGACTGTTTCCATAAAAGAAAACACAACTTCATGTTGTAGCTCAGCAAATATATCTGTTGGAAAAAATCATAGTACGCCACTGGATTGCTATAAAAAAGTGTCTCTATAATGTTTTCATTTCAACATCCTAGCTCAAACAGGAACGGAGATAATGATCAAAGTTGAAATCGCCCGAATTTCAATTTTGGCCTATAACTCGAAAACAAAAGAAAATAGAGGAATGCAGTTGATGGTATTATTAGTTTCTCGAAAAAAGACGACATGAATGGTACATTCATTTTCCTCTATCTCGTTGGGTTAAAAAGTTATAGTTCAGGTTTTGCCCACCCTGTACATTATCGATATGACTGAATAGGTATTTAAAAGACCTTTCAAATAATGTATTACAACACCCACATTTCCATTTAAAAATTTTGGCGATGACATCATCACGCTCACATAGATGACGTCAAAAATAAAAAGATATCCTTACGAATAGCCCGTTTTGAAATAAAAATCGACGGGTTTCAGGATTTTTCCTTAAAGTCGCCGATTTACGAAATAACGAATTCATTCCTTCCTTATGCACCATACTGTATATGTGATCCTAGAAAAATAACTGCGTGAACTTGTTCTGGTCAAGAGCCATCCGTTGTGGAAAATATCACTTTCTGTACTTGTTAGGAAAATAACGATTTCCGATTTCAGAAAATCATTGTGATGCTTCATTTTTTGAGAATCAGTCTTATAAATCATGGAAATTTTTTTATTACTCATGAACACTCGCTTACATGATCATAAAAAAATTTACCCCATATCATAATAATACATATACACTCTGTTATCCAAGAAATATTATTTCTGGTTTTCCATTCAAAGGATTGAGCTGACATCACAAAGCGAGATAAATTCGGGGTAAGTGAATGAGTAGTTACTAGGAGTCTAGACAGAAATGAGGGAAATAAATCGTATTCCACCTTCGAATATCCAGGGTTTCAACTGGATATAGGCAACATTTAGGCTAAATGTACCTACTCATATCCGTCAGCCTCAGATAAATATAAAAGATGATGTGACAATCTGCTGAGATTGCTCTGTAAAAGGAAAAGCACAGAGTACATGAGAAAAGTGAAACATTCGGGAGTTGGCATGTTCCATCAGAATAAATATCCCGCTGCGTTATTACATATGTTTTTTCAACGTCTAAGGAGAAAACTTATTTATGAAAGAATTGGTTCAATAAACTCGAATATCTTTATGAAGAGAGTCCCAACTAACATAGGCAAACACACAAATATTTTTTCTTCATATAGGTACAGGCTGTAACTGAATAAGTTCGATAAACTGCAGGTGGTGATTCTGCATGAAAAATAATCACTTTTTGCTATATAACTTTTGTCCGCAAATGCTTCGTTTTCCGAGATACTGGGTCATTTTTTATGCACTATTGTGAAACCGAGATATGCAAATAAAATTTGGTGTGTTTTAGGAGGTTGTCAATGGGCATTTTTTGACAGGCAATTGAGAATTCTATCATTTATTATAGGTATCATTAGCACGCTTACATGTTGGGGAGCCGACGATGCTATATCGGGATTTACTCGAGCGTCGTGGAGACCTAGTGGATTTTGAAGATTAGATGGTAGAAAGAAAAAAAAAAGTTCTATGATGTATGCACTTTCAGCGGTGGGGAAAGCGTCTGCAGGGTCTCGAAGATGTAAAAAAATAATCGTCAGGTGTACATACTCGAGCGTGTCAGATTAAGACACTGTATATGCCCTACGTGTCTCTGATAATGAATTCATGCTTATCTGACAGTTTGCGCGGTGGGACTGGCCGTACGGAAGAGTTGAAAATGGTAAAAAAAAAATTTTCAGCGTGTCAGATTTTTTGGAGGATATGTTAATTGGACCCAAAGGAAGCTACTTTTCAAGGGACTGACAATTTGGACGTGACGCAAGGTCACAGCGGTCATTTGAAAATGTAAAAAAAATCGTTACTTGTACATACTCGAACGTGTCAGATTTTCATACAGATGGTTAATCTGGGTGTTGTAGACGTGTTGACCCATTATTCTGACACTAATCAGGGGGGTTTTCTTAATCTGACACTTTTTGAGATGATAAAAATCCCTTTTTTTCGAATATTTCCCTCCCTGTACCTCTAATCGTTTTTGTATTCATTATGAATGTTGTAGATAAAAAAATTCTACACAACTTTTGTCTGAAGCAATTTTACCTACTCTCAACCGTTCTCGAGTTAAAGGGCGATAAGCTTAGCCACACATGCGAATGGGCAAGGGCAATGTAGAATCCCAGTCTAATCTACAATTGTCAAAATGACAAGGTATTTCTATGATGACAATTTCGAAATTAGTCACGAAAATTTTAGTGTTGTCTGTGTAGACAACGTAGAAAAAATTGCTTGAGACAAAATTTGTAGAAAATATTATGCTCTACAACTTTTATAATGAATGCGAAAAAGATTTGAAGCCCAGGGAAGGAGATATTTAAAAAAACTAATTTTTGTGACGTTTATGGCCAATTTTTATTGATTCGGCTTGCTAAAACTGTCAGATTATTTTTTCCGTTATTCTTGAAACATTAGCTTCAAAATAAAAAAAAACGCCACCGGGCTCGAGAATGTACACAGGACGTTTTTTTTTGCAACTTTGGCGTCCTCCCACACATTTTCAACATGCTTAAATTGTCAGATAAAGAGAATATATACTTTTCATAGTAATTAACCACATATATCTTAATCTGACACGCTCGAGTATGTACAATGATCGTTTTTTTTACTATTCTGACAGGCTGTCCTCGACAATTCCCCCTATATACAGGTCTAATTTTTGGTAGAGGTACTCTACAGGGTCCAAGGTATGTCCCTTTATATTAATCTGATTATATTGTATTGATTACAATCTAAAAGAAAAAAGATGTTTTCGAAGAAATATATTTTCAAATTCCTTCTTCAATATGTGACAAAAAATATCGTATCTATTTCTTGGGATGGAGCGCCGATCTTATGCAAAAAAATGAACCCTGACGCTAATTTTTCATTTCTATAATACATAACCAAGATCTGTCTAATAAAATAACGTTAAACCAGAAAAATGACAAAAAATAACAGAACCCAATGAATAAATAGGCGCAAAGCTATAACACGTGTTCAAAATGGCGTATATCATACGTGATACAATATTCAATTCTTCAACTCACTGATTGTCGTATTCGCACAAATATACCTTTGCTGCTTCTGTGGTATTTTTTATCGTCTTACAGCCAGATATACTCGCAATTCGATTCATCAGGTCTTCAACATTTTCGATGGGAATGGAATAAGCTAATGACTTAAGGAAACTAGAAATGTAAAAATCTATGGTATTTAAGTTCGATCGCCAGCGAACATGCCATTGGGTTTAAATTTTTTGCATAAAATCGGCGCCCCAAATAAATGAAAGAGATGGGAGATTTTTGTAACAAGTTGAACGAGGAATTAAAAAATTATATTTTATATACTAATTTGCGAACGAAAAGTCGACTATTTTGGGGGCAATTGTTTATCGTCCACACTTTTCCTCCTTAAACTCTTTTCGTCCGCTGTTCGTCACTAAAGATACAAATATGACAGCGGCTATTAAATCAATTTTGTAAATATACGATTTGATGAAAACATAAGAACCTGTGCCTGGGCCAATAACTGTCATTTGCTGCGGTCACATTAATTCTTTACGAAAAAGATGCACTTTATCTTGAAAATAGTGGACAAAGTTTTATATCAAACTCTCAAGTTTGTCGCTCTACAATTTCTCTTGTTCCTATTTTCTATTTCCACTGTATCTGATAGAGTTTTGAAGTCATAAACAATGTCATATCAAAGTTCCTCATTGGTCATCTAAATTGATAATAAAAATACATTTTTGAAATCAGCCTTTAATTTAAATGATCTACAAAGAAGAAAATAATTATTAAAGTATACAAGGTGTTTCACGAGTAAACGGACAAATGAAAACCATGAATAGAGGGCATTGAGTTGAGTTCAAACACACATCATAAATGTGTGACTAATGTACTTCGTTTCCGATATACAGAGGGTTTTCTGAAATTTCTCAAATTTTCCTTTGGCTATCACTCCTGAAATTCTCAATCGAGTCGACTGAAAATTTATATTTAAGTTAAAGTTGTTAATTTAAATGAAACAGAAAATTTGACAAAAACCATGACAGGACTCAGTGAAGCTTCATTCAACTTCAAACTCATAAAGAGCACCCAGTATGTAGTTTTTCATCATAATTTCAACATTTTCGTTATGAGTATGATTGTCTCAAAATAAATGAATCATTGGGTCATGTTTTATAAATAATTGTTCTGTGGTCAGACGCCTCTAAGAAATAGAGCACTTCATGAAAATGGGAAAATGGATTTAGAAATTTTTAATTGCAATTTTTTCTTCAACGAATATTCTGTTGAATGTATTCAATAATTATAAAATATTCGGTCATTTAAAATTGTCATTCACAATGATAAAATGTTGTGTAATTGATAATACCCAAATATAGAAAGAAAAACTACGATATCTTGAAATTTATAATTGAAACTTGATCTTCAGAATAAATCGTCTTTTTGTGGATATCTAGTTCTATCAGGTAAATGTTCAAAATGATTTCCTCCACATTTCTCCTCTTTATGAGGCTCATAACTGTTCGTTTTATTACATTACATTTATTACCTACAAATTTCGTCGCAAGCAGCATTCATTCGATCTTCAAATAAACCCAAAGAAAGAAAGGGGTGTCAGATCAGGGGATTAAGCAGGCCAATGTTGGGGTCCTCCCCTTCCAATCCATCCGTCTGTATATTCTCTTCTAGTAAACTGGTAGGGCATTCTGGAAATTTTTAACTACTTAACTTTATAAAGAGACCTGAAATAATGATAAATACTTTTTTTTGTGCATGAACACGATCAATATTTCAATAACAAAGAGTAATAAAACCATTATCTTCATAGATCCAATAATGGCAATGATGGAATCAATGAATAATTCAGAAAAACATTTATTATATTCGAATTTTCAATCACTACCCCCATGAATGAGGTGAAAATGAATCCGGAAAAGTACTTGAGTTCCATGTTGTCTATAAAAGGCGATTCATTCTGAAGATATCAAGTTATAATTATTTTTTTCATGATAGCGTAGTTTTTTATTTCTTCCTTGTTCATCATCAACAATTCAACAATGAAGATTATAATCACTGTAAATAACAATTCTGAATAACCAGATATGCTATAAATATCAAAAACGAATGCAAGCCTTCATTGAGAACGAAAAAGTCAGTTGAACATTTCCAAATCCATTTTTTTGCAGCGCTGTTTTTTCAAGAGGCGTTTGACCACAGAGCAAATTCATTGAATTTGGGACAATCGTACATGCAGATAACTAAAATATTAAAATTATGATGAAAAACTACAAGCAGTGTGTTTTTCATGAGTTTGAATTTGAATATACAGGGTGTTTCATTGGTAAATGAATATACAGTAACCTGAGCTAGAGCTACCCTAGGCGAGTCCAAAAAACCCATATATGATATGTCTAATCAATTCCATAACCGAGATACAGGGTGCTTCATGTATTCACCTAAAATTTGAATTTTTCATAACTTTTGAAGCAACCAGTATGGTCGGTTGATATTTAGAATATATGATTCACTTGCACAGATCGATAGATTGGCATTTAAATTTTCAAAAAATTCCAGGCCCATAATTGTAAAATATGGAACATTTTCCAAGCTGGGAGTCAACACCCTGTATATCAAAATTTTTGGATTTGATGGAGATATTTGAAAAGAGCAGAAAATTTCCCATGAGATTCAGTGGATTTCATTGTCCCGCACGTCATTTTGCTCAAAGGAAACTCCAGAAGGAAAGCGAAGTGAGAAATGTTTTCTTTGCTTATTTTGGTAACAAATCGTTCTAAGACAATCTGTTGTGTTTTTGAAGTAAGATTTAAGTGAGAAAGACACTCATTTCGCACTTTGATCACAAATCGTACTTAATTCGTATTCGTACAAATCGTACTTAATTGTATTATATCCCACAAGGGATAGGTAGAGGTGGACCGCATGCCGGTCTGCTAGATCACCAGATCTCAATCCGGTTGATTATTTTATTTGGGGTTATTTTAAAATTTCAGTATACTCATGTGAAAAAGGAAGTGAGGAGATTCTCTGCAAAGTATCGAAGTCACCTGCAATGAATAACGCAATAATCCAGACATGATAAAAAAAGTATCAGACATATTTTGAAGAGGGCAAGAATGTGTATTGCGCAAAAGGGTGGTACTTTCGAGCACCTTATTTAATTTACGTTAAGTTTTTATGTTTTTTTATTCATTCATCGTTGTTGTCTTCGAATAAATTTTTCTTAATCAATCATGTTTTTCCGGTAATAACTTGAAATGATTCCTCAGAATATTATGAAATACGAATGTGCAATAAGTGGGGCAAAAAAGCCAATTTGATCACAATGTACGATTTTTCTGAAGATTAGAGGAATTCCAATATTCAATTTGATCTTTCCCTGGAGTTTCCTTTGAGCAAAATGACGTGCGGGACAAAGAAATCTACTGAATCTTATTGAAAATTTTCTGCTCTTTTCAAATATCTCAATCAAATTGCCAAATTTTAATTTACAGGGTGTTGAATGGGTGTGAAGCTTGGAAGAGGTCCCATATTTTTCAAATACGGATCTGGAATTTTTTGAAAATTCAATATGAATCTATCGACCGGTGTAAGTGAATCATATATTCCAAATATCAACCGACTATACTGGTTGGTTCAAAAGTTATGAGAAATTGAAATACATGAAATGAATACATGAAGCACCCTGTATTTCGGTTAAGGAATGGGCAAGTTTCCTAAAACTCCAAAATCGAATTTAAAATTATTTATGGAAACCCTTTTCCATTAGTTATCCAACACGTAAAAGATTCGCTTCAAAATTAAGATATTTCAGAAATATACCCTTCGAAACTTCGAGTATGTGAAGGCTTGTGACGTAGAATGCCTTCACTAAAGTCTAGTAATTTTTGTTAATTAGACAACAGTGGAACTGATCAAGATATAGAATTCTATATCCACACATTTCAAAAAATTGTTTCTGTAATCTGTGTCTATATATTCCTAAAAACGATGACATTTTGTGTCATTGTTTGATATTTCTATGCACTGTTTGTGTTCCTTGTCAAATGTGATCACCAAACTTGATATTTATTAAGTCTATGATGATCATAAAACTTTCATGACCTTTATTGATTCGACTGGCGTTGCCGGATTGTGTAAATGACGTAGAATGTTCATGAGAGAGCACTTCTGAAATCAGAATTTTCATAAGTGAATACAGATAAAACGCAATATGTTAAAATTTAAAAAAAATATATTTCGATATATTTGAGTTATAAGGATTTCAATGACATATATTTTGAAATTTAGGAAAATACCCCATTGATTAGACCTATCTAATATGGGTTTTTTGGACTCGCCTACGGTAGCTCTAGCTCAGATTACCGTATGTTCATTTACCAATGAAACACCCTGTAGACTAACCCCGGGTTTCATAAAGCTTGATCGGGAAATCAACGCTTGATTGACGAATAGACGTCAATTTGTTTTCAATCCATAATTCAGTCATAATTATTCAGAATATCATTGTCGCATCAAATTATGATGTTCATATGTCCATTCAATTATTCTCAATTGATACTTCTTCAATATATTCAGAAATGAAAAGGTTTCATTAATTTCGTTCCAGAAATTGAGTGACTGTCAAATCGTTGATTGGAGAATCAAAGTTTTATGAAACCCGCTGTCAATGTTTCAATGTTTTGTTTCATTGAAACTAAAAATTTCAACCTGATAATAAATTTTTAGTCGAATCGATCACAAATATCAGGAGCCCTCTTTTCACGGTTTTCGTTTGTCCGTTTACTCGTGAAACACCCTGTATATCACTTGAATAAAAAAGTTATGAAAGTTTTACCATGGTGTTCATTTTGTGACATCTTGTATAAGAAGATATGTGTTATTGATCAATGTTCAACTACTCAAAGGAAATCTTAGCTTTCACGCTATCCATACTTCCGAATAAGAAATTGATACCTTCTATTTTCCTTCCAGATTTGTATATCTGAATGTGAGGTATTAAGTTCTTCACGTCTTTTCTACTCTCTTCGCAGGTCTTAAGCTCTTTCAAGGCATTTCATTTTTTCGAATTGTGTGCAAACAAAGTTCAGATCAAGGCAACTTGACCTAAGCTTTTGCATTGCTCTCTTTTCTTCGCGCATACCTTTTGAGTATTCAAGGTCTGCCACCGACGACGCGTTCTAGGACGAGGCGGTCAGCGAACACGCGTTCTTCTGCCATGTTGGCAATGGGGAATTCTCCTCAATTTGGGTTATCACTGCATATGCAAGTTTAAACTGAATAATTATGAGTTTCATTCATGATTTTTTCAAATTCAGCGCGGCAACTATTCAAAATCATCCTTCAAATATGGGGTTTTAAAATTTAAATCGCTTTGTGCTTAGTTTACGATTTGGCAACAGCGCATACAAGACAATGAAAAGAACAATGTCCGATCAGCTTGTTTATAAAATAACTGCTGTTGTTCTACAGGCGCGTACATACTGACGAGCTACGACTGCAACCGGCCGTAAAAATCCCATAAAATATTACGACCTTCCTCGTTCGTCGCAGACTTCATAGACAGCCATCTTTGTCTATCTCATCAGGATAATGTATTTGTTGTCCTTTATTATCAAGGCATATTTCAGTCGATGTTGCCAACTTGTACAATCGAAATGAAACGCTTTAAATTTTAAATAGCCATTGTTATTTTTCATTTTAAAGTGCTTGAAATAATTTTTTTGGGAAACGGTTAAAATGGTTATTTCAAAATGTGACGTTTCAAAGATATTTCATAAAAAATACATCACATCATTTTCGTCAGAAGGAGTATTCCCTATTGTGAACATCACACAAAGCATTATTCCTACCAGCAGTTCAGTATTCTGATAGCAATTTTTTAAAGAACAGATTTGCGGAAGTTTCGTTAATAATGATTAATTTTGATGGCGAGGGAGTCCTTCTTGAGTTGTGGAAGGAAGAGATAGTCTCTACCAACAGTACATTGACGGAAAAACAATTCTTTCTCTAAAACCACTTGAAACTAGGAAAACTACTTGTATATTTCATGTCACCGTCTGTGATGAATGCTTCACCCTGGAAACCTAACTAATGAAGGCTTATGGCTTATCCTCAAGCCGGGATGATCTTCCAAGAAAATGCCAATGTACGACTCAGTTGAACACATCAGCGTAGCGTAGATAGAAGAGGCGATATATTGGCTATCAAATAGCCTGTATTATTAACCCTACACTGTACATTGTAGACGATCTGATACGACCATTTTTTTACGCGTTCAATATAACGAGGGCGGAGGAAGCTTGACTTGCGGTTGATGTGCACCATAGATGATCCGGTACCACCTTAGAGTTCGCTTAAGGAGAAGTAATACCTCAAGAATCTCCATTCAAAAACGGCATTCACTAGTTCCTAATTTACGCTTTCAATTTCTTACGTGAAGCCTTGATTTTTTTTAAATTGTTCAGTTAAAAGACGTTTTGATGTCAGTCGTTCTCTTTTATTCCAATTTAGTTGTTTTCTTATGAGAAAAAAAAACTTGAACTTTAGTGTCAATAAAACTTGTTTTCACAATAATTTTTCGACTGTTTTTCGACATATTTCGATAAAAATAACGACGGGGTGACATCGGCGATTCAATGGGCAAGTTTCCTAAAACGCCAAAACCGAATTTCAGATTATTTATGGAAAGCTTTTACCACTAGTTATTCAACACGTAAAAGATTCGCTTCAAAATTCAGACATTTCAGAAATACACCCCTCGAAACTTCGACTATGTGAAAGCTTGTGACGTAGAATGCCTTTATTAAAGTATAGTAATTTTTCTTGATTCGACAACACTGGAACCGATCAAGAAGATATCCACAGATTACAAAAAATTGTTTCTGTAATCTGTGTCTATACCTTCTTAAAAACGATGACATTTTGTGTCATTGTTTGTTTTTCTTGTCAAATGTTTTTTTTTTTTGGTGTAGCAGGGGGAAAATCTGCAAGACAGACGAACCACCCTCATCTCCTGAGGGGGAACAGTGTGGGGTTTCTCACTCTCCTGAGCTCGAGACCCACTAAAAACCCTACTGCTTCTTGAATTTTGGTTCCGGGCATTTGCCTATAAACCGTTCATCTCTTGGTCGGTTTTCTTCTCGCACACTATCGTGCTGGGATTTATGTGTTTATCCTCTATTGGATTAACACTTTATTGAAATTTTCAATAAGTTTCTGTTGTTATTTTAATCTCTTTTTAATTGATCTCTTGGTCTCCTTCGGTAAATTCGCATTCTCCTTTTGTCTTCCTCTGGGTCGTAGTCCACTAGTCTCCTGAGTTCTTGATTCGGATGGTTTTTCGCTGTTTCGAATAATTTCTCTGCTTTTCTGTTCATGAATTCCGTTATGGTTTCCCATTTCAGGTCCTTATAAATCTGTCTATTCCTGACAAACCAAGGTGCATCTATTGCACATCGTAGCAGCTTGTTTTCAGTGGCCTGAATTCTTCTGATATGGCTCTTTGCCGCGAAACCCCAGGCAACTGATCCATAAGTCAGTTGAGGCCTAGCAACGGCTTTGATTATCTTCAATTTTGTCTCTTTCGACATGTGGCTTCTTCTTCCTATCAGAGGATAGAGTCTATTCATCGCTGCTTTCGTTTTGTCGATTGCTTGTTTGATATGATTTTTCCAGGTAAGTCCTTTGTCAAGCGTTATTCCTAAATATTTGGCTTCATTTTTCCAGTCGATTTCTTCGCCGTCAACATCCAGTTTTGTTGTGGGTCGCAGTCTTCTCTTTTGTAGTAATATTGCTTGGCTCTTTTGTCCATTGATCTTGATTTTCCACTTTAAGCACCAGTCATTTGTTTCGTCAATCGACTCTTGTAGAACTCGTTCTATTATTTCAGGGTTTCGGTGTCGAGTTGCTATGCCTGTGTCGTCAGCATATAACGTTAGCATGGTTCTTGGATTTTTCGGAATATCGTGGATGTATATGTTGTACAGAAGTGGCCCAAGTACTGATCCTTGGGGTACTCCAGCCTCTATATCTCTTGTTGAGGAGCATTCTCCTCCCACTTTTACGTAAAATCTTCTATTTTTGAGGTAATTCCTGATCAACTTGCATATTTTGATCGAATATCCAGCACATCTCATCTTATATATTAATCCTTCATGCCATACTCTGTCGAATGCTCTGGCGACGTCTAGTAAAATGAGACCTGTAGCTTGTTTATTTTGGAATCCCTCTGTTATGTACTCTGTGAGCCTTAATAATTGTTGTTCTGTTGAATGCTCTCTTCTGAATCCGAACTGTTCTGGTGGTATTAGTTCCAGATTTTCGGTTTCCACATTTAGCCTCGTGGCGATAATTCTTTCTACTACTTTTCCTAACGCCGACAGTAGACTTATCGGTCTGTAGTTTTGTGGAAACTTCTTCTCTTTGAATGGTTTATTGAATACTATGACTTCTGCTGTTTTCCATTTTTCTGGGTAGTGTTCTGTCCTCATAATTCCATTCGCGATATTTGTTAGAGCCGCTATACCTTTTCTAGGTAATTTCTTTAACATAACATTCGTTATTTTATCGCTTCCGGGAGCTTTCCTCTTCTTCAAACTTCTAATTATTTCCCTGATTTCATTTGGCGATGTTGGCTTGTCTATTTCAGCAGTCGCTGGTAATTCATCCATTTCTTCATCATTTTCTTCAACCAGTTCTTCCAAATCTTCATTATCGTCGTCTATCCTGTAATTTATTCTCGATTCTCGTTCGATCGAGTCCGCCAATGCATCTGCCTTATCAGTATTGGTATAAGCCATTCCCCTTTCTCCGTGTAGGGGTGGAATTTTAGTCTTTTCTCCTCGTAGGCTTTTTTGCATTCTCCATGCAGAATGATCGATTGTATTCAGTTCTTGAACCCTTTTGTTCCATCTGCTTGTTCTTAGATCTTTCAGGGCATTTTTCAGAACTTGGCTATGTCGGTTGAGGTTCCTTCTATTTAAATCATTTTTGTTCATCCTATTTATTCTTCTAAGTCTTCGATTTTCCTGTATAAGATCTTTTACTTCTTTAGGCGTATCGCCATGCGGATGACTTGGTGCTGGTCTCTTCACTCTTCTCGTGCTTTTTTCGTAAGCTTTCAATATAATCTCTTCCAGTTTATCAACCGCACATTCCAGATCGTCTGGAGTGCTTATTGTTGGAATTTCTGTTATTTCCGATTGTATTAAATGGCTGTATTTAGTCCAATTGGTATATTCTCTTATTTCCAGCAGTTTTTCTCTTGGTTCTTCTCCAATTGTCAATTCCACGGGATTGTGGTTTGAGGTTCCATCTTCCAAAGTTTCAATCGAGAATTCTTGAGTTATATTTTTCAATATCGCGATATCTATTACATCTGGTATTCCTCTTCCAAAAGCAAGATATGTCGGTAGCTCTGGTCCAATAACTATGGCATTTTGTTTTTCGGCGGAATCCTTGAGTTTTTTGCCATTTCTATTCTCTGTTATGCTATTCCATAATGGGGATTTACAGTTGAAATCTCCGATGGAGATTTTCGGGTTTGATCCTTCCAACATGTTGTTTATCTCTTCTTCCAATAGATTGTTTTGTGGTGGCTTATACGCCGAGGTTATTTCGACTCTTTGCCGATTTAATTCGGCAACAATCGTCACTTTTTCTGTTTTTCCTTGTGTTTCGTCGGATCTACTTTTAAAGTAGTGTTTCAGATCTGTTCTCACCAATATTGCTACTCCTCCTCCGGTGTTTGTAATTCTGTCACATCTATATGTTTCATAATTCATGAAATTCAGTCTTCTGTTCCGGTTTATTCTTGTTTCCTGTAGGGCTATAATATCAGGTTGTCTTTCTGATATTATTTGTTCTATCTCGGCTTTCCGAGTGTTGATCCCGTTTATGTTCCACGAGATTATCTTGAGGGATTTCTTCCTAATATCCGTAAGGTCCATTAATTCAGTTTACTGAATAATGCTTGTAGTTTTTTCTCCATTTCCCTCTCAATTTTCAACATTATCTTGTTGAAAATTTTTTCCGTGAAGATATCTAAATCATCGGCTGATTCAGATATCTTTTTCTTCTCCTGTTGGCTGTTCACAGCCTGTTTCATTGTAAGTTTTTTCTGTCCTTCTTTTTTCTGGACGGGTTTTGGAGCACTTCACGCATCTCCACGGGAAGGAGCATTTGTTTTGTGCATGTCCGTACCTTTGGCATCTAAAGCACTGGCTTGGACTTTCAGGCCTCTTTTTATGTTCAACCACAATACAGAGGTTGTAGAGTCGCTTCACTTCGAAGATTTCCTTTTTCTGGGTTTTAACCAGGTAGAGAGGTATTGCCTTCTTTGTCTTGTTCGATGTCATTCTGGACACCTCAGCGTCTGATATTCCCTGGAATATCAGGTCGTCCTTAATCAACGCAATATCAGCGTCGATTGGTAAATGCCTAATAACGGCATATATCTTCTTCTCCTCCTCCATTTGGTAGGTAAAAAATTCTTTACCATGCTGCTCGAAGAATGTAGTGATTTTTCTAAAATCATCTACGGTTGACGCGATGATTTTTATACCGTCTTTAACTGTAGTTGCACGGTTGTAATTTATCCTTTTTGTGTAGAGAGCTTTAGATATCTCTACCCAATCTGAGGTGCCCATCATCGTGATGGGTGGAATTTTATCTCTTTTAGGCACTTCCGTTGCCTTCTTGACAGTCTCCTCATCAGAAGAGGAGCTTTCTTTTCGCGCGCGTTTAGTTGGGGGCGCGTTCTGGGTTTTAGCAACTTGAGTTGCAAAATTTTTCTTTTTTTCCGGTTCTGGAGCTACTTCCTGTTTGGAGGAATTTTTGGGGACTGTGATGTATTTCGATTTGATAAAAACAAGTGGCTAGATCGGTGTCTCATTTAATACTGAACTCACAATATGTACAAACATCTGTTATATACATCACATCTCCCTTTTCAACAAAATAAAATTCAATTTAGAATTATAAGAATTTCCCTAAATTTCTTACATCTATATTATCAATTATATTAAAATTATAATAATTTACATTATAATAATTGCCTAAATAGGTTGTTGTTATTTTCCTACCATATCTTAAATTATAAATAGTAGTTCTGCGTGAATTTTCTATGTCTTGAGTATTTGAAGTACAAGTATTATTAACTTCATTTTCTTCATCCTCAATATCAATGTCAGATCTATATCTATAACTGTTCACAAAGTATGGTTTTATATGATATCTGTTTCTCCTAATTATAGAATTGGTACTTGCTATTTTAACTAAATAAGATCTTAAATTAATTCTCCTAATTACAATTCCTTTTACCCATTTTCATATATATTTTTTCATTTTTATTTAAAATTCTTAAAGTTTTTGACATCCTGTCGTGATATGTCTTCTGTTTGTTTTGTCATTTCACTAAGAGATTTCTCTGTCGCTTAAAATTTATATTTCTATGATATAACAATTCATTTTTAACAGGTAAAATTGTCCTAGTTTTCCTATTAAAAAACAATTCACTAGGTGAAGGTATGTTTACATCTATTGGAGTATTTCTATAGTCCAATAAAGCTAATTCTAATTCTGTATCTGATTCTGAATTTTTCTTTATTATATTCTTAACAGTTTGAATGGCTCTCTCTACCATACCATTAGAGCGTGGATAATTTGGACTAGAAGTTATATTTTCAAATTGCCAACTTTTTGCAAAACTCTGAAATTCAAAACTGGAGAATTGTGTACCATTATCAGACATGAATATTTGTGGTATGCCTAATCTACTAAATATACATTTCAAATTTTTAATAACAATTTCTGAAGAAATAGAATTCAATTTACAAATTTCAACATATTTTGAAAAATAGTCAATAACAATCATATATTTTTTGCCATCAATTTCAAACAAATCACAACCTACTTTTTGCCATGGATATTCGGGAATGGGATGCGGTATGAGTGACTCTTTGAAGTTATTTCTATAATACTTTTGGCAAATGTCACATGATAATACTACATTTTCTATGTCACGAAACATATTTGGCCAATAAAGTAGTTCTTTTGCTTTTAAATTACACTTAACAATGCCCATGTGGCTTAAATGGATCAGATTCAACATTTCTCTTCTCAATGATTCTGGTACAACCAAGCAATTTCCTTTATAAATTATGTCATCAATAATAACCAATTCTGACCTTACATTGTAATATAATTTTGATAAAGAATCACATTTAGCCCGAGAATTCGGCCATCCTTCCTTAATATATTGACTAATAACTTGAAGAGTTGTATCTTTTTTAGTTTCCTCTTTGAACTTTTCTAAGTATTGTGGTGAAATTGGAAAAAACTTTTTCAAATAATTAACTTGTGCTTCATACTCATTTTCAAAAATGTTTGTATCGTCCTTTTGCATATTGATTCGACTCAAGGCATCAGATATATACATTTCCTTTCCAGGCCTGAACTGAACATCCAAATCATACATCTGAACATCCAAAAGCATTCTTTGTAAACGCATCGGACAATCAATTAATGCTTTCTTGAAAATATGAATCAGCGGTTTGTGATCGGTTTCTACAATCACTTTTCTACCATAAATATATTGATGAAATTTCTTTACCCCATACACTATTGCTAACATCTCTTTTTCAATTTGAGCATAGCATTTTTGCGCATTATTTAAAGACCTCGATGCATATGCTATAGGCTTGCTTTCTTGTAATAGTACCGCTCCCAAACCATCTTTTGAAGCATCCACAGATAACACCAACATTTTCTGTGGATCATAAAATTTTAATATTGTTTGCGATGACAAAATTTTCTTTAATTGATCAAAAACTTCCTTTTGTTTCCAACCCCATTCAAAAATTGTATTCTTTTTTAATAAATCCCTCAAAGGGGCAGTTATTTCTGCTACATTCGGAATAAATTTATGCAAATAATTAATAATACCGAGAAATCTTTGCAATTCTTTCACATTCGTTGGTTCTGGATAATTTTTTATTACTGAAATTTTACTTTCATCTGGCTCTATACCATTACTCGTTATTTTATGACCCAAGTAATTCACCTCCGAAACTGAAAATTTACACTTTTCTTTATTAAATTTAATATTATTTTCACGCGCCCTTTTTAGAACTTCGACCAGCCTTTCGTCATGTTCTCTTTGATTTTCACCCCAGACCAGAATATCATCTATATATATGCTGACACCTTGAATTCCTTCAAAACATTGTGAAATTTTTC
This sequence comes from Coccinella septempunctata, assembly GCF_907165205.1. NCBI lineage: Eukaryota > Metazoa > Arthropoda > Insecta > Coleoptera > Coccinellidae > Coccinella > Coccinella septempunctata. Next base: position 47,547,629 of record NC_058189.1, on the reverse strand, counting down.
TCTGAAAAATTTCTGCTGAACATACCAAACCAAAAGGTAATCTTTTAAACCTGTACCTGCCAAATGGAGTGTTGAAAGTACATAATTTCGAACTATATTCATCTAATTCAATATTCCAAAATCCATTATTCGTATCCAACACAGACAAAACTTTAGCATTATTTAAATTAGCAACAATATCTGTAAAAGTGGGAATTGAAAAATGTTCTCGTTTAATTGCTCTATTCAAATCAGTGGGATCAACACATATTCTGAAATCTCCATTAGGCTTGTCTACAATTACTAGGGAGTTAACCCACTCAGTTGGCTCGAATTCTCTAGCTATAATGTTTTGTTTTTCCAAATTATCTAATTTATTTTTCAATCTCACCAAAATCCCTTGGGGAAAGCGTCTAGCTGCATGGATGCAAGGTTTTACAGTTTCATCTACCTTAATTCTATATTGACCTGGTAAACACCCAATTCCATCAAAAACATCATGAAAATCAAGCATATACCTCTTGGTGTCACTCATTTCCGCTACCATTCTCGCAATATCCAAGTCTTCTATTGAGGTTTTTCCAATTATTGGACGGCCATATCCTTTAGCTATAAAAAATTTTACATTAAATTCGTTATTTTTATAAAAAACTGGGGCTGTAATATATCCTATTATTTCGATTTGATTTCCTGTATATTCTATCAATTTGGTATCATCTCTCATAATTAATTCGGATTTGAAAATTGCATTGTACAAACTGAATGGAATAACATTAACATCAGCGCCAGTATCTACTTTGAAATTTACTATTTCATTATTTATTTTTAAATCGACTGTCCAATTTGATTTTGTAGATGAAGTACTATTTTCCACTGAACCTATATAAAGTTCTTCTTTTCTTGCAATATTATTAACACTTTTACAAAATGAAGCAAAATGATTATACAAACCACACTTTCGACAAATTTTTCCGAATGCTTTACAATTTCCCCTGAAATGAATAGTACCACATTTCGTACAATGAAATTCATTATTATTATTTCTTTGTTGTTGAAAATTATTACTATTAAATGACTTGAAACTTATCTGTTTTCTTTGACGACTCCTGGGATGTTGTTGTCCTTGTCCATTAGATACTTCATTCTGTCTCCTTGTGTTCGGCGCCTGCTTCTTCATACCCATGTGAAAATTTTTTCGTCTCACTTCCATTAATTCTTGATTATCTTCTCTCTTCCTCATGCTCGGACCAGGATTTGAACATAAAATTTCCAATTGTTTATTCGTTATCTCTGCAGATTTACATATTTCCACCGCCTTTATCAAGTCCAGATTTTTTGTTCTCAAGAGTCTGTCCTTGACGTTTTTATCTTTGATGCCTAAGACCAATCTGTCCTTTATGAGAGAATCTGTTAAATTTTCGAATTCACAATTTTTACTTAATTGTTTCAACTGAGTTACATATTCATCCACAGTTTCCGATTCTTCCATATCTCTGGTGAAAAATATGTACCTTTCATATGTAACATTAACACTTGGTATGAAGTATGCCTCAAATTTTTCTAGAATATTCTTCAATTTCATTTTTTCTTTTTCATTTCCAAACTCGAAGGTATTGTATATTTTGAGGGCTTTATCACCGATGCAATTCAACAGCAAGGCGGCTTTATATTCTTCGGATTCACTTTCTGCTTTTGTAGCTTGAATGAAAATTTTGAATTTCTGTAGAAAGAATTTCCATTCCACTGCTGGATCTTTTTCTAACTTCATTTCGGATGGTGGCTTGGCTGACATGGATACGTACAACGAATTTTCTTCTGATTTCATCTCGGATGGTGTCTTTGTCATTATTACAATTATAATTCAATATTATTTTTCCACGAGAGGATTTCAATTTTCCACACACGCTTATGTTCGCTTCGACTGCGCCATGTGATGTATTTCGATTTGATAAAAACAAGTGGCTAGCTCGGTGTCTCATTTAATACTGAACTCACAATATGTACAAACATCTGTGGCGGCGTAGTTGTACCCATGGTAGAGGAATACTTCATCTCACCATGATGGTACCAAGGGTAGCCAAACGATGGCATCACTGCGCACGACGGTTGCGATCACAGGGTAGATTATACGTCTATTGCGGTGCAGCATACGCCAAACGATGGCGCCACCGGCGACGCAACACTCTATACCCTCGACGTAACCGGCGTTTATAGCAGGCACAAACTACGCTGCTTCGGCGATTGTCGTAGGTAGCTGCTAGGGTTCATTAACCTACCTGATGAGTCCGACCCTAGCAGTGGGACGAAACAATCACCCCAAGAGCACGCCATTCTTCAAATGGCGTGAACTCACCCCAGCACATACCGCCAAACATCTGTTATATACATTACAGGGACCCCTACCGGCTTTGCAATTTCTGCAAATGTGGGGGATTTCTGTGCCGTAATCTGTTTTGCAATTTCAGCAAAACTAGGGGATTGAGGCGCTTTATTCTTGTTAACTTCCTCTCTCAAGAGGCGTATGTCCCCGACCAACTGAGACACGGTTTCAGTCAGTTTATTTATTTGAGCCTTCAACTGCCCATTCTCTTCTTTGAGCCTTACAAGCTCCTCGTGTTCGCCTTCGCTGAATTTTTCAGCATCGGTCGCTTCCATGTAGGAACCCTCATTATCTGAGGTTTCCGACATGGTTTTATACTCAAAAATCTCAAAATATCAAACAATTTGAAAATAATAAAATATTCACAAATCTTCACTGTAATAGTCTAATATAAAACTTTGGTATAAAGCCGAATGTTTTATACGCTATGAGAAAAATCAGAAAAGAGATACGAAAAATAAGCTCACCTGATGTTTTCTGCAGTACCAACGAGAAAAAAAAATTCTCTGGACACTTAGGATGAACACCAACTTTGAAAATTTTAACGAATTAAAATTCCGATAACAAATATAGAACCTACACAAACTTCACAGACGGAATCAAATATTCCGTAGCTTGGTTAGTGGGCACTTTCACCTCCGCTTTCACTTTAACGGCACTGTGACACTTCGACTTTCTCGTCCGCTTTCTCTTTTATAGCACTAGCACTAGGAGCACTGTAGCACGTCTTCTCTTGTCAATCGAATGACTCGGAATGTTGTCAAATGTGATCACCAAACTTGATATTTATTACGTCTATGGTGATCAGAAAACTTTCACGACCATTACTGATACAAATGGGCGTTGCCGGATTGTAAAAATGACGTAGAATGTTCATAAGATAGCACTTCAGAAATCAGAATTTTCGTAAGCGAATACAGACAAAATGCGATATGTTAAAATTCGAAAAAAATATATTTTGAGATATTTGAGTTATAAGGATTTTTTTGACATATATTTTGAAATTTAGGAAAATACCCCATTCTTCATATATTGCAAAGATTTTCATAGCGATATATGGCAAAATTACGCTGAAATTCAGGAATAACTGAAAATTATTCAATATTCCTAATATTACCTCTCACGTGGTAATTTCTACTTTTCAACTGACTCCAGTACGTAATTCAGGCTATTGCTTAAAGATGTGACACATTTCCGTATTTGGAGTAGTATCTGTAAAGCAACCAATGTCGATCCTCTTGATCTCGAATCGTATGTACTACTTCTCCTTTCATAAAGTATTGAGTATAATCGAAAATAATTCGAAGCGGAAGCTAAGTATATTTAGAAGACACGGAGGTGAGTCAGAATAACCTATGTTGAAAGGGTCTATCTCTCTTTACAGCCAACATATAGAGTGTTTTACTGATTTTCGATACCTTTATTCTCCGCAAAAACTAGTTCATACTGACATAATAACTGATCTTTTTTTCGGGTCTGGCGTAGAAAAAACTGATAAATAAGACTGAACCCATCAAAACAGTCTGTATATAAAACTTCCTTATGTTTGATATGATATTCATGAAAAGGAGAAAAAATTTAAGGGAACAAGTTATTTATCGTTCTCCTGCTTAAGATTTTAATACTCAGTAAACCTAGTCAAATCTGAATTTTCAGAAAACACAGTAACGAAAATTGAATTAAACTTAAAACAATTCGACGAGTACTTGTTGTGGGGTCCTCCCGGACAGCTTGAAGTATAGCAGGTGCATGCTGGCTTTGCTGACTATTTCGATCACCTTCTCTGATTCGCAAACCACCGAATGAGCCTGTCTTACCTAATCGCCGGAACACAAATGTCTGACTCTTTGGTTGTCGTCTGTTGGGAAAACGCAAACCATACTCTAGAACCGCTACGCGAAAATTTCCATTCGCATATCCATGAATGAACAACATATCGCTACATTTGGAATATTTCGACTTTTTCGTTTTTATCTTGTTAGCCATGATATTATGGCAGAGGATAAGCAGCTAGCACAAAAATTGATATGTCATTCGAAAGTACACTAAATGAGGTATGTTTTACTGAGAAGAAAACAAGTGCATAATTATTAATGTTTCATCCATAAAACCATTGGAAAAATAGGACTAATTTTGTTCACTGCAGACTCGTTATATTCAACTCCTTACCGCGCCCGCAATAAGACTTTTTCTGCACACAGACTGTCTTATCTCGCAGCAAATTTATTGCCCTTCCCGAATATGTGGTCAAATTTGACGAAGCTACAAGGAAAACTGAAGTCGTTTAGATTCAGATGAAACATTATATTAATTTTCTTACATTGAATATGTTCGCTACCGTCTCTAACGTATTGTGGATTTTAGAATATCAGGGTATAACTATTTGAACAAGCGGACCTGAATTCTAAATAGCACTTCCTGAAACCCTGTCTCTTTTTTCAATCACTTTCGGCATTTTCATAATAAAAATTGATATTAGTTGTGTCAACGGCGTTATGACATTAACGACATTTCATGAGTGCCAACCTTACTCCGTTCTAGTTAGAAAAACTTGAGAAAATTATTTCATGGCCAACCTACTGCTAAAATATATGTGAATGGAGTGTAAATTAATTGAACATGTAAAACACTTAACTATGAATTGTTCTTCACTAACATCCGTTTGTTTTTGTGTTTTAAAACCACAAGATGCACAACTCACCATTTTGAATAATGTATTTGCTTACAACTGTGACAGCAATGAAAATAAATTTTGATAGAGAACATAGACCTAATATAAAATAATCAAATTAATTGATATAAGGTCTATAATGGAGAATAACCATAGGCTTCACCTATTATTATGTTAAAGCTGATGACTGATGACTGATGAGTCACACAAGGAGCTCTAATATGGTCGTTTTCGTTCGCAAGGTTATTGAAAGGAAAAGCCCAATATGCTCCTTCCTCGTATTTTATGTTCTATGGTTTTGACGCACGTTATAATGTCTAGTGCGATAATAGTATATTATTGCATAAGGTGGAGAAGTGTCACTTTTCATGGCTCGCCATGAAAAGTCACTTCTACTCCGAAAGAAATATGTTATTTTATTTTCAAACGTTTTGAAATCCACAAAACTCTGAATATCCACTTTTGGATTGATTTACATTTACCCACATAATTCTATCCGTTTACTTTCAATCGTTATAATGGACGAGTTCAGGAACGTTAGCCAACCTTGTAAATAATAGAAAAAACTCTTTCAATGGGAACGAATTTTTTTTTAATTATATTTGTGCCTTTCAGTTGCTTTCATTATTTTGTAATCATTGGAATGTCCCCGGCTCTCAAATCCAAGTGATATAAAAGTAAATTTATATTGAATTTTCAAGGTGAGTTTTGACATGATTCAGGCGTTTTTTGGTGTTTCGTGCATTATATTTATGGTTTAATCCATAGACTTATAATTTATTTATTATTAGACTATGTGTTCTGTGATGAAACTATAGTTTAATTCAATAATCAGCCACTAGAACGAGCTAGATAAACAAATGACGGTACGAGAATCAAAACATACAAAACCTCTTTGATCAAAATCTGAAATCTTACAAAATTTCATATGTTTCTGTTAATGACCCTCGAATTGATATTATAGCCAGTCTTAGGATCTTAGAATCACATTTGAAACACAGATGGCGCTCACATCACTTTAGTCGCTTCGTTTACCATCTTTCTACTCTACAATCTTTGATTGGACGTTTGAAGATAAAAATATATAATTTCTACTTTCCAATGAAAGCTCCGTCTATTGTTGCCACTAGAGTCATTCATATATCAAGATTGACTTGCTTTAAATAGGGGAACTCTCAACGAAAAAATTTTAGCAAGAGTGAATTCGCTACACATATAACAATAAGCTGAAAACTCAGGTTGCGAAGTATACGTACAACTGCGAAAAATCATCAATTTGATTAACCAATTCACTTCCCCAATTGTATAGTGGAAAACTAGAGGTTCCTACAAGGGCGCGTCCCGAAGGTCGATTCAGCAAACAACGGAGACAACTGCAAGATTTCGAATGGAACTACTTCCCAAATTGAATTGCAAATTATTCTCGGATTCATTTGGATTTCAGGTGTGTTATCCAGGAGCGGTTAATTTATTCATCATAAAAGCTGCAGATTCACACTGCGAAGGAACATTTTTTCATCATCTCCTGTTTTTAACACGATTAGTTAATTACAAAAAATTATGGACCCCTCTGAAATATTTACTGTTAACACAGTAAATAATGAAGAGCATCGGCCCTTCTGATGTTTTATTCGGTTTATTGTAATTTTGTGTTGGAATGTCAGGAAAGTTATGGAATGTTTAATTTGGTGATGAAGCAGTTGAATGAATCAACAGTGATCGATAACTATTATATAAAAATTTTGGGCTAGGACAATGATTCAAACTTTAGCAGAATCGACTTTAGTTAGCGCAATGTTTTTTAAACGGTGGGTCGCGACCCCTTAGGGGGTCGCTAAGCTTTCGTAGGAGGGTCGCGAGAGATCGAGAGAATCCCTAAATAAAAAAAATCAATAAAGTTCGAAAAGACGGATTCGTTTTTGACAGGTACTGTGATAATTAATTCGTTTTCCAAATTCAAGCGATTTCTCTGCTTACTCTTCATTTGTGCAATTGATAAAAATGTCAATTCGCACAAACACAAAATGATATAAAAAAACGAATTGGGGTGTCATGAAAAAGTTTTAAAAACACTGAGTTAGCGCATAGGCGGAAAATGCTTTTGACTATACAGGTTGAGTCTTTGACTCACAAATATTTTATCAGTAGATTCTTGAGGTGAAGAGATTTTTTCCGATTTGGTTCTGATAAAAAGATTAACGGCCATTTTCAATAAACTTATCTATCCATCGTTTCACTTACTGACGATTAGTAACCATTGGTAACCATTCTAAAATATATCTACAGATAGATCATAGAAACGAAATCACATGCATTTTCTATCTTCAGTAACTGAAACAATGGATAGATAGGATTATTGAAAACGGCCGTTAGCCATTTCAAAGTTTCATAATGAGCTGTCCCACCCCTGGAAAAAATATTATCTTCGGAATAACTAAATCTGTGGATCTTTTAAACAGAATTATTGTATTCAGCCAAAGTACCTAATTTTTTTAACTTCATAGATATTTTTTATTTTTGAACATCAAATTACTCAGAAACGGCGCATTATACGAGAAAATATGAAGATTACTTTTATTTTAAAAAACATTCAAATGTTCATAAGATAGCGTATAACTTAGTTTCAGAAGTTGGTATCGAGAAAGATTCATCCAATAAATGAAAAACTATATTCCGTAATTCATTTCATTCGATAAAACCGTTTATGAGAACTAAAAATAACATTTTTTATGGTTTTTCAACAGCGTGTATCTTTTAAACCGAGCCGTAAAAGTATTTCTGTTGAACTCAAGAATCTACTGTTAAAATATTTGTACGAGACAAAGACTCACCCTCTCGCTCACCCTGTATAGGTGGTCCGAAAGTGGTGAAACGCGACGCCACCATACTTTTTCAAATGAGAATACCCAATTTTCAGATCACATTCTGCATCCTCATGAAATTCAGATTTCAAAATACCCCAGTTGTCATAATTTATCTGCGTGCCTTCTTGACGTGAGACACTTTTTTCGACACATTTCATGGTAATGATGGTTTCAACTAGAAATCATATCTTGAAAACCGGTGAAGATAAATGATTGATTTTTTTAGTTCAGCTAGAATTTGTAATTACCCAACCAAGAACGTCGAATTATATTTTTAACGCCATTATTATTATTTTATATATTATTTATATTACTAGCTGACCCGGCAAACCTAGTTTTGCCATTTAAATCATTTCTAGGGTAGATAATAATAACTAACTCATCGTGATTGCTCGATTGGTCGGAAGAAAAAGGAATGCCTTTTTTTCTGTTCTGTACAATTTTTTTTGGGAATATTTTGTTATATAAACCTTGCCCTAACAATAATAAACACAACAACAAAAGAATTGTCCAATTTGGTGCGATCGTTTGAACAATAAAGCATTTTGAAGTAAACCATAGATCCTCTTTTATTAATATAGATTTTACCTTTATTGTTATCCGACTGAGTAAAAAACTAACGCATCTCAAAACATTTTTCGGAAAAATTTTTGATGATCAAAAACCAAATATCTAATGTATAATTTTCTAGTCGTTCCAGTCGGTTACAATATTCCTTTCCTTCAGAAGCTAGACCTGGTTAGAGATATGTTTTGAGCTCTTTGAATAATGCCAAAAAAAGCTAGCTAAGTATTATTCTCGAATACATAAACGCACTCTGATAACCTAAGTTTTTTTTAATCCCATTAATCCTTGAACGCCAAAATTTCTGAGCATTTCTTCAATACTCAAAAACCCAACTGTGATAAGTATAAATAATTGAACAATTATTAAAAACTTATTACAGGGTTGTACTTCAAATAAGTATTCAGGCATTGAGTATTATGATGCTGCGGAATCTTTGAAAGCTTATACTGAAAAATCAGTATTTTCATATAGTGCCACCATTGTTTTCAAAGTGCGTAATGTCAAATTCTCTAGTTCATATTATGACAAATTTGAATGAAAATGGTAGGTATACACCTGTATACTACATTCACTTTTATTTTAGCACTCGGTTAGCCATGGAAATATGACCCATTTCACTCTGTATAGTACGAAAATTTGGGATTATGAAATTTGTCAAAACATTTTTGGGTTTTAAATCAACGCTATGTTGCCCGTTTTACGTAGAAGTTTCTGTTATTACTTATTTTATCACATTGTCGAATCCCTTCGGAAAATATGTGACGAACATAATTGAAGTTTATACAAACTGATTGAAGGCATACCAAATCCAGTTATTTGCATGGAAAAAACAAGAGATCAGTATAATATCATAATATGCACTAGCTTGAGGTGAGTTAATGTTCGTTATCTTCTTTGGCTGAAGTTTGAATACGTTACATCTGTTTTAGAATTAAAAAAATATCAATCCCAAGATTAAATGCATATGATGCAGTGGTTGGGAATGGGTATGTCCCGCAGGAATTAACAGATAATTACAATAATGTGAAATTCTTCAACAAAAATCATCTTGCATCAATATAAGTAAAAGGAATTAAAGGAAGTCAAGTCAAGATGAACTTCACCTTCGAACAAAAATTTCACATGAATAAACAATTAACAGGACAACTGGCGCTTATTTGTGGCTGTTCATCTTAATACATTGATATAATAATAATAATAAGGCATTCATTGGTACCTTAAGACATTTACAATGTATAGGACAAATCAAATGAAAAATAGAAAAATCACTTTTCGGGAACTTATTCTACGACGACATTCATCGACAATTTTACTAAAGTAAACTTTTCGCATTAATTCACTCAAACATAAAATTCTCAAATGCCACCACTTTTTTGGATCTCCTAATAGAAGGAAATTCTTTGTCATCCTCTTCATCCACAGCTGAAATACAAGTCGTTTAGATTCATATGAAACATTATATAAATTCTCTTACATTGAATATGTTCGCTTCCTTCTGACGTATTGTGGATTTTAGAATATCAGGGTATAACTATGTATTTGCATGAGCGGACCTGAAGAAACCCTGTCCCTTTTTTCAATCACTTTCGGCATTTTCGTAATAAAAATTGATATTAGTTGTGGCAACGGCGTTATGACATTAACGACATTTCATGAGTGCCAAACTTATTCCGTTCTAGTTCCAAAAACTTGAGAAAATTATTCCATGGCAAACCGAGTGCTAAAATAAATGTGAATGGAGTATAGGTATATAAATTAATTATGAGAGGAAAACTGAAAATGTCTCGAATATTAAAAGATTATTATCAAATGAAATTTTACTATCTCTACGCTCCTTTGGGAGGTTATTAAATAAAACATAATGAAATGGATCGAATTAGGTGTGGGTGGAATTCAAAACTTCTCTTTGGTCTGTAGTCGGGAGCATTTCAGCATCAGCAGGCATAAATAATGAAGAGACATTCTGAAAGTTGTACAGATACTGTAAAATGGTTTTGTTAATACTTTTCCTCATAAAACTGGGATGAACACAAGCGTAACAGCGTGATATATTTCGTGCTTAGTCGGGATGTTGCAGCAGTTGGAAAACCCACTCCAAAAACTTCGATAATGTCCTGCTTGGTAGTGAAGTTCCACTCAAATGAGCACCTAAATAAACAGCAATGTCGCTATCGGTGAAAGAAAATCGGTTCTATCCGGAGTTTCCTCGTGGGTTTTTATCGTTCGCGTTCTCATTTCAGAGGATATAGAACTTGCGTGTTTCTCTATGCCTATAGAAATAGAATGACAATGACATAAAGAAAACTGTGGTATATTATTCCCAATAAAGAATTTTCGGAACCGAGTACATTTGAGGCATATATAGATTCCGACAAAAAAGCTCCTCGTTCTTCAAATGCTAGGCTTTTTCCTTGATAGTGCTTAGTGAATACGACAATTCGACAATTGTCTCTTTACCTATAGGCACAATTCAATATATTAATATAATTTTTTTTTTTTTTTTGAGAAATTATTGCAATTGCTGCTCCTTACTAAGTCTCTTCGAACATTCAGTTAGAATTAATCGCAATTATAAATATATACAGGGTGTATTTGAAGATGAGGCTTTTTTTCAACAGAAGGTAGAACTGGTCAAAGTGAAGCATTTCACCAAAAATCACCCATACAAAACTTTCAAAATAACAAAGTTGAAAAAAAAATTGAAAATGATTACTGAAATAGATCCTTATACGACCCTAGACCGTTTGTTAGCTGAATTTTCGCAAAGCAGTGGGAAAAAACTTATCTCCTGATTTCGTTTAAGATATTGGCGTGGTAATGAAAATGGAAACTTAGGATTGCCGAATTGTTCTCATTATTTTTAAGTAACTTACACGATTTGAAGAAACGGCTCATTTCGATACCAACTGACTGAAGAGACTTAGGACACAAGTGTAAAAAATAGAATAATACTTCAAAATCTCACCAATAAAATTCGTCTAAATTATTCACGAAGTTTTTCATAATGTGCATCACAATCTTGTTCGAACATTCCAACAGCGGTCTTAAAAATGGGATGAAATGGGGAAACATCATAGATCTTTTTCAACATAACTAACATAAGCACTTCCAAGAAACTGCCTCGATTTTCTACATTTTTTTCACCCTTAATTGCACGATACAACAATTATGATTCTCTCAAAAGTGACCTGATGCATCTGATCTGATGAACTTGGTACTGAACCATTCATTGTCCAGCCATATGTTTATGTTTTGTTTCGTTTTTGCGATGCCGGAGTCACCTTCCACAGTCCCATACTTGAAATTCAATTAAATTTTGTCGAACTTCTAGAGGTTGTATACTACATTCACTTTTATTGTAGCACTCGGTTGGCCATGGAAATTTGGCACATTCAACTCTGTATAGTACGAAAATGTGGGGTTATGAAGCTTGTCAAAACATTTTTGGGTTTTAAATCAACGCTATGTTGCCCGTTCTAAGTAACAGTTTTTGTTATTACGTATTTTATCACAATGTCGAATCTCTTCGGAAAATATGTGACGAACATAATTGAAGTTTATACAAACTGATTGAAGGCATACCAAATCCAGTTATTTGCATGGAAAATACAAGAGATCGGTATAATATCATAATATGCACTAGCTTGAGGAGAGTCAATGTTTGTTATCTTATTTTGCTAGAGTTTGAATACTTTACATCAGTTGCAGATTTCAAAAATATTAACCAGAAGATGAAATGCATATCATGATGCAGTGGTTGAGAATGGGAATCTCCCGAAGGAATTAACAGATAATTACAAGAATGTTAAATTCTTCAACAAAAATCATCTTGCATCAATATAAATAAAAGGAATTAAAGGAAGCTTCAAGTCAAGATGAACTTCACCTTTGCACAAAAATTTCATATGAATAAACAATAAACAGGACAATTGGCGCGTATTTGTGTCTGCTCATAAATACATTGATATAATAATAATAATTAGGTATTTATTGGTATCTTAAGACATTTACAATGTATAGGACAAGTCAAATGAAAAATAGAAAAATCTATTTTCGGGAACTTATTCTACGATGACATTCATGGAAAATCGTGTAGTAAACTTTCCGCATTAATTCACTCAAACATAAAATTCTCAAATGCCACAACATTTTTGGGTCTCCCAATAGAAGGACATTCTTTAACATCCTTCTCACAATATTTCTGATTGTAAAAATATTCAGCTGAAATAATATAAGTCGATTAGATTCAGATGAAACATTATATGAATTCTCTTACATTGAATATGTTCGCTACCGTCTGACGTATTGTGGATTTTGGAATGGATATTCCATATACCCTGATGGGTATACTATTTGGATGACCGGACCTGAATTCCAAATAGCACTTCCTGAAACCCTGTCTCTTTTTTCAATCACTTTCGGCATTTTCGTAATAAAAATTGATATTAGTTGTGGCAACGACGTTATGACATTAACGACATTTCATGAGTGCCAACCTTACTCCGTTCTAGTTACAAAAACTTGAGAAAATTATTTCATTGCCAACCGACTGCTAAAATAAATGTGAATGGAGTACATCTCACCCATGTTGTATAACTTATACATACAATTTTTGGTTAAACAACTTATTTTGATGAGTTCTACCTTCTGTCAAAAAAAATCCTCACCTTTAAAACACCTTGTATATTCCCATGAATTCTAATTATCTTAGGGTACTCTTTTTGATGTTAATTCTATACAATGTTTCCTGAAGTCAATGTAACCAAATTTGGTCCCAGATTCTCAAGACAAAATGAGGAGAACCCTATTTTTGAATTTCGACAGGAGGCCCTAGCTTTCGGATCTACAGCCCCCTCAATTTCTCCCCTAAAGAAAGTCCCTTTTTTATCTCAGAATCCGGTCATACAAAAATCTTTGAGTTTAGTACACAGGAGTTTTATGAAATGCGAAATCTCACAGTGTTACCTATTTTAGGGTTGGCGAAATTTCAAAGACCATAAAGACACTTTTCAATGGGACACGATATCTTTAGATCCACTAAACAATTGCAGAGGCAAATAAAATTTCTTCTTTCAAATTGTTCAACAATTTTCGAGGAACTCAAAGGAGTTGATGTTCAGTGGTTCAAAAGACATCCCGTCCCGTAAAAAACGTCTTGAGTGGGTCATTTTGATATAATATTTCTCGTATATTTTGAAAACAGTAGAATATACTCAATATTAATCAATAAATATAAATTACAAGATGATGCCAATAATAGAAAGATATAAAAAATTTGGCCTCTTCAATGCACCCTTTATTTCTTGGCTCAGCATTAAGGACTGCTTGAAAGATATGCCTATGTGAACAAATGTGCTTCCGACTCTTTCCCAAGCAGAGGAAAAGATGTTTGGACATTTTCGATGCTCACGAGCTCTGGTTATTACTTTATGCGATGATATTTTCTGTGCCAGGAATTTTGGACGTGGAAAACTATGTATATGGATGAAAGAATCGTTGTCGGTACTGGAAATATAATAAATTGATTTTCGCTTGTCAATACAAGATAACGTATCTTCCATTTTATCAATTTTTGTTATTGCGATGCAGACATGCAATATGAACGAGAACAATTGGTAACATCAACGTCGGCAATGAACAATTATTAAGTGTGGTGATGCACTTTCATGTGAGTATCGATTTACTTAATATTTGTATGGGTCTGAATCAGAAGTCGACCTTCATGGTCGTGTTAAATATTTCTCGAATGTCTACAGGAAGAGAATTTAATAGTTCATAATGCTCGAATGGTATCGAAGGGTCAAATTGTCGAGAATTGAACTGAAAACCACACAATTGGTTCCGATGGGTCTGTATTCGCTCAGTAGTAGTTCATGTTGTGGGTTAGGTCTAAATAACTCCAAAACTATTCAGGCTAGAGCCAAAGTAGCGAAGGTTTTATTTACTCATTTCGCCGTAAAATGCATATCATGTTTGATGGATTCGGCGAACAAAGCTTGGAAAATTCGCTTTGTTTAATTTTCGGTCTATATATACGCCATTTTCAATTCAAATTCTTTCCAGCACATTTCTAGGAAAATTCTAATAGGTCTGAAACAATATTTTTTCATGAGCCATTCTAATAATTCTTCATTGGAGAAATTAATCGAGACATAATTATATTTGCATCATATATTGAGAATGGTGAATTTCTGAAAACATAACAACCTTTACAAGAAGCAACAGGGAATAGGGAGGCATTTTGAAGTAAATAAATTTCAATTGGTGCAATATCGTTTCGTTTCTATGTAGAACTCCACTTTATTATTATAAACAAAGATTATAGAGTAGAAAGATAGGAAACGCCCTCATATCGCTAGTGCTAAAAACCGACTACATTTTGGCCAGTGAAAACACATTTGACAATGAGATGGCGCTGAAAACGTATTGTCAATACAGAAATTATAATTGAGGGGCGCGAAATTCGAATTCTATTCCTTGTATTTAATTTCAATATTGACCTTGCTGAGACCAGAAAACAAACATCCTGAGCGACAAAACAAACGGATGGTTTTGTTTTGTGACCAGGATGTTAGTTTTCATCTGAACATTGTTTGGAATCAATTGGTATCAATGAAATACGCTGTTGGATGTGATAAATTTTTATTTGCAATCTATAAAAAATTTCCACAAATTTGAAATTATGAACAACGAAAAGAGCTTTGACTAGGACACAAGAGTATGGTTATCTGCTATAGGTACGTCAAAGGTATTTTTTCTGTGAAAACGTTTTGAATTGATAAACTTAGTTGAATTTGTACAATTCATATCAGAAATTTATATAAACCAATATTCAATTTACCGTCATAGGATACACATTTCCGTTACTTACATATTATTTACAAAATTTTCAGAACCACAATTGAAAAAAACCTTACAGAGGTATGCAAGACCTGTACTCAAGCCTGTCAGTATAATTTCTTCATGCTTTTTTATGATTTCTTCATAGTATGGTCTCTTTATAACACAATATACAAATTGATTAATAAATGAACAAAACACTCACAGAAGGTTTCATAAGACTTAGACTTTCCAAACAACAATTTGACAGTCACCCGATTCCCAAATCGAAATCCATAAAACTTTTGCATTTCTGAATATATTGAAGGCAATTGAGAATCATTGAAAGGACGTATAAAAGTCCTAAATGGGCCCTTCATGCAAGGTATGCTTCCTGCATACAACAATTTACGTGGATGAACAGTTCTCAATCGACTTGCAGTAAAATGTTCATTGCACAATCATGGTGTAGTCAGTAGTGTTTGCAGGCCTTTACGCCCTGAAAGTTTCATCGACTTCGTTGCACTGAAAATAAAAATCAATGAATGAACGAGTCACATGTTACCAGTTTTAATACTTACTTTCCCATATTCCTTAGTAAAATTCGTTTAATTTGATTCACAGTAGTTCACCGTACAATAATTTTCGAACGATATTTTGAGGATTTCGCCAAAAAATTAGACAAAATTTCAATAATCAGCAACTAGGAACGAGCTTGATAAACAAAAGGCGATACGAGAATCAAAACATTCAGAACCTCTTTGATCAAAATGGCCATCTGACATCTCACAAAATTTCATATGTCCCTCGAATTAATATTTTAACCAGTCTTAGGGCCTTAAAAACACATTTGAAACACAGATGACGCTAACATCAATTTAGTCGCTTCGTTTCCTATCTTTCTACTCTATAATCTTTGGTCAATTTCTAAAAGAATCTGATCCCATATCCCCAAAAAACTTGAAACAAAATAGAAGCAGTGATTACACCATAGTTTTAGACAATGACAGGTCATATGAGATAGATGACGATATTTTCTACAGATTAAGATATATTTTTCATGAAGACTCTTATTGGAACACCAAAATATTCTGCGTTCATCTATGTAAACGAACAAAAGTGTATTAAATATTTATTTAAAAAAATTGACACAAGAGGGCGTATCGCTTGATACTTTTGTCATCCAAGTTTTCTGATCACATAGACATTTGACACGAAAAACAATAACAGAAAACGTCATCTCGGTTGGAGGAAGATATAGACACAGATTACAGAAGCAAGTTTCTGTATTCTGTGAATATGGAATTCTATATCTTCTTGCTCAGTTCCAGTGTTGTCGAACTAACAGAAATTTCTAGACCTTATGGTTGTATTCTACTTTTCATTCGTAAGTTACTAAACTATAGCGTACGATCGATCTGTAAGTTTCAGATTGACAGATTCGTAAATAATGCAATTCTGGAAATGTTTCTGTCACTATCTCATTGACAGTGTCACTTTTGAACTACTTATCGTAAATAGTTACGGATTCCAGTAAGCTACAGACCACTAAAAACCGTCCAGAATTGCAATTCTCCTGTAAGCTTATGGAAAGTTACAGATTAGCTTACAGATGAAAGCAGAATAACACCATTAGTCTAGGCATTCTACGTCACAATAGTTTTAAACATTCACTAAGTTTTGAAGGGTCTATTTTTTTAACTGAATTTTGTGTCGAATCTTTCACGTAGTGCTAAAGATTTTCCTGAAAAATTCTACTCATGATAAAACATTGAGTCTCTACACAAAGTGTGGTATGCTGTTTGAACTGCCATCAAATCAGTTATCTAACGATGCATGGTCAGAAAATATTTTAGGGTACAAGGTTCATTCTCGAAAATCGCAACATGCAAATTTTCAACATAAAATTATGATTCTCCATAAACTTCCAATAGCAGTGAATCACCCTGTACATATTTTTATGCTATGACTGAAAATATTTTGTTTGCCTATGTTCTTGGTTGAATCGTATGAACTCATTAATAATTAATCAAATCATGAAAACGTAAGTGATGGTGGGGAGGTTCAGATTAAGACTCTTTGTTAGTTCTACGCTAGCAACATTGCAGGTGCAATCAATTTGAACCTGCGGACTTTAAAATATTCATACAACTCCATTTCCATGAGGAAAACACTCCAAGCAGACTTATTGATTGTAGTATCTTCCTCTCTCATCCTGTACTCATCCAAAGGCCGAACTGCGGGTGCCAATAACGGAGTGTACACTTTTTAGTACTCGAAGGTCCTTCAATACATCCTCCACAAGATATTTCCTGTCAGCGTTGCGAGAGGAGGTCAAAAGAGCCGATTTTTGCATAATAAGCGAGAGGATGAATAGTGATCCCAGCCAGGATTATTCCTAGCAATAAGCTGGATGCGGTTGAAATATCAGATTTAATATTCAGCTGCACCGTCTGAATGTAAAGCCGCTGTCGAAATTAGAATATTTTTCACCTTGTTAAGATGAGCAAAGATGGGGTGATCCAACACCTGAGGATCGTGATAAGAAATGATTCGATTAGAAATCAACATAAATTATTCCTAAGGGAAATTTCAGGTTGTTAAAACATTTGAACATTGAGTGAAGCTAATTGTGGCGAGCTTGGTCCCAGAAACTACAGCGTTATCATTTTGTTGAAATACCTATAACCTGTTATTTTGTAAGTTTGGACTGAAAAGGATGGATTGGCTTGAAGTGGTGATATTTGTTTTCTCGATCGCTCGTAAGAGCTAGGAACATAATTAAGTTGAGGTCTGAATTAACCGATTAATTTCGTTAAGGGTCAAAATTAGGCCGATAGTTCTGGAGTTTTAGAGATCTTTTTTTTCAAAATAATTATCGATTGAAATTCAATCTGGGAGGACTCTGCATCTTCTGGAACTATTTAGGGTTTTCACTCCCAGTCCACGAAACAGAATCAATTAAAAAATTGAAATAATTGATTTGCTGCTGCGAGAATTCTTGCAGTAATTTGTCAGGAGCAAATCGGATAGAAAAAAATTGTTGCCTGACAATGAACGGAAAATGGAACTTCAAAATGGTAACTTAAATCTAGAAGATTCTTTAAGAATTCGTAGACTCCGAAACGTTACGAAGTTACCATTTTAAAGTTCCATTTTTCGTTCATTGTCAGGCAACAATTTTTCTAATTTGCACCTGATATATTAGGGCAACAATTTACGTAGAAGCAAATCAATTATTACAATTTTTGCTTTTGTCTCAGAGACTGGGAGTGAAAAGCCTAAAGATTTTCAGAAAAAAATATAGATCCAATTTAATTGGAACCTATACTTCATGCACATTTATTTTAGCAGTCGGTTGACCATAAGATAATTTTCTCAAGTTTTTGTAACTAGAACGGAGTAAGGTTGGCATTCATGAAATGTCGTTAATGTCATAACACCGTTGCCACAACTATAATAATATAAATTTTTATTACGAAAATGCCGAAAGTGATTGAAAAAAAGAAACAGGGTTTCAGGAAGTGCTATTTAGTATTCAGGTCCGCTCATTCAAATAGTTATACCCTGATATTCTAAAATCCACGATACGTCAGACGGTAGCGAACATATTTATATAATTATGATTTTCGATCCGCAAACTCTGTTTTTAAAAAGAATTTTATTCTTTCAATTATAAATCACAATTTCGAAAAACTAAATGACTTTATAATTGGACAGAGCGGAAAGGAGTTACAAACAGAATGAATTCTAAAATGGAACTAAACTAGAATGTGTCTCTTTTCACATGGAAACCTTGGATTCTGGAAGAATCCGAGTCATCACTTTCTTCTCGCACTAACACTTTCCGCGAAGACGAAGCTGGCGTCAGCGTTCCAGTACGAGGAGCATCTCGTAATACTTTCCCCCTTAAGAGATAACGTCTCTGTTATCTGCTGGGTGGCCTTGGGTGATGTCTTCCATTTCTACGTGTATGATTTTCCTTGGACTGTAGATTAACTCGGAGATCCTTGTTTTGTTCTTTATAACGAAGATGATTCCAAGAATTGTGAAACAGCACAATATCACACTTGTAGACTGGTGAATGACCTGAGTTATTGGGTGTAGGTACATGGGCTGGTCTGAAAGTTTTTCTGCTTCTTGAAGGATTGAAGTTGGTTCTTTCAGATGCCTCAGGTGAAATTCAATTTTGTGGGTGGAGTTCAATGAAATTTTCGAAATGTTTTTGGCAGTTATTTCGAAAATCGGAACTGTGTCATCGTAGATGGATTCTTCAATAATAATTCGGCAGGTGGAACTTAGAAGGTTGATTCCCTGGATTGATTTCCTGAATAGAATTCCATGGCAGTCTTCTAGTACTGTTTTGTTCTTTTTAAAGAGGGTCAGGAGCTGGTGATTCTTCAGCGGGTGGATGATGTTGAAGTCGTTGTTCACTAGTGTTGTTTGGCATCGACCTGGGGTTGACAGAATGCATGCTTCCTTGGTAGGCTGTTGAAGGCAAAGCACCATCGAACTTCCCAATGTTGATTTGCATATTTCATTGGTCCAATATTCCTCGTTGTTGATTTTGATGGAATACGTCCTTGGCGGGATCACAGCAATATCTTGGGTATTGGGTACAGGGTAGATTCGGGAATATGAAGCAATTACTCGTTTGAGAATTGGGATTTTGAGAAGGAATGTGATAGTTTCCTCCGTTCCAATGACAGACATTTTTGCATATTCGATTATTTTGAAAAGATGAACATGATCAATTGGTGATAGTTGCTGTGTCTTATAAATTTTTTTCAAGATATGTCCCGATGGAATAAAGTTCTTCAACTTTAATGACTTCTAAATTTGGAATTTCTCTCATTGCAAAACTTATAGTCCTTTCTAGCATTAATAAAGTGTTCAAGAGTGCTTGGGACTGAAGCATTTGGTATTCTACAATGATTCGAAATCCTTCGGTAGATTCAATATTCTGGAATAATGCTTTAGTATGAATAATATTTTCGTTTAGCAGAGCCAAATCTTCTGAATATCTTTTTGACAAATGATTAGCAAAAGAAGTTAATTTATTTATCCTTTCGATTTCGGAAGATTTGCTGTTGTGAAGGCTTTCTAAATTTTCGTTAATAGTTTTCAGATCATCATCGTCTAGGTTACCTGTAATGAATTTAATACCTTTTCCGATGAAATTAGCCAAACCTCTTCTAACTTTTCTATTGACAAATTTTCGTAAGATTTGTTCGATTTGATCCAAATTCAAACTCAATTGGTGAAAAAGTCGACGGGGTAATTCATCGAATGTTTGATCTTTCTGAAGGTCATTAAAATTATCGTTCAACTGATCGAAATTGTCTTGCAAATTGGTAATATTTATGAAGAAAAGAAAATTATGGTAATGATCAAGAATTTTGGCATGACTCAAAGGTTCTTCAAAGTATCCATTACTTTTTATTTCGTGGACCTGAAGGGCCTGGTTTGTTTGGGTCTGAATCAGGAGGATCAGCAGTATCCTGAAAAGAACAAACGTTTTTTCTTAGTTTTTTGACTTTTTGTATGTGCGCTGTTGTTTCTCTTGATTTTGTAGTTAGACCACTTATTTTGTTTTGTTGTTGCTGTTCAACAATAATTTTTTCGAAGGGTGGATCCGTTTTTCTCGGTCTGTTTCGTTCGACGTAAACTTCTGCTTGCTCTAAATTTGGAGGGTCATTTCGCTTTTCGTTCAGCTTGTTTAATGTTTTCTGAGCTTTGTTTTTATTTCGTTCGTAAATATGGTCAAAAAATGGCAAAATTTCCTGTTTTCGTTTTTCGTTATACTGCTCATAAATAGTCATATTCAAATCAAATTCTGGTAATTTGTCGTATGGACCATAAAGTAAATGAAAAGGTGAATAACCAGTCGCTGAATGTATCGATTGATTATAAATTAATGTTGCTGTAATCATGAGATTAGCTGGATTTTCATTTGGGTTTTTCAATTTGAGAATTCTGAGTTTTTCCAAAATTGTTGAATGGAATCGTTCAATTGGAGAATTTGAGCTCGGATTGTTCACTGTTGTAAAATGTAGATTGATTTTGTTCAATTTACAATACTCTGTGAAAGTCTTGTTCTGAAATTCTCGTCCTTCGTCACAAACAATCTTTTGTGGAATATTGTGATGTGAAAAATAATGACGTAATTTATTGAGAATTGTTAAAGCAGTGCCGTCTTTTAAAAGGTATGATTGCGCGTATTTTGAAAATAAATCAATTATTGTTAAAAACTTCGAATTTTGAAAAGAAAATGTATCAATGTGGATTACTTCGAAAGGTCGCTTAGCTAGGAGGGGACCTGAAAATTTCAATTTATAAGGGTTTCTCTCGTATTTTGATTTAAGGCATAATTCGCATTTATTTATGATTTCTGTGATTTTATTCCTCATTTTTGGCCAATAGTATTTTTTCGATAATTGATTAAATGTTTCTGAAATACCATTATGGTTTTTATCATGATATTCTGAAATGATTTCGACTTGATTCTCTTCACAAGGTACATCTAATAAAAGGGTGTTGCTTATATAAAGTTTCACGGAGTAATTGAAGGATTCTTTGCAAAATCTGATGAAAGGGAGTCGTAATTTATTATCTCTGAAAAATATTCCGTAAGATTCATTCGGTCTAAAAATTTCTTCGAAAAAAGTTGAAAAATCATTTTCCATGAAATTTTGTCTTATTGTTATGTTGTAAGTATTTTTCTGAAAATTTTTTGTGAATTTTAAATTGTATTGTTCGCCAATATTTAGAATAATTCTATTCGGATATATATTCACAGAAGATTCCGTGATTGGAATAACTTTTCCATTGTCTTCTTGAGTTGAATGAATGGTGGCATTAGAATCATTATTATTTGCTTCATGTTGATGATTGGGATCATCGTTATTTTGACGATTGTCTGGGGGGTTCAAAATATTTTCAAGTTCTTCATCACTAAGTACCGGAAGATCATTAATATTAGGTAAAATTGAGGAAACTTCTATATTTAGGTCATTTTCTGATAATAAAGAGTCTTCATTTTCTCTGTTATTGATTTCAATTCGCGATAGGGCATCCGCAACTTTATTTTCTTTTCCTTTTTTATGAATTATGTTGAAATCAAATTCATCAAGTTTCAATTTCCATCTTATGAGCCTGGAATTAGGTTCTTTTATTTTATAAAGCCAAACAAGGGGATTATGATCAGTTTCTATTATGAAATTTTGTCCGTAGAGGTATGGTCGAAAATGTTTTGTTGAATCTAAAATTGAGAGGAGTTCTTTTTCTATGGTTGAATAATTTTTTTCGGCTGAATTTAGGGTTCTTGAATAATAGGCAACTGGGCGGTTGTCTTGTGATAATACACTTCCAATTGCAACATTTGAAGCATCTGTTGTTAATTTAAATGTTTTTTCAAAATCTGGATAAGCTAATATCGGAGCATTTGTCAATAATTCTTTACATAATTGAAAAGCATTTACATAGTCGGGATCATCAATTTTAATTTTCGCTCTTTTCTTAAGGCATTTGGTCATGGGAGAAACTATGTGAGCAAAATTTTGAATGAATCGTCTGTAATAACCTATTAATCCTAAAAATGATTTGATTTCCTTCACTGTGCGTGGAATAGGGTACTTTTCAACAGCTTTCAGTTTAGAGGGATTCGGAGATATTCCGTCAGGAGTTATTAAGTGTCCTAAGAATTCGACATTTTTACTCAAAAATTCACATTTGTCAAGTTCAATTTTGAGGTTGAATTCTCTAATTTTTTCAAAAATTGATTTCAAATGGCAAATATGTTCTTGTAACGATTTTGAAAATACGACAATGCCATCCATGTAAACGAAACAAAACTTATGAAGATATTCTTTAAGTACATTGACCATTACGCGTTGAAATGTACTGGGTCCATTTTTCAATCCGTAGGGCATACGAAGATATTCGTAGTGACCATTATTCACGGTGAATGCAGTTTTTTCTATTGATTCCTCGTCCATTTCGATTTGGTGAAAGGCTTTTGCCATATCGAGTGTCGAAAAATAGCAACTTTTTCCTAAATTATCCAAAATTTTTTCTATTCGCGGGAGCGGATATTTATCCTCAATGGTTTTTTCATTTAAACGGCGATAATCAATGACCATACGATATTTCTTTTGGCCGGAAGCATCTTTCTTTTTGTCTACAATCCAAACTGGAGCACTGTAGGGTGAAATAGATGGACGAATGATATTATCATCTAAAAGTTTTTGAATTTGTTCTTGAATAATCTTTTTCATGCTGTGAGGGTGTCTGAAAGATTTAACGTGAACGGGTTCTTCATCTTTCGTTCTTATTTTATGCTTGACAGTATTGCTAAAAGAGAGATCGCAGTTTTCGTTATAGAAAATATTTTTGAATTTACTACAAAGTTTCAAAATTTCTCGTTTTTCTTCAGAATTCATGTGTTGCGTACGAATATTTTTTGAAAGTTTTAATTTAGAATTTTCAATTTGAGGAGCACATATTTCTGTTTCAGATATTGATTTCACGGGTATTCTTTCCGAAAAGTTAATCTCTAAATTCCCGTTAATTGATTCTGAAATAGGAATTAGGCAAATACCATTTTTTGCTCGTGCTATACATTCTGGTGTTGAGAATTTTTTAAAATTAATTTCGGGTAGTAAAACGTCACCATTTTCTAGGGATACTGGAATTTTTACAAATGTTCTTGCTATAGTTTTATTTGGTTTAAGTTTATTCGTGGAGTACTCGAGGTTAAAAGGTATTTTCAAATTTTTCATTTCCAAAATGTGGTTTTGATAGTCAATCTTTGCACCTAATTTTTGCAAATCGGATGTTCCTAATAAAGCATCGAAATTTTTATGCCAGTCGACAACATGTAAATGAATATTGTCGAGGATTCCTAATTCGTAAAACAGTGGAATATTGATGTTATCATCAGTGTTAATTGTATTTCCTAATCCGGACACACTGAATTTTTCTTTGAACAAAAATTGGAAAAATTTCTCAAATGCTGGTTTTCTATTAATGACTGAATTTGTGGCACCCGAGTCTATTAAAATTTTCAAATTTATTTTTGGAAGATAAATGTAAGGAAGTTTTGATTTTATTTTCAAGGAATTGAGATCTAAGTTCCTGGGGTTTCTGGAGGAGCTTCTTGAAAATTTTCATCCATTTCGTAATAATAATTCTCATCTTCTTCGGAAAAATTCATAACATTTTCTTCAGAATGTTCGGGTTCGTAAGATTCAGCTTCATGATCGATTACATCATCGGGTTTGAATTGTACGTTGAATAATTGTTTTTGTGGGAATTTCGAATTTCTGGTAGAAATCGACATAGGCGTCGGTTTTGTATTTCTGGTCGAAATTGACATTGGTGTCGGTTCTGGATTCGATTTATAGATACTTGACCCTGGTTTAGTACCAAAAACTTCTTGATTTGTGAAAAATTTCTGATTATTTCTCAAAGGTTGATTATTTGGAAAAACAATGTTTGGTAAGTTTTGATTAGAGTTGCTATTGGAAAATCTTGTTGGTAAATTTTGATTGAAACTGTTATTAGAAAATCTAGGTAAATGATCATTATAATTTTGATTCTGTTTGAAATGAGGTTGTGCCAAAGGCTTCTTGGTTTCTTGGGATTTACGAAGAAATTCGGAATATTCCCATTCTTGTTTCCTGTTGTCATAAAATTTACATTTATTGATGCATTCTTCTAAGCTCTTCAAATCGAAATTGCTTATATAGGATCTATAAGGTTCGAGTAATCCTGCTTGGAATGTTTTTAGTGACAATTTCTCTGCTTCGCATTTTTTATAAGTTATTAGATTTTGGTCTTGTATATTCAAAGAGAGGTGTTGTAAGAGATCACTCAGAGTTTTTGAAATTCGGCAATAATAATCTAAATAATTTTCGTGTCTTTTTTGGACGCATTGTGAAACCGCAGCAATTAATAGTTCTTCGTTCCTTTGATCTCCGTATCTCTGAAGGAGAGCACGTCTGATCGAAGGCCAATCCGTCGCATTTTGGAAAGAGATGAAGTCTCGTGCTTCATTTAAGATTTTCGAACGGATCGAAAAATTCAAGCAAAATTCGAGATCGGTTGTTAGTCTGCCACGTAAATGTAAGACTAAATTATCTACCTCGTTTATGAAAATTGATAAATTTTTACCCGGTGAAAATTCTGGAATAGAATTAAGTAATAATTGGATGTCTTGTCTAGACATAGGGTCGGCTACTGTTGGGAGTGTTGGGGTGTTAGAAGAGTTTTGATTCATTTCGTTATTGAAATTTCTAATAGGATACGGCCGAAATCGATTATTCCTAAGTAAACGTTCTTGAATATTATGAGAATTCAAAGATTCTAAAATTTCTGGCTCTTCAGCAATTATCTCTAATTGATGAGATGAGTCTGTCATCGAAATAAAGAATACTGGTGATATAGGAAATGTGGTGGAAAATAGGACTTACACCAAGATTTGCATCCTAGGGTGGAACGTCCTTCCTTCTGGTCGAAGTGGGTTGGTGAAGTTTGGAATTTCGCACTAAGAGTTAAAACTCAACGGGGTTCCTCGAACAGTTTGTGTTCACTAGTGGAAACTATTTTCAGTTAGTTCGTTTCTTGAAAAAACCGAAAACCGTTGCGAAATCCTGTTCGCAGCGCCAATTATGATTTTCGATCCGCAAACTCTGTTTTTAAAAAGAATTTTATTCTTTCAATTATAAATCACAATTTCGAAAAACTAAATGACTTTATAATTGGACAGAGCGGAAAGGAGTTACAAACAGAATGAATTCTAAAATGGAACTAAACTAGAATGTGTCTCTTTTCACATGGAAACCTTGGATTCTGGAAGAATCCGAGTCATCACTTTCTTCTCGCACTAACACTTTCCGCGAAGACGAAGCTGGCGTCAGCGTTCCAGTACGAGGAGCATCTCGTAATAATATAATGTTTCATCTGAATCTAAACGACTTATATTTTAGCTGAATATTTCCACAATCAGAAAGATTGTAAATGAAGAGGATGACAAAGAATTCCCTTCTATTGGGAGATCCAAAAAAGTGCTGGCATTTGAGAATTTTATGTTTGAGTGAATTAATGCGAAAAGTTTACTACAGGAGTTTCGATAAATGTCATCGTAGAATGAGTTCCCGAATAGCTATTTATGTAACAAGTACATAAATTAGGTCTTTATGGACGAGTCCAAAAGTTTATGGCAGAGCGAGCAAAGCGAGCGAGGCCAATAACTTGGGCAAGTCCATAAAGCCTAATTATGTACGAGTTGCATACAAAGCTTTATGTTCGACTGCAATGCAGAAATTGTATTTTCCAAAATGGCTTATTACTGAAAAACATTAAGTGTGCTTTTGATTTTCCTACCTTAGTAACCGGCGACCTTAGCAACCTCAGTAAACACAGTTGTTTACTTCCTTAATTCTGTGACAAACGTCATAATAATCCAAAAAATGGATAGTGGTGGAGAAGAAAACGTAGAAAATTTAGCCGTAAGCGACAAAGAATCTTTCTTACCCACTAAATATGAAAGTGCTTATGAAAATATGTATGCGGCCTATAACAAGTGTTGTAAAACGAAGGAAATTGTAAAATCAACAGAAGACAGTATTCTGGCTTATTCAATAGTGAATTGAAAGCTCACAGTTTCTTCGCTATGGACTACATAGATGAATCAGAAAGTACTAAAATAAGTTTTGCCACCAGAATATTGGGCCAGGAAGTAGTTGATCAAGAGTATTGCAGATCGAAAACTGTGCTTCCACATCGAGCTCGATTTCGTCAGGCGCATGCATTTTTATGATAACAAAGAATGTGTTTTTAATATTCACTACCACACTAATGCTTAGAATAGTAATTCATAATTTTGTTTTAAGGTCGAAGTTCAATTCTTCTTCCTTGAATAAAGTGTTATTCGCATCTAGTATATTTACTTGACAGAATGATAGTGACAGTTGAGTCCAATAAAGTGGTGTCCAATAAAGTAGTCAATTATGGACACTAAACGAATTCATAAATGAAGTGTTTATGATGCGGTCGAACATAAAATTGATTTCTCTATTTTTCATTTGACTTGTCCTATACATTGTAAATGGCTTAAGGTACCAATAAATACCTAATTAGTATTATAGTATTATATCAATGTATTAGGATGAACATCCACAAATACGCGCCAGTTATCCTGTTAATTGTTTATTCATTAGAATTTTTTGTTCAACGGTGAAGTTCATCTTGACTTGAAACTTCCTTTAATTCTTTTTAGGTACTTATATTGATGCAAGATGATTTTTGTTGAAGAATTTAACATTCTTGTAATTATCTGTTAATTCCTTCGGGGACTAACCATTCCCAACCACTGCGTCATATGCATTCCATCTTCGGGTTAATATTTTTGAAATCTACAACTGATGTAACGTATTCAAACTTTATCCAAAGAAAATAACGAACATTAACTCTCCTCAAGCCAGGGCATATTATGATATTATACTGATCTCTTGTATTTTCCATACAAAAAACTGGATTTGGTATGCCTTCAATCAGTTTGTATAAACTTCAATAATGTTCGTCATATATTTCCCGAAGAGATTCGACATTGTGATAAAATACGTAATAACAGAAATTTTTACGTAGAACGGGCAACATAGCGTTGACTTAAAACCCAAAAATTTTCTGACAAGCGTCATAACCCCACATTTTCGTACTATACAGAGTGAAATGTGTGGGAGGGGAGGGGAGAAATCAAGATATTTCACTAACACATCGGGTGTGCCTCAGTGTTCCCACCTGGGTCCGTTAATCTTTATTATTTACCTATATAAATGATATCTCCTCCTGTTTCTGTACTGCTGATTTTTTAATTTATGCGGATAACCTCAAGATATTCCTAAAGATAGCAGCAAAATTTATGATACGAGTTTTTTATATAAGGTTCTGAATGTCATCTTTCCGGCATCCTCTATTCTGTAGCTATTGCTCTTTAGCGTTCCCGAGAGAAGATTGAGATCAAGGGAAACATTTGCTGTACCTACCTTTCCGTAGTTTGAACGTAACTCGAAATTCGCCAATTTGTGGATTTATGAAAAGGTTTAACTCGGAGTTTAGCGATGCTGATACCTTTGATACGTCTATTTCTCAATTAGAAAATCTGCTAAAACAAAAGCTCTCATATTTGGCTGACAGGACACAGTATGTATCTATAAATAATAAAACGTGCTATTTTTGCTTTATATTAACAATCTTAGTTTGGGCTCCGGCTTGGACTCCATACTTTTTGCTGATGACACAACAATTCTTGTTAAAAACACCGAGAAAAAAACCGTATATGAACAAATTAACACGGCTAAAGGGTCAGCATTAACATGGTTTGGTAAAAATGGTCTAAGCCTAAATGAAACGAAAACTAAAACAATAATGTTCACTCATAAAAAAATAGGCGAGCAGGAAAGTTCAATGTTTCTGGGTTTTTGCTTGGATCCAATCTTGTCGTGGGAGAGTCATGTTGCCTTTATAGCTGCAAAACTTTCAAAAAGCATTTTCGTAATAAGGTCCTTACGAAACGAATTACCAAGGCAGTCATTATTAACAGCATGTTACTCAATATTTCTGTCCCATTGTAGATATGGAATTCTTGCATGGGGTCACTCCCCGCATTCCAGCAGGATATTTGGGTTGCAAAGGAAGGTTCTGCGTGTCATTTTTGGAATGGGTTATAGGGAAGATGTATTTGTCAAAAATAATCTGTTCACAATTCCATCCTTGTACATATTGTATATATATACATGCCTAAAATATGTAAGGGAGAACACCGAGGCCATCCCAAAACTCTTCGGAAGTGAAGAAACCCCAGGAAACTGCAACCAAAGTGGTCAAAGACACGGAGAATCCAGAGAAAAAGAAGGAAAAGTCAAAAACCGTCAAAAAAGCCGAAACCAGGAAAGGAATTTCTGGAATCACTGAGGAACTAGATAAGTTCACGAAAAACCTCCTCAGCACGATGATGCACAATCTGGAGAAAGAGATTGAGAAGAAGATGCAGCAAATTATTAAGAATATTTAATGGCTGATACGACGATAAAGAACAATCTCATAATTGTCTCTTGGAACGTCGAAGGATTGAGAGCCCGCAGATCAGAATTCGAAGAACTGATTGAAGAGAAGAGACCGGATGTCATAGCTCTCCAAGAAACAAGACTTAACGCCAACGTTCGGATAGCATTTCCCAATTACGATATCTACAGAAATGATAGACCTAACAGCACAGGTGGCGTTGCTATACTGGCTAGAAAGAATATGGATCACCATTTCGACCAAATATTCAATGGACAAGAAGTAGAAGCAATATCGATTATTGTGAATACTAATCGAGGACAAGTGAAGATTATTTCAACTTATAAATCACCGGATAAGGACATGCTGGAAGAGGATCTAAAAATGCTACTAGAAGGAAGACACCCTAAAATCATAATTGGTGATCTTAACTGCAAATCGCAGGAATGGAATAGTAGAGTGGAAAATACCAACGGGAGAAGACTGAAGATTTATGCTGAAAAACTTGATGCAGTTGTAATAGGACCTGATATACCGACCTACATACCAAGAGTAAATGGACTACCTGATGTACTGGACATTGTCGTAATGAAAGACATCACTGAAGAAATCAGCATTGATACAATAGAAGACGGAACTTCAGACCACAATCCCATAGAATTCATAGTGGGACATGGCCCAAGAAACGAAGAAGAGACACAAACCAAGGATCGCACAGACTGGGAGAAATATAAGAATTTACTTCAGGAGAAAATCACGGAAATTCCCCAAATAAACACCCGGGATGAATTAGATGAAGCAGTTGAAAAATTGGAAAATCAAATAAAAGAAGCCTATGAAGAAAGCACCAAGAGAATAAGGAAACCAATTCCGAAACATTCACACGGAGATACGCCAAGGGATATAAAGGAACTTATAAAAAAGAACAGAAGACTCAGAAAAATCTACAGAACAACAAAAAGAGAAGAAGACAAGAAGAAACTGAATAAGCATAGCCAGATATTGAAAAATGCTTTAACAGAACTGCGTAATAGCAGATGGCACCAGAGATTAAGGGAACTGAATACAATAGATCACTCGGCTTGGAAAATGCAAAAACGCTTACGACGAGAACGGACAGTTATACCTCCACTGCATGGAGCAAACGGAATGGTATATACGAGACTTGAGAAAGCCGAAGCACTGGCCGACTCAATTGAGAGAGAAGCCAGAATAAATTACAGAAATGATGATGACAATGAAGATCTAGAAGAAGAAGTGGAGGCAAACGAAGAACTGATGATGGAACCACCGGAAACCGAAACCATTCCAAAACCGGCTTCACCAACAGAAATCAAAGAGATCATAATGAAATTGAAAAACAGGAAAGCGCCGGGAGAAGATAAGATAACGAATTATATGTTGAAGAAATTGCCTAGAAAAGGAATAGCAGCCTTGACGAATATAACAAACGGAGTGATGAGGACCGAATACTACCCAAAGAGATGGAAAACTGCAGAAATGATAGTTTTCAACAAGCCTGGAAAGGAACGGAAATTTCCTCAAAATTATAGACCAATCAGCCTACTATCAGCACTAGGAAAAACCGTCGAGAGGGTTATCGCTAAAAGGCTGAATGAGGAAACAGAAATGTTGAAGATAATTCCACCTGAACAATTTGGATTTCGACGAGAACATTCGACTGAACTCCAATTACTACGGCTCATAGAATACGTCACCGAAGGAATGCAGACCAAACAGGCCACAGGATTAGTTCTGATGGATATCGAGAGAGCTTTTGATAGAGTATGGCACGAAGGCCTAATCTACAAGATGAAAAAAGCAGGATATTCGACCAAGCTGTGCAAGATTGTAAGGAACTATCTGAGGAATAGAAACTTTTATGTGAAAATAGATGGAGCAACCTCTCAAACCAGACAATTAGAAGCGGGAGTGCCTCAAGGATCGGTACTTGGACCTCTGCTTTACGTAATATACGTCTATGATATCCCGAAGAATGCTAGAAATATGCTCACCTTGTACGCAGATGACACAGGAATAGCGTTCAGACATCGACGCCCAGAGATCATACACCGGAGACTGCAGGAAGCCATAGATGAATTACTCAAATGGTGCATCAAATGGAAAATACAAATCAATGGAAGAAAGACTCAAGCAATATTACTGCAAAAGAGAAGATTGAGGATGGAAGAAAACCTTGAAGTTGATGGAGAAGAGATTGAATGGAAAAATGAAGCAACATACCTAGGAGTGACGCTTGATAGAGGACTTACATGGAAAAACCACATGAAATGTGCAGTTGATAAAACAAAAGCCGCAATGAGTAAACTTTATCCACTCATAGGCAGAAGAAGTCATATGAATAAGAACATCAAGTTGACGATGATTAAAACAATTGCGCGACCACAACTCACATATGGTTCGGCGGCATGGGGCTTCGCAGCCAAGACCCACATCAAGAAAATACAGGCCACTGAGAATAAACTCCTTAGAATGGCGATGGACGTACCCTGGTTTGTTAGGAACAAACAAATCTACAAGGACTTGGAATGGGAACCAGTTACAGAATTTATGAAGAGAAAGGCGGAAAGGATATTCGACAAAGCCAAACAACATCCAAATGAGGAACTACGAAGATTGATCGACTACGATCCAACGGAAGAAGCTAGAAGGTCAAGAACCTACCACCGAAGACCCAGAGATCAGTTAAGGATTTAAATGTAACCAAAGAAGAGCTTAACCTATAAAAGCTATAGGCAGCATACAAATATCAACACGACTACGATCGTGTGAGAGTCCAGAAACCATAAGAGTCAACTGGTTAATAGGCAAAATGCCCGGAACCTATGAAGAAGCAGTTAAGGGTTTTTAGTGGGTCTCGAGCTCAGAGAGTGAGAATCCCCACACTGTTCCCCCTCAGGAGAGGGTGTGTTCGTCTGTTTGCAGATTTTCCCCCTGCTACACAAAAAAAAAAAAAAAAAAAAAAAAAAAAGGGAGAACCTTGGTTCATATACAAGAAATAATGATATACATGATCATAATACCAGGCAAAATTTACATAAAAACATACAAAAATTAAGACTGAGTCATAGTCGATACGGAGTAAACTATTACGGACCCTTATTTTATAATGTCTTGCCTGGCAATGTGCAGCTTCTAGACAGCAAAACATTTCTTAAAACAATTGAATTCATGTGGTTGTGCCTAAGGGTCAAGATTATTAATATTATTAGTGTCTTGTCAAATTTTATTTTATTTATGTTAAGTTGTGTAGTATATCTCTGTAATTTTAGACTACAGCAACTGTGATACTAAATTAATAGTGGTAATAATTATAATGACGTGTGCAAACAAATGTATATTTGTAATAGCATGAAATATATTGAATTGAAAAATTGAATGGTTAGCAGAAAGGCGTAGTTTCGCCTTTTATGAAAATTCCTAAACAACGTTTAATTCTTCGAGTGCTGTGAGGAGTGGTTGTTGCCCCTCAATATTGCAAAGTGCTCCACATCGGCAGGAGAAATCCTTAGACTAGTCGTCCATTGGGACCGGAAAGCAACGAACTGCGATTCAATCCGATTTCGTGCAGGATAAGATGGCTCTTTCGCACGGTGTAGTAGATTCAAATGAAGAATTGGCTTTAGAATTATCACCTTTTGATTCGTCGACGTAGGCATAGGCAATATCGACGAAGGCGAGAAATGTAGGTGAATCATATATTCTCAAAAAGAAATGAGTTTGATGAATATGCTCATTTTTGGCATGATCTGAAAGAGGACGATAACCATCACTTCTCTTATTTCCGAATGAAAAAGGAAACAATTCAATACGTTCTTGAAAAAATTCAATGTGCGTAGATTTTTGAATCATGCGCATTATATTATGACGTGGGCACACGTCACGTCAGAGTAATCTGTAGGCATCTTTACTTATCGTTCAAATATTCCGGAAACACCCCATATTCTGGTAGTCTTTCACCTTTTGCGCCTTATACGGATGGAGAGAAAGTCCCGTGGTATAAACTCATCTTAAGAGTTGAACCGTTAATTATTTTGTCGCGAAATATCAACCAACCGCGTCTGTGCAACGGCAGCGACTTGATGTGAAAAAATCACATTGTTGATTTTCTTGGTTAAGACTCGATCAATATTGTCCTATTTGTTCAGAAAAATATGAAGAGCCACCAACAGGAGAATGTATCAAGTGTTGTGTTCACCAAGAATTGAGACACGAACAATAATGCACTGCTTGTAAAAAGGCGCTTCTGTATTGACAATAAACAGCATTTCTTTAATATTGTAACATATTGATGACATTATGTTGTAATTTATTTTGATTGTGTGGTTCACAAAGCACTGCGTTCACTTACCCCGTGAGGGTGCGCACACTTACCCGCAATACGGGGCATGTGAACGCACTCCGACTTTCTCTACTAAATTCTTTTTGCGGAAAGAAAACGTTTTTGTTTGTTTGCTTTTTGATGTTTTTTTATAGATTAGAAAACCCTCTATCTTATGAATATGTTTTAATTTTCCTAGCTTCAACATTTGAAACAGGGTATGGCTTGAAAGGCAAAAGTGCGCACAGTTGCCCCGAATGACTCTATATTGTATATATATATAATGCATTCAGATCAAAACATAATTAGGTAATCATAAAGGAGCAGCCGTTCTAATACCTCGCATTCCCTTGATTCGAACCGACACGCCAATCGAGTTTAAACACTCCCAATTTCGAGTGTGACTGCCATTCGCAATGACAATAAATAAATCGAAAATACAGTCTTTGATTGGTTTCGACATTAAACTCGAAAATCTATGCTCTTCGCACGGTAAAAATTATATAGACAACAAAACAAAAAAAATATTGTTTATAAAAAGGCAGTGTTCATCTTAATTGAAAAATGTATTTAATATTATAGAGTCAATCGGGGTAACTGAGCGCAGAGGGTAAGTGTGCGCAGTGCGTATATCTAGACTATGCAATGTATGAAAATGAAAGAGAGGTTCATTTGGGTGAAGCAAGGGCGCAGAATCGCCAAATTAGTTCTTTATAGGAATGCGCCGTGCGACGTTTTATTAACTTTTTATTTGCAATCAATCAAATTCTCTAGTTTTCTTGTTAATTTTTAGCATCTCTGCAAATTCTGCCAGGTCCGACAGTGTTAAACAATATTTTATTCGATCATGCGCATATTAATCTAAATATAATAATAATTCGTCAACTATAGTTGACGAAATATATAGAGCTTTAATACAATTTGACTCTCATTGGAATTTTGCCCTGAAAAATAGTCGAAACACCCTTAATTTAAATCAATAATTTTCCAAACGACTAGTATCCTATAACTTCAATTAATCTAAATATATAATAAAAAATTTTGGGTTCTCTTAGCTGCTCAACTCTATAAGAACGTTAATTCAAATTTTGGCTTACTGGGGAAAGTGTGCGCGGGTAAGTGTGCGCATAGATTCATTATATGGGCATTTGTTCAGTGAGAAATAAATTATGAAATTGTTGATTTTCTTGGTTGAGACTCGATCAATATTGTCCTATTTGTTCAGAAAAATATAAAGAGCCACCAACAGGGGAATGTATCAAGTGTTGTGTTCACCAGGAATGGTGGCACGAACAATAATGTTGTTGTGAAAATTCGCTTCTGTGTTGACAATAAACAACATTTCTCTAATATTGTAACATTTTGATGACATTATTTTGTAATTTGTTTTGATTGTGTGGTTCACTAAGCACTGCGTTCACTTACCCCGTGAGGGTGCGCACACTTAACCGCAATACGGAGGGCATGTGAACGCACTCCGACTATTAAATTTTTTTTTGCGGAAAGAAAACGTTTTTGTTTGTTTGCTTTTTGATGTTTTTTCATAGATTGGAAAATTCTCTATCTTATGAAAATGTTTTAATTTTACTAGCTTCAACATTTGAAACAGGGAATGGCTTGAAACGCAAAAGTGCGCACAGTTGCCCCGAATGACTCTATGTATAAATATGTACTCAGTTAACTTTTCAATAAAAATTTTGAAATGAAAATTTATTATGGGATTATTTTGACCTCAAGTTCCTCCAAAACTTTCCTGAATACGTAAGAGCCGTTTGATGAAGATGATCTTGAATCCATAGAATGTAATTCTGTCATTTCACTTGCATGATGATTGTAATTTGTGGAAATGAATGAATTTAAATATTTGAGATGTTTGTTTTGGTGAAAATATATTTAAAAACGCCAACACAGAAATTATATTCCCACAATTACAACCAACGCAACAAAACCGCCCGAAAACTTATTCTTCAGGTCTAATTTCACTAACAAATAGCGAAATTTGAAATACTTGTCGAACAATTTAATTATTTATTCCTTTCAATGATGCTTGCAAAATTCCAACCCAAATCACCACTTTTCATTATCATTTCTTAAAGATTGCAACAATTTATGGTTGTATTCTGCTTTTCATCTGTAAGTTACGAATCTGTAGCGCACGATCGATTTGTCTGTGTCCGGTTGACAGATTCGTAAATAATGCAATTCTGGAAATGTTCCTGTAACTATCTTATTTACAGTGTTAGTTTTGAACTACTTATCGTGAATAGATACGGATTCCTGTAATCTACAGATCACTAAAAACGTCCAGAAATGCATAATTTTCCAGTAAGCTAAGTAATGGCACATGCAATTGTATTTTCGATATAGGTACCTTGAAACAAAAACACATCTTTATGATACACTGATATCATATCGAACCTACTATAGTTTATGTTTCTCACCAGAATAATTATTCTCGATATAAAATATCCTTGTATAATGCCTTTTCCAATTCTTTCATTAGACAGAGATATTGAGCCGGCGAAATCTACAAAATATTGAAAAACTGAAGACTGAAAAAAATTCAGGCGAAAGTGTTAAAAGGATATGACAATCCGTCTGGTATGTTGTAAGGCGGTTTACAAACTGACTGAAAATTTCAGACCGATTGTAAAACGATCTGTAGCTTGAAAACGTTCGCCAGTTTACAAAATGACTAGTCAGTTTGCGAACTGAAGGATTTGAGTATCCGCGACTGCTACATAAACACTTGCTGATGTGACTCGTCTAATTTCCCTTGGATCGTTTTTATCATAATTTCTAAAATGAACGATGAAAGGGAATATATTAAAGAACAAACTTCAAACGGTTTTTTACTCGAATAGAACCTCTAATCGAAATATCAGGGGTCAAGTTTCAGGTTAGGAAAGAAACGGGATCGTTAAACGTTGCGGGTGAACAGTGCTATTTTAAAAAGCGACGGTGCCACGATGATAATAATTTATAAAAGGCGTAATAGTTATTTAATCAACTAGGTTATTAATGAAAGCGATCAATGATTGAGATCATTAATCGCTCAATTAATAAACGAGTTGATTACAAGATTTTTCCGTCGACCACATTTTGAATTGAATGTGAATTCTTGATTGCAAAAATTTTCTATCGATACCTAGTCAAATTTGACACCTTTTAAATTTTCTATGTTCATATCGGAATGTTGATATTTATTCGGCCGATCGAACATTTCGAGAAGTTCATAGAGGGCATATTCGAGTAGTGACATTGTGAGTAAATCACATTGATATCGTTCCCTATAATATCTGTTAATGAATGTGTGGAGCTGGTGGAAGCTGGAGTTGTAGTACATAGATAAATTGATTACTCTCTTACCATCATAATTCTTCTGCAACCTCCACAATTCATCTTTTCTCAATTCACCCGCTAGGTTCTACGAAAATCAATGCGACATACAAATAAAATAATTATTTGGGAAGCTGCTGACAGGGTCGTGACACTCTCTTACCCCCACTCCAAATCGCATTTTTAGTTCTAATCGCATCGATAAAATGACTCTGTAGACGCAAATATTACAATATTTGATCTATAGATAACTCTGTTGATCGTTTAAACCTACAGTGAAAAAATATCACCCTGTAGATCTTCTATCGAAATTGCCATGTCACGTGGTGAGAACTCTAAAATGTAATATCTATGCCAAATTTCAGTTGAATATCTTGTGAAGTGTAGATACTATGAGAAAAAAACTTGAAAAAAATTCAAACTTCAACACTGTGTATCTCGAAAACGAAACGTTTGCGACGCCATGTTTATGGGACTTTTTATTCTTAAACTCACTTAAGGAATCTCCCCTTTTCGTTTGTACGTTCAATTTAGGAACACCCTGTATATGATTCTGTTATCTGTGGCTGCTGAATACTTCTATGTTCGATTACCCATGACAATAATGCGTTTGCACCAAAAACACTTAGTGTTAAGTGTCCCTTAAAATGAACCCTTAAATTAAATTACGTTGCACCAACTGTTAAGTGACATTCAAATGGCTAAAGCTAGCCTTAAATTTAAGCGCTCCTGTAATGACCACTTAGGTATTCAAGGGCCGGAATCTAACCTAAAATAATTTGTTGATCACTGATTTTGACAAATGCTGTCGTGGGGCACACAAGCTCTTCTCTCCATTGATTCGCATGCTGTTTTGGTCGAGTATTGTGTTTTGTACATGTTTTTGGAAAAAAATGTTTTTCCCTACGTTAGATTAGAGTGATTAGACTATAACTTTCTAAGAAATGCCTCTTTACACTGATAATAAAAAGCTTTGTGTGCCCCACGGCAATGAAGGGTCAGCTGATTTTGACAAATCGTTAGAGTACCCTATATAATAGTTTACTTGACACTGACTGTTAGGTTAATGAAATGACAACGATCATCTTCAACCGGCCAACCAATGGAAAGGCTTTATTGGACTAGAATGAAGTTTCACCAAAATAAAAAACTGAAATATCACTAGATGTGAAAACTTAAGGGCCCCTTACTTAAGTCTCTGTTAAGCCGCAGTCGTGCAACTGGAAATAAAATTAAGCGTCCATTAACTTTAAGCTACGCTCAGTTAAGTACTCATTTTAAAGGGGATTGGTGCAAACGGGCCTAAGACCCGTTTGCACCTAGGGTTATGTGTCCCTTAAAATGAACCCTTAACTTAAATTACGTTGCACCAACTGCTAAGTGACATTTAAATGGCTAAAGCTAGCCTTAAATTTAAGCGCTTCTGTAATGACCACTAAGGTATTTAAGGGCGGGATTCTAACCTAAAATAATTTGTTGAACTGGCTGCAGAACTTCCCAGTTTTGATGGATTTTGAAAATTGAATGAATTCATTACTGAATACCAAGCCTTTTCTTTTGCTTTTATTGTAATGCCATCAGTCTTTTCTAATTTTCAATTTGGTGTCACAAATCATACTATAGTTAGCAATAAACTCTTTTCTTCTGTTGAGAAGTTGAGTGCCCTTCGTAAATTACCAGCACTTGCTTGGCAATCATTCATCGTATTCGTTTCGTACTAACAAGGACAATAACGACATTTTCTTCACGTTCCTCTTCAACAATAATAAAACGGATTCACACAAGACCTTACAAAGAAAGTGCATGGGCGCCCGCAGGGGGGGTGACAGGGGGGGCCACGGCCCCCCCTGAGGTTCTGATAGACACCGTTAGAGAAATTTTTGTTTCAGTAAAACTAATCGTAGATGATATTTTGCCCCCCCTGAGAAAAATTTCTGCGGGCGCCCATGAGAAAGTGTCGTACTTATATTTAGGTACCCTTTATTTGACAATATCCTTATCATTATTACTAATAATACTAATTCAACAACAAAAAGTTTTTACTCTTTGATAATAATATACTTGAAACTGACTGACAGGACAATTAAGTTAGGTTAATGAAATGACAACGATCATCAGCAACCGGCCAACCAATGAAATGGCTTTATTGGATTATGATGAAGTTGCACTAAAATAAAAAACTGAAATATCACTAGATATAAAAACTTAAGGGCCCCTTACTTGAGATTCTGTTAAGCCACAGTCGTGCAACTGGGAATAAAATTAAGCGTCCCTTAACTTTGAACGACACTTAGTTAAGTATTCCTTTTAAGGGGTATTGGTGCAAACGGGCCTTAGTTTATTAAATTGTTGGTACAATCGACCTACTTGAGGATTTAAAAAGAGGAAATTCTATGTCCGTTTCTATGACTTATCAATAATTCAATATTGGCCTGCTGCCTATCACGTGAGAGCCGTTTGAACTCAAAATCTACAGAATGTCTGATCGCAGTCCCAACGTAGGTTTGTGTTTTAACACAAACCCTCTATGAGGTGTTTCAGGGTTATTTATTCATTCTGGGGTACTGGGATACTACATTTTTCTTCTCAAGCTGAAGAAACTGAATTATATGAGGTTTTTACAAATGCACGTGTTCCGATTTTCAATAGCTTCGTCGTGTGGGCGAAGGTAATAATGAGTTTTCTTCTCGATAAATCTAATCAAGGAACCGTACTTTTCAATTACTATTCTCTCCTTTACTTTCTAACAGGCTCGCAGTATAATATTTGGGCCACAGAAATGGAGGTGAATTTTTATTTCACAACTTCGCGAAATAAGCGAGTTTCTCCAGTACCTTGAAATTTCCGTAATATGTTCTTGATTCCTTTGGTGTAAGTCCATTCTTGCAACATTGGTTGCCGCAGAAATATTCACGGAAAGTTCAAAATATTCAATGCTTTATTTCAGAGTTATCAAAAACTAGACGAATTCTTGTCCAATAATCAAAACACATTGGTGTCTAATCCATTTTTTGCGATTTGTCACTGTAAAATTATTGTGAGAGACATACTCGATTTCAAAGCACGTTCATTGAAAAATTTTTGACACTTCTAACAACCATTCAAATTTAGCATTTTGTATCATATGAGACAATTTCACCCAATCATATCAACATCAACGATTATAGAGTTGAAAGATGGAAAACAAGGCGACTGAAGCGATTCGAGCGCCATCTGTGTGTCAAGCGTGTTTTTAAGACGCTAGGACTAAAATATTAATTTGAGTTGTGATGATAGTTTGATGTCTGAAATATAAAATAATGAAAGTTTCAACGGCATGCAGACAGGAATTGAATTCTAAAAAAAGTACCACCCAGAGCAGGACTCGAATAACATGTTGATGTATTGTTGATCAAAGATTATAGAGTAGAAAGATAGGAAACGCCCTCATATCTCTAGTACTAAGAACCGACTACATTTTGGCCAGTGAAAACACGCTTGACAATGAGATGGCGCTAAACACTCACTGTCAATACAGAAAAACTTTTATCGAAATTATGGGTAATAAATGAAGCTTTGAGTAGGACACTGAAGTATATAGTGATCTGCTATACGCCGAAGGTGATATTTCTTTGCAGCAGGTTGTTTTGAATTTATAATCTGAGGCCCGGTACTTTCACTTGCGAATAACTCAATTTATTCGATAGATAAGTCTTATTCTTAGGATAAGTAAAAATGCTGTCATTTCACTTTCAGATAGTGTTATTCATCGAGTAAATCTGTCATTGAAACTTGAGGAAGTCACTTTTGAATTAATTGGTGATAAACAACTTCTAAGCCATTTATCTCAAAACTAGGCTGCATGGACTTGGTTCACTTCAGCTATGAAACCCTCACTTAATAATAATAGTTTATTTGTCATAGATGTCAGTACGACATTATTGGTTGAATTTTTTAAATTCTTGATGTGTGATTTTCACAAAATATTTGCTTTCTAGTTGGAATTATGACAATTTCTAAAATGCGGTGTCTTATTTTACATTAATCAGTAGAAAGTAGTATACCGTGTTTTCATAGAATTGCTATTCGTCAAATAATTTCATCTGAAAGCCCGAATTAAGGTATCCTTCAGATAGGAAATTATTTGACAGATACACACTGAATAAAATTTATTCTAAGGTGAAAGTACCGGGCCTTAGTTGAATTTGTAAAATAAACATATATCAGAAATTAATATGAACCAATATTCAATATTCCATCATAACATTCATAAACATTTCAGTTACTTAGATATGTACGTATTATTTATAGAATTTTCAGAACTACACTAAAAAAAACCTCCAGAGATATACAAGACCTGTATGTCAGTATAGTTTCTTGCTGCTTTTTTTACGATTTCCTTATGAAATAGTCTCTTGATGACACAATATACATATTTATTAATGAACTAGCTGACCCGGCAAACGTTGTTTTGCCATATAAATAATTTCCATGTTGTATCATAAAAAAATAGAAATTAAAAATTTTGTCTAAAAAATAAAAAAAAAATTTAGGGGTGGACTACCCCTAACATTTAGGGGGATGAAAAATAGATGTTGGCCGATTCTCATAGATAGCTGACCCGGCAAACGTTGTTTTGCCATATAAATAATTTCCTAATGATTAAATTACTAAAATGGCTATTAAAAAATAAGGGTTGATCGTAGAAGGGTGAAAATTGAGGATTGTATGTATTTTTGTATGTTGTATCATAAAAAAATAGAAATTAAAAATTTTGTCTAAAAAATACAAAAAAAAATTTAGGGGTGGACTACCCCTAACATTTAGGGGGATGAAAAATAAATGTTGGCCGATTCTCATAGATAGCTGACCCGGCAAACGTTGTTTTGCCATATAAATAATTTCCTAATGATTAAATTACTAAAATGGCTATTAAAAAATAAGGGTTGATCGTAGAAGGGTGAAAATTGAGGATTGTATGTATTTTTGTATGTTGTATCATAAAAAAATAGAAATTAAAAATTTTGTCTAAAAAATACAAAAAAAAATTTAGGGGTGGACTACCCCTAACATTTAGGGGGATGAAAAATAGATGTTGGCCGATTCTCATAGATAGCTGACCCGGCAAACGTTGTTTTGCCATATAAATAATTTCCTAATGATTAAATTGCTAAAATGGCTATTAAAAAATAAGGGTTGATCGTAGAAGGGTGAAAATTGAGGATTGTATGTATTTTTGTATGTTGTATCATAAACAAATAGAAATTAAAAATTTTGTCTAAAAAATACAAAAAAAAATTTAGGGGTGGACTACCCCTAACATTTAGGGGGATGAAAAATAGATGTTGGCCGATTCTTATAGATAGCTGACCCGGCAAACGTTGTTTTGCCATATAAATAATTTCCTAATGATTAAATTGCTAAAATGGCTATTAAAAAATAAGGGTTGATCGTAGAAGGGTGAAAATTGAGGATTGTATGTATTTTTGTATGTTGTATCATAAAAAAATAGAAATTAAAAATTTTGTCTAAAAAATACAAAAAAAAATTTAGAGGTGGACTACCCCTAACATTTAGGGGGATGAAAAATAGATGTTGGCCGATTCTCATAGATACCGGATAAGCACAAAAAATTTCATCAAAATCGGAGTTTCGGAGGAGTATGGTAACGAAAACTATGACACGAGAATTTTATATATTAGATGAACAAAACACTCACAGCAGGTTTCATAAAGCTTTGACTTTCCAAACAACAATTTGACAGTCACTCGGTTCCCATTTGGAAATCAATAAAACCTCTGCATTTCTGAATATATTGAAAGAATAGTAATTGAGAATAATGAATGGACCTATAAAGATCATAATTTACCCTTAATAGGCCGTTCGTGCAAGGGATGCTTTCTGCATACAACAATTTACGTGGATGAACAGTTCTCAATTGACCTGCAGTTAAATGTTCACTGCACATCACATGGTGTAACCAGTAGTGTTCGCTGTCATTGTCTTCACGCCCTGAGAATTTTATCCACTTCGGAGCACTGAAAATTAGAATCAATGACTGATCGATTCACATATTACGAGTTTTAATACTTACGCTTCCATTTTCCTTAGTTGAGTGAAAAACTGAATCTCGGAAAATCCATTTGATCCACAGTTCTTCACCATTCAATAATTTTCGAACAATATTTTGGTTTTCATCAAGAAATAAAACAAAAAAAATTCGATAATCAGCAACTAGAACGAGCTAGATAGGTAAACAAAAAGCGGTACGAGAATCAAAATATTCAAAACCTCTTTGATCAAAATGGACGTCTGAAATCTTACAAAATTTCATATGTTTCTGCAAATGGCACTCAAATTAATATTTTAACACGTTAACTGCCACGATTTTGTTTGGCGCTTCAAGAATCATGTCATCTGGTCGCCGGCTGTTAACGTGTTAACTAGTCCTAGCGTCTTAAAAACAAGCTTGACTCACAGATGGCGCTCAAATAGCAAAGTATTATGATATTATGATAGGCCCATTTAAAAATATATTATTTACATTGAACTAAAGTTCTTTCTTTAGTTCAATGATTATTTACCAGCCCGAGATGCCCGCGATGCAATGAGCACATATTACAGAGTAGAATGGCAATGAGGAAGAAACTACAAGCTGATCAATGTAACCGTAATGGCAGTTCGTTAAATTTTTCCGAAATTAATAAAATAATATTATATTAATAGATCTTTTGATGTAGAGAACAGCAACAAATCTGATGTTAAGTTAAATTTCAATAATTGTACTTTCACTAACTGTACTTTTAATAAATAAATATTTCGTTGTGTTGAGTTATAAATTTTTTGGTCAAAAAATTTTCCGCCTCATAATTTTCTGACAAGTTTCTCAAGCTTGTTGCTTGATAACAGACCTCAGTCTTCGGCTTCGGGCTGTTACCAAGGAACTAGCTTTCGATTGTCATAAGTCATAAAATTATCTCGTCTATTATCAATGTCCTAGGGATATTACTACTGGAAATAATGGAAAATAGAGCATATTCCATTTCAGTGTCCATAAAATACGCGGATCCGTTAATTCCCATTCGTGAATACTGTGAAGATATCAAACACTTCGCTGATTCGAATAATGCGATTATTTTGGTTGTTTGTTCAACATCCAAATTAACTGAATCCGGCTTTATATAGCGAATAAATATCCTCTTGAATAAAGTGGTTTAAACGCCTAGAATGAGTCTCGGGACTGTGACGACCTTTTGGTAATTTTAGAAAATTTATTTATTCGTTCATAAAACGAGTGTCGTTCTGTATTACCCGTTCGTTGGTGTTATATTTCTTTCATCAATAGAAATTTGTTTCTCCCGTTAAGATTTTCATCTTCAAACGATTCGGTAATAAATTATTCGACATGAAAAATTTTGACTGGCTATACAGTTCTGCTTGCTAATTTATCTCCAGTTCTTCCTTTACGTAATTTAAACCTGAATTTTAATTGGGACAGAGTCATGTTTCCCCTTCTGAAATCGGTAAACTGTTCATTCTCCTTTGGTTTGGCGGATACAAGAAAAACTGGAGAAAACGGTTTTCAATATCAATAATTATGAGTCGTGAATTACATTTCATGTTGTTGTGAAGAATCTTATACAGGGTGTCCCGGAAAATGTGAGAAATCGCTCGGATTCAGATAGAACATAAAAAAATAAGATGACAATTTAATGAAAATTTTATATGATTAATAGCAGTGAGGACCTCTTAAATTACCGCACTCAAATTTAAATTAGCTTGTTCAGTTTACCAGGGGCGGACTAGGTTGTACATTTTAATGCTTA
This sequence comes from Coccinella septempunctata, assembly GCF_907165205.1. Taxonomy (NCBI): domain Eukaryota; kingdom Metazoa; phylum Arthropoda; class Insecta; order Coleoptera; family Coccinellidae; genus Coccinella; species Coccinella septempunctata. The sequence continues at coordinate 47,502,799 of NC_058189.1, read as the reverse complement.
CATTTTTAACACCCTCTATGATAAGGTGCTAAAAAAAACAAATTTGGATACCTTGAACATTAAGCTGAAGAAAAGGTACTCTTGTTCAGTGTCGATAAAATGAAAGAAGTAAGTAATTTTTTAATTTCTATTAAAAATAACATGAAGTCTAGTTTTTTTGTCTGCAAAAAAGTGTGATACGAAAGTTATTCAAGGAACAAACAAGTTTCAGTTCATGGTATTGAATCCGATAAAATTTGAGTTTGAAACTTATTCCACTAAAATGGATTTCCAGTGGCGTCATTTAGGAGGTCGTATCTTCGTAGAGGGGGCCGCTAGGAAAAAAAATTATGTCATCTTCATTTTTTATGTTCTATCTGAATCAGAGAGGTTTCCCACATTTTCCGGGACACCCTGTATATAATAGGGGATAGATGAATCAAAAGGCTCGCCAAAGGGGATTCATCCCTTTCATATTAAAAAAATAAAATGAGAGAAATGATATTGACTACTTATTACTGTAATTATATGAATGTAATTTAGCATTCAGAATATCTTCAGTCATATAGAGTGAATATACAGGTGATTCACTGCCTATTTACGGGGACGTAATCATAATTTTTTGCTGAAAATTTGTATCTTAGGATAATCGACAATGAACTTCCTTCCTAAAATATTTTGAGATCTCTGCAGCTTTCGGTTATACCTACCTGAAACAACCTACCACTTTCTTATATTAAATGGCACACACAGCGTGATGAGTTAGCTGATTTGATGATGATTTCAACACTGTACCATACCATTGGAGAATCTATAATTGAATTCATGAAAACTCAAGATTTTCAAATTACAACCTATATTTTTTATTGTTTCAGTTGATGCTACTCAGAAAAGATAAATTATTTCGACATTTCAGGAATTGTACCTAATGAATTATTTGGTGGGATTATCGAGAATTCATTAACAATTCACGAAATGTCGAAATTATTTATCGAAACAGTTTTTGTCTATGGTATCCGGAAGTCACAGAATAATCGAAATAGCTCATTTCCTCTATTTCAAGTTTTTCTTTAATATCTGTGAAAGTTTCCATTTCATTCCATGCGGGTTCATATACAGGGTGTCCGGGGAGTAACTGTACATACTCATACCAGAGATAGAATTGGACTAGCTGATTACGGATTGACTATAAAAAATTAATTTCTGGATTTCCCTAGAAAGCTACAGGGTGATTTTCCAACTTCATGGAAATACTTAGACCATCATAAAATCCAAACTTATTGACGGATATTATTGAAACTTAGGAGGTTCTTGACACATGCTAAGGTTGAGTCAGAAAGATATCAATTATACCATTATTCCAGGGCCGGACTCATTAATCTCCATTTAAATTGTTCAGGGTAAAAAAAACACTTTGTATTTCGAATTACAAATAATTGATTAGCTTTTTTGAAAGAAGCTAAATTATGCTTCAATTTTTGGTACCGCTCAAAGTTGTCACATCAACAATTATTTTTTTATGAATTTTTTAATTTGGATAAAGTTCGAAAATTGCAATTTTTTTACCTGAACAGGACATAGTCATCTTGTGCAGGTCGAAAATAAATAATGAATTTTCTTAAAAAAGTCACTGAAGGTGAAGAAGACCATAATAATTTGTTGATATACTGGGTGGCCACCCCAGACGCGGATTTCACTTTGAGGGAGTAAATGAAGGTATTTTGAAAAAAAAATTTGTGATGTGTATAGGGTATACAGAAGCATATTTCAAAATTATTCTTATATATACTGGGTGTTCGACAACAATGATATAGACCAAAGTTACACTTCTTCCAGTGAAGAGAACAGCTGATGAACAGAATAATCAACTGTTGCGATATTTTAAGAAATAATGGTGATATGATTCGAAAGGCTGTATCCAATTTGAAAATTCGGCAAGAGAAATGTATACAAGCTATTGGTTTTCATTTCGAACCACTTTTGAAATATCGTTGACTCAACAATTCATTCGTTCCTATTTTTATTTTTATTTGGTACTCTTTACTGTATTTTAGTTTTTTTTCATTTGTTATTCGCATTTCATATTCAAACATGACATTTTCAGTTCTCTTCATGGTGAAAAATTCAAATTTTCGAACTTTATCCAAATTCAAAAATTCATAAAAAAATAATTCTTGATGTGACAACTTTGAGTGATACCGAGAATTGGAGCATAATATAGCTTCTTCCTAAAAAACGAATCAATTATTTGTCATTTGAAATACAAAGTGTTTTTTTTGCCCTGAGCACTTTAAATGAATATTAATGAGTCCGGCCCTGGAATAATGAAATAATTGATATCTTTCTCACTTGACCTTAGCATGTGTCAATAACCTCCCAAGTTTCAATTATATCCGTCAATAAGTTTGGATTTTATGATGGTCTAAGTATTTCCATGAAGTTGGGAAATCACCCTGTAGCTTTCTAGGGAAATCCAGAAATTAATTTTTTATAGTCAATCCGTAACCAGCTAGTCCAACTCTATCTCTGGTAAGAGTTTGTACAGTTATTCCCCGCACACCCTGTATATAACCCCTCTCTTTTTTTAAGTAGAATTAACTGAAACAATGAAAAATGTAGATTGTAATTTGAAAATTTTGAGTTCTGATGAATTCGATAGACCCAACTTGATGATTTTCTCACCCTGTAAACTTCTAATAGGCCACCCACTGTGGGTTTCTTGTTCAGTTTCCCATAGTAGAAGCATTCAAGGCATTGAAAAGAATAAGAAAAATTAGATTTTTATAGGAGATGTTTCTCACAAATTAATTTCGACTTTTTCCAACCACTGAACTTCGCATGAACCCACTTGGAGCATTAAGATCATCTAACTAATTCTTTTCCCTATGTGTATCTTCTGAGAAGAATACTAGGCTCACAATACACTTATTAACTATACGAAATTTGATAATCTTTTTGCGACTCAATGCTAAAAATAACTAATCTTTTGATGACATCAGTAAAATTTAGTAAATTAAGTTGACTGTACTATACTAAGTTGAGCAGATTTTTGGATATTATTTTCGAATTAAGGGCTATATATCCTAAATATAATCATTTTCCGCTATACTATACAGGATGTGGCGTAATGAATGGATAATATGGTGCCTGCGGGTAGAGGACCTTATGGCGGTTCAGAAAAATATATTTTATGTAAAAGTCCCTTGGTTTTCGAGATATTGGAAATTTTCGAAAATTCAAGAAAATCACATCCTTCGCCACTAGTTTTGCAGGCAAAACTCCAAATGTAGGAATTTTTTCAAAATGGTTTTTGGATAGTATCCCTGGATAGATGCGCTATCGAATGTAGATTATTATTTTTGGGGCGCATGAATAGTTTTTCATAAAAAAAAAGATCTAACTCATATTTTCCATTTTGCTTATTTTTTTTCCTAAGTTCAACCCAGCGTAGTGTAAAAAATAATACGGTTACCTGAGTGCCAAAGCAAGAGGAAACATGTCTGTTTCACTGAGATTTTGAAATGGTATAACTCACTCTATTTCCAGCATTAAATACAAAATAAATTTCTACTACAATGAGTCAAGGCGGAGTTTGATGTAAGCCTTTTTCTTTAATTTTTAGCAATTGAAATGAGACTTGCAAGCAGAATAAAGCAATTATTCATAAGAAGTTGTGAAGCATCTAGTAGAGCTCCTGATGTCCACTTTGAACACTTTTTGTAAAACTCGATTCAATTAAACGATATTTTAAAATTGGTTTTTTTCTCTCGTATTATTTCATTATTAAGCCCTATAGTTATAAAGTTTATAGTTTTTAAGCGAATTTCAAGTAACGAAGTGAATTTTAGCACTTTCGTAATTACCTTTGTTACAAAAATACTGAAATTTAATTCATAACTTGAAAATATATATTGATTTCACAACATTGGATACAATAATAAAAGAAAACGAGAAAAAATAAAAATTTCAAAATATCGCTTCGTTGAATAAGGTTTCACAAATGATGTTTAACCCTTTCAGGCCCAAATTAGAAAATTTCATTCGAAATAAACTCATATTTTAAGGTCGAGAATACATGAAATTCAATATATTTCATTGAATATCTATTTTAAATTTTTTTTAAATGGAGGTTTCTACATGTTACCACCAGGACACAACTATTAATACAAGTAATATTATTATTTATTGTGCAAGGCAAGAAAACAGTTTTTTTTGTCACCTCAGCAAAGACCAAGTATTTTCACGCTATACAGCGCTATTTTGCAGAACTATTGCAACCCGCTATGAGAGGCCGACTTTGACGTAACACTGTTGTAGCTGTTTTGAGATGTAACCATAGGGGCGCATGGAATAAATATTATTAAAGGTGGTTTCATAGGAACGAAAGGGTTAAATTGGCCACCATGAGTTCTAATACATGCTCTATAGTCTACACTATCTAATGAATCATAGCTTTATTGCATATCAACAATTTTAAAATGAGTATCGTTTCATTGAATTAAATTTCACACAAGATGCTCTAAGAGGCCACCATGCAGCACATGCTCTATACTTCTTATACAGATGATTGCTTTATTCTGCTTGCATTTCTCATTTTAGCTGCTGAAAATTTTAGAAACAGTGTTTAACTTGAACTAGGCCTCAACTGATTGCAATAGGAATTCATTTTGTATTAAATGCTGAAAATACAGAGAGTTATATCATTTCGGAATCTCAATGAAACGGGCATGTTTTTTCTTGCATTGGCTCTCAGGTAACCATATTATTTTTTTACACCACGCTAGGTTGAACTCATGAAAAAAAAATAAGCAAAACGGAAAAGTTGAGTTTCATGGAGAACTATTCATGCGCGTCAAAAATAATGAATTACATTCGATAGATCATCTATCCAGGAATACTATCCAAAAAACAGTTTGAAAAAATTCCTTCATTTGGAGTCTTGCCTGCAAAACGAGTGGCGGAGGGTGTTATTCTCTTGAATTCTCGAAAATCTCCAATATCTCGAAAACCAAGGCACTTTTACTAAACGTAAAATATATTTTTCTGAACCGCCATAGAGTCCTCTACCCGCAGGCTCCATATTATCCATTCATTACGCCACACCCTGTATATTCTATACTCCTCCTTTATTCAAATATTCAATTTGCCGTAGGTATATTTTCACCTCCAAAATTGTCATCTTCTTGATCCAACGGTCCATTATCCATCCTCTTTGTTGGTCCGAATAAACCACTCGGGTGAAATGTACCTCAAATAATAAGATACCGTCCGTGTTTTAATGGAACTCTTGTAACTAACGAAGATTCCATTGTCACCATTTCAATCTGTTTCAGTGTGAGGCGATCGTCAGCACCAACAAAACGTTTTCATGAAGGGTAGACATCAGTTTCGTAGGCGTTTCAGTCTGCAGCCTTCTTTCTTAAAAGAAGAACCATCAGAGAATGACAGGCGACAGAACTCCAGGTAATGACGTTGACCTTTCGTCCTGAGGGAAAGATATGTCAGCTTGAATATATCGCAACATTAATGTAAGAAATTGTATCGATGCTATAGGTGATATTTGGCGATGAGTTCCTAACTGGGACGGTTCAGAATGTTCAGATTATGACTTGAAATTGGAGGGTGGATACTTGCATTGAAGTTCCTTTATTGTCGTCTCCGTGGCACTCAATTACCGATCGGTGTCTACGACAATCTCCATTGTGTGTCGAATATGTTTGCTAACCTGAGCTAGACACAAGGTTCATACATCTTTCATTAACACTGCAGGCAGTTTGATACGATATAATAGAAGGTGCCTCAGATAAAGAGATGCAAACATCATGAAACATCGATACATTGATGTTTTTGCTGGTATGAAATCAAATTCAATTTGAGTTTTCAATTCTAATTTGAATGATTTAAAACTTTGCCTGTTCAACACTTTTGCCGCTATGATTTCAAGTCGCAAAAAATCACTTTCCCAAACAGTGTGAAAAAACCCCGCTATGAAATAGAGGGAGTTTTTCTCGCAAAAAATGTTGAAGAGTAAATTAAATTCTGACATGCCTCTATGCACGGAACGCCAACGATGAGATAACCATAGCAACGACATGCAGAATTACGTCTGTCATTATAATATGAATTAATCAAATGAGATATGATCTGTTTCGTGAAATGGATACATTTATATATTTCAAGCGCTTGTAGAAAAAATATTGTTCCTAACTCTTGCGGAAAGTGTCTTGCCCGCACGAAACTGCCGTTGCCCGAACGATGCGAAGCAGAGTTCAGGTAAGCAGTTAAGTATCACTTTCCGCACTTGATAGGAAGATAACTATTCTCCCGAAAAATTCGTCCGTTTCCTAGCTTCTTAAAAAACATTGAAAATTGCTTTTCAGGTGCCATATTTAAGGGGCTGTATCTAAACAGGTGCTGTTTTAAAAAAAATGCAAATATGTAGGGGAAATGCGTACAAAATGACATAGTCGCCTTATTTCCAACAACTGTACCATGTGAAGGCAGCCATATTTACAATACTGTGAAATGTTGAACGCCATTGCCACAGTCGGGCCGCAGTAATCAGTTCAAACGTGTTTCGTGCCTACAAAAACTTTTTTTACAGTGCTTTTTTCTCTTTGGTGAGATATTTGTTGCTTTATTGTGATTATTGCTATTAAAATCGATAAACCATGGAAGTATACTTCATTCAAATTTATTTTAGCAGTCGGTTGGCCATGAAATAATTTTCTCAAGTTTTTGTAACTAGAACGAAGTAAGGTTGGCACTCTTGAAATGTCGTTAATGTCATAACGCCGTTGCCACAACTAATATCAATTTTTATAACAAAAATGCCGAAAGTGATTGAAAAAAAAAACAGGGTTTCAGAAAGTGCTATTGAGAATTCAGGTCCGCTCATTCGAATATCCTGATATTCTAAAATCCACAATATGTCAGACGGTAGCGAACATATTCAATGTAAGAGAATTTATATAATGTTTCATCTGAATCTAAACGACATATATTTCAGCTGGATATTTCCACAATCAGAAAGATTATGAATGAAGAGGATGACAAAGAATTTCCTTCTATTGGGAGACTCAAAAAAGTGGTGGCATTTGAGAATTTCATGTTTGAGTGAATTAATGCGAAAAGTTTACTTTCGATTTTCGATAAATATCATCGGAGAATAAGTTCCCTAAAATGGATTTTTCTATTTTTCATTTGACCTGTCCTATACAATGTAAATGTCTCAAGGTACTAATAAATACCTATAATTATTATTATTACATCAATGTATTAAGATGAATAGCCACAAATACGCGCAAGTTGCCCTGTTACTTGTTTATTCATGTGAAATTTTTGTTCAAAGGTGAAGTTCATCTTAACTTGAAATTTCCTTTAATTCCTTTTACTTCCATTGATGCAAGATGATTTTTGTTGAAGAATTTAACATTCTTGTAATTATCTGTTAATTCCTTCGGGAGATACCCATTCCCAACCACTACATCATATGCATTTCATCTTCGAGTTATTCTTTTTGAAATCTACAAATGATGTAAGCCAAAGACAATAACGAACATTAACTCTCCTCAAGCTAGTGCATATTATGATATACTGATCTATCGTATTTTGCATGCAAATAACTGGATTTGGTATGCCTTCAATCAGTTTGTATAAACTTCAATTATGTTCGTCACATATTTTCCGAAGAGATTCGACATTTTGATAAAATACGTAATAACAGAAACTTTTACGTAGAACGGGCAACATAGCGTTGATTTAAAACCCAAAAATGTTTTGACAAGCTTCATAACCCCACATTTTCGTACTATACAGAGTGAAATGTGTCAAATTTCCATGGCCAACCGACTGCTAAAATAAAAGTGAATGAAGTATATCTATTGATTCCAGTTAATTTCATTGCAATTATTGGTTGTTTTATGTAATTATGATTTTTTATTGTTTTTTGTTTACATTTGGACAAAATGACATACATATACAATGGACAAAATGACATAGTATGTCATTTTGTCCGTTAAGTTTCTGTTAATAATAACTACGAAAGAAAAACCAATCGGCAGTCTTGGAGCCAAGAATCTGAGTAAGGCTATTAAAGCATGGAAGCAAAGAAAAGGAAGCATTTGGTATTTCTCAGGCGACGCTTAGAAGATGTGCTCTCAATATGAATAAGACCTTGAAGTGTGACTCTAAAGATTTAGGAATATTCAAAAAAACTCAATTGAAGTTGAGCTGGAGTTAGCGGAACACATGAAGTTTCTAGAAACGCATAAGATGTCTAGAATACTGGTGTGTGCACTTGTCACTATTTGCAAGCATCAACATTTCAGAAAATCGGGGATATGGAATCAGTTTCGTGGCGGCGCCACCATGTCATTTTCTTCGTTCTATCCTTGTTCTACCAGAGGAAGTAGAATGATGCTCTCTCGTTTTATTTTGTTTTGCGTTGATATCGAACATCGATCAACGAGTTCAAAATATGAACTGGCCCATTTTGTCAGCTGTTGAGGAATATTTGTGATTTACAGTTTAATTTTCGTTGTAAAAACAAATCTGTCAATATTTCAATACTATCGAATAAGGGTTCGAAGCAGTATTTACTATTCTTCCTCAAGGTAATTACTGTTTGACAAATTGTATTCATGGGGAGGGTTTTTCAATTTGATTTTAATAAAACACAGTTGATTGGTCAAATATCCAATATATTCAGTTGACGAAAAGGGAATTTTCACTATATATACTCAGGAGGAATATTTAGAGAACAGACGCGAATAGAGATATGTATTTCTGATTCTCAATACATGCTCACAATTTACATTACGTATTTCCAATACAGTTTCTTTGAAATATTGCTGAAGTTGCCATGAAACTTAGTTATATGCGTCCCGAATGTTCGTTCATCTGATTTGGTTCTACCTCAAATTCCAACAACACCGAATTCTTAGCTATAATAGTTCTTGATTGTCCATACAGTAAACTGAACTTACTGAACGACATGTTGAATAAATGAATGTTCTACACTCTTTCTCGAAACTAATACATTTTCACACACCAATAATCGCTTATAAATACAACATATTCGTAAGTCGAAGGAAAGTATTCAAATTATTTTCAAATATCAATTTACAATGCTCTGTCAAATTCTAAACAGCGCTACCTACAGTGGGAAATACGAAACTGATCCCATATCCCCAAGAAATTTAAAAAAAATCGAATCAGTGAATACACAAGAGTTTTAGACATCTTAGAAACGCAACCCATTTACAAATTGGGTGTTTGTTAAATGAAGCGTGTGAAAAAGCTGCAACTGTTAAGAATGCAAGTAGGCTTCAAATAGACAGGCATCTGGTCCAACAATCTTGATATTTTTCCAGACTACACGTTTGAACCTGTAGAAACCACAAATATTCCGTTGAATCAGATTGCAGACATTACATCTGAACTTATTCCCAGCTTACATTTGGCATCAACTGAATGTCTCAACACTTCTTCAGTCCAAAAAGATGCGAATAACGATGCTGAATCTATTTTACATCCAACGACAACAAATAACAATAAAGTAAATTCTTCACAAAAGACAAACGACCTGGTACCAATCACTGGCATATCCAGTTGCTACTATTCCGCCAGCACCACAGAGCCAGTTCAATCGAGGCCAAGGAAAAAGAGAAAGAATCTAAACCAGACAAAGGTGATTTTTTCAACTTCTGCTCCAAACAAGCAAGAAAATATTGCTAAAAAAGGATCCACGGGCAGAAAAGAAGAGACAGCTTAAAAAAAATTTCTGGATGATGAAGGAAATATTTCTGCTACCAACACTCCATCATCAGAAAAGAGATTCAAACTGTCGAGGCACCGTCCAACTGCTCAGATAGATGATGGCTCAAGAAGCGAAGATTTATTTTCACGTTCACCAACCCTTAGGTTTGGTTACGATCATTGAGTATTAAACCCTCTTAAATACTCAATGTTACGATGTAGGATTTGTTCTCTTTTGGGTTCATGCTTATGCGCTGATCTCCCAAAGTCTACCAAACGGTAAACTTGTGAATTGTGTCTTTAAAATTTTAGTATGTCATTTTTTCCGTACTCGTACTATATGGACAAATCGGTTTTTGTGATCGGTTGCATTTTTTCTTAATATATATTTCATAATAGTTCATACTTAATCAAAAGACTTTGATACTGATAATCAATGAACCTAAAATGAGTAAAAACAAAGGAGATTGGTTAAAATTGCGTTAAATAAATAAATATGATGAAAAAAACAAAACACCATGTCATTTTGTACGTACTTCCCCTAATATGAAAGATCCACACTCTTTTTTGATGAGAAAGCGCCCCTCAAATGTCGCAACTATTCGTTTACACCCTGTATATAGTTTGGAATCTTTCCCGACCAGCACAAAATAATTCAGAACTTTCTCTCAAAATTTAACCCAGTTTTTATTTCAACATTGCTTGAAATCATTTTTGCTTATGTTCGAGAAATATTTTCAAAAGATGATGATGCTGACGATTTTCATTAGGAAAGACCGTGCTGGTGATCAGTGGCGTAGCTTGCCTTAGAGGGGCCCTGTATAAAAAAGTGTTGAGGGGCCCTATGGAAGGGTGAAGTAAAAATAAAAGTAGCAAAAAATGTTCGATTAGTATCGAAATGATTATATGTACTTATAATTAAAAGTTCTAACTCATACTTGGTGCTGGGAGCGAAATAATTCACAAACAAATAACATACAAACGATATAAAATAATATACAAACAACATAAAATGATAAACAAACAAATAATAAACAAAAAATACCAAAAATTAAAGGTACGCTTTTCTAGCATTTATTTCAACAAATCTATTTATCAAATCAGCCATAGCTGATGACGATTTTATTTTTTTAAGTTGTTCCCCCTCTATCGACAATAACGACATGTCTGATAGCCGTTCCTGTCCCATAAAAGTCCTCAGATAATTTTTTTATGAGTTTTAATTTTGAAAAACTCCTTTCAGCGATTGCAGTTGTAACCGGAAGGGTCTAAAATAAAAGGCATGCAGTAATATCGTCCGGAAAACTGGATGCAAGGCTATTGAATTTTATCACGACTAATTCTAAAAGTTCTTTGATGGCACGAATTTTCTGAATTTCAGATTTTAAGTATTCGTATCTATCTGAATGATCGATTCGGTGTAATGAACGGGATTTTGAAATGAATGTTTGTCTTAGCAGTTATTCTCAAAAATGCTATTGTAAAACCTGTAAGAGGTTTTGGATAACATTTTTAGGAATTACAGACATTCGGGGGCCCCTAAAGCCTGGGGGCCCCGTATCACTGATACCGCTGATACCGCGGTAGCTACGCCCCTGCTGGTGATCCCATTTTCCTAGTAATTAAATGTTCTACTAGTCCGATAAGTGACAGCCTCCACTAATCCTATATTATATCACACCAATGACAAACGTGCGATCAACATTATCCAATTTCATGCGAACATCGAATTCTCCAAACCTCATCCTATAGCGTTAACTATAAATTGAACTCATTTCCTTCTATAAACAATATGAAGTCCAGGTTGAAGTTAGTTGATGTCAAGGTTCATGTGAATAGTCAAGGTTTTATTGGGATCCTTGAAGTGCTTAAAAAATATTTGTTACATCAATTTAACTTAGTTTCGAAACTCCGGGTCTCTTATGTGAAATCGATTTTCCATGATAGTAGTTTTGAACAGGCTTTGTTGCAGGGATTTCGAGCAGAACTTATATAGTCCATTCAAGAATGATTGACATCTTGGGTGGCTATGGAAAATTGAATTTAAGTTGGTAATAGCTCATAAGTTGAGATTTAGTTTTGCGGAATTCAGGTTGGTATTGTAAATGAACAGTGATCTATTATAAGTGAATCTATGCACTGAACCACCGACTGACGATAATTTGGATTTTGTACTGCTGTTTATGTCCTTAATTCATTCGTACAAATTGGAAACATTATTCTATCAATTCTGAATGCAGATTAATATACTCTGAATTCGAATATTTCTTCTTTTCAAATGCTTTTCTAGGTTATATTTATTTATTCCACTTCAGTGATTAAAACTACAGAAATTATTGAAGCTTTTTATGATCAGATATTAAGCTGCGTCTGGACTTTCAAGTCCTACCGGGATGTCAATCATTCTTGAATGGACTATAATTGTGTGGTGCGTTCGGCTAGTAGACTCTATAAGCACTTTTTGTTCCGTGTCGTTCGGGCACGAAGTTTCAGAACAAAAAGTGTAAATAGTTGTCGTTCGTTCCAGACAGAGTAGAGTTTTCGGAATCAACTCTCTGAGCCCCAGCTTTGAAGGTGGGGCGCGAAAGGAGTTTGTGTAGAAGTAGGGTTATGAAACGAGACAAACCATAAAAAAACAACTTATAAACAAACTATTCATAAAACTGTAGAATTTCAGTTTAATCCACACTAAGAATTATCTATTCATATACATTTTAGAACAAATTGCATTCAAATTCAAATTTTTCCCATTATTTTTGTGGTTGACATTTGTCATTCGTTCATTCAAAAATTGCCAATTTGTACAGGCTCCATTAGCCCTAGCTGATCTGTGATAAAACTCTAGTTCTACTCGCTCTGTACCGGTGTTTACTGGCCGAACGTAGTCATACGTTACCACTTTATATGCTTTGTATTCGGTTTTTTTCTGTGTATCTAGAGAAATACCTTCGGCTTTGAAGACAATTATATTACCATCTTTTTCGCAGCTTGCTAAGTTCTCTCTCTTAACTACTTAGTATTTAGTATTCCCTTAGCATTATAAGTGGAAAGCTAATTTTCCACATCCACATTATATTGTTCGAAATACTCTACTGAGCACCGGTTATGGTGAAGATAAATTTGTACAAAAAATTTTTTTACAATTTTTCCGTTTCTGATATGTATTAGTATTCAATACTGAATACACGTCTGTAAAAACCATTGTTTTTATTCAAATAGTTTTCAAAATATCGAAAAAAAAAATTAAAAAAAGGGAAATATGCGTATTCAGTATTATGTCGTTATTCCTATTCTAAATATCTTAAGCACAAACCGTTTGCACATTTTTGAATTCGAAGAATGTGAGAATATTGTACATTTACTGAATTTTGAAAGACTTGCCACACGGTGTTTCAAATGTGTCAAAAATTGGAATCAAGATTTGCCCATAACTTTCTTTTTTCAACTCAGAACCCTAATTCTAATATGTCAATTGTCAATACTCCTGAAATGAGTTATTTAGGATTTGCTGAATTTATGTCGTACGTAGAGTACAATTCATAAAATGTGTTTCATATCAATAACCTATGGTCATAGAAGATGAATTTCAACAATAATCCACAGGTGACAGACCTCTTTTCTGAATTCATTTATTTGAAATGCAAAATACAGAATTTGAATGAATAAAACAAAATTTTCACATAAGAATAATCTTATCTAATTTGTCAGTTTTGTCACTTGTTAATTACTGGGATAATTCATTTTCTATGATCATATTAGATTATTGATATGAAGCAGATTTTATTAATTTGACTCTACGTACGACATAAATTCAGAAAATCCTAAAAAACTCAGAAATTATTCATTTTAGGAGCATAAACCTATCATTAATTTTCTTCGCAGAATCCAACGCAATCATAAAAAAATAATGTTCTCATTTGAATTAGGGTTTCTGAGTTGAAAAACGAAATTGGTCATATGATGAGAACAAGTAACGTTATCATGTGTATTGTCTCCCTCTCCAAAATCAGCGCTTTGTTCCAATTTACACTATATTCAACGTTGTTCATGAATTGCTGAATGGAATTCTATTTATCCTACTTCACGCATAATTTCCGTGGGAAATAATTGAAAACTCGCAACTGACAATGCGATTGTAAATTCTTCCGCAATTTCATCAAACGGAATATGCGTGGGGAAGCTTCGAGCGTAATTAGAGGTTGTAAAATAATTAGATTTAGATCATTCTTTCCTTTTCCATAAATTTCTGTCGTACTTCTGAAGGAAGTTTTTAAATGGGAACAACAGCATTTTGTGTCAGAAATGGATTAACATTTTGTATCTGAGGATGTTAGTTTTTAATCATTTCGTTTTTATTACAGGGATGAAATGACTGAACTTATTGGCTTTTGATTATTCGAACTTGAAACAGATTATACGATTTTCACAAAATGAGTTTTTAAACCAGGATACGTGTTTTGCTTTCACAATAGCATCTTCAGGTGGCTGAAGGTAAACTTTAAAATTGAATGTCATTTGCCTCAAAATCTATAAGAAATCGAAAATTCTAATTGAATATATTTAAGGTTGAAATTCAATCTGGGAGTACTCTGCATCTTTTGAAACTCTTTAGGGTGTTCTTTCCCAGACTCTGAAACAAAGTCAATTAAAAAATTGAAATAATTGATTTGCTCCTACGTAAATTCTTGCAAATCAGATCAGAAAAAATTGTAATTCAGACGAATTCTTAAAAATTCTTCTGAATTGTAGTTTCTCAATTGACATTTGTAAATACACGGAGACGTTGATTTATTTAATTTTTACCGGATGTCAGTTCTTTCCTCAGTAAATTAATCCAAATACGATCTATTCCTACTGAACAATTGGGCAAATTATCATTTTGATCCAACAAAATACACTTGGACTCTTTAGTTTATAATGATCCGGTTTTATCATTGAAATTTTACTGTTATTTCAATCCATCATGTGGTCTTCTGTATCACACACATGATCTGCAGTCTGTGATTTATTAATTCCTCAATTTCAATGTTATTTTTATGTTCGCGTTTTCTTATTTCTAGAGGTCTAGACATTTCAACTTTTTTATTGAAACATTCAGGAATGAAATTCAATTTTTCTGCTCTAATTCCGATATTCCATTGTTAGTGATATGATCAAAAAAATTTTCTAGTTCATATCTGCTATGTTGCCAAATTTGGTTTCAGTAAATATGTGTCTATATAGTTTTGTTCGAAATATTCCATAAATATATTACTCATGATAAAAAGGAACCCATGGCCATACCAAATTTTTGTTCCTCTACGAGAGGGAAATTTGAAATAATAAGTATTTTTATACAGTAAAGTAAATACCGAAAATGACTTGCTACTCACTCTGTTTAGAAGAAAGGAATGTTGATCACTTGCATGATAATTGAGAAAAAATTAAGTATATGGATACGGCATGTTTTTGAAATAGGATTTTATGATATGTTCCATTGAGGTAAAAAATTTTAAGAAATAAAAATGTCGTAATAGGAGAATAAGCAATTCTTTTTCTATGAATTACCACATTCAATAATAATTTACACCATTTGATGCCAGTATAAGTGAAACAACAAACATTACTCAGATTTCTTGAAAATGTGTCATATTTAAATATTCTATTTCATTCTATTGAAATACTCGTGATTCGTGCTTCCAAAAGTAAGATTCTTCCCGAAAAGCTTCTCGTTCCCATTTCTGCTTCTGTGAGAATCAAGTTGAGAACGCGGTAATGCCATGTCTTGGAGTTGGGATCTGAGATAAGCCCTCCCTTTAACGCGATTGTTGACTAAATCTCAGTATTGCGACTGATCCATTAGTAAAATCATAGGGAAATAAAAAACCACCTTGAGAAGCAGTAATGCATTTGGCCTTTATGACAGGTCATTTAAATTCGAAAAATTTATTCGATTTAATCTCATAGCACAGACCGAAAACTTAATCGTTTTTTAATATTGTGGAACAATTTTCAACCACATGAATATTTTGAACGTGCATGTTGATAAGAATATACCTAAATTAGAAACAGCATTGTAAAACAGCATTGTAAAATGTTGAATCAGAAATTACACCAACTCATGCAAGTTCATAATTTATATATACGAGAAAAAACAATTATAAATCATATTCCTTCTGCGAAATACGTCATTATTTTCAATAATATGTACAGGTTCATTCAAGACGAGCAGAGTCGGTGCGTTTATAAGGGGATCTACGGCAATAGTTTTTTGAAAGAGTTATTTTCCCAAAAGTTTTGGAAAGTGAGACTTGCCACGTTCAAACAGAAAACATTTAAGTATACTACATTCACTTTTATGAAAGCAGTCGGTTGGCCATGGAATAATTTTCTCAAGTTTTTGTAACTAAACTGGAGTAAGGTTGGTACACTTGAAATGTCGTTCTTGTCAGAACCATAGGCAAATAATTCCTCTAGACCACCAACAAGGAGGAAAAAATTTTACGATACAATGATGTTTTTACAGATATACCCCATTCACTTTTATCAAAGCACTCGACCATGATATAATTTTCTTAAGTTTTCGTAACTAAAAAGGGGTAAGGTTGGCACTCATGAAATGTTGTTAATGTCAACAGGACGTTACCACAGATGAGATGTCTAAAAACATGGCGTAAGTACGCAATCGTCGATTTTTGAATGCAATGACATTTAACCAAATAGAGAATGAGAGATTTGGTCACTATGTCATTTGCTTCGTTCTATCCTTATTCTATCAATAAAAGTCCAATGATACTCTCTCGTTTTATTTTGTTTTGCGTTGATGATTACAGATTATATTAATCTGTGTTCCCGAATCCCGATGGATCAACGAATCTAAAAAAAAATAAACTGGACCATTTTGTCAGATGTTAACGAATATTTGTGATTCACTTTTTAATTTTCATTTTAAAAAGATATCTGCAGATATTTCAACAGTATCGAAGGATTCGAAGGAGTATTATTATTATTTGAACCGGGTTCGTGGTGGCTCGATTTGCCTTTTGGGAACTGCGACCATGTACATCTTTTATTCTCTACCCTACTCATTCATAGGAATCCAAGAAGGTGGTAATGGTGTTGATAAAACTGACAACATCCTTAGGGGCCTAGGCCGTTACCTCAGGACTATCCGGGACCGGTTTCCCCATATGAGTGGTTCTTGGGTCCGCCAGCTCTGGACACTTCCATACCATGTGTTCAGCTGTTTCTGCTTCTGATCCACAGAGCCTACAAATCTCATCTGCTGACTTTCCCATACGGTACAAATGATATTTTTATCGACAGTGCCTTGTCAGCAGTCCCACCATCACCCGAAGCTCAGCTCGTGAAATCTTCAGCAGTTTTGTGGTGTAGGTCGGTGAAATAATCACGAATTTCTTTGACTGAGTATGTCCAGGAGTGTTTCTCCAGAGAGTTAAGGTCGATTCATATTATACGTTCCGCTCAGTTCAGGCCGGCGGAAGGATCATTAGCCGTTGACGGAGGTTGCGTTCATATTATCAGTCACGATCGTCTCAGTCACCTTCCGCTTCGTGTGTCGTGAATCTTCGGTTGCATTCGAATCGACCAGCACTTGACACATGAAGCCTTTCATTTTGATCAAAACAGTACAAGAAGGACCCTAAAAATATTGTTAAAAATTTGGGCAGATTGTTTGGACCAAAATATGGCGATAGGACCAAATATACCTCAATAAAATATTGCTGTGGAAAAAGATAGAGGGAGTTAAAGTTGAATTTTTTATAAGGGAAGAGAATAATATTTTCTTCAAAGTTCGAAAGTCGTTTATTGAAAGAATTAGGAAAGGCATAGAAGTAGGGGACAGACACGTAGAACATTTAAGTTTATTCTTTTCATGTTACATTGTTTTTAATTATGCTGTATCGTCGAAATAAATAAATAAAATAAATAAGTCATTAATTCAAATCACCTTCCGATGCTTTGAACTGTTCAATTGTGTTTTTCTTAAAAACGGATGAAAAAATATACAGTGAAATTATTTGCAAAAAACGAAGAAAAAAAATCAACTTTAACGCCCTCTATCTTTTTTGCACAGCAATATTTCATTAAGGTATATTTGGTCCTATCGCCATATTTTGGTCCAAACAATCTGCCCTTAGCCTATGTCTCAATAGTTATGAATCATTCTATATACTGTGAAAAATTTCGCAATTAATACAAAAAAAAAGTTCAAAGAAGCTCTCACAACAAAGGAAAACCCTCGATTGACTGAGCTGAACTGAGCGGTTGCTTATTCATATTATACGTTCAGTCTCGTTCAGTCCAACCACGCCCTTCAGCCCATCCGCAAAATATTCTCTGGAAGAATACCGTCGGACGGTCGTAAGCGTGCCGATAGGTGCTGAAGGGTCGGAGACGGATAGTATGAATTAGTCCATATAAAACACATTGAAAGATATTTTGGCTGAGCTGAACTGAACTGAGACGGACGGATAATATGAACTGACCTTTAGTCTGTTGTTCAACTCCCATTGTTGGACCGCTGCCTCATATTGGTATTTTCAAAGCCCACAGAAAGGCTCAGATCCAGCAGATGTTAACCTGGATGCAAGTTCATCGGCTTTTTCATTTCCTTCAACACCACAATGCCCTGGTGCCCATAGTGGAGTCACTTTGTTGTCTCTGACCAGTTGCTTTATGGTATTACAGCACTCCCATGTCAGCAGAGATCTCTGGCAGTGTGATTCCAGGAACCTCAGCGTGGCCTGGATGTCAGTGGTGATATAGATAATAGATATGCGCCCCTTTGAGGTTCATTTCAAGACACTCCTGAGCGCATACGTAAACAGCCAGTGTCTCAGTCTATAAAATAGAGTGTCCACTTCCCAGGGCTTTAGAGATCCTCAGTTTAGGTCCATATTCGCCAATGCTGGTGCCCCTTTCTGATTTTGATCCATCAGTAAACCACGTGGATGACTTTTTGTCTAAACGATTTACGAAACTTATTTTACTAGGACGGTTAGCAATGACCGTTTCGAAGGGCGTTTCGAAATCGAAGATGATTGGCATAACATCCGATGGTTTTGCCAAGAGGTTTCAGTTCAGTTGATCCAATATGCTCATATGTCCAACCCAGTTTCCGGGTAGGAGATGCCCAAAGGAATATTCCTATTGCTTCTAGCAGGCTACATTTTCCACATATAACTGTAGGAGAGTACATACTATTCCTCTTCAAGATAATTTCTGTTGACAGACTGTATTCACGAGGAGGGTAATTCATTCAATAAGATTTCAATGAAACACAGTTTATTGACGAAATATTCAATATATTTAGTTGACGGAAATGGAGTTTTCACTCGAATAGATTTATGTATTTCTGTTTTTAATACATGCTCACAATTCATATCCCGTATTTCCAATACAGTTGAATATTGCTGAAGTTGCCATCAAACTGTTGGCTGAATTCGTCCCGACTGTTCATCTAAGATTTAGTTTCGCCTCTAATTCAATAACAAAGGGTGATAGTTCACCAACACCGAATTATTGGCTATAGTTCTTGATTGAACATACAGAAAACTGAAAGACATATTGAAGAAATGAAAGTTCTACACTCTTTCTCGAACCTAGTACATTTTCATACACCCATAATCGCTTATAAATATAGCACATTCGTAAACCGTACAAATGCATGTATTCAAATTATTTTCAATTATCAATCGACAATAAGCTGTCAATTTTCAAAAAGCGCTACCTACAGTGGGAAAAACGAAACTTATTCCATATTCTCAAAATATGTCTAAGTCTAATCAGTGAATTAACCGGAATTAACCATGTTTTTAGATATCTTAGCCACAGCTTATAAGATGATATAACAAAAATGCCGAAATAAGTGATTGAAAAAAAGAGAAGACAGCGAGAGTATCACTATCAGTGGTACACTGAATTGAGGGCTGCTCATTCAAATAGTAACCCTGATATTTTGAATAGTAAAATATATTGATATTGATATATTCAATGTAAGTAACTTTATATTATGTTCCTTCTACGTGCGGTGCCCCATTGGGCTGAACTGAGGCCTCCTGACCCACTGTTCATCCGCTTGTAGTTGGAGAGATTCAAACCCTGAGACACGCTGACAAAAAAGCCACAAGTCGACAGAGAGCAGTCCTTCTCACCATAGGAATTATGGGTGTTCTGTTTGCTAGGTGCTCTTCAAGGTTGCTACACATCTGTAATTTTGTTCATCAACAAAATATGTTCAACCGTTTCATCAGTGCTCCTGCACCAGCGGAACAGGGAACAGCCAGTCAGTCCCATTTTATTCAAGTGTTTATTGAACAAATGGCCAGTAATTACTCCAGTCACTAGGCTCAGTTGTTTCCTCTCAAGAGCCAAGAGTTTTTTGACCTCAGGTACAGATGACGGTTTCTCAATGAGAAGCCTCGACCACTTCTCATGCTCCATTCAGAGGAAAATTCTTGACA
Source organism: Coccinella septempunctata (assembly GCF_907165205.1). Classification (NCBI taxonomy): domain Eukaryota; kingdom Metazoa; phylum Arthropoda; class Insecta; order Coleoptera; family Coccinellidae; genus Coccinella; species Coccinella septempunctata. Next base: position 47,482,595 of record NC_058189.1, on the reverse strand, counting down.
GATGTACGACAGATAGGCAGCGCATGTCCCGGACCAAGCTGATCGGGCTCCCGCTTAGCAAGTATGTCTGCCTTCTCGTTTCCCGGAAGTCCTTCGTCCGCAGGACAATAGATAACTTACACAATGTTATCAGAGCCCAGCTCGTGCAGAGCCTTCCTGCATTCCTCTACTAGGTGTGCGTTAATCCTTTCCCCAGGAAGGGATTTCAGGATACCCTGTCTGTCACGACAAATATAAATGTGTTTACCGGAGTACCCTCTACGGATATTCTCCAGTGTGCAGGCCAGAACAGCAAACAGTTCAGCCTGCACTATGGAACAATCATTCCCTAGGGGGATGGACAGATTGAAACGAGGTCCCACAATTCCCACTCCAGTCCCTATGTTTGATCTTAATCAGCGACTTATATTTTGGCTGAATGTTTTCACAATGAGATAAATAGTGAATGTAGAGGATGACAAAGAATTTCCTTTTATTGGGATACTCATAAAGGTGGTGGCACTTGAGGATTTTATTTTTAGAAAAGATCTGCAACGGCAAATTTGAAAAATAAACACTTTAGTATTAGAAAATAAAATATAAATGGAAACACACAGTACTCCTTCCTTCTTTTTGTTTTTTGTACCTTAGTATCAGTTGTGAAGCCGACGATGGTAAATCGGGATTTACTCGAGCGTCGAGGAGATCTTGTGGATTTTGAAGATTAGATGGTAGAAAGAAAAAGGTTCTATGATGTATGCACTTTCAGCGGTGGGGAAAGCGTCTGCAGGGTCTCAAAGATGTAAAAAAAAGTCGTCAGGTGTACATACTCGGATTAAGATACTGTATATGCCCTACGTGTCTCTGATATGAATTCATGCTTATCTGACAGTTTGCGTGGTGGGAGTGGCTGTACGGAAGAGTTGAAAATGGTAAAAAAAATTTCTATCGTGTCAGATTTTTAGAGGATATGTTAATTGGACCCAAAGAAAGCTTCTTCTCGAGGGACTGACAATTTGGACGTGACGCAAGGTCACAGCGGTCCTTTGAAAATGTACGTTACTTGTACATACTCGAACGTGTCAGATTTTCATACAGATGGTAAATCTCGGTGTTGTAGACGTGAAGACCCATTAATCTGATACTAATTAGGGGGGGTGTTCTTAATCTGGCACTTTGAAAATGATAATAATGCTTTTTTTCTGAATATTCCTCTGCCTGTACTTCTAATCTTTTTTGTATTCATTATGATAGTTGTAGATAATAAAATTCTACACAACTTTTGTCTGAAGCAATTTTACCTGGTCTTAACCGTTCTCGAGTTAGAGGGCGATAAGGGGCCACACATGCGAAAGTGCAAGATCAATTTAGAATCCCAGTCTAATCTAAACGCATCCAATTTTCAAAATGACAAGGTATTTCTATGATGACAATTTCAAAATTAGTGTCTGACTGAACCTTAGAATGTACTATTTTCAACGAGTGAATTTTCGCTTCAGCATGTATAGCTTAACACCTCGCATTATTCACCATATATCTCAAAAACGTTTGAACGTAGAAAAAATTGCTTAGGACAAAATTTGTAGAAAATTTCATGCTCTACAACTTTTATGATGAATGCGAAAAACATTTGAAGCCCAGGGGAGGAGATAATTCAAAAAAACTGATTTTTGTGACCTTTATGGCCAATTTTTATTGTTTCGGCTTGCTAAAACTGACAGATTATATCTTTTCCATCATTCTTGAATCATTAGCTTTAAAATAAAATAAAAACGCCACCGCGCTCGAGAATGTACACGTGACTGGTTTACTGGTTTTTTCTTGCAACTTTGGCGCCCACCCAAATATTTTCGACACGCTTAAATTGTCAGATTAAGAGAATATATATTTTTCCGCCGACCTCTTAATAATAGTACTGTTTAACGTACACGAAATTAGCTGTTAATAAACCCTTTTATTGATTAATTTCCTATTAATGCATTATTGTCATGGGTAATCGAACATAGAAGTATTCAGCAGCTTCCCAAATAATTATTTCATTTTTATGTAGCATTGATTTTCGTAGTACCTAGCGGGTGAATTGAGAAGAGATGAATTGTGGAGGTTGCAGAAAAATTATGATGGTTAGGGAGTAATCAATATATCTATTTACTACAACTCCAGCTTCCACCAGCTCCACACATTCTTTAACAGATATAATAGGGACTGATATCAATGTGATTTACTCAAAATGTCACAACTCGAAAATGCTCTCTATGGACTTCTCGAATTGTTCGATCGGCCGCATAAATATCAACATTCCGATATGAGCATAGAAAATTTATAAGGTGTCAAATTTGACTATGTATCGATAGAAAATTTTTGCAATCAAGATTTCACATTAAATTCGAAATGTGGTAGACGAAAAAATCTTGTAATCAACTCGTTTATTAATTGAGCGATTAACCCTTAATAACCTGAGTTATGATCACTATTCTAATTGAATAAATATTCTTTATAGAGTGTACAAGACAAAAACAACTCAATTTCTGTTTGAAAATTGTATAGTTTTTGTTTGAGAAAAATGGTGTTTCATATATGTAACGCTAATAGCTACAGTTACGGAGAAATAAAATAGATTTGCCAGTGAAATTTGCGTTACATATGTGTAACACTAGGTTATTATGGGTTAATGATCTCGAACATTAACGTGCTCGCGCTCACACGTTAAAATATCTCAATCATTAATCGCTTTTATCAATGACCGTGTTGATTAAATAACTATTTCAACATGTAATTAACCACATATATCTTAATCTGACACGCTCGAGTATGTACAATGATCTTTTCTGACAGGCTGTCCTAGACACTGTCTTAGACCCTATATACAGGTCTAATTTTTTGTAGAGGTACTCTACAGGGTCCAAGGTATCCTCCCTTATATTAATCTGACACGCTCGAGTAAATTTCCCTCTTCGGCTCCCCAACTATATTGACAGTCATTATATTGACAGTATTGACACAGTACTTAATCATGCTAATGAATGTGGAATAATCTGCACAGGAAAAGGAAACCATTCCCTACCACTGCATCAAATGCATTTAATCTTTGTGACTTTTAACCATCATTGATTCTTCTCAAGCAACTGCATATTATTCATCAATGAGTAATTTTTGTTTAAGAGCAAAAATGAATATTTTTAAAAGCTGATCTTGTATAAACGTTTGAATCGATTGAAATATATTCTGGGAGGATTCTGCATTTCCTGAAATTTTTAGAAAGTTCATTTTGTTCATCACACGTTTTCGATTTCATTTACTTCCTGACGTTAATTCACATTTCGACAAAGACATAATTACTGAGACTTTTACGTACAAAGGAAAACATAACGCTGAACCCAAAAATGTTTTGACAAGCGACATAACCTCACATTACTACTACTATAAAGCGTGGAATGTGTCGAATTTTCGCCGTCAACCGAGTGCTTTTCTAAAAGTGAATGGTGTATGGTGTATATATGTATATAGATATATTTCATTTACATTGTTTTCCATATATTATGCATTGGTGTTTTATTTCATCCCAAGGTTAAGGTTCGAAATTTTTTTCAGATCTCCAGGCAGCGAGGATGCAGAGTCGTTGGAGAAAAATGACACGATGGGACCACCTTCGGGCAGTTTCGTCAGACATAAGATAGTAGTTATGGGTGCTGCTAAAGTAGGCAAGTCTTCCATTATCACCCAGTTTCTTTACGGCACCTTTTCGCCCAAATATAAACGAACGGTGGAGGAGATGCACCATGGTGATTTCAATGTGAACGGCGTTCATTTGACGTTGGACATTCTGGACACCGCTGGTTCTTTTGAATTTCCCGCCATGAGAGCCCTTTCGATATCATCTGCAGATGCCTTCATTTTAGTCTACGACATTACTGATTCCTCGTCGTTCGAGGAAGCCAGGATGTTGAGGGATCAAATTCATGAGACCAAAGGTACTTCTAGTGTACCGATCGTTTTAGTGGGGAATAAAATTGACCTTATGGGAAATAGAGAGGTGAGTTATGGTTTCATACACATTTTCACAAAATATTCTTTGTCCAGAATTATTGAATGAAGCGATCATAATCTATTTTTTCTTTGAGTATTATGATATTGATAAATCACTTGTGATTCATGAACCACAATTCGTTGATCTATGGAATTTCCGAATCATTCAAAATAGTTTTCTATTATAACTGTAAAAAGAATCAGCGAACCCTCATACCAATAGGAAATCAGTATAAGCCCTTGCTTTTCAAACGATATACAATGTCCTAATATAATATAATAGAATTTCTTTTTCCGCGTGAAGTTGAATAAATGCAATGATAAAAATTAATATATAGTCCATTCAAGAATGATTGACATCTCGGGTGGCTATGGAAAATTGAATTTAAGTTGGTAATAGCCCATTAGTTGAGATTTTGTGTTGCGGAATTTAGGTTGGTATTTGGAATAAACAGTGCACTATGCACCATTGAACTTCTTTAGTTCAATGCTATGCACTGACCGAAGATAATTTGAATTTTGTACTGCTTTTTTTGTTCTCAATTTAATCGTACAAATTGAAAAAATAATTGTAACAATTTTGGATGCTGATTAATATGCTCTGAATTTCAATATTTCTTCTTTTCAAATACTATTCTAGGTTATATTTATATATTCTAGTTCTGTGATTGAAACTATAGAAATTATGGAATATCTTTTGTGACCAGATATTAAGCTGCGTCTGGACTTTCAAGTCCTACTGGGATGTCAATCATTCTTGAATGGACGATATCATAATATGTTTTGAGCTCCTAGTAACCAAAAGTGATATCAAATGTCACAATTCCAATGAAATCTGAAATCCATCTCTGTTATCCTCTTATCAAGGGTCTTATAAAAGGCTGCATGTAGATCCGTCGAGATACAATTTTCGAAAAAAAGTTTTTTGAACTTCCCCCAATATTTTGATCGTAAAATACAGTGGTGAATTATTGAACATTAATTCTGGGACACCTAGGTGGAAAAAGGGCCAACATATTGTTTGCCCAAAATTAATTGTATTCATTTAGTGGAAACTACTGATATCTCTTAAAATATGAAGGTGGGTCACCAATATCGAATATAACACTCATTGATTATAGTTCACACAACAGTGAAATCATTGATTAAACAAGAAAACAGATCTAAGTATACTCTGAAACTGGCACTCGTAAATCATGAACTCAAACTTCTCAAATGAATGACTATGACGAATGTGAAGTGAAGGTCTGTGGGTAAAAACCTAAATACACAGTATAGCCAGAAAAAAAAAACAACAATTCATCATCAGCAGTGGCCTGGTCTGTCAGTTGGATGCCTCTTTTCACATGCGAATTGTAAAATGGGAAAACGAAGGTTATTTCCACAGGGTATTGCAGTTGATCAATTTATGCCCTCTCACAAAAAGTGGAAATTCCATGTTATCATTTTTCAGTGACACCGCTATTTATGTTCAGATTTCACGATGAGCATTGGTTTGAAGGAAAAACGTTCATAGGAGTAGGTGAGGTTTTATTTATTTTGATTTGAAACTTTTTCACAAATAATGAGGTATCGTGCAGGCCCTGTTGAAATCGATAAAAACCCTATTATAGTGAGTGCTAAACTTTAAAGAGTTTAAATTGATTTCGATTTGAAAACTTCTTCACAAATAATGAAGTATCTTGCAGACCCTGTTGAAATCGATAAAAACCCTATTATAGTGCGTGCTCTAAATTTTCAAAAAGAATAAAATTTTCTCAAAATATTTCTTTCGCGTTGGTTGTAGTGAATAATATAGGGTCTTTGTTAATGAGCGTCGAAGTGGATTTTTTTGAAAGACAATGGTCTTTAATTTGTAGAGAAAAAACTTATCCACACGTTTCTGTTAGATCCATAGCAGGAATAGCAGAATAATATTGCCATTACTGTTGTTAAACGGCACAAACGTTACAATTTGTAAGGTTATTCTCCTATTTCCGTGGCGATGAATAATCATCTATAATGCTACAATGAATAAATTGCATACATGTAATAATACAATAATATGAAGGAAAATAAAAAACTATTTTGTATACACTGCGCAAAAAAATTAACGCACATTCTGAAAATCTCAATTTTAATGAAAGTTAACTCTACATTGACTTTATAACTTATTTTTTATGTTCTCTCGGGAAGGTTTTGAACGCAACAAGACACATTAAATGGAAGAAAAATTCAGGATTTCACCCAATCTTATGTGAAAGAAGAGAAATGAACAATTTTCAAAATACTGAAATGCTGATAAGTGATTTAATACTTGGTATTTCCACCCCTTGCGTTAATTACAGCTCGGCAACGACGGTTCATACTCAAAATGAGTGATCTTAAAATGTTCTGATCTAATCCTTCCCAGCCTTCTATTGAGGTTGTCCCAAACCTGCTCAATCGGATTGAGATCTGGACTTCTTGCTGGCCATTCCATTCGGGAGACTTCAACCTCTTCAAGGTACTCCTGAACGATGCGCGCACGATGGGGTCTGGCATTATCGTCCATAAAAATGAAATTTTCACCAATGTATGGGGCAAATGGCACTACATGCTCTTCAAGAATGATCCTTATATACTTATCAGCATTCATAGCTCCATTATCAACAACCACTAGGTCTGTGCGAGCAGTCAAAGATATTCCAACCCATACCATAATCGATCCTCCCCCGAAACCAGTAGTATTCAGGAAATTGCACTGAGCATATCTTTCGAGATCAACTGATTTTAGAATGGAGCCAATACATTCAAAATCTGATAATATCATCTTTTTTTATTCCTGCTGGGAAAAAAAACATCTGTATTGAAGAAAACCGTTGAAAGTGGATAACATATGCATGCATAATTCTGATAAATAATTATCATTGAGAACACCTTCAGTTGTAGAATAAATTTGAGATTTCCATAATGTGCGTTAATTTTTTTGCGCAGTGTATGTATGTATGTACTGATGTAGTAAGGTGTCAACAAACTGCCTGAAATGGCAGTAAGCAAGAATGCTTTAGAGCGATAACATAGTAGAGAAATTAACACAATAAAGATTCTACCTGGTAGGGTTTGCAGGCTTAAAGAAGGTTCCCTCTGTTATAAACGCCTTGAAATCAAGGTTTAGTATCAGGAGGGGCCTCCTCTAGCTGTTCGTAGTGCTCTTACTGCATTCAGCATTGTATCAATGAGATTGTTGATGAAACTCTGAGGAATGTTTTGCCAAATGTCCGACAAAGCATTTCGACTTGGTTTATGTCTGTGGTGGGTCAGGTTAGCCTTGTAAGTGCTGTGACTTTGCAGACATGTTCAATACAATTTTGGTCTGGAAAGACAGCGCGCTCCTCCATTCGGTTAATGCCATCATTGAGTATATATCCATACTCAATGATTTCTATGAGGTCGTTGACAATTATGACCCAAAGTGGACTCGCATTATCGTCGATTAACATAGAAATGGCTGCCGCAAAGGAAACAATAACAGGTTCTACATTAAAAACAAGATACGTTACCGTTTTCATGGTTGCGTCTGAAGATCAGATGGTAGACAGAAAAAAAAGTTCTATGATGTACGCATTTTCAGCGGTGGGAAAAGCGCCTGCAGGTTTTCGAAGATGTAAGAAAAAATCATCAGGGGTACTTACTGGAGCGTGTCAGATTAAGATACTCCATATGCCCTACGTGTCTCTGAAAATAAATTCATGTTAATCTGACAGTTTGCGTGGTGGGGCTGTCAGATTTTTAGAGGATACGTTAATTGGACCCAAAGAAAACTACTTTTCGAGATATTGACAATTTGGACGTGACGATAGGTTACAGCGGTCCTTTGAGAATGCAAAAAAATCTTTACATTCACATACTCTAGCGGGTCAGATTTTCATACAGATGGTTAATCTCAGTGTTGCAGACGTGTTGACCCATTAATCTAACAATTATGGGGGGGGTTCCTAATCTGACAGTTTGAAGTTGATAACAATGCATTTTTTAATTCTCCCTTCCTGTACCTCTAATCGTTTCTGTATTCATTATGAAAGTTGTAGATAATAAAATTCTATAGAACTTTTGTCTGCAGCAATCTTACATACTCTTAACAGTTTTCGAGCTAGAGGGTGATGAGCGCAAGGAGCTTAGCCATACATGCGAAAGAGCAAGGTCAATGTAGAATCCCAACCTAATGTACAGGGTGGGCAAATTTCGATGTTTTAGCACTACAGCTTTTAAACCAGGGGAGAAAGACAAAATCTGATACCCCATTCTCGTTCTCTTTTTCTGAGAAACTAACAATAGTAGTAGTCAGTTGTGGCCACTTTTTTCTGTTTTCGAGTTATAAGCAAAAATTGGAAAAATGGCGATATAGAAATAAATTTATATCTCCGCTAATACTGATGATAGAGCTCTGAAATTAAAACATTATACAGGCACTTTTTTACTTAGAATCCAGTGGCGTGCTCGCCTATTCAGCAGGATTTTCAATTGGAAATCATAGCTTCGTAATTACGAAGCTATGGCCCAAAGTTATGTCGCTTTATTTTGTACTTCGTTTATATCGATCACAGATTACAGTCATCTCTGTGTTCCTGATCCATCAAAGAATCCAAAAAAAAATGAACCGGACTATTTTCTCAGCTGTTAACGAATATTTGTGATTTACACTTGAATTTTCGTTGTAACACAACGAATCTGCAGATAATTCAGAGGAAGGATTCGAAGGAGTACTACTATTTTTCTTCAAGATAATTTTTGTTTGACAAATTGTATTCGTGAGGAAGGTAATTCAATATGATTTCAATAAAATACAGTGGATTGGCGAAATATTCAATATATTCAGTTGACTGAAACGCAATTTTCACTATACCTACTTGTGAAGAATATTTGAAGAACAGACTCGAACAGATTAACCTATTTCTGTTTCTTAACACATGCTCACAATTCACATTACGTATTTTTCAATACAGTTCCTTTATTGCTTAAATATTGCTGAAGTTGCCATAAAACTGTTAGCTCTATCCGTCCCGAATGTTCATCTGATTTGGCTCTGCCTCAATTTCCAACAACAAAGAGTGATAGTCCAACAACACCGAATTCTTAGCTGTATTTCTTGATTGTCCATACAGAAAACTGAACGACATGTTCAATAAATTAATGTTGTACGATCTTTCTCGAAAGTAATACATTTTCACACACCAATAATCGCTCATACATAAATACAGCACATTCGCAAATGATTCGCAAGTCGTAGGAATGCATTCAAATTATTTTCAAATATCAATTTACAACTGTCAATTCCTAAACGGCGCTACCTACAGTGGGAAAAACGAAACTTATCTCTTATTTTCGAAGCGGGAAAAACAAAATCTAATCAGTGCATACACCATGTTTTTAGACATCTTAACCAAAGATTATAGAGTAGAAAGATAGGAAACGCCCTCATATCGCTAGTACTAAAAACCGACTACATTTTGGCCAGTGAAAACACATTTGACAATGAGATGGCGCTGAAAACGTATTATCAATACAGAAAAACTGTTTAATAACAGTTTTCTCTTTTATAATTGAGGGGCGCGAAATTCGAATTCTATTCCTTGTATTCAATTTCAATATTGACGTTGTTGAGACCAGAAAACAAACATCCTGAGCGACAAAACAAAAGGATGGTTTTGTTTTGTGACCAGGATGTTAGTTTTCATCTGAACATTGTTTGGAATCGATTGGTATCAATGAAATACGCTGTTGGATGTGATAAATTTTTATTTGCAATCTATAAAAAATTTACAAAAATTTGAAATTATGGACAACGAATAGAGCTTTGACTAGGATACAAGAGTACATGGTTATCTGCTATAGTTACGTGAAAGGTGTTTTTCTGTGAAAAAGTTTCGAATTAATAAACTGGATTGAATTTTTACAATTTATATCAGAAATTGATATGAACCAATATTCAATTTACCGTCAGAGGATACATATTTCCGTTACTTACATATTATTTACAAAATTTTCAGAACCACAATTGAAAAAAACCTTACAGAGGTATACAAGCCTTGTATTCAAGCCCGTCAGTATAATTTCTTCATGCTTTTTCATGATTTCTTCATAGTATGGTCACGACACAATATACAAATTGATTGACGAATGAACACTCACTATGATAAAACTTTGACTTTCCAAACAACAATTTGACAGTCACCCGATTCCCAAATCGAAATCCATAAAACTTTTGCATTTCTGAATATATTGAAGGCAATTTTGAGAATCTTTGAATGGACGTGTAAAAGTCATAATTTCCCCTAAATGAGCCCTTCATGTAAGGGATGCTTCCTGCATACAACAATTCACATGGATAAACAGTTCTCAATCGACTTGCAGTAAAATGTTCATTGCACATGGTGTAGTCAGTAGTGTTTGCAGGCCTTTACGCCCTGAAAATTTTATCCACTTCGTAGCACTGAAAACAAAAATCAATGAATGACCGAGTCACATGTTACCAGTTGATACTTACATTCCCATTTTCCTTAGTAAAATTCGTTTTATTTGATCCACAGTTCTTCACCATACAATAATTTTCGAACGATATTCTGAGGTTTTCGCCAAGAAATTAGACAAAAATTTCAATAATCAGCAACTAGAACGGGCTCGGAAAACAAAAGGCGATACGAGGTTGTCTATGGATACGAGAATCAAAACATTCAAAACCGGTTTGATCAAAAGGGCCATTTGACTCTGACATCTCGCAAAATTTCATATGTCCCTCGAATTAAAATTTTAACCTTAGGGCCTTAAAAACACATTTGAAACACAGATGGCGCCCGCATCACTGTAGTCGCTTCGTTTCCTATCTTTCTACTCTATAATCTTTGATCTTAACTGTAAAGAAGATAGTAACAGGAACATTTCCAGAATTGCATTATTTACGAATATGTCAATCGGACCACAGCCTTCTAAAGGACGGCTAAGATCGGACACTTACAGATCGATCGTACGCTACATATTTGTAACTTACAATTGAAAAGCAGTATAAAACCATAAGACATCTGATTTAACGTATGGTAGAAGAAGTAACGGCAGGACGAATGTTTTCTTTTTACTTTTATTATAATTCGAATACTTTCCGGGAATCCATTGCTTCCTGCAGAGAGAGCACGGTCTTTTAGCGCTGAAATACGAAGTCAAGGACCCTTTGTGTTTACTGTTTATGTCAACAACAGAAACAGCGACTCCTTTATTCTTCTCAATATCGTTGAATTTTCCGGCCTTTTCATAAAAACCACGTAGATCATTCAATATAAAAAAACTTCTTCTTTGTATCTTTACTTGTACCTGGAGCTTTACTGAAGCTTATTTGATTGGTTTATGGTAGACTGTGGATGTTGTTATTATTTTTCGATAATTCGAATAAGTTGCCAGTGAATACCATTTTTTTATTTGAATCTTAATCAATTAAATGCATTTTTTCGACGGTTCGGAACTCTTTTGGCTTTGTCAATTTTAAATTTCTGGATGAAGATGAGGATAGTCCAAATTTCCTCGAGGTATATGTATATAAACGCCTCATTGTCACGGACCACTTTGTGAGGCAATTCGCAAAATTCATCAATGTCTGAAATTCAATTCCACCCCAATTTATTCAGCGGAAAACTATGATATTAGATATGAAAGGGTCCGCAACGAACGATAGAATAATGACATTATTTTCCCTTTCATCATCAATGAGATCATTGGTTTTCAGTTTTTATGAAAAAAGAAATATTTTGGTGGGTTGAACCCTACTTTACATTCAATCAATAAATGAAATGAAATTATTCATTTCACGGACAGTGGAAATCATATGTCATATGAAAATTTTGTATTAACGAAATTGAAGTGAGTGAAAAAATGTAAAAAAAAAAACGATAGAAAAATTCAGGGAAAAATTCTCAGATATACCAACTACACTGCGCAAAAAAATTAACGCACATTATGGAAATCTCAAATTTATTCTACAACTGAAGGTGTTCTCAATGATAATTATTTTTATCAGAATTATGCATGCATATGTTATCCACTTTCAACGGTTTTCTTCAATACAGATGTTTTTTCCCAGCAGGAATAAAAAAAGATGATATTATCAGATTTTGCATGTATTGGCTCCATTCTAAAATCAGTTGTTCTCGATCAATTCTAGTGATCAATAGTTTTTCTTTCGTTTGATTTTCTGCACTCGATCGCTATGCAACGCGAAAGACGCAATTTGACCCAAGAGGAATGTGCCCAAGCGGTAGTTTCGCGAGAAGAAGGGTGGACACACACAAGAATTGCAGAAAGGTTTGGATACAAGTGTGTCCAGAATGTTGCAGCGATTCAGGATGAATGTCCGAAGACCAAGACAGGGTAGACCACGGGTAACAACTGCCATTCAAGAACGTTACTTCGTTACTACGTTTCTTCGTTGAGGCAACGGTTTGCAACCGCTCGCCTCCTTCAAATTCAGCGTGAGCAAACTCATGAGGTGCAAATTAGCACTCAGACAATAAGAAATCGCCTCAGAGAATATGATTTAAGGCCTCGTGTAGCGGCAAGAGGCCCAGCTCTTACCCCAGCCCATCGAAGGGCGCGTTTGGATTTTGCGAGAGAGCATATCCATTGGGAAGAGGCCGATTGGGAAAGAATTCTCTTCACAGGTGAGTCTAGATTCTACCTCTACCATTGTGATCGACGTTCCCTTGTATACAGACGTCCACATGAAAGATATGCTCAGTGCAATTTCCTGAATACTACTGGTTTCGGGGGAGGATCGATTATGGTATGGGGTGGAATATCTTTGACTCCTCGCACAGACCTAGTGGTCGTTGATAATGGAGCTATGAATGCTGATAAGTATATAAGGAACATTCTTGAAGAGCATGTAGTGCCATTTGCCCCATGCATTGGTGAAAATTTCATTTTTATGGACGATAATGCCAGACTCCATCGTGCGCGCATCGTTCAGGAGTACCTTGAAGAGGTGAAAGTCTCTCGAATGGAATGGCCAGCAAGAAGTCCAGATCTCAATCCGATTGAGCAGGTTTGGGATAACCTCAATAGAAGGCTGAGAAGTTCAGAAAATCATCCAGCTACTCTTAATGACTTAGGAATCCAACTCGGAGAAATCTGGGAAGGATTAGATCAGAACATTTTAAGATCACTCATTTTGAGTATGAACCGTCGTTGCCGAGCTGTAATTAACGCAAGGGGTGGAAATACCAAGTATTAAATCACTTATCAGCATTTCAGTATTTTGAAAATTGTTCATTTCTCTTCTTTCACATAAGATTCGGTGAAATCCTGAGTTTTTCTTCCATTCAATGTGTCTTGTTTCGTTCAAAACCTTCCCGAGAGAACATAAAAAATAAGTTATAAAATCAATGTAGAGTTAACTTTCATTAAAATTGAGATTTTCAGAATGTGCGTTAATTTTTTTGCGAAGTGTATAATGTAGTAATATACCTACACCTTTAATTTTATCTCCTTCAAAGCAAAGAAAATGAGGTTCAATTACTCGCATAGCAACAATTCTCAATTTTAATAAATGTATCTATACAAGATTTTCCAACTGATAGTGTCATCTCTCATAATCAGAGATTTAATATACGAGATCTCAAGTTGAATTCACCCTCTACTATCATTATATTGAAAAATCGATGCAATTCAGCAGAATCGCCCCATTAGATAATTTGTGTTAAATTGCATCGATATTATTCATTCTAAGGCGTCCCAGGCTTGAACAGTTGAGGGTTTCACCCTGGATGAGTCTTGGACTAGCTCGAAAGACGATGCGCCTGCCTGGTCTGCTTGAACGCTGATTAGCTTGATTAAGGATTCTGGATTTCTCGAGGCAAGGCTCATCTTAACAGCTCACTTTTCCAGCCGCCAAAGGAAAGCATGTTTATGAACAGAAAAAAACCAAAAAATCATTCTTTCTCGGAACCACGCTCAAAAGTTTCGTTTGAATGTCAAAATAGGCCTCTGAAAATATGAGCCCCATTAAGTTGTCCGCATCGCATTTTTCGATTTCCCACAAGAAAAAAAAAATTTTTTCTAATTTTTATAACTAATGAACGATAAATTGCATTGCAATATATTTTCTATATTTTGTGGAGAATTCAACGCTCTACAAAAAAGGTCTGACGTAATCTTTCGATAAATGAACTTATTCAAGGTCAAAGTTTGATTTACCCCTTATGGCCCTAATTTAGCAGTTTTCTTTGAAATACTCCCAAATTTATAAGTTTTTCAAAACAAACCGAAAGTTTATTTCTAAATTCTCGAAAACAAAAATTTCAAAAGAGTTAACTGTCATTGAAAATTCGTTTTAAGTACCCCGTCTATCTTTACTAAATAGTAGTATATATATTTTGGCAATTCATTCATAAAAAAGGCTAAATTGAGGGTAAATTAAACTTTGACCTTGAATAACTTTCGACCGAGGTTGTTTATTGAAAAATTACATCAGACCTTTTTGTAGTCAAATTTTGCATTAAATTCTCTACAAAATATAGAAAGGATATTGCAATGCAATTTATCGTTCATTAGCTATAAAAATCAGAAGAAAATTTTTTTTTCCTATGTTGTGCTTATGGAGAATCGAAAAGTGCGATGCGGAGAACCTAAAGATTAATATTAAGGGCTCCTATTTTCCAAAGTAGCCTATTTTGCCATTTGAACGAAACTTTTAAGCACGGTTCCGAGAAAGGATCATTTTTTTGTTTTTTTTAAACGCCCTAATGAACACATATACAAGGCGTTTCGCCTAGAGTCCATTAGACGTATCTAGCAAGAGAAAAAAGAAAGATATTCTCCTGCAAATTTTTAAATCGTAATGGATGACAGTGATCTATTCAATTGAATTATTGAGCCAAACTTATTTTTTGGATTCTTTGTTCAATTTCAACTGCAGTTGATTTAAGCTTCTCCAAGTACCCAAACCTCATTATCATTAGTCTAAAAGTTGACGTCTTGAATGAATTTTCCCTACTGAAAATAGTTGCAGTGATGTAAATGTGATATCCTCAGAGAAAACTCTCCAGATTCTACTTGTTGTCTAAGTTAATCAGAATGTTTTTCGGGGTAGTTATCACGAAAAAGTTCATTTTCTCAAATACAGCACCCCGTATTTACTTAATAGACCATTAGATCTGATTCAAAAACCTCAATCCTATACCTAAATCTACTATTCAAGTTATAAGGGTTTTATCGATTTTCTCTTTAAATGCCCTATGATTGTCGGAAACCATAAAATCAATTAAATTCTATGTTCCGATAAATAATTTTGAATTCCAACAATTAAAAAAAAAATATTATTAAATACAAGAAGATATATATAGCTATAGTCCATTCAATAAGTGTTTCCCAATAGGCCTTTGAAGTCCAGACCAAGCTCAATATGTGGTCACAAAAGATTGTCAGTAATTTTTGTAGTTTCAATAACAGAACTGGAAATTATAAATATAACCTAGAAAGGTATTTGAAAAGAAGAAATTTTCAAATTCAGAGTTTATCGTCAGTATTCAAAATTGATACAATTATGTTTCTAATTTGTATAATTGTACAGCAGTACAAAAGTCATCGTCTGTCAGTGATATAGATTCACTTATAATAGGTCTATAGATCAATGTTTATCTTCGATATCTCCGAAAGTTTCCATTTTAGGTACCTATAGGGTTTATCCAGGTAATCCCTTTCAGAATCGACTGAAAAAATAAAAAATATAGATTGTAATTTCAGGGGATTTCAGGGATATAGAGTAGAATCGGTGTGTTTTAAATGGGACACCCTATATATTTTTCAACTCAGTTTGTCAGTCGTAGATTTGTCGATAAGTAATCCGTCTCCAGTATTTCAAAAATGTCAGATATTCAGTTTTTCTGCTTCATTCTTGACATTGGACAATTCATATCTATATATTTCTGATTGATTTATGGACTTAGTTCATTTTGTGTCTTATGTGTTATTTTTTCCAATGAAGATACTCCCCCTCTGAAATGGTAATTAATTTCTATGATCCGTTATCCTTTACGAGTATCACATAAAACATAAAAATTACCGAAAATGTGACTCGAGAACGAATCATCTGCTTTCTGAAGATCTGAAGATTTTTCTCTAAATCTTATAGTTCTCGAGATGCTCTCGGTATGACATCAAATTTGGGGCAGCCTGTACATTTTAGGCCCAAAAAGCAAACAAAGTTATAATATACTACATAATGGAAAAATTGAAAATGGTAAAGATTTTTTTGAAAAAACCTCCACAGCTGTATTATTAAAAAAAATTTTACTGTTTCACAATACTTAAGGGAGGAAGTTCATGTCGGAAATCGCAGCATGCAAATACGTACGTAATAGATATAGGTACATATAATGTGGAAACTTTATTGTTCATGGTGTATAGGTACATCAAGGAGTCAACAATCCGTGTATTAATTAGCGTTTGTTGGTTTTTTTCAGTATAATCTCTGCCCTCATGTTTTGCGAACAGCGAAGTGATTGTACCATTTTATTTTTCAATTTCCAGATTGACACCGCCACCACAGAGTCGGTTGTAACGGTTGATTGGGAGAACGGCTTCGTAGAAACATCGGCCAAGGAAAACATAAATGTTAGCAAAGTGTTCAAAGAACTTCTCGTCCAGGCCAAGCTGAAGTACAATTTGAGTCCAGCTTTGCGCAGGAAACGCAGGCAGTCCCTTCCTCTCCAATCAGGCGTACCACCGTCAACACCATCCCATAGCGCTATGGTTCCTTCGGCTGTACAACTACAACATCTACAAAACATAAGGGATCGTCACGGAAAGAGAAATTCATGCACATTATCTTAAGAAGAGTTGAAACCTCTTGGAAAAAACCCAGTAAATCTCATTCACGGAAGAATACCAGCTGTTAATTTTTTGTACAACTAACGGTTTCTTATTTTACATGGTTGAATCTTAGCCATCTATGGAAGGTGCAGATTAAAAATCGTAAACTGAAAGTTCAGAGGGTTTTACAGTTTTAATTTCGAAACAAAACACTCTTCTGAGTAGCCGGATTGAAACTGACCTCTGAAATTCTACTGGCCCATCACTCATTGCTGAATGATAATTGGAAATTTTCCAAAGACTGCTTGCGAAAGATCTCATTGTTTCTAATTCTGCCTTGAAAAGTGTAAAAAAGCAATATTTCATGCCTTCCTTGGTAGATGGCTATAGTTGAATCAATAGGGTACTCAGAATTTTTCGTTTTGTTCAGATAATTTACTTACCTAATTCCTATAATTTTCGATAAGAGAATTTTCAGTTATCAACGAATTGCTTATGGATATTAGACTTATGAAGCCAGACCCAGTTAATTACTTTCTGTTACAACTGCTTAAATTCTTCACTTCTGTTTCCAAACTTATTCCTTTTTTTATGAAAAATCGAATCATAAAATGTTTCAGGCCGATTTTCTTGAAAACTGTGTTTTATAAATATAGAGTTTTTGACTGAGGTGACCGTTCCTGAAGAACAATCGACAAGAATTTCAAATTTTGTGAAAATATCTGTGGCATACAAATTGGGGAAGAAAATTTACTTAACATGCAGGGAATATCTACAGCTAACATTCAACAAAAAGCGCGACTGTTTTCGATTGAATCGAAATATTTCTTTCAACCTCAACACCCCCTGTTTCGCGAGTGAGAAGAAAACAAATGTTCACAAAAAATTAATTCATTAATGGTGGTCTATCTATACTATCAGTTCGTGACATCTACTCTGGACACCCAGTGTATGCATTTCAAGGATCTTCATCTAATTATAAGTTTTTCTTTTTGTACGGTCGAAAATAGTATTTTATATTGTTTTGATTTTCGTTAATAGTCAAAAGTCTGTTCATTATTTTGTGAATCACGAAGGAATCTCGGAATCAAATCTTTATGAGACGTGTTTCGGTAGGAAATGTTTGAATAGGAAACAAGAACGTATTCAGTCTTATTCCTACATGTCATAACGGCATGCAAAAGTGATGCGATTAGGTTATGGTTACAAAATGGCGTATGCGTCGGTTCGGGTTGAACGATGATTCCCATTGTTATAAGCCAGTATTAGGGATAGGATTCAAGTCCGTTCCTTTTTTTATTTTATATTTTTTCGATGAACTCCCCGTTTCATTTCAAATATTCATTGAATTCAGTCTCGAAAATTGTCTAAATAAAACATATTATTGAAAAAGCTCTCATTCCCTTTGATCTCAAAATGAATCCAGAGAAAAAAATGTAAATAAAAGTATCATTTAACATAACAAAGTGTTCTAATTCACGAAGATATATAAAATAAAACTTTAAAACATATATCGCAAAATACTTTTGTTATCAGGATGCCTTTCTGAGTTAGGCCATATTTAGGACATTTGATACACATACACCTGCATCAGGAGTCTTTAAGGCGGAAACAGACTGCTATCACGTCACGTGAGCTTACGTGTTATCATGGGTAGTCATGTCACATCACGTCAAAAAAGTGTAGTTCAAAGTTAGTACATCTACATGTATTTTAATGAATTAACAACTGTCTAGAGCCACACTGATTGTACCATTGCTCTTTTAAGCATGATTTCACTTCAAATTCAAAAGATTCCGAACATGATATGACATGAGCTCACGTGACGTCTGTTTCCGTTTTACCAGTTATATTCATATCCAAAGTGATAGTTGAAAATTCTCATCATGAACTCTGTTCAACACATGAATAACTAGAATATTCATTGATTCAGAAATTGTCTTTTCATTTAGTTATGGATTTTTCGAATGAAAGTTACCATCCAAAGACAAAATTTGAAAATAAAAAAACATTATTTTTCATTTCAATAATTTTCTTCATTATACACATTCCTCATAAGATAACGCACATATCTGTCAAGTTTTTTCTTTCAGTCGCAATATTTGTGAGAAAAAATATGTGTATGGATATAGGTATATTCTCACAAATTCAAGATATGAAATAGATAAAATCCAGTTTATTCTAACATTTCTTCATTTTATATCTAGAGGAAAATGTTTTGTGGAACCAAATACAATAACTGTATTTTCTTATGGACGTGGTAGGTGTTTAAACAGGAATTTTGAATTTCTGTACTGCAATTAGGTATATCATTTCAAGAATATTAATATGTAATTGAAGTCTGATCTCAGGGGACCTTTCTGATCATTTTCTAGAATAGTTCCCATAAAAACTGAAATTTAAATTATGTATTTTTTGACAAGAAAGCATCCAAATATTTGTCTTATATTGAAAAATTCAATTTGTATGTGTATGTTTTTTCAATACTGCAAATGAAATTAATCATAATGATTTGTAAACGAAAATTGGGTCGTATTTAAATCATCTTTGAAAAGAGAGTACTATCTGCATCCTCTCAATCAAAAATTATGCTGATTTTCAGTTCAGACTATTATAGATTGAAATTTTACAAATATCGTTGTTTTCCTCAATGGCAATACTAACACTTCTGATAGGATATAAATATAGTCTATTCAACCAAAAAACTAAAGTTTCCTTTTACTGGAAACGTTATATATTTCAATCAACCATTACACAAGTACTTCACTAACAAAAAAAATAATACAAAGTTGAGTTAAATTCGAGTACGGGTGCTGTCAGAATTATTCACCATTATATTTCATGAAATTTTTCTCATGACAATGAGAATCTCTAACACCAAATAAAGGCTTATGCTGCATGGTATTTCGTGTATATGGAATATTACTAATAATCATATAAATTGATATAAATTACTTAAAGTAATAATGTAATAATCAAAGTAACTATAAAATCAGTACCCAAGTCAATTTATGTAGCAAACATAATATAGAATCTTTCTTCCATAGATATCTTTTTATAAATTGGTAACATATAAATGTAATCAATATTATACCTATTCAATCGGATGTGATGACTTGAGAAATTAAAAAAATTGAATAAAACTGCGAATTATTGAAAATTCCCCAAAATCATATTTATACTGCCAACGCTTAAATTGCATAGAATTTTTAATGAAACACCGAATTTTCACTAGAAAATGAGCTCGTTCCACTTGTACTGAAAATTGGAGGAATGATATCTGTTTAACTTATATATAAATTCATTTCACACCAATAGTGGGTAATTCAATATTTTCTACTTTCGAACTGAACAAAATATATGTGATAAACTATCCGACGAAATTGATATCTAAGCTACACTGCTCAACTATTGATATATCGATTGAAATTCCCAGTCTTGAAACAAAATCAATTAAAAAATTGAAATAATTGATTTGCTCCTGCTTGAATTCTTGCACAAATTTCTCAGGAGCAAATCAATTATTTCAATTTTCTAATTGATTTTGTTTCAAGACTGGGAATGAAAACCCTAATTGTTGCCTGACAATAAACGAAAAATAGAACTTTAAAATAGTAACTTCGTAACTACAATTCAGAAGATTCTTTAAGAATTCGTCTGATGAAGGGATCTAACAGAGACCCCGAAACGTTACGAAGTTACCATTTTAAAGTTCTATTTTTCCTTTATTGTCAGGCAACAATTGTTGATTTGCATTTCGGTACCTGCATAAATAGGTATTGAAAAATACTGGAATTTTGTCCTCCTAGTTATCGCTAACACCTTGAACTTTGTCCTCGACTAGGAGCTGCCTTGGCAGATCTGCTATTCTGTTGTAAAATAAGAGTAGCTGGTGCCCGTGGTAAATGAGACATGTATCTATCTATGTATGTATCTATGTCTATGCCAAAAGCTTACCTTTTTGTCACAGAGCTAGGCTTTTTTTAAGTATCTTTTGTTGCCTAACCACATTACGTCACCAGTTAAGGCGCTTTTTTACCATTTACCTTAAAGAAATGATTTAAAATAGTTATAATAATAATAATAATAATAATAATAATAAGCCATTTATTTCCTACAGGAAGAACCCAATTACAGGAAATGAATAAAAATTGAACATTAAAGCAATATGAACTGAACCCAGAAAAAAAAAAACTCACAACCGATCATTACACCACTCGATGGTAACAAAGAAAACTCAGTCTACTGTTCATACTCCAAACTGCATAAAAGTACTTCAATAATACATGGTAAAGTGTCAAAATTAATATCACAAACCGCAGAGATCGTATTGAAGGTCCGGCACATAAACTCAATCGGAGATTGTAGGAGAAGATTGGTCCTGGGAGTACGCAAGTAAAAAAGTTCCTGTGATCTCGAATTCTGCCTTCTCACTATGAAGTTGACCATAGCTAGTAACGATGGACAATCCGTTATGTCATTCACTACATTGTACAAAAATTTCACCGCCAGTACTTTTCGTCTAACTTCCAAAGAGGAGACTCCAAATCTGTTCAAAAGCAAGCCATACTCTGAACCTCTCACTGGGTAGACACCATCCTCCCTCCAAACGAGGTACTTCAGGAAACGCTTCTGAATTGATTCAATGCGCTGTCTGTGACAATTGTAGATGGGATTCCAAGCTACAGAGCCATAGTCCAACCTGCTTCTTATTAATGCATTGAAAAGGCACAAAAAGGTTGATGTGTGAGTAAAATATCTGCAGTTGCGTATTATGAAACCATAAACCTTCGAGACAGAAAGCACTAACTGATCAACGTGCGGGATGAAAGTGAGTCTACTATCAAAGATCACACCCAAATCCCTAACCTCAGATACTCTCGCCAACAAATTACCGCACACTGTGTAGGGGAACACAACAGGTTGCCTACTCCTCGTGAAAGACATGACGCTACACTTAGAAATATTAAGGCTGAGCTTGTTAACAACACACCAATGATACAACCGCTCTAAATCCTCCTGAAGCCCCTCGCAATCACCTGAACTCATCATCCTGCGGAAAATTTTCAAATCATCGGCAAAGACCAGCTTTGCACTCTCTATTACATCGATGATATCATTTAAAAACAATATGAATAAGAGAGGGCCCAGATTAGATCCCTGAGGTATACCGGATGTAGCAGCATACTCTTCTGAACGGAAGCCTTCGATCTGAACATATTGCCGACGATTGAACAGGTAAGATGCGATCACTGCCAGCAATGTATGTGAAAAGCCGAACTTACATCTGAGTTTTTCAATAAGGATTTCATGACAGATCTTATCAAAAGCCTTCTGGAAATCGGCAAACATAACATCCACTTGATGACCCTCATCCAGGCTACGAGTCAAAAACTCGGTAAAGCAAACGAGGTTACTGATGCATGACCTCCCACCCATAAAGCCGTGCTGCTCAATATTGATCAGGTGTTTCACAACTGGGTAGATCTCGTTATATAAAATAATCTCGAAAATTTTCGAGAAGTTGCACAACAGAGATATAGGCCTATAATTCCCAATCTGTGATCGATCTCCTTTCTTCAACACAGGCACAACCTTGGCGAGCTTCCACATATCTGGGTATATTCCAGTATTTAATATTAAGTTGAAAATATGGCGTAAGGGTGTCAACAGCGCAGCGATACAATCTCTTACCAAATAGCTTGGCACACCATCTGGCCCAGCCGTTGCTTTGTCGCCCAACCTCTTCGCAGCCCTGAGAATCTGAGCATCCGTGATTGAATCGACTGAAACCTGTAATCGAGAAATCTCCTGGAACAGGGGCACGCTCACAGAACAAACATCATCAAATACGCTACCGAAGTAAGTACCAAAAGCGTTAGCGATATTCTTCGTCCCCTCGATAACCTGAGAACCATTTACCATCCTTCCTGGAATACGAGAATTACCTCTTTTATCGTGCACAAACTGCCAGAACCTATCGGGCTGAGTGCTAACATATTCTTCTGAGTGCCGAATAAAACTTCCATACTCAGTGTGCAACAAGGCCTTCAATCTGCGGCGGACATTGCAAAAATGTTGAAAATCAAAATCACTTCTATACTTTTTATAGTTCGAGAAGGCTTTTTCCTTTAGGAGTATACATTCAATAATTTCCGTAGTGTACCAGGGAGGAAATCTCCTCTTTCGTTTTCTCTTCAAAGGAACAGTGTCCTGAAAAATTGCATCGAGTATCGAATAGAATTCCCCACACGCAACATTGGTATCAGCTATATTTGTGATGAATGACCAATTGACCTCAGAAATCATCCTATACATCGAGATGAAATTTGCTCTCCTGAAGTTGTACTCCCTGAATTCATTATTTCCGCCCAAATCAAGGTTAGAATTATTCTTCTTCACGTCCAGCCTAAGCAGAAATGGCGGATGGTGAGAGTCAACAGAAACATATGCAGGGACCTCAGAATCCATTTCACATAATACATTGGAGAACACCAGATCTAAGAGCCTGTTGCTAACATTAAGCTGCGAGTTGAACTGAACCAAGTCCAAAACACTCGAAAAAACTCCGAGTGCTGAAGTTCTCGGATCGGAAGATGAAGAAGAAACAAACTCAGGAGCGTTGAAGTCCCCAAGTATTAAAAGTTGTTTACCATGAACAATATCAAGGGATGAGAGAGCCTCAAGAAATAAATCATAGGATGGAACATCAATTCTAGGCGGAATATACAAGCATACAACCAAAAAATTCTTCGACCTCAACTTTATCGTGCAACCAACGACATCAACAGTGGGCACCAATTGGTGCAGTATTGAAAGATCTACTCGCTGTGCATTCAAATAACTCCGAAAAGCCAGAAGGGTACCTCCTCCCATGGTCGCATTCGCAGCCACTCGATCTCTGTCACATCTGAATACGTCATAATCAGGTGGAAAAATCTCGGAATCGACAACCCCATCGGAAAGCCATGTCTCACTCAAACACACAATGTCACAATCACCACATGAAACGGAAGAGTAAAATTCATGAGTCTTAGTATTCAGTCCGCGAACGTTTTGGTAATAACAAGTAAGTGTGGTATCACTATAATTGGGCGACACTAGTTTAACGCATTTACAACCACAGGAACGATCTTAGGAACACCACGGAAAAATCTAATTGTTACATCTTCACCATCTTTTTTCCTCAACTCAGCCTCACTCTTCAACTCCCTGAAGTAGTTGGCCTGTCTTGGAGTCCAATCATTTGTGATGTTCAAATGGGAGTATTTAGAATCCTTCTTGAGATTTCTGGACATCTTGAGCAACGTTAGGGGCTGCGATGGATTGGAAAACACAATCTTTACTGGACGTGGTCTCCCAGACGATGATCCCTGCTTTCCCAAACGAAAAACTTCAATATCCGACGCAGGAAGTGTCTTATCCAGGACTTTTATTACGTCCTTAACTGCTTTAGAATCGTTGTTATATTGAGTGAGTTTATAGAATTTTTCTTAACTCTGATCCATTGTAATAATAATAAACTCGTAGGTAAGAATCGATACGTTCAGTGTTTATATACCGCGAATAAATTTTTCCATTACAACTCATAAAACGCAAGCGAACCGTTGGGCAAGTAGTAAATGAGGAAACAAAAATACAAGGGTATCAAAAAAAGAAAAAATAATAAAATTTAATTTCAAAGCGTACTAAAATAATATGCATAAGCAAAACAAAAATACTAGGCATAATAATAAAAAAAATTCACATTTCTATAAACTCAACATACTTTTATGCGAACTAAATACTTAAAACGTTTGGACATCCTTTCAATTAAACATTTACCGAAACTTTCGCAATTGGCAATACATCTGTGCGTATGTATCACTAAACGTGAGATCAACAAATATCTCGATACGAGACGAAAAAATTGTAAATGCAAAGAGTGGGCTAGCCCATCGCGAAGATTCAAAGATTCCTGACGGCAGTCTTTGTCTTCTTTATCATCGCAGTCAAATTCCTGGCAGATTCCAGTTCTCCATTCGAAATCAACAATTTCAAGATTGTTTCATTACGGGAATTTTTAGCGTGTGCAACACACGAAAAATCGTCGATATCGATGGTATAAAGTTTGGAGATCTTATCGTAGTCTTTTTTCTCAACAGCGGCGAACATTTCTCCTGTGAGTTCGAGGATGAGTCTAACAGACTGAACTTGAGCCAGGTCCAAGGGTTTTTTATTGTCTTTATCCGCACAATCATACACTGCGCCCTTCTTCAGTAGAAGTTTGACAATATCCAGATAACCATGTTGGGCTGCCACGTGAAGCGCAGTTTTCAAACCAGTTTTAGTTGCGGCGTTGATCAGGTAAGCCATCTTGTTCTTATTCACGCTCTCCAAGAGGAACTCCGCCACGTCCTTGAAACCCTTATTACAAGCCGTGTGCAAAGCGGTGTTACCCTTGTTGGTTTTATCTGTCAAATCTCCGCCGTGTTTCAAAAACACCTTGATGACTTCTATATTGTTACCATCTACCGCGTAATGCAGGCAGTTCCTGCCCTCCTTGTCCCTTTCGCTGACGTCAACGCCACTCCTAACAAGTTTTTCAATGGTGTCAATGTCGCCATTCTTCGCTGCATTGTTCATGGTATATAAGAGGTTATCCGAAAAACTGTCCAGGTTGCTGATGAGGCCGATTTTTTTAAACTGCTCTACTATCCCCTCCATCCATCTGACGATGTCCATAACTTCTTTGTGATCTGGTCCTTGCACCGCCATCTTATGGTCCTTGATCTCTTTATAGATTTTGAAAGCAGAAAAAAACTTACCCTGCCTTGTGAGAAGGTCCGCCATTTGAGCTTGGGTATCGAGAGTGTCCAAATGGTGCGCTCCTAAGTGATATTTCTGTCTTTTCAACAACTTCTTGAACGCTTCCAAAGCCTCGTCGTATTTTTCTTGGTCTTTGTAAACGCATATTTGGTTGTGTATGGTTCTCAAGGTATCGGAGTGGTATTTTCCCAAGACTAATTTTCTTCCTACGTACACTTCCTTGAACAAAGCCGAGGCCTCGTCGTTCTTCCCTTGTTTTGACAGTATCAAAGCGATGTTATTCTTAGTCACCAAAGTGCAATAATGAAGCAGACCGTATTTCTTCTCCTCCAGTTTGAGCGCATCCTTGTAGATATTCAGCGCCCTGTCCAATTCACCCATGTTCAACAGAGTCAGAGCCATGTGCTTTATGGTGTTCAGAGAGTCTTGATGATGGGGCGGTATTAGATTCTTTTGGATCTTATGGACTTCTTCGAATAATTTAAGGGATTCCTCATTTCTTCCCAGCCGATGCAAGACTACGGCCATCGAACTCCTTTCCCTCAAAACAAGCTCGTGGTCCGGCCCTAAGCAATCCTTCAGCTTCTCACAAATTTCCCTCGAGCACTTCAAGGACTGTTCGTACAATTGCAGTTTGAACAGCACCGCGGCTATTTTACTCTTGATGCTCAAAGTAGCCGGATTATGATCGCCGAAGATCTCCCTCCTTTTCTCGTAAACCTCCATCAATAGGTCCTTAACCTCTTGGAACCTTTCCTGGTACTGAAAATCCTCGATGCTTCTCATTTGAAATCTGACGTCCCCTTGAAGCATATCCTCCAACTGTTCCAATTTTGGGAAATCGTTTTTGATGGCAGACGTTATCAGCGTTGTTCCATGTTCATCTTCAGCTCGCACCACGGCCTTGACGACATCCTTGTCTTTGATCTTTTTCAACCGACCGATTATCGAAATTTTCTTCTTGCGTACGCTCTCGAAGGAATCGTTTATCAATTGCAGCAAATTCCTGATGGACGCCTTTTCGGCGAAATCCAGGGGTGTTTTGCCGTTGTCGGCTTGTGCGTTGTATTTCGCGCCGTGCCAAAGCAGCAAAAACACGATTCTATCGTTGGAATATTTGGCGGCGTAATGTAAAGGCGTCCATCCGTTCTTATGCTTAGCGTTCGTTGAAACCTTGTTTCGTAGTAGTAGTTCCACGACGTCTGATCTACCTTTGTATACTGCAAAGTGCAAGACTGATCCTTTGTTGGTATCTGAACAATTCAAAGGTACTCCCTCCTTGATAATCTCCTCAATTTCCTTGATGTCGCCGTCTTTTATAAGTGAAAACAATTTTCCAACAGAAGACAACATAGTTTTGACTATGTAGTCCTTATTAAACCCCACTATACTATTGTAGATAGCACCGTTGTTGAGTAAATACTCGACGACTTCCTTGTGTCCCTGATTCGTCGCCACATGTAACGCCGATATTCCGCCTTCGTTAACGGTGTTGATGTCGCAGCCTCGCTCCAGTAGATACTTAACAACTTCCAATCTACCCTTGGATGCCGCGTAGTGTAACATCGAGTAGTTGGTGACACCGCGATCGTCCAAATCCATACCTTTCTCCAGGAAAACATCGATTATATCGGTGAAACCTTCCCTGGCTGCGATGTGAATGGCCTTGGAGCCCTTATCGTTCGTCAAGTGCATATCGGCGCCTTGGTCCAGCAAAAATCTCACAATCTCCTTGTGACCGTAGTTCGTGGCGATGTGCAACAGAGAGAAATTCTGATTACCTTGGCGATTCAAGAAGCTCTTATTTTTCTCCAGGAACAATTTCACAGAGGTTATACGACCCTTGGCCACGGCCAGCTCGATAGGTAACCTATTTTCATTATCCAACACGTTGACGTCAGCGCCGTGGTTTAGAAGGAACTCTACCATCCTCTCGTGGTTGGTTTCTGAAACCAAGTGTAGAGGAGTTGAGCCGTCGCGGTCTTGCGGGTTGATCGTGGCGCCTCTTTTCAACAACATTTCGACGATTTCATCGAACCGATTCACGGCCGCTAAAAAAAGGG
This sequence comes from Coccinella septempunctata, assembly GCF_907165205.1. Lineage (NCBI taxonomy): Eukaryota > Metazoa > Arthropoda > Insecta > Coleoptera > Coccinellidae > Coccinella > Coccinella septempunctata. The sequence continues at coordinate 47,454,906 of NC_058189.1, read as the reverse complement.
GGGTGTGGCCGTACTCATTCTTCGAATCCACGACAACGCCACGGTCCAGCATCATCTCAACAATATCCACTTTTCCGAACATAGAGGCAATATGAAGAGGCGTATTTTGGTCTTCATCCCAGTATACGGACAAGTCTAAATGAGAGGTGTGTTTCAGTAACAACCTCACAACGTTCGTGTTTCCTTCAATAATAGCGTTGTTTATCGCTTTGAGAATAAGCTTGTCCTGGATTAAATGGGACGAAAGGCCCATCTGTATCAAGGTCGCCCTGTTATGTTTCACCGCCGATAGGAAAGGAGTTTCATTCATTTTATTTGACAAATCGATTCTCGCTCCGTTTTTGAATAGGAACACCGAGATCTCGTTGCTGTCCCTTTCGATGGCCAAATGTATTGGCGTGTTACCTATGTTATCTTGATCGTCGATGTGGGCTCCTGCGTTCAACAGACACTTCACCATTTGGAGGCTATTAGCGATGACTGCTTCATGTAGAGGGGTGAACCCACGGTCCTTAGTTTTAGCGTGTATGTCGACCCCAAACCTTAACGGTAGGTCCAGGATGTTCTTCCCGTTTTTGACAGCTATGTGGAGGCAGTTGGCGCCTTTGGATGTGGTGGCGTTTATCTCAGAACCCTTCCTGATCAATTTAACCATTATGTTTTCATTTCCAGACTCCGCGGCCATGTGTAAAGGAAGCCATCGCGTAATAGAAGTCTCGGCATGAATCGATACACCGTGCTCGATCAACAGATCCACGACAGCTTCGTGGCCATGCTTACAGGCGAAGTGAAGCGGCGTCATACCTTCTAGATTTCTACAATCTAAATCAGCGCCCTTCATAATCAACAGTCTCACAATTTCTACGTCTCCATTCATAGAAGCACCGTGCAACGGTGTCATTCCGTGTATATTCGATCTATTCACTTCTATACAATCCTGTTTCATCAACAAATCCACGATTTCCAGATGTCTACCCTCGACAGCGTACAAAAGGGGCGTAAAACCGTCCTTAGTTGTAACGTTGACGTCCGCCCCGTTCTCCAGGAATATTTTGAGTATTCCGATATATCCGTGCTTGGCCAAATAATTTATGGGCGCGAAATTATTTTCGTATTCCGTTACATTAACGTCAGCTCCGTTCTGTATAAGTACCTTGACGATTTCTTCTCTCCCCGTCTCGCAAGCCCATTGCAGTGTGCAATTGCCGTTCATGTTCGAGGAATTCACGTCTGCGCCTGCCCGTATCAGAGCCTTAACAGTTTCAAGATGGCCGTTTAAGGCGGCTCGCTGGACGGGTGTGACACCAACGTCGTTTTTAGCGTTAACCTTCACGCTTTTCGACAGCAGATAGTTCACAATTTTGACCAAACCTTCTTCTGCAGCGATGTGTAGAGTTGTGAAACCACCGGAAGCGTCGTCTAATTTGTGGAAGAGGTCTTTATTGAAGAAGAACTGGACGGCGGAAGGTTTACCGCTAAGCGCCGCGTACTGCAAGGGTGTTAAATGCAAGTAATCCTTCTTGGTGAAATCGGCACCGTGGTTCCAAAGACTGTTCAATATGCGGTCATTACCGGAGAAGGCTGCCAAATGAGCTGGGGTTCTCTCGAAAGAATCGATCTCATTGATGTCAGTATCGAAGTTCTTGAGCAGAAACTCTACAACTTCCAGGTTCGTTTTCGTAACCGCTATGTGGATAGGGCTCTGGTTTTCCAAATTCTTCATTTTAAAAGTGGACAGACCCTCCTTCAAAAGAAACTTCGTCAGTTTGATCGTTTTAGGTCTACTCATTGCGAAGTGTAGACATGTGGACAAATCCGTGTCCCTAGATCTGATATCTGCACCTTCCTTGATGCATTCCGAGAAAGCGTCGAAATTATTCTGCTTCAAGGCGACGAACATGTTGTGTTTCCTATTTAAAATATCAACAGTTTTCGCATAAGAGTTCTTCACTCTAGATAAGTTGAAATACTGAACTTCAGTCAAGTTGAAATCGTCAGATTTTCCTTCGACTTCTAATAGTTTTTCAACAAAGAGGAATATAGCTGACGTTAAATCCAGAAGAACTTCCACGATGACATTATTATGTGCCAAGTGATTTCTCAGATCAACACCAGTAAGGGATGGATAATTATCGTTCAAAAAATACTTCGCTTTGAAATGATCATATTTCAACATCGGAATCAAATCTAAAAGCAATATTTCCACAACAGCTTGAAGCTTCTTATTACTCTTGAACTGGGTGTAAGTGACTCCGTCAAAAACTTCCCTCAACTGATTCAATTTCTCCTTTTTCTTCATCTTTGTCACCTCCTCAGAATTCTCAGAATTGAATGTCTCCACTTCCATATCCCTTTTACTTATTTTTCTCCCTAACTTCTCAGTCCACTGGACACTGTTAACTTCGAATTTTATAATGTGCATTATTTTATAAAAGAGTTTCGCCACTTCATCTTCTTGAGATCCAGATGACAAGCTGTGGATTGAAATTATCATTTCGGCTATTTTACACAATTTGAAGGCTTCTATTTGCGGTGATAAAGTTTTCAGAATCTGCTTTAGACTATATTTCATCGATCTTATATAGTTTGTTTTATCGTGTGAACTTCCAATCATCATATAGAATTTTTCATACAAACTATGGAAAAGCAGCAAAGCTGTACCATAATCTATAGGTGCCCCTATCTGAACATTTTTGAAAGATTGATCGATAGCTTCGAAAAGAATTTCGCTATAAGTACATTTATATTTAATTTTATCACGATACTGGTCTATGAGATCTTTTAACCTAGTGATATCATTGTTCTTCAGCTCAGATAGGTCTTCTCTGAGCACCTTACCACTTCCGAAATTTTTCATCACAGAAGCCACTTCTTTCATCACTTTCTCATCATTTGTGTTCAAAAATTTATCACCAAGTTCTACGAGGACTTTCATTTTGTACTTTGACAAAATGTAACCAATCTGTCCCCCAAGTTTTTCAATATCGTTTTTGATCCCACTCAAAAAGTTGGATTCGATGTTCTCTAATAATTCTTCGTGTTTTGAGAGAGACTGATGGGCCAAGGTGTTTCTTAAATTGATCATCAAGTTTCTAGTACTCTGGCTGAAGAAGGTGAATAGATAATTTATAGTAGTCTGGGACAACTTAGGAGACTCCAGGGTATTCTTCAAATGTTCGCCTATAATCTGTAAAGCTCTCATCAGAATAAGTATACCATTTTTTTCTTCCAATCCAATAGACCTGACAAGTTCCACGTAACTCAGCATAACGTTGAGCGAATGAATGTCTCTCATTCTTTCATGATCATCATAAAGAGATTTGAACTCGGGATATTTATCAATTATATCCTCGACAACTTCATCCCGTTTCAAATTTGGGAGTCTCGAGTGTTCCTGTGGTCTCATAATCAACACATGATTCGGTAAATTTTCGAGATGTTTACCAAAGCTTTCCAAATACAAAATTATATTGGATCTACTAAGAATAGCTCTTGAAAATAATACAATTTCATTCTGATCCTTAAAGGTACTAATATATGACAATATACAGAATTCAATTTCTTCCCAAGGAAGCCTATCATAAGTCGACTTAAGTATTCTCTTAAGCGTAAAAATTTGCTTAGCTATAAATGTCAAATTTCCTATAAACAATTCATCCTTATCTTTACATGTTTCCAAAGAACTTATAAGTTGTATCGTAAATTGTATGTGATCACGAACCTCTTGTGAAGTCAAGTAAAACTTAGACTGCTTGTGGAAAAAACGTAGGCTCATCAATTTTCGCTCCAAAATTTGCTTAATATCGTCGGAAAGGTGTACACGATTGAGTTCCAGCTCCATACACACCTTCGAAAGTAAATCATCCAAATTACCATCTTCGATTTCTTGTTCCAGGAGACAATTGAGTTGGTTAACATCGTTCTTACTAGCGGCTAAATAAACCTGTTTATATTTAATCGCTTCCATCGGGAGATGTTGCATTACAGGTGTCTGAAAATGTTGAAAAGGAAAATATAAATCCTAGAGTTTATCTCTACGGTTTCCCTTATTATTAACCAGGAAAGCAATTTCAGGGTTATTGAATACCAAGCTTTTATCATATTATCAAACTTTGAGACTTACTTATTCATATGTTTTTTTGACCTATTTTATACATTAAATTGTCAAAAAGGTTCAATAACTGAATATCAATAAAGGGGATTCCTCAAAAACCCAAAGATTATAGAGTATACTATAATCTTTGCAAAAACCTTGGATAAGAAAGGGGAAATTTTTTCTGCGGGAAACCCAACAACCACAGAAAAATAACTAATTGTCAACCACAGAACACTAGATAAATTTTGGTTGTAAACAGGGGTGTCCGTAAACGTAAACAAAGACCGTAAAGATCACCGTCACGAAAAATTTATGTGTCACAAAATGTTAGACTGATATGATATGATCAGTTAGATGATGTGGCCCAGAGACAACCGAGACCGTCAACCTCAAACAAAATCTATGTCCGATCTTATCATCCATCTCTTTCTAACTTTTGACGAGTTGTATAGTAGGTGGCGCTTGAATCGAGGGAACAAACGAATAGCGGGAAATTTGAATTTCTCTTATTCATTAGAGCATCCAATAATTATTCTATGTTTGCAAACATGATGAAGAAACTTTCACTTTTGATTTTTTCATTTTGCTCTTCAAAATATTAGAGGCAAATATTGGATTATTAAAAAAAAAATGAAGAAAATCAAAAGAGAGAGTTTCTTCCATCATGTACAAAATTGTGGTTTCATTTCAACTTGGAGGAATCGAGTAACACTTCAGATAAAGGACTTAATTTTTTATTTAACAATAATTATAACAACAATAAGTCTGCCTTGCTAACAAGAAAGGTCCTATCTGCAGAATGTGATGGACATAATGCAATATCTCCTAATCGGGAATAGTTCTGTTCGTCAACATTATATCTAAATGAAAACATGGAGAGTTTGTTGAAATACTATCTGTTATACAATGAAAAAAAACAGAAACCCCGGATTTTCTCAAAACTTAAATTCTACAGATAGGAGCTTTCATGTTAGGACAGCAGAATTTTAACAACAATAATTATAACAACATATGCTTCATTACTGATGCAATATCTTTTTTAATTTTTTGTTCATGCTTCTTGTTTTAGCTTCCGTTTTCACCTCTTCACACTTCCTTCTGCACCACCATGGAATGCCAATCCTACAGAGAGCAGCTGTCGTTATGTCCCTTATGTGACTTTTATGTTCAGAACATGCAAGATGATCAAAGTTCATGGTAGACAGTACCGCAAGTGCAGTCACTTTTACTTTAGGATGGGAAGGGGATTCATCCAAAAATTCCTCCAACACTGTTATTCCGCAACCTATAGAAACAGTGTAGCTTTCACTTGGGTACAGTAATACCGATCTTTGATCAGACCACTCTTTATTCATTATAAATAAATTTTGTGGCTCTAAATCTGAAGCTGTGAGCATAGAATCACATAAGGAACAGCATATGTGTTTTTTCACCACCTTAAGAATGGCTCCAGCCACATATGCCACAGACAGGATCTTGGGGCTTCCAGAAGAAACTTCTCCCGCAATTTCAGCAGACAATACCTCTACTGATATTTGCGGTGCTTCATTAGTCAGAGAAGCCTCTTCTACAGTTTCCCTTTCCAAACTTTGAGGGGGAATATTGAGGAATGACTTCAAATTACAGACAAGTTCATTGTCGTCCTTCTCACAATTTCTCCCACGAAAGCTTTGGCTTACCAATCCATTTAGAAGTTGAGTTTTCAAACTTCCAATGAATTGCTGAACTGTAGGATTGTCATTGCATCCACAACCATACCTAATTTGTCCAAACAGGTTCTCCAATGGATCTTGATTGAGAGTTCTTGTTTTGAGGGATTTGAAACCCAATTCCCTCAAATACTCCCAGAGCCCTTGAACAGCTTTGATCGATTGGAGCCAACCTGTTTGGGAAGGTGGCATGGATTGTTTCAGGGTGCCAGTTTTGGTGTATCGAATGAAGCTCCACTTTTTAATCCTTTGTGATTCCTCCTCCCAATATTGGATGTGGGGTGAGCGGACACTCAATGGACCCTTCAGCTCTTTCCCAAAGGGACCATCATCTGACTTGCCATTCATACTGTCAAACAGTGTGTCCACCTCTTTTATGAAGGAAGCAGTCCCAATGGCCTCGGGGTTCATTTGCCCTGAAAAAAAATATAAATGTAAAACGTATCAAGTTAGACCAGAAAAAATATATTACCTGCACTAATCAAGGAAAATATGTATGCTGCAACTGTGTGGCTCATTACTTTGGCAGCTATATTCACCTTCATTGCATACTGCAATATGGGTTTCAGGTATGTGGCTTTTATTTTCCATAAAGTCCTGAAAACGATTGTATTTCTATTATCTATTTCGTAAGCTGCAATGACATCCTGAAATTTGGCAACTTTATTCAAGATGGTTTCGCCAATGGTTACAGGAAGACTAACATTGTGCTTACGAAATAGAGAATAGGTACATTTCAATAAGTGAGGTGGATCAAACATGCAATGAACTTTTGAGTTTTCAAAAAAAAAGAAAGGTGTTTCTTTAGTAGCACCAAGTTCTTTGATGCACCTCACATTACTTGTACCCATATCACAGACTGTAACAGCAACGTCCACTTTGGCAACATGTTTTGCTGCAGAGAGAACTTCTAATAGACATTTTTTCAACTCTGCAGCATTACAACCCCTATGGCTGAAATAGTAGGCCACTGGCTGCTTCCAATTTTTACCCAACCCTACCAGCATGAACACTAACGCTTTTGTGGCAAGCCTTTTACTGAAATTAGTATCTCCAAAATCCTCAAAACCAAGGATTTTGTCTTCCCCCATATCATACTGGACACCTTCTTTGATGTCCATTTCATCAAATAAAAGGGCACAGCATCTCTGATGTATGTCCTTGGGGAGATTCTCATTCAGTTGATTGAAAATGCTTTCGTTGATTCCAACTTTGAACGGAACCATTTTCAACAACTTTAATATTGTGTTTTTGCTTGGTAGGGCCGCAAATTTTCTGAGGAGGTTATAGCACCGGGGACTCCTCTTGAAAAGGGAAAGAGCAATGATTTTGTCATCAAGGGTCCATCTTCGTGCATTGGCACTCTTTGCTTTAAAATTCCTGATTTGGGATAGCATAAAATTAGCCGTCACTGACGGCATGTCCTTAAAAAGGTTCCTTACCACTCCCTCATCAGATAGGTTCGTGATACTATTGATGGTGTGGTTTCTCTTTTTACACAGAGCTTTAACTTTGCGTAGTTGGTCTTCCTTTTTCCGAATAAGATCAACCAACTTCATCTTTCTAGGGGTAGAATTTGATAAGGTAAAATTATCAATATTACGGAATATCTTCGCCCTAGACCTCCCATGTGGTGTACTTGGGCATGCTGATGAAGATGCGCTAGGGGTAGGATCTTGTGCATCTAAAAATACAACAACAAAAAATGACATCAGTTTGTTGGAAAAAAATTTTTGCAAATAAATATAATACCTGATGAAGGAATTGTTGAAGTCCTAGATGCAAATTCCTTTTCATTCGAAGAAGGTATAGTGTTTCCCTCTTTAGCTAGAACTGAATGAAAGAACATTAAAATTGTACATTATAAGTGAATAAACTATCGTATTGAAATTAAAATATAATGGACAGAGTAAAAGAATATCATTAGTTATTTCAAAGGAAATATTTGCAGATAAAAACTGTACCTGATGAAGATAATGTTGAAGAACTAGATTCAACTGGAAATACGTCTTCAATTACAGAAGGCATAGTGTCTCCCTCTTTTGCTAGAACTAAATGGTAGTGCATTAGAATGGTACCTTAAGAGTGAATAACCTATTTACTAATGGTATGATATAATCTTGTAGATAAATAGCTATATTACTGAAACATAATAATACCTGGAAATGAAGGAATTACCCATGCTATAGGAATAGCATCTCTCTTCAGTTTTAATAACCTCAAGTCCATGTAAGCTTCGTTGCTGAAATGCTTATCACAAATTCGATGGTGTTTTTTAAATTGGGTGTTTTTGAAACCTAGAATTTTCATCCACGATTCACATCTACAAAATAAAATATGGATTTTACCTGGATTCACTTTAAACAATGCCTTTATTGAAATCTGCTTTTGAATGAGATAATTTTTACTCTTACCTTCCTGGATTTGATGGAAAACAAAATAATTTCTTCACTTCGAACTCGGTGTCTCCACAGACTATACAACTTTTTGCAGCCATACTCGAACTCACTTTGTATTATAAAAAAAGGAAAACTTATTCAGCGTACTGCGACCCAAACTGCAAGAAGTTTGAATTTGAAAAGGTTTGTTGTTGTTGTTTGTTTACACGTGGTGAGGTTATTTCTGTAAGTGCCATTGCGCATGTTTTTTCTTTTTCTTTATTCTATTTCACACCAAATTTCGAATTCCCCAGAAGTCGAACGTAGCTCCACCTAGGGCTAGACTCAAGTAAAGTGCAACAAAGATAGACTTATGCCATTTCAACTAAATAGAGAGAGATGCAAGAGGGTTCTTAAAATCGGACAAATTTCTACTTGAGGTTGACGGTCTCGGTTGTCTCTGATGTGGCCCATTTTAGCGTAAACGGCTCTCATGATAAACAGAATATTACTCATATTGAGCTTGATGACCAAATGTTAAACTATAGAGTCTCGGAGCATCGGCATTCTATTCTAAATAAGGGAAAAATTTAACAGATTGCAGCATACATACGGTATTGACCGTGGTGGAATAGTCGTTCTTTTCGCTTATGACTTTTTTTTATTGATTTGGTGGTAAAAAATGGATCCACCGAAAAAATTGATCGCTGGACTAGCTAGTTCTTCCCTTATTTTCTTATTAAGCCCGTTTGCAACAGCCGAGAATTCTCTACAAAATTCTCGCAAGAAAACGGCAGAGATTATTTTGTACGCAACTGAACAGAGAATTCTACCGAAAGTGCGTATGTAACGGTACATAATTCACGGGCGCCGTGAATTATTTACGTTGCATACGCACTTTCGGTAGAATTCTCTGTTCAGTTACATTCAATATAATCTCTACCGTTTTCTTGGGAGAATTTTGTAGAGAATTCTCGGCTGTTGCAAACGGGCTTCAAACACAAATTTTTTAAAATCTTTCTGGCGTTCTGTCGATTCGTCCTCGTCAATTTGAATCTGTCTGCTGCTAGTACGGTTTGGTTTGGGCGGGAGGAAGTGGACGCCGCAGTGGCGAAAAGAACGTACTTTCCACATTACGCTATTGCGGCAGATAAAAAATATCAAGATTAGCACTACCACCCACGCCTCTACACGAGTCAGTAGTCCTTCATCTAGGTACCGTCCGTACCTATGTCCAATTTTGAGAACAAGATATGAGTTTCGTTTTTCCAACTGTAGATAATTGTAAGATGTCTAAAAACATTTTCAGACATCTTAGGTCATCGTCAGCTTATTGTTGATATTTGAAAATTTGACTTGAATACACTTGTGAATGTGCTGGATTTGTAAGTGAAGAAATAAAACATATTTCTTTGGTTTCTTTATTTGTTTTGATGAATCTGTCGACATCAGAGTAAAAAAAAAACACTTTTCTAATTTGTACAGTGTACAGAGTTTAAGGTTATATTCACAAGAAAACAGATATGTACATAAATGGGTGTATCACAATAAAAAGGTCTTAAATAAATAATTTACTATGTGACGCACATTGGAATGCATCTTGAAATACTGTCAGATCCTTTTCATTATCTGAAAGAAAAAGAAACTTTTAGATTATGGCGATAAGTCTAGGTATAAAATAACAACAAATCAATAAAAAAACTACTCAGAAATTATGAAAATATCATCTTACCTTTTTTTACCATTTCATTCTTTTGGGTTGGTTTTCCCTGCCTCTGTATGATCCTCTGAATCCACCCCCCCATCTTCCATTTCCACCACTGTATCCTCCAAATCTTTTAGCCATCTCTTCCAATTTGGGGTTAACAATCTGCAAAAATTACAATGTTGTGATTCATGGTAAAAGAAGTTTGGTAATTACTTAGAACTGTGCTAAGTTAGTGAAAAAATTAGTATTCATCAATTTTGGGTACCAGATTACGTAGATGATAATTAGAAGTCAGCAATCCTTTTAGCTTTTCTAAATTTTCTCAATCAGGATGAGCTTGAATATTCACAAATAGTAAAAAAATAGAAGAAAACTAGCTATAACTGCATTTAGCTCTACCCTCCAGAAAGAAACTCAACTTTTTTTTCAAAATATTAAGAGGATTGCAGACTTCTTGTTATCATTTTTGTAATGTGCGACCCAAAATCGAAGAGTAAAATTTTTTTCACTGAGCTGTTACGAGTATTCTAGTTTGAAATTATCTAAATAATAACTTTAACTTCGACGTTAAACAGACTATGGTGGTCAAACGAATGAAGAGTGCAAAGAGTTGAAATTTCAGATTGCCCCAGTACTTGGAAACGAATTAATAGAAAATAAAACTAACCTGATTGGCTTCCTTTAACACTGAAACAAGATCTTTCGCCTGCTTTGAGTTATTCGATGTGAAGAAGGCATAAGAAGTTCCTGTGGTGTCTGAACGTCCTGTCCTACCAATTCTATGGATGTAATCCTCTGACGAGTTGGGATAATCATAATTGATCACAAATTTGATGCCATCAACATCTACACAGAAATTTGCAAGTTAGATAATGTATACAAAGGGTATAGGGAAATGAAGCCTCAAAACATGACATGAATTAGTTCATGAAAAAGGAAAAAATATATCTGATTTACTACCTTTCCGTCATATGGTACCATGACAACAATTATCTCCATGCAATTATTGAAGTCACTTGAACCATAAGAATTGAAATAATGAAAAGGACATTTGATGCCTTAATTGAAATCAAAAAACAATTAGTTGGTACTGTGCTGATGCCAAATTGAAAATAAAGGTTAAAAATATTTCTTCACTGTCAGCATTTACCAAATTGACATTCTAGGTATATTTATACATAAGAATTTTTTTGATAGAGAAAGAACATGCATAGTGATTTTTTGTAAACCTGAAGTAATAATTGGAAACAGCAAGACATTGTTTAAAAAAAAACTTTCGGAATATATCATAAATAAAATAGAAATCAAAATAATGGAACCAAAAAATGGAATTTGCAGGTAAACTTGAAAGAATATGAATGTAAAAAACTGTCCAGTATGTAATTAGTAAAATGTAAAAGGTTATTTATTGTTAGTGTGATTTTTATCAAGTGTAAGAAACTGTTGAAATCCAATTAAAAAACTGATGTACAGGGTGTGGCTTAACGAATAGATTATATGGTTCCTGCGGTTAGAAGACGTTGTGCCGGTTCCGAAAAAATGTTTTATGTTTGGGAAGTCCCTCGGTTTTAGAGATTTTCGAAAATTAAAAAAAAATTACACCCTTTGCCACTCTTTTTGGTGGCAAGACTCCAAATCTGTTTTTTGTATAGTATTCCTAGATATGGATGCGCTACCGAATGTAATTCATGATTATTGGGGTGCATGCATAGTTTTTTTCAAATATCCAGTTTTGATTTTTTTTCCTGAGTTTAACCTAACCTGGTGTGGAAAAAACGGTTACCTGTGTGACAAAGTAGGAAAATACATGACTGTTTCATTTAGATACTGAAATGAATCAACCTAGTATATTTCAAGCATTGAATACGAAATAAATTCGTAATAATGATATTAATATAATAATAATAAATGAAAAAAAAAATTATATTTAACTAAGCCCCGACTCATTGCAATAGGAATTAATTAGATTTGGTTCATCTTAGGGATGATATTACGTCAGCAGTCAGAAGTAACACATAAAATTCTTTCATTTCGAGTAGCGAAGGGTCACAACCGCAGGTACCATATTATCCTTTCATTACACCACACCCCATATATTCATGAAAAACAATTACCTGTAAATAGATTCAAATTCATGAATGCGTTTCAACAGACTTCACTTAGAATGATCTTAATAGGAATATGATGAAATACTAACCGTTTGGTTGGATATTTTATATCCAAAATTATCTTGAAGTTCAATGTTGACGATTTTTTGGCAACAGTTTTAGCAGAGTAGAAAATCAGGCTAATGTATATCTTTCAGAAAACTTTCACAATTAAACGTCTGAATCCACGAATTTTTTACTCAACTTCCTGAAAGATATCAAAACTCTTTCGACCTTCTACCTCCATACCGAGCCATCGTCCAAGGCTAAATGCATTAACCCAGCAGAGGCACCGCAGAAAATCGGAATTGCATCCTTTAAAGAACACAACTTCACAGCATATTTTTATGCATAGCTTAGATAATAAGCTTATCCTGCAAGTGCCTCTGAAACAAACAAAAGGACATCCAGACTGATTAGTTATCTTTACAAATCTTAAATGTATTTTGAACATGATAAGGAACTCGACAGTTATATCCAAAGTCTACCGATTACTAAGGAAATACAGGAAATGCGCAGGTTCGTCAAAGAAATCGATCTATCCTTAATCAACAAAGAAATGTTCAAATTATACATATCCAAAATTTCAGAAAATATCGAAAATCCTCAAATATCAAGCAAAAGAAGAGAACCATAAAAAATTTCAACAATAAAAGTAATAACCAAATTGTCCTCAGTGGCCAATAAATAAAAAAAAAGTACAAATGATTGCGTGAAAATCTTTGAATAATAAATGTAAAACTTAAATTATAATTTTAAGATTTAATAGAAACAAATCGAGGATTTAATTCTGAAAAGTTGTCCAGAGAAATAGTAAAAATAAGCATTATTTTTTTACAGTCTGATGACCTCTGTGGCATGTACGCCACTTGAACTTGAGATAATTTATCGTGAATCTTAAAAATTTTATCGTGAGTACTTACCTAAACCTCTTGCTGCAACATCTGTAGCTACTAAAATTGATGATTTTCCATTTCGGAATTGTCTCAATACATAATCTCTCTCCTGTTGGCTCTTGTCACCATGCATACAAACAGCGGGCCATCCAAATTTCCTAATTGTTCTAGTAATATCTTCTACTTTTCGTTTGGTTTCTACAAATATTATCACTTTTGCATCTTTATCTACACTGTCTCCTATTTCTTGAAGAAGATTGTTCAATCTGAAAAAAGAATTCAAGATAAAATTAGAATTGTTGCATCTCTATTAATGATCATTTGATTTATCAATAAATAGCATATTGAGCGAGTAGTATTCACCTCAGTACACAAGTGATTAATGAATTTTTGGGTAATTATTTAGAACTAAAAGAATTGTGCTAGGTGAGTGAAAAATCGTATTAATCAATTTTTGGTCATAAATAACGAAAATGATGAAACAAGAAATCGGCAAGCCTTAGTTGTTTTCTAAAAAAAATGGTTCAGTTTTCCTCTGGAACATAAGGTTTTTTATTTACAGCTTATTTTCCTCTATTTCCTGTTTTCTTGGCACGAATATTTGATTAAATTTTTAGCTTTAGATAACTTTTTTCAATAAGTAATCGCATATTTAAATTTTTAACACAAAGGTCAGCATTTTTCATATTCCTTCATTCAGATACCCAAAAAAAAAAAAAATGAGCATTCCCCTATTACTTTAATTCGTTTTTAAAGAAACTCGGAGTACTGCAGACTTCTCATTTTTGTAATCTGGGACCCAAAATTGACGAGTACAATTTTTTTCACTGAGTCTTTTAGTTATAAAATTGACCAATTTTTAGTAGAAAGTCAGTGAATATTGGCTTATTAATCACAAGTGATTACAAATGTGATAATGCTCAAGAAAATAGATCATGATATGGTGGATAAAAACGTTCAAATGCACTTACTTAAATTCCTTCTCATTCTCTTGACAAACGTCTACTATCTGAAGTATGTTGTGATTTGCGGAAAGTTGAAGAGAGCCTATGTTGATTTGTACGTAATCATTTAAGAAATCTTGTGCAAGTTTTTTCACTTCCTTTGGCCAAGTTGCAGACCACATCAAAGTTTGTCTGTCCGGCCTGATCTGACCAAGGATTTTTCGAATCTGAGGTTCGAAGCCCATATCAAGCATACGATCAGCTTCATCCAAAACAAGGTAAGTACATCTCTGCAGATTTGTGGTCCCTTTCTCTAAAAAGTCGATCAGCCTTCCTGGGGTAGCGATAACAATTTCAACACCACGTTCCAAGTCGCGCGCTTGGGGCCCTTTAGGAGCTCCCCCAAATATACATGTGTTGCGTACATAAGTGGAATGGCCGAACTCGTTTGCAACTTGTTGAATTTGCTGCGCCAACTCCCTGGTAGGAGCAAGAACTAGAGCTATTGGACCATCACCTCTAGAGAGTTGTTGTTGGTTATTAATATGAACAATAGCTGGTAAAATATAGGCCAATGTTTTCCCAGAACCAGTTTGAGCAATTCCCACCATATTTTTACCACTTAATGCTAAAGGCCATCCTTGAGCCTGTATAGCAGTAGGATTTGTATAACCTTGTGCCTTTATTTGTTCCATGACATAATCCGGAAAATTGGCTTCATCAAAGTTCTGGATTGGACTTGGGGCATCCCCATCAATTGTTATTTCCTTAGATTGACGATACTGTTCTACTTCATAGGGTGATCTTTTCTTCACTGCCGGATGGGGCTCATAAAAATTTTTCTCAAAAGGCATCAAATTTTTAGTGTCCCAGTTGATGGTTTGCAAGCCATTCTGATCCTTCCATCCACCACTGTTGCTGTTCTTCCAACTATTATTTCCGTATCCATTCCTTTGACCTCCAAAATCATTTTTTCTACCATAACCATTTCTCTGGAATTTGCCACCATCATATCCACCACTCTTCTGACTACTGAAGCCATTGGATTTGAAAGAACTACTACCGTTCTGTTTATAAGACCTAGAAGAAAAAACTTGATTTGTAACTTTTTCATACTCATCACAGCATTCAATGTTTGAAATGTTTGCCACTTTTCATTTCATCATTAATCAACTCCTACGCCCGTGAAGGAGATTTAATTTAGTTCTTAGTAAGGCCGCATTAACAGGCTTCAAATAAGAAAAATCCAGAATGATAAATTAATTTTCATCAAATACTACTACAATATTTTTTAAAATGTTTTGATTCATTCAATCTTATCTTTGCCTAGATGCTTGGTAGAATATATATAATGCTACATCCATAAACTCATATCTACACACGAGTTACTCTTTTGGAGGGTATATAAAAAATTTGTCTGACTGAAAATTAATATACATAATGTAACGTAACCGAATAAATCTCACCAAACAAATTATAAATAAAAACAGTCAAGTCGATCAGACACTTAGTAGTGGCATTATTACATTGATATCTAGTATAAATGGAGAAACTTAATTAATAAAATTTCATTTAACATTCTCTTGATTCAACATCCATCTACTTACAAATTAAGCACAGCAGAAAAGATACGGCTGGGTCCTCTTTTGACCCACATGCTGCATAGCGCCATTCACAATTGTAGTAATGACAGCTATCAATGGAAAAACTGAACTTAGGATGTTGCACAAATGAATCTTATTTGAGATAATATTTAGAGAATGTGCTGGTTGATACTGCATACAAGGTGTTTGCTAAAGACGAAGCAAAAATGTAGGAGGTTACTCCTACAGCAATATTTCGTGAAGGAACATGAAGTCAAATGTGCACTCCTGAGATAGGAGGGTGTTAAAATGGGATTATCACGTTTTTGTTGATAAAATTATTGAAAGGACAAGAGATATTACGTCCGAATTTTCGATATGTTGCCCCAGTATTCTAAACAAAAATAATTTTATCAACCACAAAACTAGAATTGATACGGCGGCGATGGTTAAAAATCCGATCGGCCAAAAAATGCCAAGCGTGTTTCCGGAAATAGACATCACCTCCTGCATTTTTGCTTCATCTAATAAACACCCTGTGAAACACAACTGTTATATTAGATGGAGTTACTTTTATTACTACACATCAAGGCGACAAAGAAATTAGGCGATTGGATACGATTGAATGAGTCATGGTAGTTTACCCTAAATTCATTAGAAAAGGAACAATTCAATTCATAGGTACGATCGAAGAATGAAACTGCTGTTAGCTAAGGCAAAAGAAGTAGACCACGCTGTACATGCTACATTACATTGGTTCCTGAACTGAACGAGATTAAAAACCAGTAACATTTCAGGAATGCTAAAAAACTAAATGAAGTTCTGAACTTCGGGAAAAACTGATTAATTGAAAGATGGAATAAGACGAATAAGTTTCATTTGCGAAAGTTATCGCCTGTAAGCAGACGCGTTGTCGTCATACAACTCATATCGATCACACAAAGTTGACCAATATGGCGGAATAAGTGATATATTTCTGGTTAAAAATAAATGATATTTTTAAATAAGATGGATACTCACATATTGATAACTATTCACTCGTTTCAAAAGTAATCTGTAAAACAAGAAAACAAAATTCACATTATCACAAAATTATTTCAGAAAAAATTTCAAATGAAATGAAATTAAATGTTTACTGAGAATCAGAACATACCTTTAAAATAAGCTTCCGGTTGAATTTAACGGATATTTAACACTGATAAATTTACTTTTAACTAGCACTGGACTTCAGCAGGAACCTTATCGATTGAAGGTTAACGTGGAAAAGGAATTGAGAAGATGATGGAACATGCACGAATCTATGCTTGCTAAATCGCGCAATCGCAAACTGTTCTTTTTCTTTTTGACTTGTCCCATGTTGATCTTTTGGTCCACAGATCACAGAGTAAATTATTAAAGTATTGAAACTTTTTTTTGGGGTAGATTTTAGATGTCTAAAAACATCTTAGGTAGATTGAATCACATTACACAACAATAAAATCAATTATTTCAATTGTAATGCACTGCTTTGAGGATTATCAATTGAAAATAGCTTGGTTGGGATATTCGTCTTTCGGTACTGCTCTCTAGTGGAATTGATCGAAAGACTGAGTCAAAAGGCAGAGAGTCGAGGTGAAGATTGTAGGTTTCTATTCGCTGTTTGCCAGATTCATGCCACCTGTTGGCGAAATTCTCAAACGCTAAGGTAGGTCGTCTTTATCCAAAGATTAAATGGTGGAAGTGTTTTCTTCCACCAAGCAAAGATTATACCGGGTGCGGGGTGGCCCACCCCAGACGCTCATTTTGAGGCAGTAAATAAAGATATTTTGAAAATATTTTCTTGTGGTGTGTGTAGGGTGTTCAAAAGCACAATTTAAAATTATTGTCATATACAGGGCCTTCGAAAACAAAGATATAGACCAAAGTTACACTTTTTTAAATGTAACACTCTGTATTTGAACTCAAAAATGGAATGGCAAGCTCAAATTATGATGATTTTCTTCAGATCACTTTATACCTTAGAAGGACCATTTACGAGATAATGGCGAAAATGGTTTATTAAAAATCGAAAATTGCTCAGAAACTATCAGGTTTAGGTGTAGCAAAATTTCATGAAGATACCAGGTGTGCCATTTGAAATAAGAAAGTTTTCGACGATTATTTGTAGTTGATGTTTGAGAATTAATTATGATCACTCTGTATATTCCAGAGTTGAAAATTTCTTTTATATGTAGGAGTAGTCAACTTATCTACTCGAAAAAATTCTGTCTGTATCGCTGGCGTAACTAGTTTCTTCATTAAATGCTATTTAAAAAAACTCCATATTTTCGATATTTCGCCATTATCTCGTAAAGGGTGCTTCTGAGCTATAAAGTAATCTGAGCTTGCCATTCCATTGGTGAGGTCAAATTTAGGGTGTTATATTTCAAAAGGTGCAACTTTTGTCTATATCTTTGTTTTCGAACACCGTGTATATATAACAATAATTTTAAATTGTGCTACACACACCACAAGAAAAGATTTTCAAAATATCTTTATTTACTCCCTCAAAATGAGCGCCGCGTCTGGGTTGGCCAACTATAATCTTTGGTCGTTTGGACTTTATCTGTTTCACTTCGCTTTATCAAACTGTTTAATACCAAAGAGGAACTCCTTTGTTGATATACAGTCACTGTAGGTCTTTTTGCGAACATTTTTATACAGTGACTTTATCGAACACTGTCACTGTAATGGACAGTAGAGAGCTGGTAGAGAGCATGGTAGAGACTCTCCCCAATATCCATACTTGCAAGAATTGCATGGGTTTCTGGTTTAAATTTTATATATGTATTTGAATTTTGAGAGGATAATCTACTTAGAATTACTTCGAATGCCGAAATCGAAAGTGTTTAGTAAATTTAGCCAGGCATAATTTCGCCATCTTGGTGATTATGAATGATTTACTAATAATTTCATATCTTCACTTTCTTATTTCGGAGGATCCAAATTGCATACTATATGTAATTGAGTATTAAACATCTACTCAATGATACTAACTGCCAATTCACAATGATGTTAATGGTGGTAATGTTAACGGTGAGCTACAATGTAAACTTTTAAATAATAATAAATGATAAAGCTACTAAGATACTGTTCACATCAATGTTAATGTCAAGCGTAATGTTAATGATAATGATGAATATTTCTTGAATTTATTATTATTTAAGCGTTAACATCGTAGCTCACTTTTAACATTACCATTACCATAACCCATATCGAGATGAAACGAGGACATTGCCCCAAGGGGCTTATCAAGGAAATTTTTCTTTCTTATACAGATAAAAATGCCTCAGAAAGGGGCAAAACCGAGATTTTTTACAGCATAGAGGAATGACTTACTTCCACAACAGAGCATATAAAACTCTCGCTTTGGGTCTTTCAGATAAATTTAATCTGAGAAGTTGTTTCTCCTAGAAAAAATTTGTGATTTTGTAGTAAACCAAAATCATTGGCTTCTGAAAGAATATTGCGTGTTTAAAAAAATTCAAAACTCATCCTAAAACTTTTATTTTTTACAGGCTAAGAGTCCTCTTATAAGATATATAAGCTTCTTTACTCTATCTATATAGTTTCTCAGGATAACAATATTATTGGTTACAATACATCATTTCAAAACATAATTAAATTTTCAATTGAACTCTTTTGATACATATAGAAATACGTTCTCCTTTCGAATTAATATCAAAAATATAAAATCCTTTAAAAAAAGTAATACCTAGTAAAAAAGAATCGAATACAGGATATCCCAGAAAGTTCAAATAATTTTTTTCTAAAGATGATCCTTAAAAGCTATGATCCTAAAGATGGGTTATTATTTGTTTTCTCTGAAACTACCGCAAATAAAATGATGAAATTTGCAATGCTTCTTTTTACTTTCAGGAGCTACTGCAACAGTGAACATACTATGAAAATTTCAAAACTTCGCACGTAAATATGTATTTTCTAATTTCAAGGGAGGTCTAATAATTCGTACATGGAAATTATATTCCTTGTTTTCGACCGGATGCGTTGTTTTCGAGAAAAACAAGTACAAATAAGAGCAATAACAAATTTAATGATTTTGATGCAATAGTTAATACATAAATAAATTAAATCCATCTTATCCGTTGAAGAGCTGTAGCTCAGACGAGAAACATTTTTAGGAAAAAAATTATTGCACCTTCACCTAACGTGATCGTATAGAATAAGAAAATAGTGAGCCGTTAGATCTACATTTTTGGCGAATGCATCTTACCGAATTCGAGAACCATACAAATTTTGTTTTTATAAAAAAAAAAGACGAAAGATCTTCAAATTATTGCTTTCAAATATGCCAGTAGAAGCTTCTATGACCATCTTGCCATTTATAATTTATATGTTTCGTTGAAATATGCGAAAACAAGTCAATGCCCAGTGGAATGGTGCTGTTCTCGATCAATCTTCATAGTGTAGAAACACAGTGGAAGCAGGTAACCCGCAATAATAATATTTGGGCCAAATTTCAAATCTTGTTAAGTGTAGATACTAATAGAGAAAACTTAAAAAAAATTCTAACTCGTAACACTCTGTATCTCGAAAACGAATTGTTTGCGGTCCCATGTTCATGGGCCTTTTTTTCTTAAATTTACTCAAGGAATCTAGTCTTTTTGTTTGTACCTCCAATTCAGGAACACTCTGTATATTGAATATAATTGAGCACCGCCTAGCCAAAAATTGATGTAATTTGCACAAACAGTTCATACGAAGAAAGATTTGTGATTAGTTTCAGGTAACTCATGTCTTCGATTTTTATTTAAATCATCATCATACGAATCGAATTCGATTAGGGCCCGCTTACTCACAATACAACGTGCTCGTAAAACCGGCTCCAAAGAATTAAATTTTGAGCAGGCGCCGACAAGCTTCAACCTGCCTGCACTGTGTTAGCGCCAACTTAATAACATTGACTAATTTTTACAGCTTGTCAGCGCTGGTCGGCGACGACTGCCGGAAAGCAGGTTACCTGCTTCTACTGTGTTTGTACCCATAGTCTAAGATAAGCTATAAGAAATATATACCCCCATTAGTTAATCCTCTAATACCCAATTCCGCCTTGAGACTGGTTGCATATAAGTGGCTACAAAATTATTCCCTGTGAGCAGTTTAGTTCAACTTCCCATGTCCGCCTTCAGTATAGGTTCATTTTGTGAGAACAGGTGTAAATGTAAATCAGTTAACTATTTGCGAAAAAAAGGTGTAGATTATACATAAGCTAACTTGAAACTATACGGAAATAATTTCAAAATAGAAAAAAAAAATTGGGCATTAGAGGGTTAATTGATGACGACAAATGTTGTAAGATAGACATGTAAGATGTACATTGATAAATCGCAAATGGGTTGCCTAGCTAAAGCAGGGGTCAATAGTGTTAAATAATGTCAACTTTAATCAACATTTTTTGATCTACTTCCCTGATTTGTTATAAATAAGGAATATATTAGACGACAGAATATTGGGAAAACATGGGTTGCCTACTTCCCTATGCCTATGAAGTTGCCAGGTACAAACAGTTAGACAGCTGTTATATTTATATACCCTCATCAGTTTTTCACTATTTTTTTTTTTAATGATAGATTACTTTATTCCTTATTATTATTAGGTTGCCTGGTCAAAAGATTGTTACATCCATGGTTGCCTAGATTTTATTTTAAGGTTCGAACGAACGCTAGCAGGGAGGGCGACAGAGAGTTCAGATTCCAGAATGACCGTAGACTAATACTTAAATATTAGTTTATGAGAAAGACGATTTTTCCGATCTTGGGATCCGATCTTCATTCATTAAATGCTGAAGTTAAAACAGATAAAATCTTAAAAATATTAAGATTTTTTCATTCACACATACAGGGTGTTCTAAATTCCAAATTCATGCGACAAAATTCAGGAGTATCAAATTAAGATGGGTCTTTCGTATAACAAAATTTACTTATTCCACCCCTTTCCGAGATATCACCCCTAAAAGGTGGTGACTAAAATTCAATTTTTTTCAAATACCTGTAAAATGTAAAGCTAGAAACTTGAAATTCTGTAATTTTCGTGCACTCGCAAAAGACTAATCATGGGTATTTTTTCAATATTCCTGTTACATTATAGGGGGGTGAAATTAACAACCCTTACTTTATTTCATATCAAAACTTTTTTTCGAAATGAAGTTTCATGAAATGAAATTATTAATTAAAATCCTCGTTTTGTTTACTAATGTTTTTCATTCTTGAATTCATAATAAATGCTGGAAATTACCACCTCTAGACAAAATATGTACACGAATACCGGAATAGTAGAAAAAAAAATAAATCTGAATTTTAGTCGCCACATTTTAGGCGTGATATCTCGGAAAGCTGTATATTCATCAATAGTATAATACAACGAGTCATAATCATGGAATCGAAAATTCAATATTCTATTTTTATTCTGACTAATCAGACGTATCCACCTCGAAATCAATCTCTTCTTCGTTTTCAATGTGTCTAGTATATCTCCTCGACTCTCTGTCGCCCTCCCTGCTAGCGTTTGAACATTAAAATGAAATTTAGGTAACCATGGATGTGACAAACTTTTACCAGGCAACCTAATACTGTGAGATAGGGTATAAAGTAACCTTTCATTAAACAAAAAATCAATTAAATAACTGATGAGGGTATATAACGGCCCTCTAGGCAACTCATCAAAAGAGTTGATGAAAGATAACATTATTTAACACTGATTTAGCTAGGTAACCCATTCGCGATTTATCAATGTACATAATTGCCTAACTTTTAATCATACTACTTTATAGTACTTTCTCGTACTATCACGTTCCTTTGAAAGCAGAAATCTGTTATCATCGGCGTTATAACGTGAAGTTAGCCAAATCCCGTGAATCCTATGGATTCTTTCGACAAATGAACATTTCAACGACGACTGGAAAGCCCCTAAAGCTCAATTCTAACTACATCTGCAACATCGACTGTTTTTCACGTCGAGATTCTCAGAATTTCCAACATATTATTCCGAAATATATTTCGACGATCAATCTGACAGCCTCCGATGGTTTCGCCAAACGACCCGTTTTATAGATTAATATAAAGGAATTAAAGGATGACAAGTGATTTTGGGACATCCTGTATATATGGAATGTATACATATAAAATAACTGCCTTAAAGGAAACCTACCGTGTTCATTTTAAGTTTGTTATTCAACTTTATCATATTACAAACTTGTTTTCTTTCGAATGCTACGAATGAGAAATATAAATTAATATAGGACGCGAAAATAATTTAGAGCTTATTGAATTCTTCAGATTACATACAGAGAAGTATTCTTTGGGTGTTGAATTGGAAAATATTTCACATTAAAATCAGTTTAAAACTTATAACACTAAAAACTAAAAATATTATCACAAATTTATTTAGCAAAATAGAGATCTTATACCGTATAACTTGACTAGAAATGACTAGTTGAAGAACTCACTTCAATTTGCCGATGATTGTTGGTTCTTCTTTCAGAAACGTATCCGACCTTTGCATTGCAGTATATTTTCTAACAAACAATTCATTCTCGGAATTCGATCGACTCCCCGTATCACTCTCCCCATTTTTCGCGTTATTTTCTTCGATATCTGTGGATTCAGAAGTTAATTTTGAAGCGTTCGAATGGATTCGTCTGTCGTCGGGAGATATTACGCCGTCTGGACTATATCGTTTGTCATCACTATCGGGAGAAATCGACGCGTTAGGACTTGGCGTTTTCTGTTTGAGCAGAAGGCTGTCGCTTGATGATCTAACTTTCTTCGATGAAACAGTATTATGGGCGATATTTGTCGGTTGGTGAGATTTACCCTGCGTTCGATTGATTCTCATAGTGGGGGTTTGGGATTTTTGCAAATTGACCGCGTGTTTCATCATCCTCTGTTGCGTTATTAAATTTGTTCTCGGTAGAATTTTAGAATCGGGGGGATTTTTTCGCACGACAGTTGGCCTTGTCTGTTGTTTCTTGATATCGAATTTTTTCGACGCGTTATTGTTGGTTGTTCGATCATTGACGTGTTGTTTTTTGGGCGAGCTAAGTTGACTTTCTGTTTTTAGGGGAGAGGAGGACCTCCAGGCCGTCTTAACCGGAGAACTCAGTTGACTATTGATTTTTCTAGGGGAGCTCGATCTACTGTCAAACTTTAAAGGGGAATGTGATTGGTTATCGATCTTTTTATTTTCTCTCTTAACGAACGCGGACTTAATTTCGGGTTTTTTAACAGTCGTAGTTTTCTCCCTATTCTGAAGAGAAATTTTGGATGGGATATTGAGTTTAGATGGGTTGATTTTAGGTTGAATTTTTGTAATCTTGGACGGTGTCGATTTAGCAGCGCTTGCCGCTGTTGGCTGTGTCAAAGTACTCTTACGATTTATTGTCGGACTGGGAGGGACTTGGGGCGCCTTGGCTGCTAAAAGAAGGCTTCTACGAAGTGAGGGACTTCCGCTCGAATTAAGAACACGACTCTGATTCATGCCAGGGCTAGAGTTGCGTGACGAATCGGATGAACTGTGATTGTTTTGCGAAGAAGTCATCTTCGCCTTTTTCGGATTTGCCCTTGGAATTCTTCTGGGCGGCTCGCTAGAGGGAGAAATATCCTTTATTCTTGCTCTGAAACAAAAATTCATTCTTAGGTAATTGCAGGTGAGGAAGGTAGGTCGATATACCTCAGAGACGAGTCAAGTCTTAACCAAGCGTTGCTCCTTATCAGTCTATCTGCCTGTGCAACAAGACACTGTTCTAGGGTTGACTTAATTTTATTCAATAAATCTTCGAAATTCCTCGACCACGACTGCTCCAACATTTTACAGCATCTCGAATAACTTTTACAAGCCTGTTCAACTCCCAAGTTAGTTGCAGCAGACACCATTTGATCTTCAATTTGTAGAATGCACCAACTTGGTCCAGAATCCAGAGCTGAAAGCAATAAGAAACTTAAGATTTATTGAACATCGCGATTATATAGAGCCCAAATTACCTATGAAAGATGGAGATACAAGGACGGCCGCATAATGTTGCCGGTGATACAAATGACAAGCATCGACTAATTGTTGTACCAGCTGTTGTATAGGTTCCGCCCACCTACTAGATGGTAAAGAAGCTAAGATTTTCTCGCAGGCCGTTTTGGTTTCCAAAACACGATCTGGCGTCATGTGTACGACGTGCTGTTGGTAGCACTTTTCCCTCAGTTCTCGTGGTAAACTGGAAAATCCTCTACTAGGCCATATTTTCACGAAGTTTTGTGTGATCCACTCTAAGCATTTCTGATATAAATCGTCCAACCCGTACGCTGCTGATAACATTAGCACTTCCGTCACTCCTGTACAACAGCCGGGGCATGGTTTGTGAAAGTTATGACAATACCGTTGCCTTAACGCATGTTCGACAACTTCTTTGAGACCTTCCAGACCCAACATATCGGCTAAAGAAGCTAATTCTATGACACTTATAGAATCTGGAACGTGAGCCGCACCACTGTAAATATGGCATAGGGAAAAATATACCGCTTCGTAAGAGAAACCCTGAAAAGAAAAAAACCATAATTTATGATTGCGATTCACACTAAAATATTTCTAATTAATTGCAGAAGGAACGTATGGTTTTCAATCAAAAAAGAAGAGTTCGGGAAATATTTACAATCGCGAGACACCAATTATGACTATAATAATAATAGGCTTGTTCGTAGAGTGGTTCCTAACGGTTGTGAACTGTACAGAGCAAGCGCAAATGGATTTTCGTCCCCCTAAAATGGAATTGCGCTTGCTCTATACAGTTAACAACCGTTGTGAACCACTCTACGAACAAACCTATTAACAACACTTTATTGCTTATACAAGCAAAGGGCGATCAACCTAATGTTCTTCACCGCTTCATGGTGTCTATTCTTTAAAGTGCCATATTTAAGGTGAAATCATACAAGTGATTCGCAAAACATGGTTGAAATATTGACGGTTATTCTTCAATTCAACATTTATTGATTCCACTAAATATGTCACTTTTTTCCAGAAAATCGACTATACTTCAGGTTTCCTTGTAGCCTCATAAATATTTGACCACATATTTCGAAGCAGCCTTCAAACCTAGTTGTCAAAATTATTATCATTAGCAAGTTTTGGGTTTTTCACACCCTGTATCTCGTAAACTAGCAACATTGATAAGGCGAATTTAGCTTAGTCGCCATATATGTAATTAGTTGCAGTATCTACAGTTTCTGGAATTCATTTTAGTTTTGGATAACCCTGTATCTTCTTTCAAAATTTATGTAGGTATACAGTGTGTGTTTCACGTAAGCGGGTCACTGCCTTATTCATTGAGTAAAATCAAACAGTGAATAATCCAATATATAATATTTTCAAGGTCAATCAAAATGTGCTATCGGAAAAAATCTATCTAACAAAGGCATGGAAAGTCAGCCATTTTTTTGGAAATAGGAAAATTCTTCAGATTCGACTGGCTTTCATAATGGAATAAATTCTGACCGATTTCATTTAAAATTACTATGAGGAAATTTGAAATCGAAATTCGGAAACCTTAGATCCATGTGGTCTATAAGTAGTTAAGTAAAAAAAATACTTGATGTAAAATGTTACAAAATGGATAATACCAAAGATTATAGAGTAGAAAAATGGGAAACTAAGATACTAAATACAGTGACTCTAACAGTTAGAGATACTGTTAGTTAATTAGTGTAAGACTAAAGTGACGTGAACGCCATCTGTGTTACTAAGACCCTAAGATTGGTTAAAATATTAATTTGAGGGCCATTTGCAGAAACACATGAAATTTCGTAAGATTTCAGATTGCCATTTTGATCAAAGAGGTTTTGAATGTTTTGATTCTTGTACCGCATTTTGTTTATCTCCTTCTAGTTGATTATAGAGTACATATAATCTTTGGTTGTTGATTATTAACTTGTTTGGTCCAATTTGTTGGTGAAAACCTCAAAATATCGTTCGGAAATTATTGCATGGTGAGGAAATTAAGTTTTTTACTTTACTAAAGAAAATGGAAATGTAAGTATCAAAACTCGTAATACGTGAATCAGTTATTCATTGATTTTTATATTGAGTGCTCCGAAGTGGATAAAATTTTCAGGGCGTAGACAATGACTCGAGCAAGTTTTATGAAACCTGCTATGGGTGTTTTGTTTATTCATTAATCAATTTGTATATTGTGTTATAAAGAGAACATTTCATAAAGGAATAATAAAAAAATGAAAGAAACTATACTGACACGTTAACATACAGGTCTTGTATACCTCTGTGAGGTTTTTTTCAATTGTGGTTCTGAAAATTCTGTAACTAATAAGTAAAGAACTGCAATGTGTATGCTATAATGTGCAATGTACTGCACAGAAATAACACCTTCGACATATAGCAGATAACCATATATACTCATGAGTCCAATTCAAAGCTCTATTTATTGTCCATAATTTCAAATAGAATTTTTAGGAATTGCAAATAAAAAATATAGCCGTCAGAATATTTCATTGATATCAATTGATTCCAAACAATGTTCAAATGAAAACTAACATCCTGATCACAAAACAAAACCATACTTTTGTATGGTTGTTTTATCGCGCAGGATGTTTGTTTTCTGGTCTCAATAAAGTCGATATTGAATTTCAATTAAAGGAATAGAATTTGAATTTCTCGTCCTTCAATTATAAAACAGAAAACTGTTATTACAATGTTTCTGTATGGAAAGAACTTTTTCAGCGCCATCTCATTGTCAAATGTGGCAAACACCGGCCAAAATGTAGTCGGTTTTTAGTACTAGAGATTGAACTATATACAACATGGATATGATTCTGTTGATTCTATATCTCAGAGTATTATGAATAAAATTGAAATAAATATAAAACTAACATTATGAGTGTATTAATGGAAAGTAAAAATGAAATAGTTTCTCGCGAAACAAATTCAAGAGGTGGCTTTTTCATCCCCTTGCGATTTTAGGAGAATGCCACCCAATTTTTTGTTGCCTTCTCGCTCGCATAGAATGTCTTCTCAATTTCATTTCTGACACTCTTCTGTAGATATTCTACGAAAATAATTAAAAATTGCTTTTCCAATACAATCTTCTACAAAGAAAAAAATTCATAGCGCTTCATGCTAGCTACGCCACTGAAAATATCCGGGCCGGTTCTAGGTAGCCCATCCGCCTCTGGTTTTAATTTATTCGGCATGTCGATAATTCATTGTTAGGTGTCACGTAACAAATTACTAATAGAACAGGTGTATCGAACACTTAGTTGAGTAGGCGTATTTGCTATATGGGTTGTTGTCCTGATACTCTGTGAATGAATTTTCATGGTTAACTCGCTGGATGAAAACGATTATCGTGCGAATCACTAATGTACACTAGACAATTCATGATTTCGTAATAAAGGTGTAACAAATTGATATGGTACATTGCTGAAAATAAAAACAATTTCTTTTTTCACTTCCGGTACGCAGTCGGAAGAAAATCATTCGTTTTTTACAATGATTCCAAAATGATTGGAGATATTTCGATGCGACTCAGAACCATAGACATAGAGACATGGACTGACCAATGCCAGCATGAAATTGACTATTTTATAGAAAGAGAGTAATGATCGCCGGGCCATTACCTCTCTCTTTTTTGTTCACACAGAGGTGAGTGCTGACCAATCAAAATTCTAGAAAAAGACAACTAGCGTGCCCGATGTTCAGTTTCCCTCTGTCACTTTTTTTGACCGTATATCATGCATAGATAGAAAGAGAAGGCACAGTTCACGTCTCTATGTCTATGCTCAAAACAGCCACACTTCTTGTTGAAACTGAACTTTTAATATTTGTTGCATGTTCGCTGTTGCAAATTGCGCATTAGGAAATCAAGAAAATTCAACATTAAATGAATATTCAGTGGTGTCTTCACGTGTGAAGTTTTGCTGGATGATCATTCGATAGAAATTAGTACTTACTTGTAAAGAAATTATATTTCCGGATGCTTCCAACCAGTTCCCACTCAACATTGCAGCGAAATACTGACATCTAGAAGCTAAAATGCATTTATGTGCCTTTATCTTATGGTTTTCAACCTCGATGGTTACATCAGGTCCAATTTCTTCCAGAAACATCCTCAATAAGTCCGTACCGAGTCTTCGGACAGATTTTCGGGGTTGGGTCGAACAAGTTTCGGTTGTCGAAAAAGAATCGTACATTTCTTCGTTTTCTGGTTCCATAGGATGCGGATGGCTCCTACAGCCAGCAGATCTAGACATGAAGAGCGGACTCTCGACCCAGGAGCTCTCTGGTATAGACCTGCTCATTCTTGGAGTCAAGTTAAGATCAAGTTTGGTTTTCTGACATTCTAAATCGGACAGTTTCACAAACTGTGGCAAACTCTGAAAATAGATCGATTATCAACAAAGATATCATAAGTTTAAGAGCTAAAGAATAGGCTAGGAATATATAGATTTGGAGATCTTTAATTCGATGGAGGATTCAATTAAGTACACGGTTAGCAGATTTCGCTGTTTCTATCTAATTCACTTTTATAAAAACACTCGGTTGGTCATGAAATAATTTTCTTACGGTCGGTTTCATAATCAAACCTAAAGTTTCTTTAATTTTAAAGCTTCTTTCAATCCTACTAAAAATGACAGTAAAAGAATCTTTAAGCTTAAAGTGACTTTAAATTCGATTATGAAACTGGACATTAAGTTCTTAAGTTAACTAAGACGGAGTAAGGTTGGCACTCATTAAATGTAAAGAGGAAGTTAATTTTTGTTGATACCACTGCAAAAATGCCGAAAGTGCATGCCAAAGAGACGAGACAGATTATCAGGAAGGAATTGAAATCCGCTTATTCTATCAATAGTAACCCTGATATTTTGAAATCAACAATACAACAGACGGTATTGAACATATTCGATGTAAGTATGTAAATTTATATTATGTTTCATCTGAATCTAAACGACTTGTTATGTTTGCACAATCAAGAAGATTGTGAATGATAAATAAAATCAGTAACAGCAATACAGATATCAAATGAAATATGTAACATCAAATAAATTTTAATTAACATGTGAAAAATTTATCCATGTTATAAGGTTCCACTCTCATCAACAACTCTTTCACCTTAGCTTTTCTTCTTTGTTTTTATGTAGCAACATAAAACTCTCAAATATTAATATACAGGGTGTTTCATGAGTCGTTGGCCATAGCCTTATGGTGAATGCAGGTCATCCAGGCCTTTCAGAAAAGTTGCTTGCTTTGTATTGTGATTCATGAACATTGGCCTGAATTTGCGATAACCATTATTCTGGAATGCAAGGTGCGATTTCGATCCAAATTTTATGGGTTTGTTCACTTCAGAAAGCTCTTCCCATTGGCTCATGAAATATCAATATTTTCAGGGCAGCACTCAGAATATCATGATTTTTATTTCTCATGAAACACACTGTATAAGTTAAGCGTAATGAGTGGATGATATGGTGCCTATGGGTTCTGGACGTTGTGGTTTTATGTTCAGTAAGAGTCCCTCCGTTTTCGAGATATTCGAGATTCCTAAAATTAAAAAAATTAGCCTTTGCCACTCTTTTTGGTGGCAAGACTAAAATCAATGAATTTTTTCAATCTGTTTTTTGGATAATATTCCTAGATAGATGTGCTATCGAATGTATTTTATGATTTTTGGGGCGCATGCATAGTATTTTTTAACAGATTTAACTGAAATTTTCTATTTTGATTATTTCCTTTTCTAACTCCAACCTGAAATGGTGTAAAAAATATGGTTATCTGAGTGCCAGATTGAGAAAAAATATGCCTGTTTCATTTATTAAAAAATAAATTCTTATTATAATGAGTTCACTGTAAGCATTCTTTTTAAACTTTTAAGCTCTACTATGAGACATGAGAGCAGAATAAAGCAATAATTCATTAGCAGATATAATTTAGAGTCATAGACTATAGAGCATATATCAGAGCATTTAGAGCTCATGGTTGCCAATTTGAGCACTTTGACACTTTTTGTAAAACTCAATTCAATGAAACGATATTTTGAAATTGTTATTCTTTCTCGTTTTCTTTAATTATTACACCCCACTTTTATGAAATCAACACTTTTAAGTGAACTTTCTCGTTTTCTTCAACGATTGAATCCTACAATTATGAAATCAATATTTTTAAGTTGATTTCGAGTAATGAAATAAATGTTAGCACTTTTGTGATGAAGAAAAAGCTCATTTGTGGAAGAATTTATTTTTAGCTTTTTTTTTAATTAGTCAAAATCTACTTCATCACTTGAAATAAACTTGAAAATTGATTGCATAACTATTCATAACTATGGGGTTTAATAATGAAAGAAAACGAGGGGAAATAGCAATTCAAAAATAAGTATCATTTACTGAATTAAAATTAGACAAATGATGTTCAAAGTGGCCACCAGGAGCTCTAATAGCTGCTCTACACCTTCTAATGAATGATTGCTTTATTTTGCTTGAATGAATCATTTCAGTTCCTAAAAATTTCAAAAACAAGGTTCTCATTAAAGTAGGCCCTGACTCATTATAATAGGAAATTATTTTGCATTAAATGGTGGAAATACAGTGAATTATACCATTTCGGAATCTCAATGAAACAGGCATCTCTTTTCTCACTTTGGCACTCTGGTTACCATATTTGTTGTCACACCATGTTAGGTTAAAGTCTTAAACATAACAGTAAAAAAAAATGCATGCACCCCGAAAATCATGACTTCTATTCGATAGAGCATCTTCTTCAAGAATACTTTCCAAAATACAGATTGAAAAAATACTTCATTTGGGGTCTTGCCACCAAAAATAGTGGCAAAGGGTGAACTTTTTTTTTAATTTAAGGAAATCTCGAAAATCGAGGTAGTTTTACTGAAGACATTTTTCAGAACCGCCACAATGTCTTCAACCCACAGGTACCATATTATCCATTCATTACGCCACACCCTGTATAAAGACCGTAAGTAAACATATAGTTCTGCTTGAATAGATTTCTGAAGGATTCTTTATATTTCATGTTTAAAATTACCCCAAATATTTTTTTCTGAATCAAAAACATTTCTTCCAAATTTTGTGGGCTGCTCCAAAAAATTATTCCAAATCGCAGTGTTAGTGGTGATTCGAAATTTGCATGGTATTGTTATTCTAGTAGCAAAGCTTATACTTCATTTACTTTCTGGTTGGGATATTCAATATACTTTCGGAAATTTAAAAAAGTGTAGGGAAAAAATGCGTATAAATTTTGTGGGTGTCATCATTTAATTATACAGGGTGAGTCTTGGACTCGTACAAATATTTTAACAGTAGAATCTTGAGGTCAAAAGAAACCCTTTCTTACTATACCATTTTTTCCGATTCGGCCTTGATAAAAATATATAGCCATTTCAAGTTTTCATAATGAGCTATGCCACCCCTCGAAAAACAAAATTCCCTTTAGAATGACAAGCTAAATATGTGACACTACACATCTGTAGATCTTTCAAATAGAGTTGTATTCAGCCAATTTTGCAAATTCCACAGATACTTGAACATCAAATTACTCGAAAACCGAGTCGAAAATGGCACATTATACGAGAAAATATGAAGAATACCATATTTCGAAATTCATTTGTGAGATAGAACTAAAAACATTTTTTATGTTCGACCTCATCATAAACACTTCATTTATGAATTCGTTTAGTGTCCATAATTGACTACTTTATTGGACACCACTTTATTGGACACCACTTTATTGGACTCAACTGTCACTATCATTCTGTCAAGTAAATATACTAGATGCGAATAACACTTTATTCAAGGAAGAAGAATTGAACTTCGACCTTACAACAAAATTATGAATAACTATTCTAAGCATTAGTGTGGTAGTGAATATTAAAAACACATTCATTGTTATCATAAAAATGCATGCCTGAGGAAGTCGAGCTCGAAGTGGAAGCGCAGTTTTCGATCTGTAATACTCTTGATCAACTACTTCCTGGCCCAATATTCTGGTGGCAACACTTATTTTAGTACTTTCCGATTCATCTACGTAATCCATAGCGAAAAACTTTTGTGAGCTTTCAATTCACTATTGAATAAGCCAGAATACTGTCTTCTGTTGATTTCACAATTTCCTTCGTTTTACACCACTTGTTACAGGCCGCATACATTTTTTCATAAGCACTTTTAGATTTAGTGGGTAAGAAAGATTCTTTGTCGCTTACGGCTAAATTTTCTACGTTTTCTTCTCCAGCACTATCCATTTTTTGGATTATTATGACGTTTGTCACAGAATTAAGGAAGTAAACAACTGTGTTTACTGAGGTTGCTAAGGTCGCTGGTTACTAAGGTAAGAAAATCAAAAGCACACTTAATGTTTTCCAGTAATGAGCCATTTTGGAAAACACAATTTCTGCATTGCAGTCGAACATAAAGCTTTGTATGCAACACGTACACGATTAGGCTTTATGGACTTGCCCAAGTTATTGGCCTCGCTCGCTTTGCTCGCTCTGCCATAAACTTTTGGACTCGTCCATAAAGACCTAATTTATGTACTTGTTACATAAATAGCTATTATGGTTTTTCGAAAGCCAGTATCTTTAAACCGAGCCAATTCGAAAAAATGGTAAAGGAAAAAAGTGTTTCTTTGACTTCTAGTGTTAAAATATTTGTACAAGTCAGAGAATTTTATGCCATATCGTCTTCTTTGTGTCCTTCAATTAAATTAGAATAGTTGGTTAGTGGCTTGAGGACTAGGCAAATCAAACTAATCCTTTTTGAATAGCCTAGTTTTATTTTATTACATCTGGCAGTACTAAATGTGATAAGTTTTGTTATTTCAGTGTTCAGTACCAATTGATTCGAATCAAATCAGTTTTTAGCCCTAACTAAAAAATCAGAACCTGCCCTAATTAAACCCTTCTTCAGCTCCTGAGAGTATGTTTGTGTCATCTACAAAGATGAAAGAAACAACCATTCATTTTCATCTTCCACAATATCCTTCAAGTCGATCAAGAACACCAGAAGTAACACAGGTAGTACAATTCCTACTTTGTTTTCTCGCAGCGATCAGTACTTCCTTATCTATTACTTTCGCACATCAAGTACCAAAACTCATATCAACTTGAATGCACAGATTAGTTAGTGAAAATCTTAGAATATAGAATATATTCTATGTTCTAAGGTGAAAATAATAATTTTTCTAAAGTAACTTCAAATCAACCATGGGATTATTAGATTAATCGATAATACCGTTATAATTTTAGCAAGCCGATTACGCGAATTCAATTACACGTGGAGGAAGAGTTTTTAGCCATTGAATCTATAGAGAAAAATGCAGGCGCGATCACCGAAGCTTTCTCCGTATTCAAGTCACACGACAGTTGCCCCACATAATTTTGTTCGACGGATCTCCATAATCTCCGTTTTTACTGATGGGTATAAGTTAACGGCCACCTTTCGTGGGTAGTTTGACCAGTAGTTTTGTTGGAAATTATAAAAAAAAAATTCGAAAACGTCATAACATTTCGTATTCGTCAGGGATGTGAAATTCTAATGAAACTTAAACCTTCTATAGGGGCACTTTTATGACAAGAATCCCAGTCATTTTAATTTAAATATTTTCCGATTTGAATTATAGTACAAAGTTGTATTTTTTCAGATGACAAATCTTATTGAAATTTCCATCTTCGAATTGGATATGAGACACAAACAACAATAACTCTGGACAGCTTCGGAATACCAATGGAGTCATATAATCAGTAACATGATTGTTTTTGCGAGTTATTTTTATTTGCAATCAATTCGGAATTGATACTCAATGAACCAAAGAGAATTTTTACAGTAAACTGAATTTGAAGGAGTCCACATGACACGCTGGTGGAATTTCAACTGTCAAATTCATTTAAAAGAAAAAAAAAATAAAATATGCCGAAGCGTATTCGGAAAATGCTCAGATATAAAAACTTGTTATATGTACGAGGATATATTGAAAAATTCTTAGCCTACTATAGAACCAAACAAAATTTCAATGTCAAAATATTTTATTACTCAACATATTCTCCTCTTAATTGGATACATTTATTACAGCGAACCTGCAACGTCTCTAGACCTTTCAAAAAAAATGTTTCTTCTTGTTCTGTAAACCAGACTTCCACATCTTTCATTACCTCCTCGTTGGAAGAAAATTCACGACCTTTTAATCTTTTTTTCAGTTGAGGAAAGAGATGATAGTCGGGCGGAGACAAATCTGGTGAATAAGGGGGGTGAGAAATTCAAAACCTGAATCACGAATTTTTTGCATGGCAACATGAGATTTGTGTGCAGGGGAGTTGTCCTGCGAAAACAACACCTTTGGATAGCTTTCCGCGTCTTTTCTCTTTAATTTTTTCCTGTAGAGTGGTCAGTAATGTCGAATAGTAATCTCCGGTTGTTGTTCTACCCTTAGGTATCCAAAAAATCAATCATGATTACTCCATGGCAATCCCAAAAAACTGAAGCAAGAACTTTTCCAGCAGATTTTTGGACACGAAAAATTTCAGGTCTTGGAGAACCAGAGTGTCGCCATTCCATCGATTGTTGCTTTGTTTCTGGATCGTAGAAATGTACTGAAGTCTCATCCATAGTAACAATTCGGTTTAAGAAGTCTACATCGTTTTGAAATCGAGCACAGATAGAATGCGATGCTTCTACCCTTGCTCGCTTTTGTTCAACATTCAAACATTTGGGGATCCATTTTGCAGCAATTTTTCTCATGTCCAATGAAATATTCAATGCTTCTGATATCCGTTTTAGCCCAATTCGAAGGTCTGATAAAAAAATGTCATGAACTGCATCGATATTTTCGGGGATTGACACAGAAACTGGCCTTACGGATCGGTCATAATCTTCAATGGAACCTCTTTTGAAGCTTGCAGTCCAAATTTTCACGGTCGCATACGAATTACATTGATCACCAAGGGTATTAAGCATATCTTCGTAAATCTGCTTATCCCTTAACTCTTTTAAATACAGGTACTTGATGACGTCTCGATACTCCAATTTTCGATTTTCACAATTTCAGTGGACATCTTCTTTCTTTTAATTTATTGCGTAACTCTGATTAACTTTTTTGACCACAAACTTCACACTGACACTTCTAATGAGTTATTGTTTGTTGCTATGGTAACGCAATATTTTATGCATGGAACTGGTCTAGGCTAACTAGATATCAATACATCCTCGTTGGTATAGAAGTTTTCGCGATATGCGAAAGATTTGCATGGTTTATTCTTTCTTCGTTAACTACTCCGATTTCTACTAATCGAAAAGAGATGGATAAGTATCCTAGCCTTTATTGCAAACCGGAATGAATTCGTTCGGTTTTTTAGAGATTAACGGCCTAGACTTTTTGTATCATTTATTAGTTGATGTTTTCGGGCCGAATTGATGTTCGCAGACAGGTTTGAAGAAAGCAACGTTCGATCGTAAATCAGGCCATCCTTACGAGAAGTATGAATGTTTGAGATTGGTACTCGAGATCGGTCTATCGTATCTTCGTACCTACTTCGTACAATTAATTACTTGAAGGTTTATTTTTACCAAGGATGAGACCGATCCAGCCACTTGTCGAGGTTATCAATTTCTAGTTTGGTAAGATATGACTCAATCGGATGTATGTATTTATAACGGCTCATCTTACAGGTAAATTGCAAATATCGAATTATACGTATTGCCCACGTACCATCTGAAAGACAAAGATCCCCACGACACCTTTCACATTTAAACAGACGTCCAATTGTTCTTTTATTAACACGTCTCAATGCATCATTATTATATTCAGTACGAGGAGAGAATACCTAATAAAGGGGGTTAAAATCTCAACTTCTCATGAAGCGAGATTTTTATATGCTTCGTTGTTGGGAATTCATTGAATGTAGATAAGGCGGAAAAATGAAAGCAATGCCTTCTTCTTTACAACACGTAATAATTGAAATGCTAAGATAAATCTGAATGTAAAATTAATTCGTTTTCTGTTTGGTTTCTTATCGGCAGCTAAGCATTTCGGAAAAGAATGTTCCGTGTCTCGTACAAAAGTTTCTATACCTTAGCAAAAGTGTGTGTATTTTTCCTGGCAATTCGGATTATTCAAGAAGGACCGTAGGAGTACTCTTTTTTGAACTTGTAGCTCCGCAAGATCAAACAAGAAATTAACAAAACCAAATCAATAAAATGATTTCAATTTCGTGTAACTCTAAATGGTGTTTGTTCAAAATTCATGGCCAACTATTCTATGAAGACTTGGATCTAAACTTTCAAGGTCGAATGCAACGTGCGGATTATTTAATCCAAAGCTTTTCTACAGAAGGATTTACAATAACTATCCAAAATGTTCCATGTTCGCCGTAAACAGTTCGACAAATGCAGACATAATAGTTATTTATGTAACAAAAGGACGAGAAACCGTCGAGCCCGGGAATTGATAGTTGAGGCGCAGCCTAGGCTAGCAAGCAGGCGAGACAATATAGACAGTTAATTGCCGAGGTGCATATTACATTTTTCGTTGACCTCACACGTCATTATGAAAATTTGATGGCCTCTAGTTCTGATTTGCACATTCCCTCACCTCTGGATTAGTGTTACTAATATCCGTATCGCTATCACTATTCATTTTTGAATATACAGAATACTAATATTCAAACCACGTACCTAATTCACTCGTAAAATCTAATCGATTTCTAAAAAAAGGTATTTGACAACCGCAAATGACAGTTATTGTCACGGGCATATTTTCATCAAATTCTGTATTCACAAAATTGATTCAATCGCCCCTAGATCTAGTATTAGTATCTAGGTGAGGAACAGCCGGACCAAAAGAGTTTGCGGACAAAAAGTGTAAGCGGATGAAGAGCGTTTGCGGACGAAAAGTTTATGCGGACGAAAAGTACAGGCCTTCAAAAAGAAACGACTTTTCATTCGTGAATAAGTACGAAAAAAATAAAAATTTTTGTTTTAAGTCAACGAAAAAAGTTTTTATCAACAATGCTTTAATATTTCTGGAGATATTTGCTGGCTGGGTTGCTTAATCAGCGAGTACAGTAAAATATATTTCACGATATGTTCCCAAAGAAAAAAAGTCAAGACAGGCTAGCCAGCAAGGTCCAAATGTCTTGTAGAAAATTCGATGGCTAATCCTTGCTCTCTATCCGGTACTTTCAGATCTTGTATGGGTCGAAGGAATGGATAACTTATATTAAGGTTGCCTTTTATTTGTGGCATCCAAAACATATGATCTCATTGGAAAAATTACATAGCAGGTCGTTTCAATGTCAAGGTCAGGGTAAATTAGGGAGTTTTGCCCATTCTAACGGCGCTTTCGACTCTAATGGCCCATTCACAATGAACGTAAGCAGTCATTCGAAGGCAATTTCAACGTAAAACGCAAAGTTGAAGTACAAGCTTTTACACGAAAGTGTTGACAATGCGAAACATAATTTTTACGTTTACGGGCGTCGTAACTCAAACTCAACTCAAAATCAACTTTCAAAATCTAGTGGTATTTTTAGGATATTTGAAGCTGTTTTGAATTCGCAAGAAGTCTCTCAATGTGAATACCTATTTCAATAGAATTATATGTGAAATAACATATTTATACTTGAAGTTTAAAAGAAAACCTCGTCGTTTTTGTTCGATATTGTTAGTTGCAATTAATATACTCTTTCTTTTCATCCTCCTTTTTATGTAATAATGAGAGCAATATCGTAATATATTTCAATGAGTTGATTTTTATTCGTTTAAAAGTGAAAAAATATTTTACAGTTCAAAAAACTTTGATATTTCTCAGGGAAAAGTAACGTTCAAGTTGGGTTTGCATTGTGAACACTCAAAGAATAACGACATTGCGTTTACGACAACTTTACGGCTCACGTTTATTTTTATTGTGAATGGGCACTAAACCTACCGTGAAAATTTCAAATGTTCAAGGCCGGTCGGCAGAAGATAATTGAATTTAATTTCGAATTCCTCATCAACGAGTTTCTCTTTTTTTTTGTAAATATGCTCGGACAGGCCCGTTTGTATTTTAAATTGCGATCTTTTTGATGTTAGAAAATGTTATACGCCGTGTCCAAATTTGAGATATGGCGTCATCGAGAATTTTCTTGCTAGGGTGATCAAAAGTGAACTTTAGTAGGTACCGTACTGTTTCCAAAACGAACTGCTCAACAGTTCAGTAGAAAAGGGTCCGGAAAAATTCATTTGCACGGGTTTAGTTGAGGGAATCGAATATTACCATTAATCAACATAGGATCTTTCTGGGATTGTGGTGAATATCCGAATGAGTGTTTATTTTGTTGAATCCTTCGTTTCATTTATATCGAACGAATAAATTAAAGATAGATATACCGTTATCCCAGTCTCTTACGGTCGGTTTCATAATCAAACCTAAAGTCACTTTAATTTTAGCTTCCTTTAATCCTACTAAAAATGACAGTAACGTCCAGTTTCATAATCGAATTTAACGTCACTTTAAGCTTAAAACTTCCTTTACAGTCATTTTTAGTAGTGTTAAAGGAAGCTTCAAAATTAAAGGGACTTTAGGTTTGATTATGAAACCGGCCGTAAAGGAAGCTTTAAGCTTAAAGTGACTTTAAATTTGATTATGAAACTGGACGTTACAGATTCATACTCATATTTCTATCAACTTCAAAATAACCAACGCTATAGAAACCATTGTGGAATAAAACCATAATTGAAAGAGCCAACTAATAGAGAGTTGTTAATTTTATCCTACTTTTCATTACCTCCACTATATCTACTATGTACTAAGTTGGCAATAGATAGCTTTCTATTTTATCTATTCAAATTAGTAAGGGGTCTAATAATTCTCTAAAATTATACAATATAACTTTACCACTTGAAATAGTCCCTCTATAATCAAAAGGATTGAACAGGAGTTCCCCTAAACTCAATAATAATTCCTGGAATGGGGTATTTTCCTAAAACTCAAAAAAAGAATTAAAAATTATTTTTGGAAACCATTTTCCATTGGTTAGTCACCACATAAAAGGTTCCACTCAAATTCAGTAGGAAAAAAAATATAGCCTTTGAAAAAAAATATGTGAGAGCTTGTGACGTAGAATGCCTTTACTAGAGTCTAGTAATTTTTGTGAATTCGACAACATCGGAACTGATCAAGAGGATAGAGAATTATATCTTCCTGAAACCGATGACAGTTTCTGACATTGTTTTAAAAGTTCTTGTCAGATTGTTATAACTTGTGGAAATGGAGTCGAATTTTTCAAAAGCAAGCAGTGAAAATTTACCACCTGTAAACTTTTTCATATTGATGACTTTAGGAACCTATAAAATATATCAGCAATGCCTTCTTTCATCAACAATAACAGCCCAAGGAAGATCGAATATTAACTGACAATAAACAACCATAGACTCAATAATATATTATCAAGTCTATGGAGATCAGAAAACATTGATGAGAGTCATTGATGGCAACACAACCATAGACGCAATAATATATGGAGATCAGAAAATTTGATGAGAAACATTGATGAGTGTTCCAACGATGCCGGATTGTAAAAGTGACGTAGAATGTTTCTGGGAGAATGCCTCCGCGATGTGAATTTCCGTAATTAAAAACAGGCTAAATACAACTGTTAAAATAGAAAAAAAAAATACTTTTCCATATATTTAAGATATGAGGATTTCGTTGATATATATTTTGAAATTTAGGAAAATACCCCATTATTTCATAATTGAAGATTCTTCGTTGGAGATAGTAAACCAAAAAAAAAAAAACACAAGTAGTGAAGGGCCAAAGCGATTTTGAAAATCTAAAGAGAAAAACTTCTTATCGGTATGTGGTTGTTCGGAAAATTTGGAATGAATTATTAAAGCGCGTGAAAATAAAATGGGGGGAACTCGGTGAAGTTTCCGAAGAGGAATGGTCGATTTATGGGGTGAATAATGATTATTACTATATTTCCGGCGGAACTGCACCTTGCATCGGAAAAATTTAATATAGATAATTGAAATATATGCCTGAACTTATGTGACCTTCTCGAAAAGAAAAACGGTTTACAGCCGTTTTCAAAAAACCTGTCTATCCATCGTTTCACTTACTTACGATTGGTAACCATTCTAAAATATATGTACAGGGTCGGCAAATTTCGATGTTTTAGCACTACAGCTTTTAAACAAGTGGAGATAGACAAAATCTGATACCCCTTTCCCGTTCTCTTTTTCTGGGAAACTAACAAGAGTAGTAGTCATTTTTGGCCATCTTCTTTTGTTTT
This sequence comes from Coccinella septempunctata, assembly GCF_907165205.1. Classification (NCBI taxonomy): domain Eukaryota; kingdom Metazoa; phylum Arthropoda; class Insecta; order Coleoptera; family Coccinellidae; genus Coccinella; species Coccinella septempunctata. The sequence goes on along the minus strand of NC_058189.1, from coordinate 47,414,139 downwards.
CGAGTTATAAGCGAAAATTGGAAAAATGGTGATTTTGAAATAAATTTATATCTCCGCTAATACTGATGATAGAGCTCTGAAATTGAAACATTATATAGGCACTTTTTTAAGTAGAATACAGTGGCGTGCTTGCCTTTTTAGCAGGATTTTTAATTACGAAGCTATGACCCAAAGTTATGTTAATTGGGAACACCAGACTTCTGTGCAATTTTCTGAAAGCTTAATTCTTACTGATTTCAATATATAACATTATATGATTTGTATCAATATAAACAATAGAAAATGGTCAAAAACCTTTTTCTCTCAATATTTCTATGGTTTCAACTTTTGACGAGCACAAAAAAATAGAGCTTTCTATAACAAGAGCAGTCTCCTTCCGGCAATGCCATTCTTTCTATGCATTTTACCAATTTTCACAAAATTTAAATCTTGGAGAAATTGAGTAAGAAGCATAGAAATGAAAGGACTAATAGAAGGAGACTGTGGTAATCATAAGATGCAAAATTTTTCTATTCTCATCAAAAGTTGAAACCATAGAAATATTGAGAAAAAAGGTTTTTGACCATTTTTTATTATTTATATTAATACAAACCATATGATGTTATATATTTTTGAAATCAGTGAGAATTGAGCTTTCAGAAAATTGCACAGAAATCTGGTGTTCCCATTTAAAAAAACATAACTTTTGGTCATAGCTTCGTAATTAAAAATCCTGCTAAAAAGGCAAGCACGCCACTGGATTCTACTACAATAAAAAAGTGCCTGTATAATGTTTCAATTTCAGAGCTCTATCATCAGTATTAGCGGAGATATAAATTTATTTCGAAATCGCCATTTTTCCAATTTTCGCTTATAACTCGAAAACAAAAGAAGGTGGACAAAAATGACTACTACTCTTGTTAGTTTCTCAGAAAAAGAGACCGAGAATGGGGTATCAGATTTTGTCTATCTCCACTGGTTTGAAAGCTGTAGTGCTAAAACATCGAAATTTGACCACCCTGTACAGATAGACCATAGAAACGAAATCAGACGGTTTTTCTATCTTCATTAACTGAAACAATGGATAGATAGGTTTATTGAAAACGGCCGTGAGGCAGTGAAAAAACTAGAATATTCTGTTATAAGAATTATATTATAACTTGGTAATGTTAAAAATTCGAAATTACAGAGAACAAATTTTTGCTGCAGAAAAAAATCAAAACCAAAAATCGATTCTTCTAGTTGTACAGGGTGTCCCAAATTAGATGTCCCACTGGACCTCACTCCCCTCACTAGGGGATCTCGGAAACTAGATGAGCAAGAGCAAAACAGATGGTACCTATCCGAAATCTTTTTCAGATAAACAAAGAATGGGGGAAACCATAGCCTCTTACGATCCTGTGAGTTATTAGCAAAAATTGAGATTCTGACGATTTCGAAAAGTTCCCTTAACTTTTTTGTCTTCAAAGTTACAGATATGAAACTTGAACCTTCTACAGAAATTTTTTTGCGTAGAATCCACTGACAATCCCAATAAAATTTTTCTCCCCTATATGTATTTCGAACTACGACGGGAACCTTTTTTTTAAATGCAAACTATTTATTATATTGAATCATATATTTAATTCGTCATCTCTGAATTGGAAAAATTTCAGATTTCAAAAATAACATATTTAATTTCCAAATCTGACATTTTTTTCAACAACTTCAATCATAGTTCAGATTTAAATAACAGAGCTTTGCCTAAGATGTTTTTAGACATCTTAGCTTTGCCTCATAATTCAAAATATAGAAAAGTAATTTTGTCAGTGGTCTACGTAAAAAAGTGCCTGTGAAAGGTTTGAGTTGCAGATCTGTAACTTCAAAGACAAAAAAGTTACGGGAACTTTACAAGATCATCAAAATCTCAATTTTTGCTAATGATAGCTCAAAAACGTAGATCGTAGGAGACTGCGGTTTCCACCATTCTTTGTTTCTCTGAAAAAGAGCTCGGAAACGTGGAATCTGTTTTGATCTGACTCTTCTGCTTTCCGAGATCCTCTCATTGAACATCGAATTTCGGACAGATTCTACCTAGAAGGTCATTCAGGCAAATTTACGAAAGTACCGTCTGCTACTAAGGCACTTGTCGGAAGTCAATACTCAATCGGATTTTTTTTACTTTTTGCATAAGACTTGTTTTTTTTTTCAAATGGTCTAAGGAATATTAGAAGTAACGGAAGGTTATGTTGGAATAAATGGGTAAATACAGAAGTAGAAGATACATACATATATTTCAATCGTCTACATTTTTTACCTTCAAATGTTTTATGATATACATATTCAGCCGGCGCAAAGGTAAAAATCATTTTTCGCCCCTTAAAACGTCAACCCACTTCTCTTTCGGAACTTTCTATATGTTCCCCTCATTTGTTTTTCACTCACTAATAATTTTCACTAAATTTGCGAACCAACCACATGCTGCCAAGAATTTTTTTCTCTCAATTATGTTTGGTCCTGGACTAACGCCATTCCTTCTTATGGAAACGTTTAATAATGACACAACAATTTTTTTTGATTTATCGAACCAGGACAAATGAAAATCAAGATTTGTATTGGCTTAACATCAATCTGCGATCGCATACTGTATACGATAGATAGAGTGTAAGGTGAAGTACTCAGGTAATAGTTATGGTATGAGATACTTTATACCATTGAAATATAAGTACCATTGGCTAGTTTGCAGACTGAAATTAACTTCTGAATGGTGCCAAAATTAAGAAACTCATACCTAATCACAAAACTATAACAGCATCAGCCTTGAACAGTTGTGATATCATGGTATGACTGATTAGATAAAATGATAATGCAACTGGTTCGATATCTACAACATAAAAATAAACTCCCTTATACAAATCGTTATTTTCAATCATCCAGAAAACGAAAGTTTAAACATATCCATATTACCATAATTTCTGATTCTACTCCAATCAATTAATATTTATTATCATGTTGATAGTTTATTACTCGGTTTATTATTATAAAGGGGTTACAGTGTACTGAGTTGATGTCTCTTGTGCCCACAATAAGAGCTACACTCACTAGTGTGCCACCTACTACAGCTCGCCTGGCAAGTAGTGCCAGTCGGTTGCCAGTGTTGCCACTAATGTCGAACAAGTTTAATTTTCGAGTGGCGAGCGAGTGATCACCACTTTTGTTATATTCATGTAAATAGCGACATATGATACATTTTTGAAATCAGCAAAAAATGCATTAAGATGGACGAACTTTCAACTATAGTTTACATTTGAAAAATCAGAAATTCCTGTCGTATCTAGAAAATGACTGGATCAAAAAATTTTATTATATCATATTCGAATTCCTCATAAAAAAGTGCCTGTAGAATGTCACAACGGATTTCGAATACGAGTTCGAATAAGCGAGTTATTCAGCTTCATTGAAAATGACAATTTCTCAATTTTCGTTTATAACTCGAAATCTATGAACATTAGGTCAGATCTGTTGTCAGTTTTGGATTAGTCAAGAAAAAAGAGCTCGAGAATGTGTTATCCCTTCAGTAGACAACGAATTTTGCCCACCCTGTACATACAACATATGTATATGATCCATAGATATACTAACCTAATAATAATAAGTTATAATTTCTATGAAATGATCATTAATGAATCAGCTAGTCAAAATATACTATAAAATGGCTTGTGTTAGATATTATAATAATCAAAAGTTGGATAATGTATTACTAATTCATCTCATATCATTCAAGGTTTTCATAAATTCAATGGATTCCAGTAATTTTAGCAGTACACGGTCTTTATAAATGATTTTAACAATGCAGGGGGCGTAAATTTTGAAATTATTTGATATACAAGTCCTAAAACTAGTGAATCAAACGTCACACCACGAAAGAGTAGACCAAATACTATTGAATGATACCAACATTACTTCAGCGAAAATGTACCGTTACCAAAAAATACCAAACCTAATTACCGATTTTCGAACTATTTTTTTAAATCACAGAGCCAATTTGTGATTGAAGATAGCGTTTTTCGCCCATATTAATCATAGATTATCGTACTATCACCCCTATAGAGGGGGCTAATTCATAATACAAATTATGAAGAAAAAAATTGTTTTAATTTAGATTTACTGAGGTTTTCGATTAACTACTTAGAATGATTTTAATTAGGGGTGATAGTACAATAATCTAGGATTAATATGATCTAATATCGCTATCCTTTATCACAAACTCGCCCTGTGATTGCAAAAAATAGTTCGAAAATCGGCAATTTTAGGTATTTTCATAAAATTCTAATTATTTTGGAAATGGCACATTTTTGCTGAACTAATGTTGGTGTCATTCGATAGTATTTGGTCTACTCTATCATGGTGTGGCGTTTGATTAACTAGTTTTGGGATACCCTGTGTAATTCGAGACCTCTTAATAAGAAGCAGCACAAAGTAATTCGAAGCCAACAGTGATGTAAAAGTCATTTATAAACACCATGAAAAATAGAATATGCCAATTTTATTTAAACATAACACTTCAGGCTTTGAGAATTTGTATCATATAAAAAATGGAATAAAAGATCCACTCGATCAAAATATTCAAAATACAGTAACTCAAAAATGAATCTTGATTACTTTATTATTAAATCTAAAGGACAAAAAGGTTTTGAAAAAAACCTCATTTTGGGTATAAAATGAGATGCAGGATAAGAGGATTCTATTTCAAGCCAACAAAGGTTTGCATGATCACTTTTCAAAAAACTTGAAAAATTCTCAGTAACAAAACTATTTTATTTAGAATTCCCTCGAGATTTCCATTGTACTTTTTAAACTCAATGGTCACATAACTTAAAAATAAAAAGTTGAGAAATTTGCACAGCACTCACCTTCACATGATTTTGGTTTTCTTCTTTCTCAATTTCCTGGTCCTCTGGCAATGAATTGATGTTACGAGGTGGTGAACTTGTTTCAACTTCTTGTTCAAATTCTTCTTTCGGTTCTTCTATATCTTTCTCTAACATATCACAACTTTTATCATTATTTTCTAAAACTATTTCTTCATTACTACTAGATAAACTGGAAGTACATTTTTCAATATATGAATAGTTATCCTTTTCTGCATCAAGCCCTTGACGATCCCTACTAGGACCCGGTACAGAATTCAAAGAGCTTCCACTGCCTGATAGGCTTTCATTAATTTTTCCATTTTGCTTCAAACACTTATTTTTTCTGTGTAACACATGCGATGGCAGAGATAGAGGTTTTTCTTTTTTGGGTGCTTCAAAATCAATTACCATAGAGAAAATATTTTTCTTTGCACCTGATGGGACACTTTTAGGAATATCTGGCACTTCACTCAAATCCACATAAAACCCCAAAGGGGATTTCCTAGCAGAATCATCAGAGTCCAACTGAACAATTGAATTGAAAGGGGTTGTTGTCTCTACAAAAGTACCAGCTATACTATTATCTACATTGGAAAAATTGTTGTCTACTTCTGAACCAGACATTTGGAGCATGGAAAATTGGGGAATAGAAGATTGAAATATAAGTGCACCTTGTCTTCGTTCATCATTCCTTCTCTGATCAACATCAGCATCATCAGAAAGACTAGCTGCATCTATGAAGCAACCGCTTAGTAGCTGTTGGTTTCTGAGCTGTTTCTGTTCCTTAGTCCTACCTCTACGATCTTCATCACTCCCAAGTCCCGAATCCATGATTTTTGCATACCTCCAAGTCTAGAGATCAAGTCAGGAAAAACTTTCAAGTAACAATTGTTTTGAAGATTTCAAGTACTCCGTATATTGATAAGTGCAATTATATCGTTGTGGTATGTTGTCCAGTAGTTTCTAAAGCGTTGACGAAAATGATCGGATAAGAATGGAATCACTTCACTTGTTTGGTCAACAGAGTTTCTTAAAGACATACCAGCGAAGGAGTGAAGAACTATTCAATACCAGACAACTCATTCTTTTCATTAACCATAAGGATCAAAGTAGCGGTATGTAATTCTACCGGAAATGCATTACTGTATGTAACCTCACTGCTCACAACCACAACCCGACAAGAGCTCACTTTAAATAAACAGAAATGCAGGTGATTTTGCTGTCAGTGTCAAATGTCCTCTCCAACAATTTATTAGATGTGAGTTATTGTACTGTACGGGCAATGGGCATTGACAGAAATAGATTCATACCAATAAAGAATGTAAGAGTGAGATAACATAATAATATTGATGTCTGCGCAGGAGTTGAGGCGGCTTACATTTTATTTTGAATTATGGACTAAAATTCGAATTTATGGTTTGTCACAGCGCTGTTTTTTTGCGCTCGTTGCTAAACTAGACTTTGCCAAAATAGCCAGAGACCAAGGAGATATATATCTCCTTGCCAGAGACAACTTCTGCAAATAGCTCTTATGAGCCAATTGTCAATTTGTCAAACGATCAAATAGGACCCAGTTAAGGGGATTTCGTAATAAATTAATTTTCTCTGTCCGTCGACCGTCAGGCTGTCCGTAAACACTAATTTCCGAAATTCAGGATTCGAAATTTTTGAGTTATATAGGTTTCAGCTCTGAATTAATCGGTTGCATTACTTAAATGCGCTGAATCGTCCGATTTTTCAAAGATATACGGATCAGAATTTTCTCTCAATATTTGAGAAAAAATTAGGAAAGTGTAGTACCTACATATTACTATGCAGCCAGTTAGCCAGTAATTTTTAAGCGCTCACCAATCCAGGCACTGAATTAGCCCAATACAGGCCAATGCTGCATTTTGCTGAATCGGGATTTTATTATTTCCAGACTATTTTTCTTATTTGACGAGCAGCAATACAGTTTTTTCCATTATAATTTTTATATGAAATATTGCAGATCACTTCTGACCATTTCAACTTTTATTTTTTCGGAAAACGGTAACATTTTTCTTGCACAATCTACCTAATACCTACAATTCTATCCATGTTTATAGTTCGATAAAAACTTGATGTTAAATATGACAACATTTTCCGAATTTCCATTTTACGAGTGGATTTTGAATGAAATTGTTTTTAATAAATATAAAGCAACCATTGTATTCAAATATTCGGATTGACTGAGTTTTCAGATAATATGAGAAAAATTTTTCCCGTCAAAACAATATATTGCCGTGGAACACCGGCAGTTGAAATCGATAAAAAAAGCCAAAACAGTAGAATCTGCAAAGTTTGGCCTAATGAATAATTAACAAAATCTGGTGACCTGCTCATGTAAAACGCAACATACATTGCTTGAATACTCAATAGGGTATAACATAGAGAGTGATATTGCTTCAATGTGGATATTTTATTGAAAAATTCATTTATAGTCATCATATACATATGTAATTATATGGAGCTCTATACAACTTCAATATAACAATAAATTTACATTCTCATTATTATTCTAAAAGTTCAACTCTGATCAACTTGTTGAGTATTACTTTTATCTCCATCTTCTTGTTCTAAAAATTTATCCCATTTTTCTAACCTTTGGCTAATTTGGGAATCAGTTTCTGCAATTTTGAACTTTGTTTTCCCATCCCAAATCTCAGCAGTAATTTGTCTTTTGGAGAAATATCGCCCATTAAGTAATTTCACAACTTCATCAGCTTCTTCAGGATTGCTCATATTAATTTGAGCAATACCCTCTGGATGTCTATCATATATTATGACTTTTTTTACTTCACCTATTTTACCACATTCCTCCCTCAAATCCTGCTGAAACTCTAAGATGAGACTTACATCTGTATCGAAAATAGAAGGATCAAATAAATTCCTCACTATAACTGTTCTCTCATGCTTGGACCGTTCCCCAAAAGCTTTCTCTGGTCTCCAATCAAATAATTTTTCCTGCATCTTTTTTAGCTTCTGTTTATCTTTGCGTTTCTTCATTTTCGGTTTAAGTTTAGGATCATACTGACCTTTCATTTCAAATTTAGCTTTTTCTACTTTTATCTTTTTACCCTTAAAGTTATAACCATCTAATAACTGAAGGGCTAAATCCACAGATTCTATTTTAATATAAGTGCATAAAGCATCCCCTTTTAAAAATTCAGTGCCAGCTTCTTTGTATAATTTTATTTTAAAACTTCCATTAGTTAAGTCTCTCATAACAAGTCCACACTTTGACATGAGTTCTATAAATTCCTCTTCGGTAATATCTGTTGGTAGGTTTGAAACATACACTTTAGTATTTTGGGTTTCATCTATTTCAAACCAAGTGGGCTCTGAAGGCTTTTTTTTAACTCCAATTGTTTTATTCTGGTCAACTCCCTTAATTTCTTCAGTTAACTCTACCTTTCTTTTATTAGCTCTGTCCACAACATCTTGAGCATCTTTATTTTCACTAGTATTGTCTATAAAGCCATAACTCATTTGATATTGTGCCATAAAATCATCATCAATTTTTGGAAACCATGCCGATTTCTCTTTATCCCAAAAAAATTTCACACCATCTCTATCCGTGTAGATATGTGTATCATTTTCAAAACCATACTGAACGCTTCTCGGAAGCCACTCATTTTTTTCTGAGGACCATTCATACTGATAACCGTTAGTTGGATCGGTATATATTGCCACCTGCCCCTCATAATGAACATTTGATGTATTAGAGCCCTGTTCATTATTATCTGGACTGGTAGGATTCATGGGATTTTTCTGATGAGATTCAAATGTCAAACTAGTATTTTCCACTTTTTTGTCAATTGCCTCCTCTGATTTCGAAGATGAAACTTCGGAAAGAAGGGGGTTCGAGGATATTAGGGAATTACTCCCTTCATTAACGGATATTGTAAGCGGAGAATTTTCCTCTTCTGATGTTTTTAAATCCGAGACAGCTGAAATACAACATAATATTCGTTTCTATTGTAACTAAACTTTTAGCTTAACTATATGAATACCTTCAGGCGGCTCCTCAGCCTTTATTCCTTCCATTATTTGATATTCATTCAAGGAAAAACAACGTTGAAGGACCAATAAAACATTAAAATGTTTTAGACAAAATGACAAATAAAAAAGTTAGGTTAGTTTTTTCTCAAACAAACAAACGTCACCGGAAACTTAGGTTAGAAAGCTGTGTTCATAGAACACTCTCTCTTGTTCCCATTAAAACATTGAACTCATTACCTAAATATAATTATACTCAATATATACACAGTATATAAGTATACAATTATATACACAATATGAATATATTGAGTTCAATGTTTCGGAATGACGGAATGATGATAATATATTTATTATCGTTCCGGATCTGCATAAACATGGTCTGGAATGTTTAAGGCCACATCTAATTAGGCTCTTCAGATTTAACTCAGCATGGAATTTCATATTATCTAAGTCGTGTATGACTAGTACATCAGGGAATTGAGCCTGCGAAAATATCCCCTGAATGCTCAACACACCAGAAAGGCAAATTTTGCGCTCAACAACCTTGTTGGCAGAGGATTTCCCGCTCTCTCAATTCCAGAGGGACTTCGGACTACAATAGCTGCAAACATTCAGAATATGTCCTCAACCGTTCATAACTGACGCGCCTTCAAAATTGATAAATGTCTCAAGTCACCGGGTTTTACTGTATAGGTTGTAGGAAATGTAATAATTTCCTCGAAAATAAATTCACATGCCGAATTCCTACAACAAATTCGACGAGAAAATCAAAACGGAGAAACATAGGAAACCACTCCTCCTTCGTCGTACAATTTCATTGGTGCAGAGAAAATGTTCCGAAAATGGTATAAAAAGAACCCATATGGAAAGCAAAATTCATTCACATTCAGACTCAGCGATCGAGCCAGACGACCACCAGCTAAGAAAATTACGCATATCGCTTCCGCATTCCAAGCCTGCACACAAAAGGTTTTTCTCAAAACCACTCCAGCTACCCGAAGACGTGCAGTTCCAAGTTCCAACACATCTGTTAACAATTATCAGGGCGACACTTGACCTGCATCCCGAGTCTGCATTCCGGACGTCAACAGTGACCGCACATTAGGGCGAAACAAATTCGTTTTTGTTAAAACGACATTGAATATATTTTACTCTTCAGGGCAACCCTCATAAAGTTGGGTTGAATAAAAACTGTGATATTCTCTTTTGAAATATTTTATTTCAATTCCCTTTTCCCTGGTAAAACTAACGATAGTTCCAGCTCAACAGACTATATTCAACCCACAAGGTGTTCAAGCATAATAATATGAGGTTCATAAATAAAGTCTTTCTGACGGGCAATAACGATGTATTCATCTTATCTGTTCTTCAGGAAACACTAACTATAATTCAAGGTTGGTGCGATGGTGAGCAGTTGGTTGACATACCACTCTCATACCTTGCAAAACCTTGATTGTACCCTTCACTAGGAAGAGATAATTTCGGCAAGTAAATACCACTTGTGGAAGAAGCCAAATATCTGGCATTTCCCTGGATAAGAAGCTTCATTGGAACTCCCAAGAGGACAATATTTTTTATAAAGCCAGACACTCCTTTATTGGGCCTGTCAAAGAATTTATGAAAAAACTTGGGGGATAGCGCCAAAGCAGCTCAGCTGGCTTTATGTCACAGTGATTAGAACAATAATCATTTAAGGCTTCATCGCCTGGTGGTCCCGAACAGAATACAAACAAACCCAATACAAAGTTTTCGAGACTCCACAGAACTCCAGCATTCCGCTCTACCCCAAACGCATCTATGGGGATGCTTTTAGACCTTCTCCCCTTCACATGCCCTGAGAGAGGCGATACTATCACAGGTTCTACCGCCGTGAATGATTCTTACAAACTTATTTTTGTGCCCAACCAGCTCTCTTGATCTCTCGGAGATGCTGGGCAAGAGAACTGACCTGATGATCACAAGAGACAGCACGGATAGAACCTTCAGCCTCAGTGCTCTGATTCTTAAGAGAGATGACAATAACTCTACTTACAAGAGTTATAAGGATATTTGTTGTGGTTTAGTGATGACTCCAGAGCGGAGCCTACAGCAGTCGAACGCAGTTCTACTCTGTAATCTGTGAGTCGAACGCTGAACGAGCTCAGTGCTAGATCTATGCATGAATGCAGGTATAATGGATATCCACACAAGGACGACTCATTTAATGGACATCCATGAGAGGTTATATGTTTCTGGTGTCTGGTCCATGTTCATATTATCAATGAGATTATGGATAAATATCAATAGTGGACCCCTCGTTCATCCGATCAGATGCATGGCTACCTCATACATACAGAGTGGGCTTTTTGAAACGAAACAGACGAGACAACCACCTTAATTGTTGAAGAAAGTAATTACCAATAATAATTTTTTAGTTGTCTAATGTTGACAATTAACGGTTACCATCGTAACCACAGAATGAATTAGTCAAATAATTGATGATTTCACATAGCATGTTTAGCGGAATGAATGGAACTGTACGAAATTCAAAATTAAATATCTCGAAAACGAATGCAATAAATGAGAAAAAATCAATACGCTGAATTCAGGATAAAAAGGCCTTTCAAATGAGGTATCACTCACCCCTATCTTTCCTATTCAAAATTTAGGGGTTGTTGTTCTAACACTAAGGGTTGAAGCGATATAGTTGTGAATTTGACCTCAAAAGTTGTCCCCCTCGAAACAAAAATCGACGTGTCCGAGCATTTTTTCGAAATAAATTTATTTCGCCCGTTATCTCGTCTGTTTCGTTTTAAAAAGCCCACCTTGTATATGATTCATATATGTTATATCCAAACGTTCCATCAAATGCTTCTATGAATATTTCATGTATGTTCTTGTGCTATCTGGGTAGTTTTTTATGGGGTCGTTATAAAAGATTGTGGATTGTAACATCGGGTTTCAATTATTCTGTGCTGGTTCTTACTGTTGTAGGGTTTCCGACTAAATATCCCAGAAATTCAAAAATGAACAATCATTTTATAAAATGAGACTATTACATTTTGTAGTTTCTTTCGAATTTGATAACCAAAGTTGTAGCGTGTCTGATTCTGCCAGAATATGCTAGGAATTCTTCTCAGAAAGTTAAAAAAATCATAGATATGATTGAGATTCTGACATATTCTCAATTTGCAAATAATTTTGTGATACAAGATACAAGTTAAGCATCACAACTGATTCTCCGAACTCGTACAAGCTTTGCGGAGCTTTTGAGGGGTACTTCGGAGAATCAGGATAATATGAATATGAATCACGTTTAGATACAGAATATCAACCTTCAAAACTCAGTATCCTGCTAGACGACGATTTTTTTGGACCCATGGACGCCAGACGTCCCTAATGATTATAGCCTAGTAAGCACAAAACGTATAATTTACAATTTGGTACTTACCTGGTGAGTCGATGACATAGAGAAAGGTTGATAATTGGTGGTATAGAGCAAAGAATAACAACAAGAGTTATTATTACTCTTTGGTATAAGCGACGAATACGGACAAGAGGAGAGAGAAAGAGAGAGAGAGAGACAGAGAGAAGGATAGGGATCTTGTTAGGGTCAGGTGTCTGAGTATCAATGAAAAAAATTGTACAAATTGCAAATTATACTCCCATAAAATTGCATATATTATAATATTTCCTTCTTTTACGAGGATTATCAAAACAACTATAGAGGTCGTTCAGTTTCAAACAATCTCCTTTTGAAAGAGCTTTCCTTTGTCCTAATTTTTTAACTCCTGGCATCGTTGGTGTTATTGTAGGTTTTCCACGTCCTTTACTGAAGTAATACTTTCCATAATGCATTATAGAATTATAATCATACTCGAAACTGTATGTTGTATTCTCCAAACTCAATTTTTCGAAGTTGGGTTTGAATTCTGAAAAACAGAATTATATTATAAGAACGCAGATTGCAGAATGAAGAGAATTCTCTTAATTCTACTACTTTAATATAGAACATCATTGAAAATAACTATAATTCAATTTAATATTTTCAGTCTTTCGAAATGTAGCTTCCTTTGGGTCCAATTAACATATGTATCCTCAAAAAATTTAACACGCTCGAAAAAAAATTTGTTTTCATCATTCTCTTCCGTACGGCCAGCCCAACCACTCAAAGTTTCAGATTAACTTGAATTTATCATTAGAGACACGTAGGGCATATGCAGTATCTTAATCTGACACGCTAGAGTAGGTACACCTGACAATTTTTTTTACATCTTTGAAAACCTGCAGACGCTTTCCCCACTACTTTTTTTCCTTCTACCACCTGATCTTCAAAATCCACCAGATCTCCACGACGCTCTAGCAAATCCCGATTAAGCATCGTCGGCTCCCTAACTATTTGAAAAAAAGAATTTCATTTGATAGGAGAAATCTACTGTTAGAAAACATGTACCTAATATAAAATTTATTGGTAAAATATGAACGCGTTCAGTTGGAAATAGAAAGAAAAGTGTACTTACGAGGAATAATGTTGTCGTAGTGAATTTTGACGAACTTATCTCTATCCCATCTAGATTGCTCGTGAAAAATTCCTAAGGCGTGCATCAACTCGTGCATAGCTCTTCCTTCGGTTCCTAAGCAGTTTGGACTTGTTGAGTCTGGTGGTTGTAAACTAACGATTTGAGGTCCACCATGTCTACCTACGAATGACCAACATCCTTTCGGAAATTTTATGGGCCAAATAAGTAGATAGTCTGGACTTTTGCCGTTCCATGGTACGAATCTTATACAAGTCATAAAGTTGAGAATACGTATTGCCTTGAGTATGGTAGCTTGTTCTGACGGCTCTAGATGGGAAACAATATCCAAATCATTATTGAGGATTTGATAGGAATTTTTTAAATAATATTGAAGGTTTTAGTTAATAGGTTTATTAAATTGTCGATTTATTTTTACACTACATTCAGATTCGGAAAATGCTATACGAGTTATGTTATAATTATGAATAATCCAGTGTTGAACTCGAACAGAATGCTCCTTTTCTCTCACCATATCACCATAGCCTAACAGAACACTAGTAGGAAGGGTTTCTAGTAGGCTAGGCACGCACATTTTTCGAGGCTCGGTCGCAGGATATGCACTGAATATTCAAGCAGTATTGTCCGAATCTGTTTGTATTAAGAGGGAATGGGGAACTCTCCTCAATTTGGGTTATCACTGCATATGCAAGTTTAAACTGAATAAGTATAAGTTTAATTCATGATTTTTTCAAATTCACCGCGGAAACTATTCAAAATCATCCTTCAAATATGGGGTTTTAAAATTTAAATCGCTATGTGCGGAGTTTAAGATTTGGCAGCAGCGCATATAAGACAATGAAAAGAACAATGTCCGATCAGCTTGTTTATAAAAAAACAGCTGCTGATCTACAGGCGCGTACTTACTGGCGAGCTTCAACTGCAACCGGCCATAAAAATCCCATTAAATTTTACGACCTTCCTCGTTCGTCGCAGACTTCATAGACAGCCATCTTTGTCTATCTCATCAAGATAATGCATTTGTTGTCCTTTATTATCAAGCCATATTTCAGTCGATGTTGCCAGCTTGCACAATTCTCACAAAACGCTTTAAACTTTAAATACCCATTTTTATTTTTCATTTTTAAGTGCTTAAAATATTTTTTTTGGGAAACGGTTGAAATGGTTATTTCAAAATGTGACATTTCAAAGATATTTCATAAAAAATATATCATTTTCGTTCAAGGAGTATTTCCTATTACACCACATTCAAATCTAAATGACATTTTTTCTCTCTGATATGTGGTTTTTGCGGATATTTCATGAAAAATGTAATTTCCCACAATTTTCCGGAAAAAAATAAATCAGGCTTTGCACTGATATCGATACTTCATCCATTTCAAGAATTTTCCACCAAAAATAATCGAATACAAATGAAAAAACCAGCAGAACGAATCTTCGAAAAATTTCCCATTTTCTTTTTTCTATTGTGTTTTGTGTAGAGTATCCTATTGATTTTTTCTTCAATCAGTGAAATTTGTAAGTTCTGGCAACATCAACTAGATATTTTCCATCCCTGTACATAACTTGCTTTCTTCACTCCATCTTATTTGTTTATTCGTGAAGGAAACAGTTGGTAAGGTTCAAAATGACTCAGAAACCACGCAAATAAACAGCTTTACGATTTCTAACTGTTGAGCTTATAATATAATTAATTGATAAGGGGAAGAATTGTTCTTTCTTAATTTTTTCAACTAGTTCGTCCTCCATTATTTTCAAAATGTGTTCCGCGATACCCACCGTTACAGACAGGCTTATGAATTTCTGAAGAGTTTTAGCACGGATTCTCTGTAACACTAAACGTCACCTTCACAACTTTGCATCTCCCGCTCGGTGCTTCCGAAATTAGTAAATAGGGTGTTTTCTAAACTCAAAAGTGACTTTTTTTACAGAAGGTAGAAGAATCAATATCAGTCTATATAAAATATTCAAGATGGCTAGAGTTTCGACAAAATTTCATTTAATTTCATGCACGGGACTGTGGAAGATGACTCCGGCATCGGAAAAACGGAACAAAACTTAAAAATATGGCTGGACGATGAATGATACAGTACAACCGAGTCTATCTGATTAGTTGCATCAGGTCACTTGAAAAATTTTTGTCTCGTGCGATTTGGGGTGAAAACAGTGTAAAAAATAAGGACAGTTCATTGAAAGTGCTTATGTTCACAAATTGCTATTATTGTTACCCTTTTTCACCCCATTTTTACGATTGTTGGAGGGTTCGAACAAGAAGAAGATTGTGATGACCATTGCGAAAAAATTTGAGAATAATTAAGATTATATATTGGTGCGATTTTGAGCTAATATTCAATTTTTTTTACACTTGTTCGTTCTTCCAGCCTTTTTGTATGTCCTCTACTTTATTTCCCAGTAAGGTTAAAAAAATTTTATGCGAATTTTTGTCGGTATACATATTCACATCAGCTGAATCAGAGGGTTGAGAAGCTGAGCGTTTTCAATGCTAATATAATAGTTGGGGAGCCGAAGAGGGAAATTCGGGATTTAGTCGAGCGTGTCAGATTAATATAAGGGGACATACCTTAGACCCCGTAGAGTACCTCTATCAAAAATAAGAGCAATTTTTTCTACGTTCGAACTTAGATAATATAATATATATAATATACGATATATAGCGATGAATGTTCATTACACAGGGTTTCGACATTGACCTTGGCCTTTCGCATGTGTAGCTAAGCTCCTCGCCCTTATCGCCCTCTAACTCGAGAACGGTTAAGAGTATGTAAAATTGCTTCGGACAAAAGTTTTATAGAATTTCATTATATACAACTCTCATAATGAATACAAAAACTATTAGAGGTACCTACAGACAGGAAAATATTCGAAAAAAAAACATTTTTATCATCTTCAAAGTGTCAGATTAAGAAAACCCCCATGATTAGTGTCAGAATAATGGGTCAATACGTCTACAACACCGAGATTAACCATTCGTATGTAAATCTGACACGCTCGAGTTTGTACAAGTAATGATTTTTTTTATATTTTCAAAGGACCGCTGTGACCTTGCGTCACGTCCAAATTGTCAGTCCCTTGAAAAGTAGCTTCTTTTGACTCCAATTAACATATCCTCCAAAAATCTGAAACGCTGGAAAAAAATTTTTCAACTCTTCCGTACGGCCAGTCCTACCGCTCAAACTGTCAGATAAGCATGACATTATAAGAGACACGTAGGGCATATATAGTATCTTAATCTGATACGCTCGAGTATGTACACCTAACGATTTTTTTTTACATGTTTGAGACCCTGCAGACGCTTTCCCCACCGCTGAAAGTGCATAAATCATAAAACCTTTTTATCTTTCTACCATCTAATCTTCAAAATCGTTTAGTTCTCCACGACGCTCGAGTAAATCCCGATTTAGCATCGCCGGCTCCCCAACTATAAGTCACAAGCTACGAATTGAGTGACGTAGCTTGTCATTTAGCATTGAAAAAACGCTCAGCTTCGCCCAACTTCACCAAAGATTTTAGAGATTCTCTATAATCTTTGAACTTCACATTCGGTGGCCGGTCCGCGAGCAGAAGCTCCTGAGTATGTATACGCCTGTGCTCTTCTCATTTCTTCACATTAAAATTTATTTTATGATAATATTTCAACTCACCATATAATGGACTTATCACGTACGGGACTGTTCCATTAGGCCACATTTTTTCTGGAAAGGTTTCCCATTTTAAACCAACTCTCCAATAATTGTAAACTTCATTTGTCATAGCCATATCTCCTTGGTATAAGCCAGGAGTTATTTCTGGATCTACGTCTTCCAAGTTTTCCATACTTTCCGTATTAACTGTGACTGTAAATCAAATATAATTATTTAGGTTGTCACAATCGTCACAATCTATATGGATATGTGAGTATAATATAAGAGTCTTGTGTAGATTCATGGAGGTCATATCTAATATAATAATTTCGATAAAATATAGTTTTATATACAATATACAACCTACGCGTACGCATTTTTCCCTTCAGGAGTAGAGAAAATCAAGCCTGAAGGACAATATACATATAGGATACATGCTAGGATGGTAGATAATTCGAAATAAATCCAAATTCCTGTAAACAGTGTACTGTAAAATGTAACAGCATGTAATAGCATTTGTATGAGATAGAGTTTCAGCAAAGGTTAGCGTAAACGGGGTACCATACAATCTGACGTATGAGGAGAGAGGTCAGGGAAAAACCTCAGCAAAAAAACCCTTTCTCCCCGTGAGTATAGTGGATTGTAAGAAATGAAATTATTTACGAAATAAACTGAAATATTTTATATTGAAGGGCATCTCGCTCTGCAAAAATTGATCTTTTCTTCGACAAAGAGGAAATTCCAGTAAGTCTTTTTCAATATACAGTTCTTTACCAAAGCTTTAAATCTAATACTCTTGCTATGCAACTAATTAGTTATACTTTTTTAAGAACGATTTTGAATAGTTTCTGCAGGGAGTTTGAAAAATTCATGAATGAAACTCAAATATCGATTGAAATTTATTCTGGGGAGGATTCTGCATTTCAAATTAGTGCAAGAATTTACGCAGGAGCAAATCGTTTATTTCATTTTTTAATTGATTTTGTTTCAGAGATTGGGAGTGAAAACCCTAAAAAGTTTCAGGAAATGAAACTCAATTATTCAATTTGACTTGAATTTAAGATAATAAGAAATAAAAATAAATAAATTTGTAGTGATAACCCAAATTGACGAGGATTCTCCATTAAAAAAAAATTGATCTTTCAACCTTTTTCTTTTTTTAGGAATACAGGGTATCCCAAATTGCTTGATATTGGCTGTTTCTGGTTTTTCCATACTAGATACGTAAAAACGTTGAAGGGAGCCCTGGGCTCGATTTTCGTGAAAAGTCCATTTGTGAAAATCGTTTCACAATACATATATACTAAGATATAACCAAATTTTGAGATTTTGTCGATTTCGAAAATGTGTCATAACTTTTTTCGAAAATATCTAAAAACGATAAAAACTTTCTACTCAGGCAATTTTTCACTGGAAATACGACAATATTTTCATTTTCTTCAATATTTTGTACCTACTAAGGGTGAAAAAAAACAACTTCCTTATTTTAAAAACTAACGCATTCTTTTTTTAATCTCCTATTATAAAAAACTTCTCAAAAAAATATATGTTTATGTCGATAAGAAGAATTATTTCAAATGATTACTTCTTATTATTTTATTCATTTTGCCTCCTGTTCAGGCGTGATCCTTTTTGCATTATATGTCGATATATAACTTACATCTTCAAGGCAAAATCAGCATAAAAGTGAAATAATCACTAACTGTTGAGTCAATCATACATTATTCTATGAATGAAGTGGACATAAAATACTTCAAAACAATAACATAAGGTCCTTTCGTTTGCATAAAAAGTGTAGCACTTTTCTACACTCGATTTGAGTATTCGTTTGCTGATTGAATTTACACCAGTGTAGAGGAGGTGTAGTTTTTCTGCATCTCCTTTTGACTATGTGTAGATAAACTACACTTCCTCTACACTGGTGTAAATCAAATCAAGTGTAGAAAAGTGCTACACTTTATATGCAAACGAAATAAGGACTTTTATAGTAAAGTTGAGAGTGAGATGAATTTTTATAATTTTTTTGCTCTAGATTATTTCCAAATAGAGGCATTGTCATAGATATAGAGGCAACCATTAGATGGGAACGCATGGTCCTATTGCCTGGCCAGCAAGATCACCATTCCTCAATCTTTTGGATATTTTCGTATGGGAATATTCTCGAGACATTTCCCGCGTTATGTTGTTGAAAACAGTGAATTCTGTTGGGAAAAGATTCTGAATTTGTTTACAGGAATAATGGTACTCAATGTGAGAATTTTTTATGAGTCATATTAAATTCTGCTCGATATTTATTCAAATTGAGTGTAACATGAATTACATGATTTTATTGAAGTTATAGACGTTTCAGCTAATAAATGAAATTCTATGGACGGAAAGTTTCAATTCGTATCATAGAGATGGGGATTTATTGGGAGTGGACAATTTCGTGGTCGATGGTTTCAGAGATTTTTATTAAAAATGGGAATTTCACTAAAATGGTGATTTTTGCCTTGAGTATAGAAGTAATGTATGGACATATACATATACATATTTTTGAAAAGCTACATTATTTTATCAAAAAAAAAATAATATCCGTCTTTGGAAGTAAAGAAGTTATTTTTTTCTCACCCTTAGTTCAAGACATGAAAAAAGTTCAATATAGGTTCATAATCCCAGTGAAAAAGTGCCTGTAGAAAGTTTTTATCGTTCTTAGATATTTTCGAATATAAAGAAATTATGGCACATTTTCGAAATCGACAATATATGGAAATTTGGTTATATCTTAGTCTATATTGTGAAGCGATTTCCACTAATGGCCATGTCACGAAAATCGAGCCCAGGACTCCCTTCAACGTTTTTACCTATCTAGTCTGGAAATACCAAAAACAGCCAAAATCAAGCAAATTGTGTTACGAAGAAGTTATGGAATATAATTTTTCTATGAAGCAGCTTTTCCAATCAAACTCACCATCGTTTGGCACAGGTGGATGGACCACATCAGGTACAAAAGGCAGTAGCAAACGTGCACGATTTACGGGGAAAATCGCGAAACAGATCACGCACAATGCGATCATGTTCATATCGACGGTCAGTGATGAACGGAGGAGAGTCACCTAGTTCCTTACATTCGTGACACCGAAAACCTTGAGGTAACGACGGCATGCCTCACTATGCGGTACAACTGTTATAAAGTGAAAATTTGTGATGTTCGAGATTTGCATATCAGGTATCTTCTGGAGGTAAGGCCCGATGAACTAAATAATTGATTGAATGGAAACAGTGGCGCAGATCAGATCCACACGTACTGTTATAAATTATTGCGACGACATAAAGCACCTACTCACTCATACATTCAAAAACTAATCCAAAAAAGCGTAGGTAATTACATATCATTTTCACCTGAGATTTAACCCTTCACGTTTTTCATGTTAATTCACAAGAAATAAAATTTTCAATTTCATAACTGGCAGTATTGGAGAGATGAAAATACTCATAGAGAGTGATTCACTGGGAAATGGTAGAAGGCCGCAGAACGCTAAAGTGCTTTTCATTTTAGGTACGGCTCAAAAAAATCATTGAGTATAGGCTTCCAGCCTAAACAGCACAACGAATATCAATATTTCAAAATTTTTTTGCACATTTCGAAAATAATAAGACAATGTACTAGGGTTTTCACTATAAATTGACCCCCCTTTTATTATTTTGCGAAAAGAGATATATAAAAATATTGTATACAAAAAATGTACAAAATCAAATAAAGTTTTTATAAATTATTAAGCCCATTGAGTTATATACAGGGTGGACAATATATTGACCGCAACTTTCAAATGGGACACCCTGTATATTTTCCTGTCTTTAGGTAGGTCTTTGTCTCCTGATCTCGAATTAATATGCATTTGTGGGCTTGTCTCTCTTATTTCGGCAAATAGTTTCAAAGTTTTGGAATACGAAAAATAAGCAAAATTCTTCCTAAATTCTTTATATTCGAACATTCTACTCAAAAGCATCATTTTTTCAATAAATACTAAACAATAACCAATAAAAATGAAAAAAGAGGTTTGGTGGTATGAAATAAACAGTTGGTAACTATCAGATATCGATTGAAATTCAATCTGGGAGGAAACCCTTTATAGGGTTTTCACTCTATAATGGCAACTTCGTAACGTCCCGGAGTCTATATCTTCATCAGACGAATTCCTAAAAAATCTTCTGAATTTTAGTTTCTCAATTGACATTAATTTTTCAATACACGGAGATATTGATTCATTTAATTTTAAAATTACCGGATGTCAGTTCCTTCCTCATTAAATTAATCCAAATACGTTCTATTCCTACTGAACAATTGGCCAAATTCTAATTTTGATCCAACAAAATAAACGTGGATTCTTTAATTTTTCGTTTATCATGATCATCCGATTCTGTCATTAAAATTTTAGTGTTATTCCAATCCATTATGTGGTCTCCTGTATTCGAACACAAATGAACTGCAATCTGTGATCTATTAATTTCTCTATTTTTAATGATATTTTTATGTACTCGTTTTCTTATTTCTAGATGTCTAGACGCTTCACCTGTGTAAGTTTTATTATGTTGTAAATACAATTTTTTGATTTTTGTTTTATTCATTCGATGGTTTTCGTTAGTATAGATCCTAATATGGAGAGTAGAGAGAAGGAGAACGATCGCTGCTTTGAGACCACAGATTTTTTGTCCCCTAAAATATGTACCAATAGGGTAGTTCATGCTTTTGCCAACAGGCGCGCTGGCCATCACGAGAGTGCGAAATTTTGATTTACACAAATCAAATTGTAGTTGGCTCGTTGGCTGAGTGAACTGTTTCCCTGGTGACAAATGATAGGAATATTATTATTTTCGATTCTTGATAAGAGAACAACATATGACATGACCATGGTGAAATGTTGAAGCGTGCTCTAGTGTGAGAGTGTTTTGGCATCGGAAAGAAAAGGAGAAGAGATAAAATTTCCGAGAGCATTTTTGAGAGAAAATTGGAAAAAACCTTATCTCAAGAATCGACTCCGAATCAATTTGTGTGTCAAGAGCACTTTTGCGATGAAGATATCAAAAAGATGATGGATTCATTATAAACGAAATCGAAATTGTCATCCCTCGTGAGAAGTTGACTCTTCTGAATAAGAATATCTAACCAATAAAACTACATGGTTAAGAAGTAAATATTCTTGAAGAATTTTGTTGGCATAACATAATATATGGTTTATATCGGTTCTCAGCTGAGTATTGGCAAAAGAATCTACTCTAATACCTAAGTGATAAATCTGAGACTGCTACCTTTTGTTGTCTTGATGTGTACTACTCTTCACTACGGATTTATATAATTTTACGGTAAGATTACGGTAAACCAACTAACATAGCTGCTTTCAATAAACAATGATAAACAAAAGTAGGTACAATTTTTTTGATCAGTGATTTCTTTTGAATTTCATTGATTTCGACTTGCATTTTATTGCATATAATTCAGAGAACTCATATTTAATATACATTTGAAGAAAGGTATTTGAAAAATCATCAGAAAAATCACGATGACACATAACCTAAAATAAAATAAAGGCTGTTCATTTCAAATGGAGGACTTCCCTACATGTTTGCCAACCTAGAAAAAGGTCTAAAAGGTCTACCATCAGGGAATGATTGCTTTCTAACGAAACCTACTTCATTCTTTCCGCAATGATCAAATATATTTATGAAATTCTATCGAGCTTTCTAGAGTTTACTGTTAAAAAGAAAAAAATATTTTCATAACCTCGATTGCTGATTGGTTGAAATTTATGTTGGTATTACTACTTCTTGTGACAATTGACATGTTTCGTTGGCAAATGTCAAGAAGAAAAAAGTAATCTGTTAGGTTATGGGCAAAGTTTTGGTTATGTGCACAATCTTTGCTTGAACGCATTCTTGTTTTCTTGTATTTTGTAAGCTATACAGCAGACAATATTAATATTATATATATCAGTAAAAATGACATTTGCCAATGAAATATGTCGATTGTCACAAGAAGTAGTGATACCAACATAAATTTCAACCAATCAGCAATCGAGGTTATGAAAATCTTTTTTTCTTTTTAACAGTAAACTCTAGAAAGCTCGATAGAATTCCATAAATATATTTGATCATTGCGGAAAGAATGAAGTAGGTTTCGTTAGAAAGCAATCATTCCCTGATGGTAGACCTTTTAGACCTTTTTCTAGGTTGGCAAACATGTAGGGAAGTCCTCCATTGACGCTTGAATTCCCACCCCTTATCGATACCCGCTGCAATCGCAGCGACACCTATCCTACGTTTCCCGTTTTCGGGGACACATTTTTAGTACGTCGATCGTTCTCCTTCTCTCTACTCTCCATAGATCCTAAAGTCATTTTGTGTTTTAAAAACAGTTCTTATGTTGAATTTGAAACCGTTATTTGTTATGAGTAGTTCATATCGTTTTGTCAAGTTGGTTAGACTGTTTGACTTAGCAATTATTGTTCCGATTAACTTTATAATAGGCCTGTTTTGGTTCGCTTTTAGGATGGTTCCAGAACGGTTCAAAACAGTCGAACATTTATTTATTCAGCGTAAGCTCGCGCGTAGCATGTGTGTAGCTTCCCATAACATTGCTGCTCCACTACTTTGAACCGATTCGGAACCGCCTAAAGTGCGAACCAAAACAAAGCCATTGTAACCAATGCAGTTTGTTGATTTATCGCAACCTAGCACCATTGAGTATTAAAGGGGGGTTTAATACTCAATGCTAGCACCTAACATTCCTGAGCTTGCAGGCTGGTTCTTAGAATTTGAAACTTTTTTTTTCTCAAAATAAGAGATATAGACCGATAAAACTATAAAACGTGAAAAAATGAAATTGCATTCAATATGTTGTCCATCCTCTATACATAGAGTGTTTCCTTTTGTGGAATCATGAAACAATGAAATGGGTTAATTTCGTATAACTTTTCTGCAGAACATTTTTGGTCTCTATTTTTGTGACAAAGTTAAAGGGAGGTCAAATTATAGTGAAAATCCCGGTACAATGTATTTGGTGTTTCCACATACAACTTTTTTACTCATTAACTTGAGTCAAGTCTAGATGTTCCGAAAATGAGGTAGCTCGAAATAAAAAAAAAAATATATCTTCTAACCTCATCCCAAATTGTAGTTTTCCAGCTTCGATCCACAAAAAATTATGTACTGTATCTTTTCTCCTAATTTATTGAAAAACGAGAACACTTGTCCGTATTTGGAACAAATTATTATTATCAATGACTAACTTTCACTATGCGTAAAAAAACATCGGGACATTTGTTCATTGCTCTGCATGCATGAGATTAGAGGGTTTCAAATGATACCTAACTTATTCCCAATTCATTGGATAGGCAGGAAATAAAACATATACAACTAGCCTGCTGGGCCCGTTTGGCATTATCATCGAATATTAATTTCAATTCTCAATGGCACTATTTAAAATCAAAAGTTTGTTCAACTCAACTAAACTGTAGGTTCTCTCCCACTGAGAATTGGGGACGCGCATGCGATGAACTGAGAATTGTCTAAGGTATGATAAGAAAGTCAATTAGAAATATCATTTCAAGAGCATTGAAATATACATAGGTATTCAGCAAAATATAGGCTACTATGAAAAACTGCGATAAGTTAGGTACATTGTATAAAAATCTTTTTCTGTCAACTTCTTTCATTTAGACTTAACGTTATTCTTATAATTGTTATGTTTCTTTTTAATTTTTAAAACTTTAACAAACTGTAAAACCGAAAGCAAGTCTTTTTGATCTAAAGTTTATTTCATGAATTTATTATTATTTTATTCATGAAATGTAATGCGGTTTACTTTCGGGACTGCCTGAACTCTCGCTTTTCAAGTAAATTTGAATGTTTCAATGAATAGATCAATTTTAGGCAAGATAATTCAGTGAATTCAGGAAAGTGACATGTATCATTGTTGTGTAATATTACATCTGAATTGTTGAAGGATGTATGAATTGTACAGAACGAACCGAATATCAATCTAACCAATTGAAAAAATGAAATTTAATCTCATCATTAAGAAATATTTATGACGGTGCACAGCAAAGTTTTTGGATTTTCTTATTGAATTGCTTTTCTTTTCTATGCTTATGAAAATGAAGAAGTTTCTTAGAGCTCATCGAAAATTATTCTACTCTGGTAATCATTTTTCAAATTTGAAATCGGTGTATTGATTAGTTTAGGATTCATTGAACTTAGAAATTTCAATCAATATCCGAATATGTTCATCTGAATCGAAGCTTTCAGACAATTAAAACTTCTTGATATGAATCCTCCTTGATGACCTTCAATAGCCTTCTTTGTTCTTTTATGCTAACACATCTATCAAATGATGAATGTCCATACTTTAGGGTATTTCTTGCTTAATGCTGACTAAGAGAGTATGATAGATGTCTTGGCGACATTGAATTAAAACGAAATATTTTGATGATCTTGAGTTTAGAAAAAGATCTTCCTGCAGTGGCACGAGTTTCAGGAATAGTAGTTGAAGGCAGCTGTGCATGGAATATAACCCAAGAAAGATTTTTATTTCAAAATTAACATTTCTCTCAACGCTGAGGAAGTTGTCCTTTAATCTTTCGCAATCACACTTGTTAGAGAGATAGATTTTTGGTCAAGTCTGAGTTATTGAACGAAGATTATATTACCTAATCAGTGGTGATAGCTCAAATGTTTTTTTTTATTATATACAAAACAATCACACATGGAATTGTATAACAAAAAAAGAATATTGGGTCCCAATTTTTTTGCTTTTTCGTTAGGCTTGGGGGCCCCTCTAGTGCTCTCACACTGCGGGAGCCTTCCCTACGCCACTGAATACAGGCGTGTTGGTTGATTAACATCTGCCCATTTGAGTGCGCATCAATCATAATCCCTTCACTGTGAAAGTGCGAAACTTCCTGAAAGGGACCCTGCAACATAAATGTTTTGTCGATTTTCGAAATTGTTGAAAATTCCGAGTCGAAGGATTTGTATCTCGAAAACTAGTCATACGACTTTATTTTTTCCGCGGTAATAGGTATAATAATGCAAAACTACACTTTTATGACTTATCTCTACTACAGGTAGAAGACTTTTTCGACAGCGTGGTGTAGTTGGCGACCATATTCATGAGACTATAAATTTTCTCTACCTACTGGGGGATTGAATATTTCCTATACAGGGTGTGGCATAATGAATGGATAATATGGTGTCTGTGGATAGAGGAGGTTGTGGCGGGTCAGAAAAATATGTCTTATGTTTATTCAATACACCCTTTGTCAATCTTTTTGGTGGCAAGATGAAGGAATTTTTTAAATCTGTTTTTTTTTGATAGTATTCTTGGATGAAATTTTTGCACTTTTTCAATTAAGAAAACAAGCTTAAAATAAATTCCTATTACAATGTCGATAGCCTTTTTTTTAATTAAAAAGGTACTGAAATTCTTTTTATCACTCGAAATTAACTTATTGATATTGATTTCATAACTTTGGGGTTCAATAATCAAGGAAAACGAGAGAAAATAACAATTTTAAAATTAGTTTCGTTTTATTGAAGTAAATTTCACAAAAAGTGGCCTCCATGTCCTCTAATACATGCTCTACAACTACTAATGAATTATTGTTTTGTTTTGCTTGCTTGTCCTATTCAGTGGCTAAAGGTTTAGGTACATTTAACTTGAACCATTGTAATAGGAATTTATTTTGTATTGAATGCTGGAAATATAGTGAGTTGTACCATTTCGGAATCTCAATGAAACAGGCATGTTTTTTCTTGACAGTCATAGGTGATCAATTTTTTTTTACACCACGACAGGTTGAACTTAGGAAAAAATAGGCAATACATAACATTTAAGTTAGATCTTTATTTACAAAAAAAATTATGCATAAGACTACTTATATCGATGCTTCAGGACCAATTTTTATGGTCTATCATCTATCGTCTATCACTGTTACATAGTTACCGAGGTTTCGAAATATTTCTGAACTTTTTTTTTCAAAAATATAGTACCTATACTTGATATTTTTCTAAAAAGCTTTCAACTTTTTTTATTATTGAATTGATGTGGCCGATACCTGATGAAAATCCATAATTGAACTAAAAACAGATTATATGATTTCCACAAAAATGTGGTACCTAAATTCTTATAGCTTCACCCATGTGAAGATGCTATTGTGATAGCGAAATACGTGATTAGAAAACACATTTTTGTGAAAATCATATAATATGTTTTTGTTGAAAATTCATTCTTCTTTTACAGGTACGAAGGAGCTGACATGTGTTATGTGTTCTCCATTTTCTGAGGGGGTTAAACTTGATAAATATCATTGTTTTATGATTTATCCAACATACGAATTTTTCACTGCAAACTGCAAATAACAGAATATTGAATAAACTATATGTACTTATAATGATTTCCAACAAATTGCATCCAACTACAGTTTCTACAATATTCTCTCTGGTTTGGTTTGAAAAATGAAATTTGTCGAAAATATACCAGGTGGATTTTTCATTTCGATAGAATAAGTCAGATTTTTCCTTAGTACCTCGAATTCATTGGTCTTGTTCTTTCAAGAATAATATTTCATCAAGTGGATATGAAAATTTTGAAATATTCCGTTTTCAACATATCATGAAAACTATACAAAATTTGTGCCATTCAAACAAAAAACAATCTTCACTCAACTTCTTCCGTTTTTTTCGAAATTCTATTCGAATTTTTTTTATCTCGTATACCGAGTGATATTTCTCACCTGACACGGAAATTTAAATTTTTTAATACAGGCCTGCAATTTTGTCGATTTTTTTTCTTGAGCTGATGAAGAATGCGTATAGTAACAAGCCTGTGAAATATCAGCGAAAAATTAACGAAGATATGGGAGTTCAGAGTTTCAGCATTTTTTCATAAATCGTCCTTTATCTCTGAAACCAATATCCGAATGGGACATCCTCATTCCGTTTGAGGTCCTCTATCTCCACTAAGCCGTTGTCCCTTACGTCACCAGTCACTCTGTATTTCATAACATTTTTGTACCTCAGTATTGTAAATTTTTGGGCAATATTTAAAAAACCCACTTGAACTCAAGAAATACACTGTTAGAAGGCGCAATGCACCCTTATTTTATGGTACATATTTCTAATCATAATCATGTATGTATGTTGAAAATGGAATATTCCGCTATTACATAATACTATTTTAGGGATGTGACATACTTTGATGGCACGAATAAATTATTGATAAACCAATAGGGTTATGAAAGACCCGCAAGAACACGAAGATAAAACTAACTATTCATATCGGGTTTACACAATGTAACAAATAGTATCTACCTCTTTTTATATATATACAATGTTGAAAAACCATGGATGAGAGTTCTATTCCTTTTTTTTTCAAATTTTCCCAACTTCTTCTTTCAGAACTAGAACTCCGGGAAACAAAAGTAGGTTGTTCACCCTGAAGATGTTTGAATTGGCGTTACCTTGGAAATGAGATTGATCAAATAGAACATAAAATTTCCCGCATGTGGTTACTTTCATTTTCAAATAGAAGGTGGTTGTTAGTGTTATCGCCGTTTTGAAGTGTGGACGTTATTGTTGTGCTTTCTGTACCTTGGGTGAGTTAAACATTTATTTGTTCCTAGAAATATATTTATAATACATTTCATAAACAAAAAATAATAACTGGTATAGTTCTTTCTACATTTTTTATATTGCTCACCAGCTCTTTGATATTTGATAAGTACTAAACTTCATTTAGCAATTATATTAATGGCATCTTGAGGTTATTGATGTAGTTCTGTTAACTGTTTGTTGTTAAATAAATAATTCAGTGGATTTCCTTATTTAGATTTTATTTTAGGATATCCTAACCTATGGAATCAATAGGAGTATTTCTTGATTCAATCGATGATTATAAAGGCGAATTTTGTAAAATCACTTTTTCGAATCTGGGTATACTTCAATTGCAATATTGATTTTTCAACTTATGCATGTGCGTTGGTTGAAAGCATTGCTTCCAATCAGAATGGATATGATATGATTGATAATGAAATAATTATATTAGAAGTTCTTCATATTTTTATCATGCTATTGAGCGTTAGCTCCAATTATTTGTTATTATGACTCTACATTAAAATAAAGAGTTCCATAAAGCTTGATCGAGCGACGATATGTCAGCTTGACTGACATATCGACTCCTCTAGATTCCAGATTGACAATTTTCACTATATTGACAATCTTCTCTAGATTGACAATCCAGTTATGCTCATTCAGAGATTCAGAATATCATTATTGCCTCAAATCATTATCTATTCACTTGAAAATCGAATGACTGTCAAATCGTAGACAAAGCTTTAATCTCTAATAGCTCGGGATAGAATAAATGGCAAAAACACACTGAACTTATAAATAAACAAAACTGTCAAGTCTAGGTGTAGGTCAATTCTCTTTATACGGGGCGAGTCTTTGACTTGTACAAATATTTTGTCGGTAGATTCTTGAGGTCAAAAGAAACTCTTTTTTCTTTACCTTTTTTTCGAATCGGCTAGGTTTCAAAGATACAGGCTGTTGAAAAAATGTTATTTTCAGTTCTTACAAACGGTTTCATCGAATGAATGAATTTTGGAAAATATTTTTTCATTTATTTGATGAATCTTTTTCGAGCACAATATATCATCTATGTCTTTCTGTTTCCTCCTTATGACCATTGCGTACCATAAAAATACCAAAATTTCAAAGAGCCAACTCTTGAAACTAAGTTGGACGCTATCTAAAGAATATTTGAACGTTTTGTGAAATAAAAGAGAGTGTTTCATATTTTCTCGTATAATGCGCCGTTTTCTAGTAATTAAAAAATAAAAAATATCTGTGTATTCGAAAAATTGGGTGCTTTGACCGAATGCAACTTTTTTTAAAAGATCCACAGATGTGTAGTGTCACAGATTTAGCTAGTTATCTGAAGGTAATTTTGTCTTTCCAGGGATGGCACAGCTCATTATGAAAACTTGAAATGGCTATATCTTTTTATCAGGGCCGAATCGGAAAAAATGGTATAGGAAAAAAGTGTTTTCTTTTGACCTCAAGAATTTACTCATCTCTTTGACTGAAATTTTCTTGAAAAATGTTATCATCATTTTCATTATTCAGAAGTAGAACTCTAATTTATGGAATACATTCTTTGTAAACACACATAACAATATGTTGTAATGATGTGTATACCAAGAAATAATCCTAATGTTCATTAAGAATTTTTTCTTGGTATACATACGCATAGCATCATACGTATGATGCACAAATAAATATAAATTGCACCTGTACCTTGTTTGTTTCAAATTCTTACCAAAGCTAAATGTTTCGGTATTTATTCAGACTTTAAAACAAAGTTTTTTGAAATAGCATTATTCCCTAATCTGTGCATTTGAAAAGCATGGCTCTGCTGCTCGCATTTCTTACAGTTCAACAATGATGATCTTAGATTAGTCTAAGATGATGATATACTGGGGTTCAGTTCGACTATCCACAGATAGATGGTCACAGGCCAAATGACTGATTTTTCGAGATTAGCTGTCTTTGAGTGGCGGCCTCTACGAACGAGATAAGGAACTACAAATTATTTTGGCTTCACGTGGCTGAACTGAGTTGTCGCTCCAGAGGGTTGAATACTCAAAGGTATGAGTCAAAGACTGACCCTGTAGACGCAATAAAATCATGTTGCATGGTACACGTTAAATGGATAGTTTCCACTGAGGGAGAGTGGGACAACCTTCAACCCCTTTTCTCTAAGAGTCTTTTTTTCTTTCTGTAAATGGTAAAGAGTACAAAGGAGAGTTCGAGACAAAACAAAAATGTTATAGGTATTTGATCTATCAACGACAACAAAGGTTTAAAATTTTATCAAGAATTTCAAGAAATACCAGACTCTAATTTAGATCACCATGAGATTACTTCTTATGACTTATGCAAATGAAGATAATTTGAATATCATGCATGGACTAATAGACAATGAAGATGAATGTTTCGGCCTATTTCCATATTTATACAAGAACAGCCAGGCCTAAGGCAGAAGTTATTTTTGCATTTTGAGAATTTAAAAAAAATTTGTTTTATACTCATAAATAAGGTTGCCACATCGCTGGTATTGTATCAAGAGGAGAAATAATATTGACTTAGTTTTTATATTGAAAGCGATTTCAATATTCTATTATTTTGAAGTTAGCTCTCTGTTTTTCCCACTGAGATCCACATTTCATACATAAGGAAAATCTATAATCTTCAACAATTCAGGCCCGGATCTAGGGGGGGGCAAGCGGGGCGCTTGCCCCGGGCGCCAGCTTAAGGGGGCGCCAAAATCAACCAGAGGTTAAAATTTTTTTACTTTTGATTTTCTCGGAAAAAATTAATTTCCTAGTGCTAAAATGGAAACTGTAGAATAGAAACATGATAAACCATCATTATGCCTAAAATCTTTAAAATCAATGAGAGATCAATTAACTGCATATTATTCAGTCATTTACGAATGACCGCGCGCCACACTTGGGTGAAATAGGTTGAAAGATCTGATATGTTTACACTGCGTCGCAAGCAGTAATTTCTTTGCCTGGGGAATTACAGACTCATCGCCCAAAATTTCCGATTTTCTATAGACCATAACATAAAAACTAATCCTTTCAGCATAATTCTGTTTGCATATTCGTAATCTATGCCTTAGTAAAAACACTAATTTTGGTGAAAATCGGTAAGATCGAAATTTTTTCAAATTCTCCATAGATGTACCGAGTTTTTCACCATAATTCGAGCCCCCTTTAACTTTGTTACTAAGAGAGGTACAAAAAAAATGTTTTATACAAAAGTTTCACTAAATTGAGTTTTTTTAAATATTTTCACAAAATGAAATATATACAGAGTGGGCGATTTTTTTAAGAATATTTTTGGTCTCCGATCAGAACCGAATTCATTCTGTACACTAATTCGAGGGCGTAGAACACGAATATGCAAACAGATATTTTTAAAAAAATTTATTTTTACAAGTTATGGTCAATGGAAAATCGGAAATTTTGGACCTTCGCGGAAAAATTCATAAAATCTGAACTGTTTGAGATAGATGATTGAAGTGTGGTTTTTTATATTTGCAAAGAACCAATTCATCATCAAAAAAACAGCATATGACTAGTGCCTTTTTTCTAGCTGCTACAGCTCCTCAAAGTTGACCAATATTTCCGAAATTTTGCACTAAAAGTGATTTATTCCTCAAAACACTGATCCTCCAAAAATCTAATTGCATATTCGTGATCTACGACCTTGAATTAATATGTAAAATGATCCGGGTCGATATATGTAGCTAAAAAAATAAATTTTTGTTCGGAATAATTTCGTTCATGAAGCGCGGGTAAAAACGATAGACGAGAGCGTGTTGAAAAGGACATTCTTGTAAATACAAACTTTTTTATTTTTCGAACGATTGCAACCCGAGTCATTTATTTTTACTAATTCGAGGTCGTAGATTACGAATATGCAATTTTTGAGAGTATTTTGGGAAAAGAATAACTCTTAATGGAACAATAAGAAAAAATATCTTTTGATGGAACAATGGGAAAAAATAAGAGTGATTTTTTTCTCAAAGTACTCCTCTTAGGAAAAATCTAATTGCATATTCATAATCTATACGACCTCGAACTAGTGAAAAAAATAACTCGATTTGAAAGCGATGACGAATATGCAATTAGATTTTTCCTACGAACCTTAGAAGGGGGA
The DNA here is from genome assembly GCF_907165205.1 of Coccinella septempunctata. NCBI lineage: Eukaryota > Metazoa > Arthropoda > Insecta > Coleoptera > Coccinellidae > Coccinella > Coccinella septempunctata. The sequence continues at coordinate 47,381,322 of NC_058189.1, read as the reverse complement.
GGGGGCGCCATCATGAATTTTTGCCCCGGTCAGAAAAAATCGTAGATCCGGGCCTGCAATTTTCCAACTGTATCAGTCCCTAGGAGAATTTTAATTGGATATGATGCTTAGTGATCCAGGAAACCTCTTTCTATTATTTCTCATACCTCTAGGATGAACGAGATTTTTTATCTAAGCTCTGCAGAATAACAACGATAACATAATGTTTTGGATTTGTTTCCTCCGAACAGTATCCAATTTAATGTTTCAGAATCAACATTGAGCTTTTATGCAAGCGCCCGCACTGTAGATACTTAATGAAATCTGAAGAAATATTTAGGAAGAGCATAAAATAAGTTATTAAATCAATGATTCTGGTTTTAATATTTCTAATGTCACTGAGTATAGTGTATGTTTATTCGATAGAATTTCCCGATTTATTTCTTTGAACATGAGACCCTACACTTAAAGTACACTGTTTGTTTTGTCTTCGAGAAAAAATTGTGCTTGTGCAACCATCAATTTCGATAAACAAAAAAGTTATTTTCTATATTTTTGTTATTATTTTTCGTATCGTATTTTCATTAGGAATGGATAAGGAACAAAAACATTATAAAAGCTGCATCTTGGAATTCGTTGGTGGGATTATCAAGCTGTTGAATTTAAAAACATAGAAGTGTAGAAATTAATTTCCAGAGGTAGAATTTGATATCATTCTCCATTTGAGCTAATATTCTCACGTTTATGAATATTTACTAACAAAAAATCGTCCCTCTAACCCAAATCTTAGCTACTTAGCGTGATAGAGGGCTATAACTCAAATTTATCGGAGAAATTATTCATTGTTGTTCCAGTTTTGGATCTACTTTCTTTGCCAACAGAATAATACAACAAATCTTTCACACTTCATATTCTTTGTAATTTTTCATGATTTATGAACTTGATGGCGATTTGATGACAGCATACGATGACAAATCTATATCGTTAATAGAGAGGAAAAAGAGACAGTGGGCGCGAGAAAAAGGTGAGTTGCTATGTTAAATTTATACCGTTTTTGCACTCTTGAAAGATGAGTTGAAGATTAAGAAAATTAGCAATGGATATTATACTATTCCTATTCTCAGTCATGAAACTAATTATCCTCTTTTTATTTCTTGAAAATTTTATTTCAATGTCCAATTTATAATAGCTCGTGATGGTACGAAATTATTGAGAAAAGATATGGTAGACCAGAATTCATGATTCAGCATCTCATTGACTTTGTGAAACAAAGAATAATAACAACTACGATCTTTCGTTTTTGAGTTATTAGTGAAAATTTAAATTTCTGCGAGTTCGAAAACTTCTGCTAATTTTTTGTCTTTTAAGTCTGAGGTCCTGCAATTTTCAAATGATTCCTATCTCGACGAGTTACAGAAATTGTAGATATACCGATGCGATAGAATGGAATTGGAATTGTCTGTCCGTAACGACAGAAAATACTTAACAAAATCTTCGTTATGATAGAGAATCAATTGTATACACAGTATCCACTGAATGCGGACAGTTTGGCAATAGTAAAAACATATCCGTATCCGTTATATGTATACGAAGTGACGAAGGAAACAGAACACCCAGTATTAATGAATTTATTATTTTTGTGTAAATGTGTCTTATGGTAAGATAAGTAAACGATCAAAATTTGATGAAAATCCGATTGTAGGAAAAAAAGTGAAAAATATACTACGAGGATATATTTAAAAAGTTTTAGCCTACTATAGAACCAAACAAAATTTAAATGACAAAATATTTTACTACTCAACATATTCTCCTCTTAATTGGATACATTTATTACAGCGAACCTGCAACGTCTCTAGACCTTTCAAAAAAAATGTTTCTTCTAGCTCTTCCAACCAGACCTTCACAGCTTTTATTACCTCCTCGTTGGAAGAAAATTTACGACCTTTTAAACTTCTTTTCAATTGAGGAAAGAGATGATAGTCGGATGGAGCCAAATGTGGTGAATAAGGGGGGTGTTCTATTAATTCAAACCCTAAATCACAAATTTTTTGCATGGCAACATGAGATTTGTGTGCAGGGGCGTTGTCCTGCGAAAACAAAACACCTTTGGATAGCTTTCCGCGTCTTTTCTCTTTAATTTTTTCGCGTAGAGTGGTCAGTAATGTCGAATAGTAAACTCCGGTTATTGTTCTACCCTTATCTAAAAAATCAATCATGATTACTCCATGGCAATCCCAAAAAACTGAAGCAAGAGCTTTTCCAGCAGATTTTTGGACACGAAACTTCTTAGGTCTTGAAGAACCAGAGTGTCGCCATTCCATTAATTGTTGCTTTGTTTCTGGATCGTAGAAATTACCCAAGTCTCATCCACAGTAACAATTCGGTGTAAGAAGTCTACATCGTTTTCAAATCGAGCACAGATCGAACGCGATGCTTCTATCCTTGCACGCTTTTGGTCAACATTCAAACATATGGGGATCCATTTTGCAGCAATTTTGTCCAAATTGACGTGAACTATATGATGAACGCCAGGGGGGTGAAACTGATGAACTAAAACCAGCAACAAAACACTCTGTGGTCTGAAATTACCTACCAAGATGTCGGCTGGCAGATGTAAACAAATCTAGCCGTTGTCATGGAGATTTGCATCATTTTGGCACTTTTGGCAGAGTTGGGTCGGTTAAAGATAACCTATTTCTTTTAGTATGTGCTTGTGTTGTTTTTGGTCAAGATTTACATCAGTTAGTGCAATAATCTCTAATGAGTTGAGTTATATTTATATATTCAGTAAGTATTTTAGTTGTTCCTGATATTTTAGAACTTGTTTTAATTAGAATATATTTCGTTTCATGAACCACAATCTTGAGGAGCGAAGCCAAAGGAAGACTGAAGTAACGATTTTGTGATAAAAAAAGTGATATGGTTTAGTATGTTCCATTCGAAACCCATTATTCTTCAATGTGAATATGTATATCTTATGTATATAGAGTATATAAAAATTGTGGCCGATGTAACTTTTGAAATTTGACTATTCTGTTTGTATTTGTTGTGATCATTGGCTTTGACTAATTAATTTAATCTTAGTTAGAGTCAAGTTTCGCAATAGTCACTGCTTCTATTCATTATAGATCATGTGCAGTTGTTATTCTTTGAAGCAAATGGAAGTCGAGCTTATACTAAAACTTAGCAGCCAACAATATGAGACGTACATTGTAAGAATAAACTAGAGGTGGTTTCAGAATACGTGGAAATAAGCAATACTCAACTGCTAATCAAATCAACCATCGACAATCCACATCCCATTTTGAAATAATATTCAATTCAAATGAAAGTTTTAGCGGCATCTCAGACAAAAACTATCATCACAATATTCAATTCAATCAGAAGAAATTTTTTATTTTATTATACTTGTAATAATTCAACTTAAGTTTTTTATGACTCTGAAATTGTGAAGATTATTCATTTTGTTTATCTGAATCTGTTTCATTGGGGTTGTAAGGTTTTTTTGTAACTGCCCAAAATATGATAGTGTCGTAGTAGACTTACACTTGTCTTCTTGGAATATTTATCATGTACTTAAACAATTATTTGATATCTACCCTAAAAAATTTCTTTTTAATATCCCATTCTGAAAATACCTTGGAACCTGAATCATTTTCCTGTATATATTTCAGTCGTTATCATTGTTATAATTCTTTTCTATTCATGATGTGAAAGAAAGTCAATAAATTCACTACTTTCAGTAAATCTCGCAGTTTTACTTATCCCCATAACAAAAACATTCAAATTGAAACCAATATAACCTAGTAAAATATATCTGCGAATTCAAATCTCCCGCCAATATCTTTGAACGAACCTACCGAAATGGCGGCCAATGAAATGTCATCGTGTTGCTCTGGTTTTGAACCACGTTTGCACTTCTCTTATATTAGTGTTCTGTGATGAACGCGTTCGTATGAAATATTCAGTGCTTCAGATATCCGTTTTAGCCCAATTCAACGGTCTGTCATGAAATGCATCGATATTTCCGGGGACTGACATAGGAACTGGCCTTCCCGATCGGTCATCATTTTCAATGGAAAATTTACCTCTTTTGAAGTTTGCAGTCCAATTTTTCACGGTCGCATATGAAGGACATTGATCACCAAGGGTATTAAGCATATCTTCGTAAATCAGCTTACCTCTTAACTCTTGAATACTGGTACAGATTTCAAATTAAAATTCAATGGGAAGAAACACCAACCCGCTCTTGTAGCATTAGAAAAAACGTGCACAAATATTTCCAGATTTTGATAATACGGCTTCTGCGATTTTTTTCCTGCACCTTTGGAATCAGCTTTCCATCAATCGAAGTATTTGTCACTTATATTTCAATCACACTCAAAACACCATGAAAGTACTGTTTCTGAGCATGAAAGATGTCTGCGAAATGAATACTCTAGTTTGGCCGACGATTCTTCTCTTTCCGCTTTCCTTTTTCGGAATTTTTTTCGAATTCAGTTCCGAACTATGAAGATGAAATATGAAACATTGAATGTATTTTAAGCATAAAATCTAAAAATTACCCGTGTCGAAACAATGCTGAAAATCATCTTGTTCTAGAGCTTAGCTTCAATAACTCCTCGAATCCAAATATTTAAAATTTGAAAAAAATTAAATTTAGAACTCATTTTGCATAAGCAATAATTGAATAATACAAAAAATTCGAACTGGAATGAATTATGAACTACCTATCCCTTCATTTCTTTCGAATACTGATTAGGAATATGGAAATAAAATGCTTTCTCAAGCCTTGCCCCCATTCTCCGAAATCAATATTCTGAATTCTGATTGGAAAATTGAGAATTAAAATCGATTCGGAAATGTAGAAGAAGCCGCCCCAAAAAAAAACACTAACAGCAGTCGTTAATATTTATTCAAGATACATAAGTGGAAGAGCTTGATAAAGGTATGGTGTCGGTAGCGCGTCGGAGTCATTCGGGGTAACTGAGCGCAGAGGGTAAGTGTGCGCAGTGCTTATATCTCAACTACGCAATGTATGAAAGAGGTGTTCATTTGGGTGAAGTAAGGGCGCAGAATTGCCAAATTAGTTTTTCATAGGAGTGCGCCGTGCGACGTTTCGTTTCGACTTTTTATTTACAATCAATCAAATTCACTAGTTTTCTTGTTAATTTTTAGCATCTCTGCAAATTATGCCAAGTCAAGTTCCGAGTCCGACAGTGTTAAGCAATATTTCATTCGACCATGCGCATATTAATCTAAATATTTAATAAAAAATGTTAGGTTCTCTTAGCTGCTCAACTCTATAAGAACGTCAATTCAAAATTTGGCTTACTGGGGAAAGTGTGCGCGGCTAAGTGTGCGCATAGATTTATTATATGAGCATTAGTTCAGTGAGGAATAAATTATGACATTGTTGATTTTCTTGGTAAAGACTCGATCAATATTGTCCTATTCGTTCAGAAAAATATGGAGAGCTACCAACAGGGGAATGTATCAAGTGTTGTGTTCTCCAGGAATGGTGGCACGAACAATAATGCAGTGCTTGTGAAAGGGCGCTTCTGTATTGACAATAAACAGCATTTCTCTAATATTGTAACATTTTGATGACATTATTTTGTAATTTGTTTTGATTGTGTTGTTCACTAAGCACTGCGTTCACTTACCCCGTGAGGGTGCGCACACTTACCCGCAATACGTGGCATGTGAACGCACTCCGACTTTCACTATTAAATTTTTTTTGCGGAAAAAAAAACGTTTTTGTTTGTTTGCTTTTTGATGTTTTTCATAAATTAGAAAATGCTCTATCTTATGAATATGTTTTAATTTTCCTAGCTTCAACATTTGAAACAGGGTATGGCTTGAAAGGCAAAAGTGCGCACAGTTGCCCCGAATGACTCTACAGTGGCTGCAGAATGTGACTGTGTTAAACAAAAGAGTATCAACATAGGTAAATATCTTTTGAAAAAGTGCCACTACAGTGCGGATCCTGGGATATTTATGAGTAGAATGCGAATGCGGCACCTTTTATGTTTTTTTTATTGCTGTTGGAAGTTGGGTTTATACGTTAATATACAGGCGGCAACAGACGGCATGGCAAGCCTTGACCAGCGTTTGAACAAACGTTTGTGGAAACGTTGGTATATTCTCGCTATTCGTGCACAGACGATCATACACAGGATATGTTAATTTGGCAGGTCTTTTCGAGGCAAGTAAGAAGGCGAACGTTGAACAAGCGTGCGAAGAAATGGAGTCTGATTTTTATTATTGACGTTTTGTCCAAAGAATGGGGCACTTTTCATACAAATTAAGGAACTCTATAGTGGTGTCATTGCTCCAGTTGTCAGTAATTTTAGCTTAAAAAAAGACAATAATAGACAACAAGGGACATTATTAAATCCACTGAAATAACCATGCACGACGACACGACGTATTTCACAAAACACCAAAAATTACGAACTTCCTTTAAGGTAACCCTACCACAAACCATACAAGACAGATAAAAATTGTTAAATTACCCTATAATTTCAAATATGTCGTGTCGTATGAACGGTGATCAAGTCCACTGGCGAGTCTCGACAAGTCCCTTTGATGTATGTCACAGATTACAGAGTAGAGATGTATGTTAAAAATACCGCCTTCTAGGCGAACCCTGGCCAGCGCAAACGTTGGCTTTGCCTTGCCATATGTTTTGCATACACACGATGCGCAAACGTTGGAACCAAAGATTATAGATACTCTATAATCTTTGGTTGGAACGAGCGGACGTTTTCCAAGGCTTGCCATGCCGTCTGTAGCCGCCTTAACGTGTCAGTAATAGGCGACAATAGTTAAATTCGTGGTTATTCCTATGGAATATCTATGGTTAGTGACCGAATTGAATTTTCATCCGGATCGTCATTTTTATCTTTACTTGAACAAAAAATATATTACTAGAAATTAATGAATTCATTAAAACTGGGTGTTCTGCATATATTGTATATTAAAAATATATCTGATGTGATCTCACGTGAAAAATAGAATAGAGTTAATACTCTGAACCTTCGAAATAAATATATTTCAAATTAACTCTACTTATTCGTTATTCTTATAGACGAACTGGATAACCTTTGGGCGCCTTGGGAAAACAGAACGTCCAATCAGTGGCCACTTTCCTCAAGGTGACTTTCTTCTTATTTGTTTTCTTTCAACTACATACTCATTACTTTTTCAGAGCTCAACATACAAAAATTGCAACCATCGTAGGCCAATCATCCAATCGTAGAGAATCATTTTCCTCCCAAAATTCATATAAAAAAAGCAGTTTACCTCCGCTGAGTAAAACACAAACTATATCCAAGGATAGATTCGAAAGAGAAGGTGAAACTTCTGGTTATGCAAGTGACAATCCAGTACAGCCGGGATATCTTTCGCGCACATACTCAGGCAATCCCAGTAATCCACAATGTGGATACGAATCCTCTTCGAGTAGAGACGATAGATCTAGATGGAAAAACAAAGTGATGTCTTCTGATTGGGAAAGCAAAGATACTTCTAGATCTAATGAGATTACCAACGATCCTCCAAATTGGTTGAAACGAGGCTTGGAACAAGAAGGACACATAGAAGTTACGAATTCTTCCCCTTCAGAATCTCCAGAGCAAGATTACATCGAACATGATCGTCCTCTTACAGGCTCCAGTTCAGTGAGAATTAGGTGAGTGCAAGCTTGAGGTAAAGGGCGAACCCAAGGTTCTCTTGGGAAAATGGGAAACAAAGAAGATTCAAGCTTGCTACTTCTAAAATATTTCGATTTGTTATTCTTAAAGGTTTATCATGAATTTAAATGTGCGCTAATCTAAAAGTGGGAGACAAGAATTACATATTAGTATATACAGGGTATCCCAAATTGCTTGATTTTGGCTGTTTCTGGTACTTCTAGACTAGATAGGCATAAACGTTAAAAGGAGTCCTGTGCCCGATTTTCGTCAAAAGTCCATTAGTGAAAATCGTTTCACGATATCTTCAAGATATAACCAAATTTTGATATTTCATCGATTTCGAAAATGTGCCATAACTTTTTCATTTTCGAAAATATCTGAAAACGAATTAAACTTTCTAGGCACTTTTTCATAAGGAATCAAACACTATATTCAATTTTTTTTTATTATTTGTACTGAGGGTGGAAAAAAACATACATTCTTGAAAATTAATTTAATTATTTCCACGTAGTCAGCAAACATCAAAATATTGATAAATGATTTGTTTTGTGACATTATATCGTTTTGCTATGAAAGATTGACTATATCTATGGAAACGCTTCTTTTCGTAAATAATCTAGAGCAAAAACTCTCTTCATTCATGCTTCATTCATAGAGTATAGTATAATGTATGAGATACTCAACAGTTAGTGATTATTTCACTTTTATGCTGATTTTTCCTAGAAGATGTGAATGATATATCGACCTATATATATTTTTGAAAAGCTATTTTTTTTTCGAATACTATAAAATCAAAAAAAGAATGTATTCGTATTTTAAATAACGAAGTTGTTTTTTTTTCCACCCTTAGTACAAAAGATAAAAAAAAAATGAATATAGTGTCTGATTCCTTGTGAAAAAGTGCCTGTAGAAAGTTTAATTGGTTTTCAGATATTTTCGAAAATGAAATAGTTATGGCACATTTTCGAAATCGATGAAAAATCAAAATTTGGTTATATCTTCAAAACAAATGAAGATATCGTGAAACGGTTTTCACTAATGGACTTTTCTCGAAAATCGAGCCCAGGACTCCTTTCAACGTTTTTACCTATCTACTCCAGAAGTACCAGAAACAGCCGAAATCAAGCAATTTGGGATACCCTGTACATTGGGTATTAAACTTAATACTCAATGGTATGTATTAACATTTACGAGGAAGAATTTTAGGAAGGCTGATTCTCATAGGCGTAGCCAGGGTTGAGTTTCGGGGGGGGTTTTGAAATGAAATTTTTCTGATTTTGACATATAAATTGAGACTTTTTGAAACTAATATTATGTAACTATATTATTTCGGGGGGGGTTTGAACCCCCAAACCCCCCCCCCCCTGGCTACGCCCGTGCTGATTCTTCAATCAATATGATTCATTGCGTTCACTAGTGCGCAACGCACCTTCATAGTAAAATGAATGTTTTCAATAGATAATTCAGTCATGAGCATTCAGAATATCATTCTCGCATCGAATCATGATCCATATACATCCATCCATTCAATGATTCTCTATTGCTACTTTTTCAATATATTCAGAAATGAAAATGTTTCACTGATTCCGTTTAGGAAATCGAGTTACTGTCAAATCGTCGATCGTGCGGATCGTGCAATCAAAGTTTTATGAAACAGGGGGTTATTTCTGTTGCACCTACTTTGTAGCACAATGAGGAATTCTCCTTAATTTGGGTTATCTCTGCATATGCAAGTTTAAACTGAATAATTATGAGTTTCATTCATGATTTTTTCAAATTCATCGCGGAAACAATTCAAAATCATCCTTCAAATATGTGGTTCTAAAATTTAAATCGCTTTGTGCGGAGTTTACGATTTGGCAACAGCGCATACAAGACAATGAAAAGAACAATGTCGGATCAGCTTGTTTATAAAATAACAGCTGTTGATCTACAGGCGCGTACTTACTGGCGAGCTTCAACTGCAACCGGCCATAAAAATCCCATTAAATTTTACGACCTTCCTCGTTCGTCGCAGACTTCATAGACAGCCATCTTTGTCTATCACATCAAGATAATGCATTTGTTGTCCATTATTATCAAGGCATATTTCAGTCGATGTTGCCAGCTTGAGCAATTCTCACAAAACGCTTGGAACTTCAAATACCCATTTTATTTTTCTTTTTCAAGTGCTTAAAATAATTTTTTTCGTTAAACGGTTGAAATGGTTATTTCAAAATGTGTTTCAACGATATTTCATAAAAAATACATCATTTTCGTCAGAAGGTGTATTCCCTATTGAGATTATGAATTTTTCGGTAGACGTTTCGACCGTTATTAAATTTCAAACCATTTCAAGAAGGCTCTAATTTTGATATTATGTATATCATTTGGATATTCAAGAGTAAAGAAGGCTGACGCCCTCAAACTTTCGAAATACTGTTTTATTTGACACGGACATTTGTGAAGTGAATTATCGCTAAAAAGTGAATTAATCATTTCAGAAAGGATGAAATCTTGATATAACATTTTACAGATATTCAAGAGTCAAACATGAAATTGGTAGATAAAGAAAGAAGGCAGACGCCTTAAAATTTTCAAAATACCACGTTATCGGACAGGGCATTCCGTAGTTAATGATCGCAAAAGAGTAATGGAACCATTTCAGGAAGTCTGAAATTTTGATATTATTTAGATGTTCAAGGGTGGATCATGAAATTGGCATAAATCAATTCGGTTGCTAAGAGAAGGCGGACACTCTTAATGTTTCAAAATTCATATTACATTATCGTAGAGGGCATCTTCGAATTGACTGATCGCAAATGAGTCGGGAAACTATTTCGAGAAGGCTGAAATTTCTTGAAATTTTTGAGATCAATCATTTTGCAAGAGTCTGGGTTCAATTAGTATTTTGAAAGTTTCAGATCATTTACCTTCTTTTAGCAACAGAATTGCTGTCTGCCAATTTCATGGTTAATTCATGAATATCTCAGTAGTACACTGCGCAAAAAAATTAACGCAAATTCTGAAAATCTCAATTTTAATGAAAGTTAACTCTACATTGACTTTATAACTTATTTTTTATGTTCTCTCGGGAAGGTTTTGAACGAAACAAGACACATTAAATGGAAGAAAAATTCAGGATTTCACCGAATCTTATGTGAAAGAAGAGAAATGAACAATTTTCAAAATACTGAAATGCTGATAAGTGATTTAATACTTGGTATTTCCACCCCTTGCGTTAATTACAGCTCGGCAACGACGGTTCATACTCAAAATGAGTGATCTTAAAATGTTCTGATCTAATCCTCTTCTTCTCAGCCTTCTATTGAGGTTGTCCCAAACCTGCTCAATCGGATTGAGATCTGGACTTCTTGCTGGCCATTCCATTCGAGAGACTTTAACCTCTTCAAGGTACTCCTGAACGATGCGCGCACGATGGGGTCTGGCATTATCGTCCATAAAAATGAAATTTTCACCAATGTATGGGGCAAATGGCACTACATGCTCTTCAAGAATGTTCCTTAAATACTTATCAGCATTCATAGCTCCATTATCAACGACAACCAGGTCTGTGCGAGCAGTCAAAGATATTCCACCCCATACCATAATTGATCCTCCCCCGAAACCAGTAGTATTCAGGAAATTGCACTGAGCATATCTTTTATGTGAACGTCTGCATACAAGGGAACGTCGATCACAATGGTAGAGGCAGAATCTAGACTCATCTGTGAAGAGAACTCTTTCCCAATCGGCCTCTTCCCAATGGATATGCTCTCTCGCAAAATCCAAACGCGCCCTTCGATGGGCTGGGGTAAGAGCTGGGCCTCTTGCAGCGACACGAGGCCTTAAATCATATTCTCTGAGGCGATTTCTTATTGTCTGAGTGCTAATTTGCACCTCATGAGTTTGCTCAAGCTGAATTTGAAGGAGGCGAGCGGTTGCAAACCGTTGTCTCAACGAAGAAACTCACAAGTAACGTTCTTGAATGGCAGTTGTTACCCGTGGTCTACCCTGTCCTGGTCTTCGGACATTCATACCTGTCTCCCTGAATCGCTGCAACATTCTGGACACACTTGTATGGGAAACTCCAAACCTTTCTGCAATTCTTGTGTATGTCCACCCTTCTTTTCGCAAAACTACCGCTTGGGCACATTCCTCTTGGGCTAAATTGCGTGTTTCGCGTTTCATAGCGATCGAGTGTAGAAAATCAAACGAAAGAAAAACTATTGATCACTAGAATTGATCGAGAACAACTGATTTTAGAATGGAGCCAATACATTCAAAATCTGATAATATCATCTTTTTTTATTCCTGCTGGGAAAAAACATCTGTATTGAAGAAAACCGTTGAAAGTGGATAACATATGCATGCATAATTCTGATAAAAATAATTATCATTGAGAACACCTTCAGTTGTAGAATAAAATTGAGATTTCCATAATGTACGTTAATTTTTTTGCGCAGTGTATAATATATTGAAATTTCCGCCATCTTTTTTTCTCAATTTTTTGCGATCAAATCACTTCGCAAGTGCCATATCAGATAACATATAGTATTCTGAAACTGGGGGAATCTGCCATTCTTTTAGCAATTGAATTAATGTCTGCCAATTTCATATTTTACTTGGAGTTTTGTACAAATGATTTCATCATTTCTGCAAAAAAAATTATATTTTCAATTTTGCTCCAACGCAACGTACCTACATTCAACAAAAATACATAAAAGTTCATAATTTTTACCTATAAAGGTAGTGAACGCAACATATCCCAGCTGGTAAAGGTGTCGTTTTCTGTTCGAGTGAGTCTCGTGAATCATATATTGAAGAATAAGCTTTCTTCTTCTTTCGACGTTGCTTGCTCTCGAACTACTGGGTTTGGCAACTTGAACCGAAATCTCCGACTGCGTGTGAATCGGGTTATCCTTGATTCAAATAAAATTGACATTTAACCCTACACTGTTCGATTTTTTTGTTTCCTATTATAATGAAACCCATCATCAATTTTGTGAAAATGTTGATAAAGAATATTTTAAATGAATAAATGAGTTTCTTCACTCTAGGACTCACATTCGAGGACAGAATATTCGACTGGATTCTGTAGAGTTGGCAGAGCGAGAAAGGAAACGGGAAATTGCTCTTCAACATCAACAGGCCATTCGACAGCAACTAGAAGAAAGAGAAAGGAAAAGATCAGAAGAACGAAGACGACGAATTCGTGAAGAATACGAAGAAGAATTGAGGATAGCAAAAGAACAGCAGTTGGAGAGGAAGCGTCTCGAGGATGAACAGAAATTACTTCAGAAGAAGCATGAAAAGGAAGAGAAGAGAAAAGAAGCAATGAAAAAAGCCATTGAGTTAGCAGAGAATGAGGCTAAACTTCAAAAAATGAAACTGAAAATGTTGAAACAACAGAAGAATAATGATCCTAGTGAACTCTATCCAATAGAGACACCAACGAAAGAATGTAACAGCAATAGGGAATCAAAATTGGAATGTACAAAGGAAAAAAGCAATTTAACACCTAGGAACACATCTCATACAAGACCTGATGAAAAGAATAAGGAAAACTGGAATAATATGCAACCAACGAAAATCGAGAATCGTACTACGGAAATAAGTATTAAGAATAATCTCGAAACAGAAAATGGATCGAAAGATATTCAGAACAATTTGAACGACAATATGAAGAATTTCTCAAGAACTACTCAACAAAAAAACGAACCTGTAACCATAGTGATTCCAACTAATTTCGAAACTTTACAGAATTTTCAATACGCAGTACTTATGTCGTTACCTTCTAGTAGTTCAGTACCAGTAGCGGTTCCTTTAGCAGTTGCGTCAGAAAATACACAATTATATACAGCAGCAGCCGCGCGAACTGAAAACAGAATTCTCACACCTACTCAATATAGGCAAAAAAATAAACTCATGTGTGATAGCAGTACGCAAACGGAGGATTTGAGAATAGAAAAATTTTCTAGGGACAAAAACACGAATATTGACGGCATTTATGAAAATAGAAGTAGGAAAGGCAGGAATAGTAGCAGAAACGAAAACGTTTCTGACAGACCTAAGTGGGGTGCCAATAGACCACCAACGAGATATTTGAAGCAAAGTGAGAAAGATTTGGTGTACCAAAGGAAAAAATCGAGACAGAAGAATGAGGAAAACTTATATGATGACAAGAACTCAAGTGACGAAAGTCAAATGGGAACACCGAGGTACAGAAAGAGAAATCACTTGGACAAAAGACATCCTCGACCGATGTGGAGGAAACATAACTCTGAAGATGTCTTCCGTAGAAATGTCCGGATGTATCAAAGTGAAATTATTCCTATCGAAGCTGATAAAAACAACGTATGCTTCGAGCACAGATGCTGCTGTAAATGCAGATGCAGTGGAAAACGTATAGTAGAGTCTAGTGTTGATATTCTTACTGTTAATCATGAATCACCCAGGAATACAACGGGATCAAATTTGATCGACGATCCGAATAGAACAGGAGATGATCTACCGTCATTACCAAACGAGGAAATGGATTAATGGAACGTAATGAAGCTCTTTTACAAATCTTAATATATACCTACCATTTAAACTTTTTTTTTATTTTGGATGAATGAGCGGTAGCAATATCAAAAATGTATATTTCATGAGATATTCATATTTTGGATAAACTTACTTATTTCAATAGGCTGAGCTGAATCACCGAGATGGATGATCTGTTTGGCAAGAAAAAAGAATCGAGCGCTATTCTGGACCTATCCAAATCGGTCGCAAATTCTAAGGAGGAGCTAAGGCGGCTTCTAGATAAGGTACCAGATTTTAAAATAAGGCCCGAAAAAGTACCGGAGGAAACGATAAAGATCAAGGACAAATCTTTCAAGCTCAAATCGTGCAAGAATGATTTGAAGGCTATGAAGGAAAAATATCCATTTTTGAATCCACTGCCCAATGAATTGAGTTCATTGAAAATCAGTGACTTAGCTGCGGTATCCATCGATTGGAGGATGTTAACATCAGCGAGACCTAAGACGAAAATTGAAGAGAACTACTTTTCAAGGTGAGTGTCAGCCTCGTTTATTTAGAGGATGGTCCACGAATAACTGTACATCATTGTCTTATGGTGAATCCACGTTACCTAGGAGATCCAGAAAAAAAAAACAATTAAATTAATTAATTCTAAATATGAGCTTAGGCCCTTCGTTTTTGAAATACAGGGTAATTAATTGATTTGAGCAGAATTTTGTGTTAACTATAACTCCGGAACAGTTTAACGAAATCTTTTCAAATTTGGCAGTTATTTTCATCTCAGGCCAACTGGTCACATAAATCATATCAAAAAAGTGCAGACCAGGACTCAGTTATATTGATTTTTGCCCTCAGATTTGACTATAGATTTCGATTTTGTTTTTAAAAAACACCTTACATGAAATATTGATTGGTCGTTAATATCATCCGATTCTTCATAAGGTTTTTCAATAGAACGGCAAACAATTGTAATAAGTGTAATAATATTGCTTGACACATTTGAGCGCCAATACTACCCTGAATATTGTGAGGAGATCTTCCTAAAATCGAATCAATCAACCTTGTGTAATTAGAATTCGAGAGGTAAATATTTCATGTATTATGCTTTATTAGACACAAAAGCAAAATTAAAAATATGTGAGTCCTGGTTTGTACTTTTTTCATATGATCAGATTGAGGGCTCCTGATGGCAATAACTGCCAAAATTGAAAAAAAATCGTTGAACGGTTCGGGGGTTATAGCTAACCAAAAGTTCTGCTCGAATCAATAAAAAAACCTGTGGCTTGTAGCTCAGAGACAAAGAGCCTTACAGCGGGTTTCACAAAACTTTGATTGCGCGATCAACGATTTGACAATAATTCGATTTCCGAAATGAAATCTCTGAAACCTTGTCATTTCTGACTGTGTATTGTGTATATTGTTGTATATTGAGGATGTCGCAATTGAGAATCATTGAACGAATGTATAAGGATAATGATTTGATTCGAGAATGTTATTCTGAATGCCCATATAAGTAAATAAATTATCGATTGAAAATAAATTGATCCTTCAATCAAGCGTTGATTTCCCGATCAGGCTTCGTGAAACCCGGGGTACCATCTGTTCACCATGAAACCAAAGATTATAGATTTAACTCTACAATCTTTGCATGAAACTATCAAACTATGTATACTAACACGTGGATCCCTGTTTAATAAACAGCAGTACCTATCAACTGTCAGCTTATTGCGTTATTGTTTTCATAAAATTTCAGTCAAATCCTTACAATAAAAAATGGTTTTCAGGATTATTGAATTAGCTAAACTCGAGCGCAAAACTCGTGAACAGGAAAAAAGGGAAAATGCAAAGGATCCGCAAATAAAAAAGTATAAAAATAAAGCCGGAGTTGTGGAGAAGAGGATAGCGATATGTGCTGAATGTGGACAGGAATTTTGCAATGGTAAAGAAAAATCCATTATATTAACTGGAATATAATTTTTCATTGCCTCATTCTGAAATCTCCAACCACAAAAACTATATACTACCCTTTACATTTCTAGGTGAAGTTTGCACAAAATTTTCTTACGATTCATTTGCAAGAGTTCCTGTAGCTGCGCCGAAAACAACAGCCAAGAAAACTGTAGATAATGTTGAAAGTTTCAAAAATAAAATAAAGACAAGGGGGAGATCTAAAAGTAAATCCAAAAAAGAACACTCTCCACGAAGAAAGACCAAATCGCCAAGAAAGAAATCCCGAGGCAGAAAAAAATCTTCCAAAAGAGAATGAAGTTTTATACAAAAGCTGCCTCACTACTTATTGATACAATAACGTCAGAATAAATTATCCCTTCAATTCAACCAACAAAAATGTAGAAAGGTTAGGTCGAAAGGTTATCAACAGAAATTAGTTAAAATAATTGAGTTATATATGTAACAACGATTTGTTTCTATTTTGAGGTAATGTGGTTCTATATTATCAGAGTTATGAGGTGAATATTTCATATTGATTCTCAAAAAAATGTTTTGTCCAAATTCATCAAAACTTTTTTATGCCAACTCCAATGAAAATTTTCCTTATCATCTCCCAACGACAGATGACGACAAGATGACAGATAGTTAGTTATTTTGCCAGTGTACAGATTTTTATTGTTATTATATTTCTATGGAAGGTATATATATAATTTCATTGGTTCAAGGAATGACAGACCATGTCATATGTCAATATTATAACATGATTCATTATGTAAATTATAGTTTTAATTATTAAGGAGTGACGCTTCTTTACATATTTTTATTGTCGTTTTCCAATAAAGAATCGAAATTTTATAGCCATTTTTCATATCTTAGCCAATTTATCCATTCTAATTAAGTAAATAAAATTTATGGGATGAATAAAAGTAGAACGAAAGTGATGTTGAACAGGTTGAACTGAACGTTTGTGTCATCGGCGAATATAAAACATACTTTGGCGATTTTGGCAAGAAGTTATTGAAGAGATTGGTTTTGGTTCCCTATTTCAACAAAAAATCACCCAAAAAAATCCTTTTTGTGCATCAAGTTTCATTAAGTTTAATGGCTTCAATGGTGACCAAACAAAACTAAAACAGAGGACCTTAATTTTGAGGCAATCAATGAAAATATTCATTGTCATTGATCATCTGTGACCAGAAAAACTTCTGTAACGTTTTACATTTTATAGAAGTGAAATTTACAAAAGTTGACTTGATCTCATTTACTGGTCCTCTAATCCAGAAACGGGTAACACAAAAAATATGCGGTCACATTTGTCATAGAATTTCACTCAATTTTTATGAGGATCTTTTTCATCATATATGTCACAGGCCAACACACATTTTGGTGCCTGCGATTTTTTAACTGTTCCTGAGTAATTTTTGGATGCAGAATGTAAAAAAGTTCTCAGATTTTGTCTATCAGATCTAGTTTTTGAGATTTTTAAAAAAAATTGTGTATATAATTTACGTTATAACTGTTATAATATATAATATTACTATTGACAGTTAAAAAAAACAAAGACACATGGATTTAAGTATTTATTGCAAAAACTTAATTTACATAATTACATTAGTCACTAATCACATAAAAATTTTCTTTTATACGATTTTCTAGAATCTCTTTTACGATAAAATGTAATATTTGTACCTCGACAAAGTAGATTTTTTTCTTTTAATCTGGATGCAAGTAATTCAGCGGATTCCTTTGAGAGATTCAGGTCTCTTAGGCTGGAAACGCACCGGATGCAACATTTTGTTGCGAGACGTTGCGCATCATTTTGTCTCGCAACAAAATGTTGCAAGCTAAAATTTAACTATCTTTCGCTTGCAACATTTCGGTTGCAACAAATTTTTCCTAGTGTATTTCTGCAGTTTGACAGGATCACACGTATTTCGACTTTCGTGTTTTCGAGGTGAATTAATTTGTATACGTATAGAAAATGGACCAGAATATCATTATATGGCAATTTCTTCAATTACTGGAACCTGAAAAGAAGATTTGGATATATCCTTTAAACAAAAAAAGAAACATACTGGGATTCATTGGAGAGCTCAGGAATGATCCAGAGAAATTTTATAACTATTGCCAAATGAACATCGAAACTTTCGACCATCTTTTGAGTTTAATCAAAGAAAAAATTCGCAAGCAAGATACGAATTATTATTATTATTCATATTATACTTATTATTCATTATTATCGTTATTTCGGAGAGTTTGGAAGTCATGAAGACTATTGAGAAATGTCCTATAGTATATAACATTACTAGCAAGCTAAGAGGGTTTTACCTCCTTGAGCCAGTAAAACCCGTTATCTTGCGTGTATTGTTTTATATTTTATTTGTTTCTCATTTGTAAAAAGGTTAGATAAATTCCAAAAAAATATCAATAATTTGTCTCAAATGTCGTAAGCTATGAAAGCCTTGCTATGAACTTGTCTGTTTATTTTTCTTTACATTTGTTTTGGCGAAAGCGAAAATGAATGTACCAAAAGAAATTATTCAGGCAGCCAGCAGTGTAGCTTCAAGTTTATTACCTGCAAAATCAGCTTCAAGGTACGAGCAAGAATACGACGACTTCAAAAAGTGGCAAAACAAAAATAGTGTGATTGGGGTAACTGAATATGTTTTGTTGGTCTACTTGAATCAACTATCAGCTAGATTCAGCCCTAATACTTTATGGGCAAAATGGTCTATGCTGAAAAGCTGCTTGGAAATGTAAGAAAATGTCCCTGTTCGAAGGTTTGTTTTCCTTAAAAAATTTATTGAAAAATATGACGTTTCGTTGTCATTTGCAGATTTCAAAAGGTAATAGCGTTTCTGAAACGAAAAAATGAGCGTTATACGCCAAAAAAGGCCAAGGTATTAAGTAAAGAAGAGGCTGAACAATTTCTTTTACATGCTCCTGATGACCAGTGGTTGCTGGCGAAAATTGTAACAATATTTGGGATTTTTGGATGTTGTCGATGTGACGAAATTCTCTCCTTAAACATAAATGATGTAGAAGATATGGGAAAATACGTTATTGTGACATTGCGGCAAACAAAAAATTTAACAACAAGATTCACCATAACCGATGATGGCTGCAGCTTCAAGCCCTGCATGTTATACAGAAAATATGTAAATCTTCGGCCTCCTGGGACAGAAAGCCTAAGTTTTTTTTTGACCTACCGACATGGAATGTGCATTTCCCTTAATGCTGGCCAGCACACTATTGGTGGTGTCCCAAAGCAAATAGCGAAATATTTAGGTTTAAAAGACCCAGAGTTATACACCGGCCACTCCATAAAGTAAGTCAATGGGTGTGTTCTGTGGGCCACTCTTTTCGCAGAACTGGAGCTACTATGGTTGCGGATTCGGGTGGAGATATTTTAGCACTAAAGCGTGCAGGAGGGTGGAAGAGCACCGAAATTGCGATGATTCGGTCAACAAAAAAATCGAAATGTCTAGCAAATTATTTGGAAGTAAGGAGAGTACAAATGTTCTGCAGTCCTCGAGTTCAGCAGTTTCTGAGTCAACAGATGGTTCATCATCATCAGTATCAACTCTTTCATCATCCAAAATCTGTGTAACTGGAAATAACAATTGTACCATGATTTTCAACATATATGACGATAAAACAAAAATTTCTAATGTAAATAATACTACTAACTTGTGAAAATTTTGCAAGTTAACTGTCAGTTTTACAAGTTAGTGACTTGATAAAATAAACTTTCTTGATTAATATTGTGTTTTGGGAAACTGACGATTACAAATAAGAAACAAATAAAAACATTAACTGCACTGAATAGTACAGGTATAAATTTTCTTGCATTGGTGACGCAATGAGATACAGTATGCCTCATAATGTAAAAGCAAAAAGTGACCTAAATCAACTATTGACTAAAGTATAGTTTGTATTATTTCTACTCATCATCTGGACAACAGAACTTTGATCTAGTGAATTTCAATCCTCTAGTATGTTGCAAGGTGAATGTTGCAACCTCTTCGGCAGGGCTGCTTCGCCTTTTTGTTGCGAAACGTCTCGCAACGTTGCAAGCAGTGACTTTCTTCCCATTTCATTCTGAAGGGAACGAGAAGCTTGCAACATCTTGAAACAAAATATTGCATTCGATCAGTTCGAACCTTCGGTAGAGCACCTACTAAATTTGATGCGAAACACCTCGCAACATCTCGCAACGTTTCGCAACGTTTCGAACCCGTGTTGCAAGCGGTGCGTGCCGTCCCATTTGATTCTGAAGAAAATGCGGAGCTTGCAACATCTCGCAACATCCCGCAACGTCTCGCAACAAAATGTTGCATCCGGTGCGTTTCCAGCCTTATAAGATCGTTTAGTTCTTCTTGATTGAAACACTGCGGAGTTGCTAAATCTGCTTCAAAATCGCTGTCGTTTTCTGATTGAATTCTTTTAACTTCGTCAGACGTTGATGTTTCTGTATCATCTTCTGTCAGTTCGGGTAGACTGCTGAATGATGGAACGGGTATTTCTTCCGAATGCACTACAGGCCTTCTTGCAGAATCTACATCAGGATATGTCCATTTGTGTCTATTGTTTCTATTTATGCCTTTAATATTAACGAGACAAAAATAGCAGTCGTCATGATGGTTTCGCGGTTCTCTCCAAACCATTGGTACACCAAACTTTAGGCACTTTCTCTTTCCAGTTGTCCACTGTCGCAAATGTTCAACACATGTTTTACATATCAAATGTGGGGCCCAAGATTTATCTTGATCTCCTAAATGCACCCCAAAATAGGCAAGATAAGCTCTTTTCACAAAGTCAGAAATCGTTTTTCTGCTCTCTTTCAAAGTGTATTCACCAGCACACACATAACAAAAAACATCGGGATGATTTACACAGGTACGTCTGCTTGTGGATGCCATTTTTTCAGTTTAGTGTCTACAAAACGACCAAAATTTACACAAAATGATAGCACAACTTTACTTGGGAAAACTCAGTAATATACTAAATCAAGTACAGCCAAGCAGGTATAGAAGGATCGGGTCATAGGCAATTACAGGTATAAAAGTAATTAAGAGCATTGTATTGAGTAGTTCCTAGTATAGGAACATTGGGTCAGGGACAATTCCAGGTATCCATTGGGCTAATTAGATTCTGGGAAATTTCTATTTTGACGATTAAGTACATATTTATCTCTTTATTTGTTGTCCTTTATCAGAAAAAAATATACCATTTAACCTGTAACGTGTATCTCAGAAACTAGAGCTGATAGAAAAAATCTGGTGGCATTTTTGGAATCAGCACATTAAAAACATCTGAAATCAGATGTTAGATTTCCGGCACCAAATTTTTTTTTTCATTTTGTTGGCCTGTGTGTGTTATATACCCAATAAAGAATCAGTGAAGAAGAACCTGCAATTTTCAAGTAACGCAAGTAACACAAAGATGATTTATTTCTGAAAGGATGCAAGAATACCGTTTCATGTTAGTTTCACAGTTACGTGACATAATGAGGTTTATATTTCCAAGAAAATAGATATACATATTTTTATAATATAAGACTACCCTTACAAAAAATGAGCGGCTGTAGGTAGAGACAAAAGATTATAGAGTTAGATTAGGTTAGCTCTATAATCTTTGGGCATTGAACTCTAAAAGAAGTTTTTTAGAGTTCAATGTCTTTGGGTAGATAGTCTAGACTCTAGAGAGTAGCAAAATGACGAAGATGCCGCGGCAATCTCCGATTGGTATCACACATATATCGGTATCGGCAGGCACGGCACGCATCGGTCGGAATTTAATTCTCGTTCCTCAATTCTCAAAAGTACAAATCTGGGTTAGCTGGTAACTGAAGTTAGGTACATAGGTCAATACTATGGTATAAGCAGATATATCTCTGGGTATAAGGCGCCTATGCTTCGGTTATTCGCCTTTCGCTTGGCATTTTTCGTGGACAAAGACGTGCGGCGGTTTCCAAAGAAACAGATAATTCCCAAATCTCTAAATCAGCTGATTTTTTCCTCTTGACTCTCCCACTCGGTGCTTACGAAATTAGTAGTTTAAAATATCAATATCGATAATTTTTCCATTTCCGACATCCGTAATTTGTACTCTATGACGTATTCGATGCCAACAGAACGATCGTGGTCTTCTAGTGGAACGCCCATAGGTACGTTTCAGAGATATATCTCTGATACTTTTTGAGAGTTGTGTATATTAGAGAGTTGAAGTGCAGCCATGAACGTAAACGTTAACGTTATAATTGACATCTACGCATGCTCATTCGTCCGTTTTTAACGTTAACGTTAGCGTCAGCTTTACGGCCTACGTAAACTAGCGGTCTCCCACGTATACCTGAAACATCGACGTACGTTAACCGAACGTTAAACGAGTAGCACCGATAACTTGCGAATGGCCGAATTTTGATTGTTAAATGCAATTCTCGATAACCTCAAACTGTCATTGTTTACATTTCCTGTGTATTTTCTCATAATGAACGAAAATTATAGGAAATCAGCAGTGATTTGAAAGTTATCAAAAGGATTAAGTTAAATTACTTTGTTATCAGATTATATTCAGTACATAAGAAAATGGCTGAATCTACACTGCAATTCTCATGTCTCTAACACTTGAACATTTCATTGATAATAAAATACTTCCAAGCTGAAAATTCTCTTTATTAGGCATATAAATCATTAGAATATCAATATTCCAAATGTTATTCCAGCTGTCGAAGCTCAATATTAGATAAAAGAGAGTTCACGCGAAACGAAAGCAAAATCAAATTGATAGGTTATGTTTAACGTCTGACGTTTCATGATGGCAGCACTTCAACTCAAATTTCATCACAACACGTAAACGTTATATCTGACGTTATTTCTCACGTTAACGTTTACGTTCAGGCTAACGTTCTGTGCGCACTTCAACTCTCTATTATTGTTGTGTGGTTGTGATCGCCTAGTGTAACGCACCCTATCACGGTCTATCTATCTACGATCACGGTGTTAAATTATTTTGACTTTTGACAGCAACGAGTATCTGCGATGTGCGCAATGCGCATTCATAGATCATTTGTTGCGCAAATACGTGGAGGGAAATGAAGGAATTGAACATATGTATTGTGTTTACGTCATAGCCGCGTCACCACAGTTTAACTCTATTCTGTATTGTTGTTAGTTGTTGGTCATTTGTATTTTGCATTTTATCTTTCGGTTGGGTATTGTAGAAAGAGTTGTAATAATGGAATTGGTGCGAGATTTGGTCCAAAATCAAATGATGTACATACCAGTACTTCTTGTGATTTTCCTGGCTATCTTAGTATTCGTCTTCGGCTTCCAAACGGCGAAGGAACCCCCTTTTGTCAATCTCACGAATGAAGAAAGAAAACAACAAAACAGGAAAAGAAAATTGAAAGAAAAGGTAACCTGCAACAATTAAAAAAGGTGTTATGTGAAGATATACTACATTTCAATCGGAATCTCTGGTTCAATATTGATTGAAATATTTCAACCAATTCATATTCCCCTTGTTGTAAGATCAATTGAACATAATAATATAATTCAATCCATACTTGGAGGGTGCGTTATACAGTGATCCATGATATCCAACATTCTTAATCTTTGTACAACATACTAAAACTATTCATTAATAGCTAATAAAGAAGATGTCATATTTATATATTGTAGGGTAATTGACGTTTTTGAGCATAATTAAATGGCATCTAGTTTTAATAATGAATTATTTCACGGCAGTACTTGAAGGTTTCCACCTTGCAATGCATTATTTTTTGTATTAAATTTGGTGTCAGCTATTTCTGAAAAATTCATCAAACTGTTCATTTTGTCTATCAAAGTATATGGCATAGTGAAATCCCTCTTCTAGAGTGGTAAATTTTATAGATTGAGTTTCATCCAAAGTTCATTAAATCTTAATTTCATAAGATTATAATGGGAAAACAGATGGAATTACTGAACCTGGAATAACAACTTTCTCCTCTCTGTATTGAACAATTTTGTTTGATGAAATAATCATAAGTCTTCCAAATATTGTTTCAACTATAACATGGAACAGTTCTTTGATTATAGATTCCTGATGAGTTTATGCAGAGATCCTAAAAGCTAAGGCCTAAGAAAAAACGATTTCATTGGTAGATGGTGCTCACCTGATCGTCATCTGCCAATTAAAATAGTTCTAAGGAACATTAAGTCCTTTCAATGCATAAAAAGTGTAGCACTTTTCTACACTTGATTTTTAGTATTCGTTTGCTGATTGAATTTACACCAGTGTAGAGGAGGTGTAGTTTATCTACATCTCCTTTTGACTATGCGTACACTTCCTCTACACTGGTGTAAATCAAATCGAGTGAAGAAAAGTGCTACACTTTTTATGCAAACAAAAGGACCTATTGCGTTAACCCACCATAATTTTTTGAATACTGGAGTAGCTGTCAGTTTATAGTTCATTGAAGCTGCTGCTGCCCCATGGATTAGTGAAAATTTGTTTGGGACTGCTTTGTAGTCCAACATTTCTGTAACAAATATTCTCTTTTGTTGAATAATCTGTATCAAACTCGAATATAAGATTATTTTACCTTTGACTACATTTCTAATTGTCAGTTGGTTCATTTATTCTGTATGTTTTATAGAAACCAACATCAAATGGCAATGCTGGCGGTGGACAATCAAAAGGAGAAAAGTCGCCACAAAAAGAATCCAAGCAGTCACCTCAGAAAGAAAATAATGAAGTGAAGCAAAAAGATAAGAAACTAGAAGTAAATAACAAAGTTGCTGAAAAAAACAGAAAAAATGAAACAATTAAAGGTAAAGTAACGGAGGAAGTGAAATCCAAAAAAATAATGAAGAAAATATTGAATGAAAAACCTGCAGATTTTGATGAAGGCGATTGGGAAACTGTGCCTGCCAAAGGTGACAAAAAGAAAAAACAAGAAACTCCAACCAAAAAAGAAAAGAAGAGCAAGAAAGCTGACAAACCTGCAGAAATGGAAAAAATTGAGAAAGACTCCGTTAATAAGGAAATTCAAACAGAAACTGAAAAAGAAGTGAGTGTAGAAAAAGTTGTTGAAGAAGTGAAGAAGAATGAGGATCCTATTCCCGAACCAGTACCACTTATCGAAGAAAAAAAGGAGAAAAAGAAAGAAAAGAAAACAAAGAAGGAGAAAGATATTCCTAAAGAGTCAATGTCACTAGGAGAGGAAATTGCGGAAGCAATTAAATTAATGTCTGAAAATCAAGAAACTGAAAATAAAGTAACTGTAGCGGAGCCTTCTCCTGTTGAAGAGAAAAAAGGAAAGAAGCAAGGTGCTAAAACTGCTGCTGCTGTTACTGAAGTATCTGGAAATGTTGCATTTGATGAATTAGGAGGTGAGTTCTTCAGTTTTTAGATGAATATCACTTAGAAGTGTTTTTCAGAAGGTCAAAATAAAGCATTTTAACAAAAATCATTACGCAAAAGTTTCAAAATGACTAAAGTTGAAAAAAAAATTAAAAATGACTAATGAATTAGATCCTGATACGAACCTAGATCATTTGTTATCAGAATTATCGCAAACCAATGGGAAAAAACTTATATCGTGATGACTGACCCAACCATATGGTTTTGTTTAGAATATTGGCCTGCTCGATTTTTACATGGGAATGAAAATTGAAACTTGGGATTGCCGACTTTTTCTCATTATTTAGTAACTCTAACCATTTCATGAAATGGCTCATTTCGATCCCAACTGACAGAAAATGACTAAGGACACAAGTGTAAAAAAATAGAATATTATTTCAAAATCTCACCAATAACATTCTTCTAAATGTTTTTTACACTGTAAACTCTTCACAATTTCATTCTTATTCGAACCCTCCAACAACAATTTTCCACAGTAAAAATGGGGTGAAATAGGGCCACAATAATAGCACCTTGTCAACATAAGCACTCTATTGAGAGTTGAGAGACATTGTAGAAATTTGATACAGTTCATTGGAACTGTAACAAATTTCTACAATGTTTTCACTCCAAATCACATGATCCAAAAATGTTTCAAGTGACCTGATGCAACTAATCAGATGACTTGGATGTACTGAATCATTCATTGTCAAGCCATATGTTTTCTTTCGTTTTTCGATGTCGGAGTCACCTTCCACAGTCCCGTACTTGAAATTCAATAAAATTTTGTCGAACTTCTAGGGGTTCTTGGATATTTTATATAGACAATTTTTTGTTAAAATACTTATTTTGATGAGTTCTACCTTCTGTCAAAAAAAATCCTCACCTATGAAAACACCCTGTTTATACGTCAGTCGCCAGTTCAACAAAACTGACAAAAGTAATGTTGGTACCAATCACAGATACCACCAATTCTTATCGATAGCGAAGAATATTGTTTTTAGCCTCGGTATTTATGAAAATCATTTCATTATGCTTTTTAAGGCAAATCGGTCCGTGAAGGTGGATATCCTAGCCTGCTAGTAATGTATAATGTAGGGTTATTGAGTCGTGTTTCATAGTTCATGAAAAACGCCCTCGGAAAACTATTCAAAATATCTTGATATATTAAAAACGAATAGTGAGATTTGAGATTTTTATTCTCTTCTCAACCAGATGTGCTCTCACCAATTTTTTATTTCTCTAACCTTAGTCTTCATCATCAACTCTTTGACTCATTGACAAAATTAAAATCTTTTTCTTCATGAATAATCTCAGCAATAACAATATTAACAATAGACTTGAGTAAGTTATAATGATAATTTCTTTGCAGATTCCTGGACTGAAGCGAAGGTTCAAAAAAAAAGTAAAAAAAAAGCCAGAAAGGATAACTAGGAATAGTACAATTCCGCGGCATTCCTTTTGCCAATTTTGTGATTTCCATGTGCTACGAGATGTTTGATCTCAATACCTACGAAAGACTTAGAAGCCATTCTAGAAACAGAAGATTCATGACCTTTTATATTGCAGTTCGCAGGAAGCTTCAGTGCTTATAGTTTTAGTGAAATTGTAAGGTTAAACATTTTTGTATACTAAGATAATAATCATGGAAGAACCTGCCTTGGGTGACCATATCTTTTGGTCTATCTCAATTTTCTAATCATAAATACTTGAAATGAAAACACCAATAAATTATTGGTATAAGCTAAATGTGAAGAAGTAACCATTACAGTGAAAAGTGTCGAGTGAACATACTTTGTAGTTAAAAATGCTGATTACATTATATTGGAGAAGCATTTTGTGAATTTTTCAACAAACGTTTCTTTCATTTCAGATAATGTAGGTATCTAAATTTTAGTGCTATTATTTTTTATTCTAACTTAAATAATTTAATTGTGGTTTACAAAATTTTCACTTTCATACATTCCCATTTTGTGTTTTTTCAATAGTAGTATATTATATAATGTCCAAATGGAATTGATATTTTCTCAATACATGTTTCAAAAAATATAGTTCATAAATTTTTATTTTCGTTTTCTGTTTGTTAATCTTAGTACTGTTACTTCTATTGTTTTAGTTTTTTTTGTTATTCAGCTTGTATATTCTTCGATTAAAATTTTAAAAAGCTGAATTTTTTCAAAGTGAGTTTCCTTCTAGTAGTGTTTAAAATCGTTCTTTTAATCTTAAAGATGTACCGAATTCAACTTTATGCTGGAGTATTATATTACAAAGATTTGATGTAAATGAAAAAAAAATTGATCAGGAGAACTATTCAGAAGCATTCAACCATTGATGTCAAATCAATAGCATATATATTTTAAACATTTCGACATTTATAAAGTTTGTGGGCCAGGAAACAATAATGCAAGGTGATCATATTTTTTCTTAAAACTTGAAATCCTTGAAGACTAATAACAATAAGTGATAAGTCAGGATATCATCGAAAAAAAAATCATAAACACTGTAGTAAGTGTATAACGATATACTTAAGAATTAGATAAGCATTTTGTAAATGTAATTAAATTTTCAAGGGCTTGAATATATTTTTAGTATAAAAACAATGATTTTTGCATAGAACTATCATAAAGTTTTCTGATACTATACATAAGATTTGGAATGTATGTGCCAAGACTTTTAGATGTTATCAAAATAATGTATCACTTAATCAATGAAATCAATGGCCTTATGACTGTGCGGTTTGTTGCAAATATTCATATTTTTAATAATAAATTTCTACGAGGTAGGAATAATTGCTGTTTGATGTCTTCCACATCTTCGGTTGTACCTTAGTTCATTTAAGGTCTGATTATTAGTATAATCAAATAAATCGGTTTTCTACTTGACAATGACAATTTTAATGTTTGATCAGCCACTATTGGCATATCGATCTTGTCAAAACTGAATGTTTTCAAATAAAATTGTTTCATCCATTGGTTTGAACAGAAAAATTTCAAAGAAGAAAAGACTCAATGAATAAATTACTTTTACTGATTGAATGTGAAGAAGCACATAAAAATATTTGGCGAAACTACAATTTTTGTAAATATAAATTTGGCATGAGTTCGGAACAAATGGGTCTGTTTTAGAATAAATTCTTGAATATATGTTGTTGCGAAGAATATAAAATATGTATTCACATTCCTTGCAATTATAATTTGCCTGAATGCTGAAATCTGCAAAAGTATTCTTGTAAATTAAACATGATGTATTTCACACACATATAATTCAAACTTTTTGGTCAAAGTTCAGTTTCAGAGTTGTCAATTAGTATTACTTTTATTTAAGATTGGTTATAGATGGACCATGCAGCATACACTCAGATGTAGTAGCATTGATTTTTTAATGATGAAGGTTTTCTGGCATGTTTTAACCTAAAAAAGTTGAATAGTAGTGTAATTTATTTGAAATTTCTGCTCAGTTGCATTAGTGTACCTTTGGCAGTACACTAAAAAATCTGTAGTTCAGAATATATGTATATAGATGAATTTGTGGCAAATTTTCAGTACTTTTGTATTGATTTCGCTAAAAAATGTATTTATTGTAAGCGAAAAACTCGCAGGGTTTTTATTCACCAAAATACATTAATATAATATGGTATTTTTTAGGATGAATGGTAATAAGGACTTTAGTAGTTCATTTTAATATTTTTGAAGTGATGCTAATATTTTGTACATAATTATTCTTTATGGCTTGAGTTGTGAATTTCTTTGTCATTTGTGGAATGTTTTTTTGGGGACCATTGTGAAAATATATTTTAAAAACTCATTCAATTTTTTTATTCATATCTCTTTACTCCGATGTAAAATATCAAGTATGTAGTATATATTTCCAATGCATAAATTTGTTTGACGATTTATTATTTCCCATGCATTGTAAGCAATCTTTATAATTATTTTAAAATGGTTTCATAAAATTCTGCGTTGTCTGGATGTTAAATTTTCGCATTTCCGCCATAAAGCTGTTTTTTGAAAGCGTCCGCGTTCAACCATTTTCCCGCACGCATTTAAAATCGCAAAGAGTCACATTCCCAAACGGTGCGGGAATTTTTTATACTTCTTGAGATTTGCTATCGAAATGAGTCGACAAGATATTTGTACATATGTATCATTCAATGAGAAGTCTGAAGAAGAATATTCTCTGAGAATTTCATCTCGATACACGACACGATACAGGATACAGGTAGAAATTCGGTAAATTCCTATGATTTCTTCTTCAAAGGTGAAATTAACACTAAAGTCCCGTAGGGAACAGATTCTGACTAATAAAATATAAATTATATTCGACAGCAAATCTGAAGTATTGAAAGTGTAGATTTGAGACCTTTATCATTAGATTCTTCAGTTGATTGTCAATCAACTGAAGAATCTGAAATATATTTTCTGAAAGTGTCACTTCGATACATGACCGTCATCTAGTGGAAATAAGGAATATTACAATTTCTGCTGTGAAATTTATGCTCAAGTTCCCCTAGAAAAGAGGTTAACTTTCGATGAGAAATCTGAGTAAGAATATCCTCTGAAAGCTTCATCTTAATATACAGGGTGTGGCGTAATGAATGGATAATATGGAGCCTGCGGGTAGAGGACTCTATGGCGGTTCAGAAAAATATATTTTATTGGAGATTTTCGAAAATTCAAGAGAATTACACTCTTCGCCACTCGTTTTGCAGGCAAGACTTCAAATGAAGGAATTTTTTCAAACTGTATTTTGTATAGTATTCCTGGATAGATGATCTATCGAATGTAATTCATTATTTTTGAGGCGCATGAATAGTTCTTCATAAAAAAAGATCTAACTCAACTTTTCCGTTTTGCTTATTTTTTTTTCATAAGTTCAACCTACCGTGGTGTAAAAAATAATATGGTTACTTGAGAGCCAATGCAAGAAAAAACATGCCCGTTTCATTGAGATTCCGAAATCGTATAACTCTCTGTATTTTCAGCATTTGATACAAAATGAATTCCTATTACAATCAATTGAGGCCTAGTTTAATGTGAAAACTGTTTCTGAAATTTTTAGCAGCTAAAATGAGAAATGCAAGCAAAATAAAGCAATGATCTATAAGAAGGTATAGAGCATGTACTGAAGCTCATGGTGGCCTCTTAGAGCATCTTTTGCGAAATTTAATTCAATGAAACGATACTCATTTTCAAATTGTTGATATGCATTAAAGCTATGATTCATTAGCAAGTGTAGACTATAGAGCATGTATCAGAACTCATGGTGGCCAATTTAAACATTATTTGTGAAACTTTATTCAATGAAACGATATTTCAAAATTAGTTTCTCTCGTTTTCTTTTATTATTGAACCCCAACGTTGTGAAATCAATATTTTCAAATTAATTTCAAGTTATGAATTAAATTTCAGCATTTTTGTAACAAAGATCTTGACTCAATGTAATAGAAATTAATTTTTTCTTAACTATTAAAGTGCTAAAATTCACTTCTTTACTTGAAATTCGCTTAAAAACTATTAACTTTATAACTAAAGGGCTTAATAATTAAAGAATACGAGAAAAAAAAACTTTTAAAATATCGTTCAATTGAATTGAGTTTTACAATAAGTATTCAAAGTGGGCATCAGGAGCTCTACTAGATGCTTTACAACTTCTTATGAATAATTGCTTTATTCTGCTTGCAAGTCTCATTTCAGTTGCCTAAAATTAAAGAAAAAGGCTTACATCAAACTCTGCATTCACTCATTGTAATAGAAATTTATTTTGTATTTAATGCTGGAAATAGAGTGAGTTATACCATTTCAGAATCTCAGATAAACAGGCATGTTTTCTCTTGCTTTGGCACTCAGGTAACCATATTATTTTTTTACACCACGCTGGGTTGAACTTAGGAAAAAAATAAGCGAAGCAGAAAATTTGAGTTACATCTTTTTTATGAAAAACTATTTATGCACCCCAAAAATAATAATTTACATTCGATAGCGTATCTATCCAGGAATACTATCCAAAAAACAGTTTGAAAAAATTCCTTCATTTGGAGTCTTGCCTGATAAACGAGTAGCGAAGGGTGTGATTTTCTTGAATTTTCGAAAATCTTCAATATCTCGAAAACCATTGGACTTTTACTGAACATAAAATATATTTTTCCGAACTGCTATGCGGTCCTCTACCCGCAGGCACCATATTATCCATTCATTACGCCACACCCTGTATATTGCAGTTCTATTGAAAATGACCTCCAGCATGTTTTGAACGATTCTCCCACCCTTCCTTCCCACCCAGCAACTTCTTGGTCTCGCTTTAGGGATGCTGGCAGCCAGTTGGAATCCACGATGGTTGTTCTCAAGCAGAATTCCTTCCTTCTACACTGCAGTGCTTGCAGTCTGAAGGTCATATGGTATCCTTCGATAATGTGTCTTCCCTGCACGATGTTCGACAATAAAATTATATTCCTGCAGCCTCTCCTCTACCCATCTCGCAACTTGACCCCTCTGGATTCTTGATTCGTAGCAGCCACTTCAGAGTGGCACGATCTGCCCTCAGATGAAATTCGCGGTCATACAGATATTTATAGAAGTGTTCCAGGGACTTAACTGCAACGAGAAGCTCTCTACTTTTGACGCAATAGTTACGTTCGTGCTTTGATATCACCTTGCTGCAATATTCTAAAACTTTTTCTTGGCCATTTTGAATTTAGGATAATATGCCTCCAATTGCTCGTGCCTGTGTCCAATATGAACTTTCCACTGTCCTGGGGCCTTGGGGGTAACTTAGGATAGGTGCCATTGTTAGAGCTTGCTTCAGTCGATAGAAAGCATCCTCGCATTCTATATCCCATTTGAAGTCCCTCCGTCAGTCTCCTTAAAGGCTTCGCGATATTGGCAAATCTAAGGTAGAAATTTCTTTACTACGTGCACAACCACAAGAAGCTTTTTACTCGGTGCTTGTCTTGCGGTATCCAGCTTCAGATAGTATAGTATAAAATAGAATAGATACTACATGCCAATAAATGTATTGTGAGTTTAGCGTCCTGAAAGAAGGACACGAGTACTATTAATAATGAAAATGGACTAGTAGGAAATCTAAATTGAGAAGTGAACTGCATGGAACGTGACGCCACACGCCATCAATCGAAAGAGTAGTGGGTAGACCGGTTTCTGGCTTATTTGCCGTCATCAGTATATACCCCATAACTCAAATCGATGATAACGACCAAAATGAAATGCAGAACTTATATGCAATGCCAGAAATAACATCTGAGATATAACAAAACAGATGTGACATCTGGCGGAGAAATGTCTAGATTTCTTACCAACAGTTCCTTCAAAAAATATATCTCTATACATACATTCCTTTTTCCCTCGATGTTTCGCAATGACTCGGTTTTGAGTCTTATGCAATATCTCGGGAAGTGGAAAACGCCCGATATTGCGTTCATCACCAAGAAAGAATAATAAATGTAAGTTTAGCGTCTCTCAATTGGTATGATCTTCCCATTATATTTTGTACTCTTATTGATATATTCTCGTATTCGTTCATCTTGCTCACTTGCAGATTAGTTCTCAAGCGAAACCAACGATTAGTGGTTCCCTCATTAGTACTCTCATTTTGTTCCTCTCATAATTAATAAATTGTATCTCCTTTTTTTTTCTGATGGGCGTTCTAACCGTACTTACTTGTAAGGAGTTCGTCTATGTAAATGTTGTAATATTGATGAATATTTACACTCTTCAAGCCCAACGTTATTTTATTAATTATTGTATTCTTGCTCTTCTCATATTTAAATTATGATATTCTGGCTCTGCTCATATTTTGAATTATAATATTATTGCTCGACTTACATTTAATGTATTGATTTTATCGATGACCAGACTTAGACAATTTAGTTTTCACCTCTTGGCCCATATCATTATTACAACACAGCCTTCTCAATAAAATTCATTATTATAAACATCTGTTTTTCAGATGGGGTAAAGAGGCTCTCGCAATCAATTATCAATGATTGCTTTGTCACTGTAAACGTTGTGCTGATTTTGAATTTATCGAACTTTCTCGAAGTCTAAGTTTGACCTCAAGTGACTTCTCATTTGAACTACTCATCTTGAGTATCTCTGTTTTAAGTTGAATAATGTCTCTCTGTTATTTTGTTAGTATTTGTATTTATTTCTGTATTAGCTTCATGCAGGTTACTTATTCATGTTATGATTGTGAACGATATACAATAAATGTTTTTACACTACTCAATTATCTGGTAACATTCCACTACTTAAATTTTTGCAAAATCTGAACACCCCCTATTTTCAACACACTATGTTCCAAAATATAGGAAAAATACCCATAGTCCCAAAAAAGTTTGCTTTTGTAGTAGTAATGATAAGAATGTTTTTTGTGAGTTTTCGCCAAAAAAAATATTAAACTGTTCTTTTGTTTTATGAATATGGCAAGTAACTGAGAATTTAACAGACACACAGTTTCTATACTACAAATGCCACCTATACCCTTTCCTATGTGATAAATTTTTAGTAAAATAATCCTGCACACTCAGAAGATCAATTAGAGCGTTTTCTTGAAGACATGGAGATGGACTTCGAACAATGTTAACAGGGCCAATACAACAAATTTATGATGGGGATCTACATTTAGGACTCAGCAGTGAAGGAAAATACTTATAAACATGGAAGAAAAAGTAGAAAGGCCCACTTTTTGATATTTTTTCAACTGTTTTCCAGAATAATATGATCGTCAAAAATTTTACATTAATATATTTCTTTCGATTAATGTGTAATTGAAAATTTTAAATTTTAACTGAAGATTTTTGGCAATAAGTCAATCGGAATTTCATACCCCCTTATCAAAGACAGAATTTGTGTAATGATTTTTTTATATAGTTGTGTCAAGCTACTGATTTTATTTTTTGATACTTCACGAGTTAGTCAACATTTTTTTTATCACTGAAGCTAATGGGGGATTTTCGAATAGTCTTCCCACATTTGAATATTGGGAACTAGGGTATAAATCGGGTTGTCATTTTAATTCCACTTGAAAGGATTTGAACTTTTGAAGTATAGGGATTTGAAGGTAGAGAAAGTGGATATCGGTTTATTTTATTGCTGCTGCGAGAATAATGTCTGTCTCGTACCTTCACAAGGTAGATATTATTGTAGGTAGGTAGGTATAGGTATTCAAATCTGAAACCCATCTCAACTAAAAATTAATGTTTTAAAAATGCCAAACAACGTTTACAAAACTATTTTTATGAAATATCAATGTCGCTATAAACATTCCAACAACGTTTATAAAACGCCTATAAACCCAAAAAAGGCGCACAGTTTTATGGAAAACAGTTGCGTGTAGGGATATCTGCAATTATATCTATCTATCTATATCCTTACACCATAAAAAATTCCTTTGATTTATTTTTTCATCAATAATTTTGAATGAGAAGAGGGTGCTAATCTCGGTAGATGTTCTAAATCGTTTTGGTGACTTAAGTTATAGTTGCCGCTCTGGATCGAAAATGAGAAAAGATTTCCGCAAATTCTAAAATTCCGAAAGACCTATTTCCTATTTTTAGAGATTATAAGATTTATACTGCGCAACAATTATTTTTCATTAAAATTCCTAGATTAGGGAAGACTCTTCTCTAGTCGAAAGCCCGTTTGCAACAGCCGATAATTCTCTGGAGAATTCTCTACAAAATTCTCGCAAGAAAACGGCCGAGATTATTTTGTATGCAACGGTAAATAATTCACGGCGCATGAATTTTCGAGTAAATTCTCTAGAGAATTCTCGGCTGTTGCAAACGGGCTTAAGAGAAAATTGGTTTCAAGTCTACATATTCGGCTGTGCTTGTGAGATGGGCTCCAAAATTAGTTCCATATTAGCTCTATACGTTATGGATCATGTATTGGATGTTTGCATTTCTAAGCTGAAATATATATTTCAGCTTAGAAATCATCTATATAGATGATCTAATTCTAACTATAGCTAAAGATGAAGTTGATAATATGATAGGGCAATTTAACCACTATAACACCCATATCCAATAAATCATAGAAATGGAAGATGACAAAAACTATATAGTTTGTAGAAGCACTATCATCAAATTTTGGCAAGGAGGATTGGCTCTTCTTTTTACCACTGAACTTTAAGTTCGAGGATGTTAAATAATCCTGCTTGTACTGTCTGCAAAGTACATTGTTTTGCTGCTCACAAGTTTTTCTTTCAAATCTTTCAACTTTGAAGAGTCAGATATTCTATTTATAAGAATATCTAAAAATTCTGACTTTTTATTGGCTTATTACTTAGAATCCTTAGTGACGTCAGGCATCTGGTCCATAAGTGAAATCCGGGCCATTGGAGACAGGTTTTCTCGTTCTCGAAGGATCAATGACTTCTATATTTTCCTTTCGTGGATTTTTCTACTCCTTTTGAAAAATTTTTCATCCTAGAGGACATCTTCAAGTGTGTAAGTGCTAGGCACGACCAGCAGCCTGGGAACCGTATATGAAATCGACCTCTAAAATTCACGGTTTCACCTCCGGTGCATTTAGCAACAAGAGCCATATACCTCAGAAATTTAATATATCATGAAATGTCGAAATTCTGTGTTTTTTATTCATATGTAGGTAATGTAATATTTTTTAATTTTGCTTTGTTATTGGTCAAAGTATTTGTGATTCGAATATAATGTTTATTCTAAGTTTCTGCTCTTATTACCATAACGCAGACGGTGGAAAATTCACTGCCTCATTTATGCAGGGTGTTTCATTGGTAAATGAACATACGGTAACCTGAGCTAGAGCTACCCTAGGTGAGTCCAAAAAACCCATATTTCTCATAACTTTTGAACCAACCGGTATAGTCGGTTGATATTTGGAATATATGATTCACTTACACAAAAACAGATTTTCTTAGAACGATTTTTAAACAAAATAAGCAAAGAAAACATTTCTCACTTGGCTTTCTCTGGAGTTTCCTTTGAGCAAAATGACGTGCGGGACAATGAAATCTACTGAATCTCATCGAAAATTTTCTGTTCTTTTCAAATATCTCCATCAAATCCAAAAATTTTGATAGAGTGTTGAATCCCAGCTTGGAAGATGTCCCATATTTTTCAAATACGGACCTGGAATTTTTTAGAAATTTAAATGTGAGTCTATCGACCTGTGTAAATGATATCATATATTCCAAATATCAATCGACTATTCTGGTTGGTTCAAAAGTTATGAGAAATTGAAATTTTAGGTGAATACATGAAGCACCCCACCCTGTATCTCGTTTATGGAATTGATTAGACCTATCATATATGGGTTTTTTGCACTCGCCTAGGGAAGCTCTAGCTCATGTTACTGAATGCACTTTGAATTTTCGCATTTTACATAATGCTGTAGACAAAATACCGACATCCTGAACGTTATTTTCAGAAGGATGTTATAAATCTAATCTGGATGAAATTTTCTATGAGAATCGAGTACACTTTTGAAAAAAATTACCCCTCATAAAAAGCTTGCCCACTTCGTTATTTGTTAAAGTGTTTGGGATTTGAATATAAAAGTTTATTCTTTATTTCTGTTCTCATTACCATATTCCATTATCGCAGATGTGAAAAATTCATTGCTTCATTGATATCTTCAATACTTACCAAAGTTAGCTGAGAGTATGGATAAACGTTGAATTTTCGCTTTTTTTATAAATGCTGTAGTCTAAATACCTACATAGAGTCCGACATCCTCAACGGTATTTTCGGAAGCATGTTATTAATATTATGTGGATGAAATCTTCTATACAAGAATCGAGTACCATCCGTTGCGTTTGTATAAAATTATCCCTCATGAAATCTTGCCGACTGTTTGGCCGTAAATGCAAAGTGTAAAATGAAGTGTAATTGGCTATTCAGAAATAAGGAGGAAGAACTTGATGAGAGGTGGTTGAATTAATCTTATTTCCTTCAAAAATCAACCATTAAAGCGAAAAATTTGGATTTTTTTTTCGTTATCATGAAGTAGATGAAGAAAAAAGAAGAAATGTTAACTCAATAGTTATATATATATTGGAGACTGATGTAGCTGAAGTACTTAAAATAATACATTCTTTAAAAAACAGTAAATCAGCGGGAGAGAACAAGATAACAACAGAAATAATAAAAAATACAGCAGAGTTTCATAGTTACGCCTATTACATTTGTTATCAATAAGGCAATTGAGGTGGGACAATATCCTAATAATAATCTGAAAAAATCGATTGTGGTACCTTTATATAAGTCTGGGGACAGATCGTTATGCTCAAATTATCGACCTATTTCTATATCTCCCGTTATTTCAAAAATATTTGAAAAAGTGTTGAAGGTTAGAATAAAACTGAAACTAAATTTTTAGATAAATATAACCTGATTTCAGATGGACAATACGGTTTTAGAGCGGGTAAGTTGACGCAGAATGCAATAGCGTATTTGACTGGAAAAATGTATAAAGCTATTGATGATAAAATGCCAGCTGTCTGCGTATTCGTCGACCTCGCCAAAGCGTTCGATACGGTCTGCCATAATGAATTATTGTTGTCATTGGAGGGAATAGGGGTAAATCTTTGAAGTTAATGGAAAGTTATCTATGTGACAGATCACAAGCTGTCAAAATTGGAGATGAAGTGGGAACATTTAGGGAGGTAAAGAGGTAAAGTATGGAGTGCCTCAAGGCACGGTGCTTGGACCTTTATTTTTTATCATTTACATAAATGATCTCTTTGACTTACCATCGATCGGTGATATCGTGAGTTTTGCTGACGACACTGCCATACTTTACCAAGATACATCCTGGAGCGACCTGAAAAAGAAAATTGAAGTTGACTTTGCACAAATTATTGACTATTTTAACTATAAATTACTCACCATAAATGTCGAGAAAACAAAATTTGTTGCTTTCACCAGCTTTACCCGGTACTTACCCCAGATGACCAAATTACATATCTTACCCACCCATAGTACACCTATAGAAATAACATCCACAGATTCTGTGAAATAGTTGGGGGTATATATCGATAATAAACTTCAGTGGAAAGGGCAAGCCGATAAAATTGTGAAAAAGTTGAGGTCCCTAATTCCTAAATTCAAATTATTTAGAACTTTTTGTACTACTGAACAAATGAAAATTTTGTATTATGCTCTTGTTCAGTCTCACTTGACATATGGCAATCTAGCATGGGGAGGATTGATGAATGTGCATTCAAATAAAATTGAGACAACACAGAAATGGATATCTAATATATAAAATTCTCGTGTCATAGTTTTCGTTACCATACTCCTCCGAAACGGCTTGACCGATTTTGATGAAATTTTTTGTGCTTATCCGGTATCTATGAGAATCGGCCAACATCTATTTTTCATCCCCCTAAATGTTAGGGGTAGTCCACCCCTAAATTTTTTTTTGTATTTTTTAGACAAAATTTTTAATTTCTATTTTTTTATGATACAACATACAAAAATACATACAATCCTCAATTTTCACCCTTCTACGATCAACCCTTATTTTTTAATAGCCATTTTAGTAATTTAATCATTAGGAAATTATTTATATGGCAAAACAACGTTCGCCGGGTCAGCTATCTATGAGAATCGGCCAACATCTATTTTTCATCCCCCTAAATGTTAGGGGTAGTCCACCCCTAAATTTTTTTTTTATTTTTTAGACAAAATTTTTAATTTCTATTTTTTTATGATACAACATGGAAATTATTTATATGGCAAAACAACGTTTGCCGGGTCAGCTAGTTGAAAATAAATATTCTAATATTCAGATATCCTTCCGATTTGCTATATGAAGAAAGTGGGATATATGACTTAAGACAATTATATTATCAGTCACTCCTAATAAATCATCACAGTCAAATATATAAACATGAACAGATAAATCATGAACATAACACCCGAAATAAATTGTATTTTACGGTAGTACCTAGAATAAATGAAACAATAGGACAGCGGAGTCATATATTTCTAGGGCCGCTTTTTTTTAATAGTTTGCCAGTAAATATAAAAAAAAAATTATGCCAACAATATTCAAGAAGCAATTACGAAAATATATTGATTCAACCCCTAGGCTTCTTGTGCATTCTTGGATAGATTTAAAAAATAACAATTTTCATTAATAAATGCTTATATAGTAGATCCGATTTTGTGCAACTTTACTGTCGTTGTTCTTCTATAATATGATGTATGTATGATCTCGAAATTTTCATAAAGATCAGAATAGAATTTATGTTGTCCATATATTGCAAAATCCACGAGCGGATATCCATGTGGATTAATATTGTTTGTTCAGAATTTGAGCGGAAAATTTATATTGACTTGTTTTTTGTATTTTGTTACATTCTCTGAATAAATATTATTATTATTATTATTATAAAATATTCACGTTGTTTTTTTTTCAAACATCACTGTCAGAAAATATATAATTTTTTTGCAAAAACTAAACGTGAATCTCTTTATTCTTTCAGTCTGAATGCATATCTTGAAAATGAGACGAATTAATATCTTGGAATTGAGATGGAAATAAATAACATTGTGAAGGTGAAGCATAGGGCGACTGAAAGTATATATTGAACAACCTTACACTCCCATCAATGAGTCCAAACCAATCGTTCGAGAACATTTTCTGCTAAAAATTCGAAAATTACAGACAAAAGGGCAAAATGATAACAAGCTCGCAAAAATAATACCTAGCTCATTCCTCTCTCATGACGCAGATATGGTGATTCATGCAATTACTTAATGACCTTTTAAAGAACAACAAATACTTAGTTCCCTACCTGATTTTCTAGTTGAAGTTGAAGATACGAAATAGTGGAACCACGCCACACTATTATTTTTTTTTAGTTTTTTTATTAGTAAGCATAAGCATAGGCACTTTATACGAGCGTTTTCTGCACTATCTTTGAATTGAATACTCAAAGGCAAAGATACCATGGTAGGCAACAAATGAGGAATTAACCCCTAGGCTCCTAGGTAGTGTATAGTGTACAGAATATTACCTACTTCTCTCAACTTTCATCTTTATTGGGGTGTACTTAGGATTCTCCAAAATTGTAAGAATTCTCCAACATTTGAAACCGTTTCTTGCTAGTTTATTGGCATCCATCACTCTTCTAAACAAAAACAATTCAGATAATTTTTTTCTATTTATTGAAAAATGAACTTGAGGACGAGTTAATAAGTTATTCTTGGTTATAAAATTATTTATTATTTTATTTAAATTTTTAAATACCTAGGGATATAATATAAATTATATAGAATAGAAATTGACGAATTGAAAAAATTTCTCTGATTATTCACGTGTCATATAAATTAAGAGAAGGTAATTCAAATAATTGTTTCTTTTCATCTTGCGCTTAAAGTCAAAAATCATTCGATAAATTGTGTATGGCATTAGAAAAATATTAAAAGTAGATAATAACATTTTTCAAGATAAAGACAAGTCTATATCGTCATCATCTCACGATGATTTTTTTTTACATAAAAGAGAATCCCCTGTACGAAGAGAGATTTTAGGTGGCAAATCGAACGAGGATTGAAAAAATGATTTTTAATTCGAAATATCTCAGTGGCGTAATACTGATCGCTTCGCTTCACTACCTGTATGCGCGCCAATGATGAACATAAAATTCTTATTTGCAAGCCAAGAAATGAGCAATAACTACTTCTTAAAATCAACGAAATTTCAGTTTCATATCTCGACCAGTTTCAGAGCAATAAATTAATAAAAAGTCAGTTTTTAAGAAAAACTTCAACAACCATACTGGGTGTTTATGAATAGTTGCGAAAAAATTTAGAGGTTAATTCCTTGTCAAAAAATTAGAGTGGGGCTTTTTTTATGAATAAAAGGCCCACTCTAATTTTTTGACAAGGAGAAAAAGAAAAGTTTATTCTTTTCTTTTTCCAGCTCCCCAGCTAAGTTACAGCCCCTAAAAATGACTTCCGAAAAAGAGTTTTTGATTTTTCCTTGAAAACCAGAGAACTGACAAGAATAATATCAAGCAGACATTTTATACGATCAAGACACTCAAAAAAATTTGTCCTCTATGATTGCAAGGGGTGGAACAAGCCAACCCTAAATCTTGTTTTGCCGAAGGTCCAAAAAAGGCGATACATCCGTTTAATGGATAAATTAAAAAAGCAAAATCATCTGTTGATGTATTGTTTTTTTTCTAAAATCCGTGTATTTAAGTAAGAGATTACAGGAGACCCTATGTGTTCAGAAAGGATCAAGCTATCCAAAAAAAATTTTTTTATTGAAAAATATGACAATATAACAAAGTTTCTTGCGAAACAAAGTCTACGAGCGGCTTTTTCTTCCCCTTTCAATCATAGAGGAACACCAGCAAAAATTTGAAATCTGCTTGATTTCATTCTTGTCAGTTTTCTTTGATAGTCCCTATTTTTTCGCAACTGTTCATATATAATCAATGCTAAACTCAATGACTTCAGCAC
The DNA here is from genome assembly GCF_907165205.1 of Coccinella septempunctata. Lineage (NCBI taxonomy): Eukaryota > Metazoa > Arthropoda > Insecta > Coleoptera > Coccinellidae > Coccinella > Coccinella septempunctata. The sequence continues at coordinate 47,339,319 of NC_058189.1, read as the reverse complement.
ATTATTGGAAATTCCCCAGGTACCTACTCACCTAGAAGGTTTGGTTATGGAAAAAATAAATATTATTGTATTTTTGGGGGTACAATAAATTTTTTTCACTTTCGGCCGTTCCTAAATAGCAATGAAGGTTTTATGGTAATGAGTTCTAGGAAGTGTTTGGACGTTTACATTGAATATTTGCTTGGCCCAAGAGTCGCCTACCTTTGTTATTATCATAACCCTAAATCTTGGAAATACCGATGAGTACTCGGTTCATTGTGATTACTTTTATTGAGATGTCGAAGTACCGGCAACCCCTATTAGTCGAAATTTACACTTTGAAATTCGAAAGATCGTAGTTTTGGTATAAAGAGCAACACGAACAGTTTCTTCTATTAGTTCGTTCATGCCACTGTGATAAGCACACCAGTCAAGATGGAAACAGCTTTTTCACTGTCTTCTAGATTAGTTGTTAACACAGCAACTGTTGTCATGTTTTTAGTACCGAGATTTATGTATGATCCGAGAGTGGTAATATTCAAATCGGCGAGGATAGCGAGGTATTTTGTGCCTAAAAGAATTGTGAATTTGGGTGAAAAATGTCTTAAATTTATTGGAATTCTCTCATCGTTACTATCTCTTCTAGAACAAGTAAGTACTTTCATTTCCATTTCTTGAGCTTGAATAATACTTTTCAAGATGGTTGAAATTCCAGCACACAAAATTTTTTTTTTCATTTATTAGGAATGGGCGGTATTTAGCTAGATCGTAGATATTGTTAACCGGTACTAGAGGATATATTATTTTGAATAACAATAATGTGTCTGGTGTAAATTAACTCTCTCTTTTTTGGTTTGAATTATATGTGAAATGAAAAAGATAAATACAAAGAAATGAAGAATTTCAGCTCATTTCGGGATCATCTATATTTTTCAACGAACGTGGTTGAATATTAATAAATTATCTCAACATCATCGATCATCGATGCTCTTATCTCGTTATATACATATGTGTCGATTCCAGGTTCGAGAGCTCGAAAAACAAATGAGGGCAGTAAAGGAATCGTCAGTTCAGAACCACGAGAAGTATTCAAAGACTCAGTTGGATAATTTCGATTTGAAGCAGCAGATTATATCCTTGAAACAGCAGATAGAGGAAATGGAATCGAGAAATGAGGAAAGATCACAAGTAAGTAGACGAATTATGGGCCCGAAATTCAATGCGTTTATTCAAGTTGATTCATTGGCAAATGGGCAGAAGCCACAGAACACACCCTTGACTTACTTTATGGCAGAAGCTAAGGGGTAGGTAGATGTCACTGGAAGTGAATCAAAATAACCTATATTCAAATGGTCTATCTCCCTACACAATCAAGATACAGAGTGTTTTATTTATTTTGTCAATTTCTTCACTCATAACTTTGCAACCACCTCATTTATTTCGATGATATTTGATAAAAAAGGTGCAACTCAAAAAGAATACTGTGCTCATTAAAATTCCTCAAATTTCATATTATATTCGAACATAGGAGAAAAAACTTAAGGGAGCAAGGTATTTCTCAACTCCCGTATGCGATTTAAATATTCAATTAATCTACTCAAATCTGAATACTTGGACAACATAAGTAACATTAAAAAAATATATATATAACCACTTAAAATGTTATACATGGAGAATAGCATTTATTCATTAGATATCTAAATTGAAAAGACATACCAAAATGAATCCTGAAAAACATAACATCTTTATGAAAAACCTTAATACTATAAAAAACCTTTGAAACAGAGAGAAAAAAGTTTCGAAAAAATTGCTTACTTATTGAAGGCTTCAGAAGTATATCATTAAGGTTTTCAAGAGGGAGAATATTCTAATTTTATAATTTTGTTCATTCAAAATTTGAATATCTCAAAATTAGTATATTCCGATAAATAAATCTTATCGTTTTCAATGGTAAAATTGAAATTATCGCAGCTTCAGTTTTTTCTCCTTTTGCCGAATATCATATCAAATTTGAGGAATTTTGATATACAGGTTGTTTTCTTGGCAGAATATTATATTTAAGTTTTTCCTAGTCCGGACCGGAATAAAAATTCGCTTACTCGTCAGTATCAACTAGTTGTTGCGGAGAATAAACGTATCAAATATAATCAAAATATATAGGGTGGTTCGAAAGTTATGGGTAATTGAATAAATTGACAGAATCAATACAACACTCTGTATCTCGATAATAAAGAAAGGTTATTCTGACTCACCTCAGCTCAGTGTACTATATCTGTCCTTAATTTCCACCCATTAACCAATGAATCACCTGGTATTGAATACAATACATCCGAATAATTAACAGTTGATATTTTCGTGAAGCATATTACACAGAAATGGGCTCTCATCTTTCTTTGTTCTTTATCATCTTAGAGCGTTTTCTTTTACTTTTCTTATAATGTTCTTCAAAGTGACCCTTTTCAAAGAAATTAACTAGTGCACCATACTCATAAGCCAAACCTAACAGCCTTTTTCAAAATCTGCATACTATAATGAATATCATTAAAAATAAACAAGCCTAACCCCCATAGACATCAATAATTAGATAAATGACGAAAAAATCAAATACAGATTTCAATTGTACATTTCATTTTGTTTATTTTGTTGTTCAGTAGCATAAGCAAATTTAAATTAAACTACTGAATGAAACATCATATAGTAAAATCTTTCAACTTCTAACAAAATCCGTTTTGTTCGTAGTAAGCGTAGGGTTACTATTTGAATGAGCAGCCCTCAATTTCAAATAGCATTTCCTGGTACAGGGTCTTCTCCCTTTTTGAATCACTTTCAGTATATTTGTTTAATAATTCTATTAACTGTACCAACGTCCTATTGACATTAACGACATTCCATGAGTGATCTTACTCCGTTCTGGTAACAAAAACTTGAGAAAATTATTTCATGGCCAACCGTGTGCTTTTATAAAAATGAATGGAGTATGTAATCGTGGAATTCAAAGTAGCCATTTCCTCTAAGGATGTAATGAGGAATAACTTCATTGCAATAATTGAAGGGACACTTTTTGTTGATTATTTAAAACGTTTCAGTGATCGATTATTCTTAATCAATGACTTTTTTATCGGTTCAGTGTTTTTAACGTCGAAATTTTTTCAACCATTGAATGTTTCGGTAACCTATTGCTCTTAGATGGCCATATGAAAAGGTACCAGATAGTAAGTAGGATCGCCAAAGAAATCTGGAAAGAGGTGATGAAGTACTAGAATTGGTTCTTGCGCAACCGTTACCCTGTATACGAAGAAAAGGCGGATAATCACATTTTCCGAAAATCAAATGATTCGATAGGAAAATTTGTATACCTACCTATTCTACAACAAAATTCCACAGCGGTTAAAAACTGAATCGGATTATTTTCTGCATTATTTTTTCGGTATTTTTTGTATTGTCAATTTTAAGGCTCAATATGTTACTACTTTCTTAAGGGCACTCACTGATTTTTTTTTCACAGGAAGAAAATGAGAGGTGGAGCGAACTCCTGGAGAAAATAAGACGCGAACAAAGAGCAATATCTGAGTACATCTCTAAAAAGATATCAACATGCGAGGCTAATGAAGGTAATCTTCAGATTATAATAAAGACAATAGAAGCGGATCAGAAACGGTTGACGAAAGAGGTCGAAGATTTGGCCAAGGATGTAGTTTCTGCAAAGAAGACAGCTTGTAGTCTCAAGCAGCAGGAGAAAAGGTAAGCAGTGGTCAGCAGAAAATTTTTTAATTTGGAATCGTTTCAAAGTTTCACGGTAAGCGTTGTGTGCTTCGTGTCGTGCTGAACTGATAAGTTCATTAAAATTACAACAAGTGTGGCTCCTGGATTTCAAGTTTCTCGGCTATACAAGTCGATGTGATCGTTCTTGATTCTTTATTTGGCAATTGTTGGTTCTTGATAGCTTCTTCAACTTCAGATTCATTTCATTATTCTTTCGATTTATTTGTTTTCAGTTAGTGGTGCGACCGTACCGGAGCACACCTTAAGTTTTTTTTTGATATCGTATATTTGGTGATTCAAAATTGCATTCTTTTATTTGTCTAACTGTGCTATCCCTTATTGTTCATTTTCCCCTGTTTAAAGCAGACTTCTGTCGCCTGGCTCGCTGGTAAACCGTGAACAGAGACCGCAGAAGCAGAGACAGTCTCTGGCAGAAGTCTCGAAGTCTTTCCGCTGGTAATGCTTGGCGTGTATACCCGCGGTTGCCACGGAGAGACCACAATAAAATACCTCGTCTGTAAACCATGTATTGTTGCAATATCTTTCACTTGAATCAACCCCGTCCTGTTTATTGAATATTTTCAATTCTGATTGGCCTGTACACTGAAATCTCTGAAAGTGCTCGCTGAACTAACCGATTACAGGGAGTTGGATCTTTCTGAGACAACCGGTTGCTGTACATTTTATGATTCACTGTAATTTAGATTTATTGTAATAAATTCGGTTTTAAAGTACTTGTTATCGCTACCATCTCAGATAACCCCGAACTCTGTCTCCGACTAGTAGATATCTGGGTGGGTTTGCTATATTTTCTCGTGGCAATATTTTTATACTTCAATCAATATAAGGTTATAGTTTCGAGGACAATTCTCCTCTTCTTCATGTTGAAAAAGAAACCGTAAAAATTTCATCTGGCAAGGAGTGAGAACACTCAAAAATATTTCTCTTTTCATTTTTGAGAACTTACCACTATTAACTATATATTGAAACTAAGAAGTCTCTCATTAATCAGATAATTACATTGATTAAACACTCTAATCTTATAAAATTCATATCATTAGTCTGCAAACAACCAACAAAATTTAATTCTAGTTAACATGAAAAATCTAAAGGTCTTCTAGATGACTTCAGAATAAATTCACATTAAGTAACCCTAACAGTCACAGAATAAAAACACATTATATAATCCTAAAAAACGACGTCATAAATTTTTTTGTTCAAACAATTTGCCCACTAATAACAATCTTCTTTATTATTTATTCAATTTCAATTTTATTAATAAGATAGCCATATGTTTTCCTCAAATTTTCAACATCACTTCTAAAATTAATAAAAGTATCAAATGTTTTAATACGAATCATCTCATAAATCAGTCTCTCTCTTTATCTGAAATAGTAACATTGTAAAATGCTAAATCAAAATTATGGTCTGTAGCAAGATGTAGGTACATACATCTCACAAAAAATTGAATATTTTTCTATTGAACTCTGTGTGAAAATGATGATATTATGGTATTTATGTAGGAGTATAAATTCAAATAGAAAAGTTGATATTTTTTTCAAAAGACTTTATGATTATGAAAAAAAAATCGAATTTTTCGCATTAATAGTTGATTATTGAAGGAAATAAGATTAATTCAACCTCCTCTCATCAAACTCCTCCTCCTTATTTCTGAATAGCCAATTATACTTGTACTGAGATTTATGGCCCAACAGTCGGCAAGATTTTATGAGGGGTAATTTTTCAGAAACACGACGGATGGTACTCGATTCTTGTAGAAAATTTAATCCGAATAAGATTTATAACATTCTGCACTCTATACAGGGTGAGTAGCACAAAAATTTCAACAGTAGATTTTTGAGGTCAAAAGAAACACCTTTTCGAATCGGTTAGGTTTAAAAGATACTGGCTGTTGAAGAGTTAGTTCTATCTCACAAACGGTTTCAATGAAATGAATTTCGGAATATAGTTTTTCATTTATTTGACGAATCTTTCTCGAACACAGGATATTTCCCAGGTCTTACAGTATTCTTCTCATGTTCTCGTATATTGCAACGTTTTCGAGTACCTAATTTGATGTCCGAAAAAAAATTTTTTTTGTGATATTCATAAAATTGGGTACATTGACTAAATGCAACACTGATTGAAAGATCCACAGATGTATAGTGTCATATAGATTTAGCTTGTTATTCTGAAGAGAATTTTGTTATTCCAGGTGTGGCATAGAGTTCATCATTGAAATGGTTAACACACGTGTATACCAAATATCAGATCAATCGGTCAACAAAAAGGGGTTAAAATTTCAATAATCAAATTTGAACTTGGTAACCATCAACAAATAGGGCAAGCTAAATAAAACCGTTTTATTGAAAATAATCTTTGCGCGCACTCAAATAATGCATACAATGGATGAATTCGTTGTTCGTAATGCTGTATACAGGATACATTTATAAAAGTACATAGTTGTTGTACCTAAAATGGAGATATGGTTTTGCCTAATCTACAAAAAAACCATCACTGCTTCATTTTTCCTTCCGCGATAAACTGAATTTTCCACAATTCTTCTCGAAAATCTGTAACTCTTTATAGAATGAATGCGTTTATAAAAAAAAATTAAAATCCTGTAAGTATTTGATTTCATATTTGTGTTTCAGACTTAAACAAGAAAATAATACGAAAGCCAAAATGATTGATGAAATGATACACGAAATGGGAATACTGAAATCACAAATGAAAAAACATCTGTCAGATACAATATTGGACGAATCTCCGAAATTACGAGAGTTATATACCGAATTATGTCGGTTAAAAGAGAAGAACTTCTTATTAGAAGAAGCAAATGAAGATATGAAATCTAGTCTTTTACTTGCTGGACTCGAACATGGTCAGCTCTTAACACACATTAAGAGAGTTAGTGCTGATCTAACTTCTATGACCAAAGAAGAGGTTTGTACTTATTTTCTTTTCATATTCCTATGGAGAATATCAATGTGTAGCGTACATAAAGATGATGAGAGACAGTTTTCGGAAAATGTTTGTGACGTTACATATTGTTTTTACTAAAACTCAGAATATCTATACGTATATAAAGGGTGCGACACTAATTCCGTTCCTCGAAATATTTTTTATAAGGAACCGAAATTCACGTTTACAATATCGGAGTTGAGTCTGAAAATGCTGCGCCGCTGATACATCAATATATTCAAGGTTTTAAAATGGAAAATTGTCGTTTTTTAGCTTCCGCGAGAATTGTGAGGAATGAAAATGTTTTTGTCGCAGTAGTCAAAAATACAAATCATGATACAGGAAGACTGGATTGCGATCTCGAGCGGGTGAAAATTAAATTTTTTTTCAAATTAATCCTTTTTTCCTAGCCAAAATTCAATTAACGCTGTAAAATTGTGTAGGTATGAAAATAACAGCTCTAGAAATAAATTCGGAAAAATTGCAGTATTACTCGGTATATGAGATTAAAATATTCGATTATAAATTTGCAAAGAGCAGAAAGGACTGAGTGAAGATCTGTTTTTTGATTAAATGGCACAAGTTTTTTATGGTTTCCATAAATCTACAATAAGTTGTTCAACGGAATTTCACAGAATTTTCATTTCATATGAAATAATAATCTTTTTTTTTCGAAAATATTTTTGCAATCGTACATGGTGGAAGAAACCCTATTTGAATGAATTTTGTGGAACCCCTTATTTTTGAAAATCATTATAAATACAAGGTGTTCCAGAATAAGATTCCGTACAATCTTTGTATCATACAATCATATGAGGAAAAAGATCCCAAATTTACGAAACCTTTTTCTGAAGCACCCTGTACGTACATATTTATGGTTTCTTCGATATTCTGTTATTTGAAGAAATGAGTATGTTCAGTGTTTAACCACAGAAAAAGAGATTTCTTGTCACATCCCTTGGACCTGTAGAAGAAAAACTGGTACCTACTTTTAATTATTATATTATTGAAAGCATACAAGGTGGATTATTGTTCCGCATTTTTCAGTTCGATAGAATAAACAGGAGTTCTGGGTGTTATAAAAATAAGTCAAACTCTTCCTTAATTCTTTGAATTCAGTGTTTCTTTTCTATCAAAAATATTATTTCATCAAGTGGATATGAAAATTTTGTGATTTCCGTTTTAAACATATTATATAAACCCTACAAAATTTATGCCACTCAAACAAAAACCATATCCTTACTCAGTTTTTTCCTCTCGTTTCAAATTTCTATTCGATTTTTTTATCTCATATACGGGCTTGCAATTTTTTGGAATTTTTTTTCTTAAGCTGATGGATAATGCTGATATAATAATATTGTGAAATATCAACCACATAACAAAGATATGGGAGTTTATAGTCTTAGCCTTTTTTCACAAATCACCCTTTATCTCTGAAACCAATATCCTTTTGGAACATTTGAAACCCAAATCCTCATTTCATAGAAGAATATTCTTCTATCTCCACTCAGCCGTTTTCCGAAGACATTGTTACTCGATGATATTTCCTATAAAACCGAGTTCCATTCCTTTTATGATACTTTTTACTGCATGAGTTTTTAGTAGTTTTTGAATAATTTGATTTGTTGCACGGTATATTGCATTTTTTGTGTTTTTTTTTCAGATCCACAAAGCACTGAAAGAAGAGCAGAACAATTCTAAACTCTTGATCTATATTGATAGAATACTAAGCAAAATAGTGGAGACATATCCCCAGCCTTTGGAGGCCAAACAAAAGACTGAAGACACACTTAGCAAATAAAGAAGAATGTTCCTATTACCTGTTAAATATTTTGACAGTTTCTTAGTCGATTGTCGATTACTCGTTTTGAAGACTGAACATGATGAAGTGAAGGAGAGAAATATGCTTAGTGGTTTTAGAATCAATAAAACAAATCTTTTCTTGTACAGTTGTACATATTGTTGTACATATAGTTATTGAATTTTGTTGAAAATTATATCTAGTTTTTTCATAATATCTTATGAATTTGTATATAAGTCTGTTTGTGGTTCCTCTTGTATTAAATTTTAATTGAATCATTTTCTTTCATTCATTAACTGTATTTGTTAATACAAGTACGAGCCAGAAGGATCTACTTTTCCGAGCCGAAGTTCGGAAGCCAATAATATCACTGTCGCCATCGCGCACAGTAATGGTTGTCGCTTTTTCTTTTATCAAACCGTGATGGAGGCCCAGAGCCCTTCTAAAAATTACTCATTAAACACCAAAACCATAATTCGGTGTGTATGAAATTTTGTTTTGTCAGCCGCCTTGTTATAGTTGGTGAGCCCAAGAGGAAAATTCGGGATTTACTCGAGCGAGTCGGATTAATATAAGGGGAGATACCTTGGAGTACCTCTACCAAAAATTAGAGTATATAGGGGGAATTGTCTAGGACAGCCTGTCAGAATAGTGAAAAAAAAAACGATCATTGTACATACTCGAGCGTTTCAAATTAAGATATATGAGGTTTATCACATGTTGGAAAGTATATATGTATTCTCTTAATCTGACAATTTGAGCGTAACGAAAATGTGTGGGGGGCGCCAAATTTGCAAAACGCCACGTGTCCATTCTCGAGCGCGGTTCCTTTTTTTCTTATATTGAAGTTAAGGATTCAAGAATAACGGAAAAAATATGAAGGGTACGGGGAAACAACCATCGATATTAATTTTCCTTTCAGCAGAGGAAAACGCGTTTTCAACTTCAAAATCCGTTTATATTATTTGAAATAGGACAAATTAAATATCATTGTTCTCGGAATGATCATTATTAATATTATAATAATACATAAAATGAGTGCATTACATGAGATGACTTAGATTTTTCTTTCCGTGTATTGATCGATATCGTCAGTTCTTTCCCTGTACGATAAATCTTCTGAAGCGATTTAACGTATGACTGAACTAGTTTTATGCCTGTTTTAATTTACCATAAGATACTACTCTTCATTCTGAATTGAATAGGGAATACTCCTTCTGACGAAAATGATGTATTTTTTATGAAATATCGTTGAAACGTCACATTTTGAAAAAAACATTTCAACCGTTTCTCAAAAAAAATTATTTTGAGTAGTTAATATGAAAAATAACAATGGGTATTTAAAATTTGAAGCGTTTCGTTTCTATTGCACAAGTTGGCAACATCGACTGAAATATGCGTTGATAATAAAGGACATCAGATACATTATCTCGGTCGTAAGGTTTTATGGGATTTTTATGGCCGGTTTCCGTTGAGGCTCGCCAGTGAGTACGCCCCTCATGAATGATGGCTGTAAATCAACAGCTGTTATTTTATAAACAAGCCATTTTCTTTTTATTTTCTAGTAGGCGCTGTTGCCACATCTTAAACTAGAAACGAAGCAATTTGAATTTCAAAACCTTATATTTGAAGAATGATTTTGAATAGTTTCCGCGGTGCATTTGAAAATTCATGAATGAAACTCATAATTATTCAGTTTAAACTTGCATATGCTGTGATAACCCAAATTGAGGAGAATTCTCCATTGTGTGTCTAACTAATTTTCGGACAAAAATTGACATTGATGGTTTTTTCCCTGTACAATTCATATAATCAGCAAGCCGAAACAATAAAAATTGGCCATAAAGGTCACAAAAATCAGTTTTTTATTAATTATATCCTCTCAGATTATTTTCACATTTATTATAAAAGTTGTAGAGCATGACATTTTCTACAAATTTTGTCCGAAGCAATTTTTTCTACGTTTGAACGTTTTCGAGATATATGACGAAGAATAATGTTCATTAGACTTCCGCATGTGTGGCTAAGCTCCTCGCCTTTATAGCCCTCTAACTCGAAAAAGGGTTAGGAGTATGTAAAATTGCTTCAGACAAAAGTAGTATAGAATTTTATTATCTACAAATTTCATAATGAAAATCTCCCAAAAATCAAATAACCGAAAGAATATTCTTTCAATTCGAAGATTATAACCACAGAACATAAACATCATGATTTTAACTTTGGAGCTAAGCCACAGATTACAGCACAGAACACGAATATACAATATACTGAACTGTAATCTGTGCTTCTAAGCCGCCATCTTATTGCAAAATTTCCGAATTGTCGCCACTGTCTTGTTAAAGTCACTGTATTTTTCTTGATAGCCAGCGCCACCTGCCATATTTTTTCCCGGAAATTTTTTGGCCCAAAAAGCCTCTAAATTTGTTCTCCTTCTCTCTACTCTCTATAGTTTCAGGGAAGTAAATAGGTTCCAATACTTATGATGTAGATAGGTAGGGGAGACTGGGATTGGTCGAGACTTTTTTATTTATGTTTTATTGTCCGATTAATTAACGAATAATCTTTTGGGGACCATACCATACTATATTGTATATAAGTGAATGGGGCATTTAACTTTTAAGGCCCCACGAAGGGATTGGTTGTTACGCTATGAGAAGCAAAATGTTACAACAAAAACCAAACTGAGTATACAGGGTGAGTCAAAAATGTGTACAGAGTGTTCTAGAGGGGTGATACAAAATTGACAAATAAACTCATGGCCCAAAAAGCATATTAAGGGAGATAAGATACTTCTAAAGTTAATATTAAAAAAAATTGGTTTTGATGAAAAAAATTGATGAAAAAGTATTCGATGGAGCGAAAAAATAACTTGGAAAAGGTACTCTTATCCAAATACAAAAAATTGAACCGTTTTCGAGATATTCGAGTTTTTGTCATCGATGAATCTCGCGATGAATGAATCTGCCGACATCATGTTACTAAAAAACACAAATATCTCGAAAACACTGTTCAATTTTTTGTATTTGTATAAGAGTACCTTTTTCATGTAATTTTCTTCGGTCCATCGAATGCTGCTATTTTTTTTACCAAAACGAATACAACGAAAAAAGTTGTCTCAAAAAAATCATGACTCACACTCTAAAAACACCCTTTATAATAATATCAGAAATGTGTGAGAGTAATAAAAAAATGTATTTTAACAATTACATTTATGCAAGAAATTTCAATCTGGTGGCATTCACCGTTTAGAAGCTATGCGGAGAAATTTTTTTAATTTTATTAATTTTGGAAGGATATATCTCATTTTGTGCATTCTGGGCCATCACCTCCAGAAAGCTCAGTACACATTTTTGACTCACCTTGTATAAGACTTTTTATCATATCAAGAATAATGAAAATGGTGCGTTATAATTTTGTGTAACTCCTTTCAATTTTTATGGAATAACATGATATGTTTACTAATACGTGTCTTAAAAATTATCACAGCTTACAGAATAACCAATTACTTAGTACCAGTACTTAGGTACTGTCAAAGAATGTGCATCAGTTGAAATGAATTCTCACATAATTTTACGTTCGAGTTAAGCATGTAAACTTAAATATGTATTGTTTCGATTCAAATAAAAAAAGATCCGTCTCCTGTGAAACAGATATTTCAACTCAAGTAGATCTAAATAAAAAAAGAACCTAGATTGCTACTTGAGTCAAATCAGGAAATATTTAAAAATACTGCATAAATATAAAATAATCGTACTGAAATGTGTAATGGCATTGTATAAAAAAGAAGGTACAATGGTAATGGGTTTGGGACACCTTACATACAGACATATACTAGTTCTATTTTGATTCTTTTTTCTTACTCAAAGCATTGAGTATTAAGACTCAATGCTCAAAGTGTGCGGTACGATTTTACTTCCATGAATGGTATGAATGCCTCTTGAGGTTTATGAATGAATAAAAAACACATGTTGCTGTTATGCTGTTCCTATCATCTATAATATCATTATGTCTCTCGAATATCTTATGAATGATTAAAATAATGAAGAATGATTGATAGTATATTCTTACCACGTTATGAGAGTGGTTTCGATAATTGTTTTAATGATTAAAAAACACTGTTTTCTTGCAAAAATATTTTGCCTTAGGGAATTCCAGTGGTAAACGTTACAAGTGGAAACATTCAACCGCAGACTGGGGAAATGATATAACGGAAGACTGATACATAATAACCGGGAGGTAGTCACGAATTCAAATAACAAATTAATTTGCATCGACACCAAATTCGGAGAACTTGAAGTAGGTAGTTTCAGAAACTGTGAACTACCGTATTGTTGGTTTTCTCCGGGTACCTACCAAGTCAATGGTCAGGAAATTCCATTTGCATAAGAATGTTCTATTCATTCAAATGAATGTTTACCTTTTATTTCCATTAGAGAAATATACAAAATTCAAAGAATCAAGAATCCTTTTTCCAAATCTCTCAATACTGAGATTTCATGAGGAATGCTGTTTGGATTACTTCACCTCACGCACTTTTCTTGTTTGAATTTTATGAAGCATATCCAAAAAAAAACTTTTGAATTACAGTTCAAAGTCGGAATTTAACTGAATTCCGACTTCAAACTCGGAATTTTATTTAGTTCCGAACTTCTAGAGGGTGTACTAAAACCCCCCCAAAACTTCAAAGTCGGAATTTAACGAAAAATATTTTCAAAATATTATGTGGCCCTTCTACGCCTTCGTGGAAAACCACATCGAATTCTGTGCAGCACTTTTTTCATGACTAAAATTATGAAAAATGGGAAAGGCACTGACGAGTGGTCAGGAGTTTGTTCAAGTTCATGAACAGGGCTGTCACCCATCCAAGAACTGGTTTCGCCCAAGGCTGATTGGATCCACGAAATAGTTATTTGTGCAACAAGTTGGAAAAAGCATTATTTTTAGTAATGAGCGTTTCGCTCGTTGTGCAAAAGAACGCGAAATACGAAAAATAGTGTTTCACAAAATATTTTTTCTAATTTTCAATAGTACGTGGCTATGAATTTAAATTTAAAGTACCAAAACCATCTATACAAGCGTCCCTCGCAGATTTCTTTTAAATCGTAAAGTGACGGAAATATTTAATTTTCCACTCCGTCACTATGGAAGCAAGTATCTCATTATCAGTTGCGAAAAGTTTTAAAACGTCAATGAGTTTCAGAAAGTTTCACTTTATATGTCAAAATTGGAAAAAATATTTTTCCATTATTTTCTGCTGCTTTAGTAGTGAAAAAAAGCCTCATGAATTGAAAATTGTGATTTCAAAATGTCACAATACTTCATCGGTAGTGTAAGAATAGGTGAATGAACCTTTATTACTCAATATTATTCAATTTTAAGTACACCGTTCAATTTTGTTCCTACAAAATTTGTTCGTGAAGTAATAACTATTACCATTGAGTATTAAGTTTAATACTCAATGCTATTACAGAATTTTTAAAAGTCAAATTTCACGTTAATTTTATCATGATGTTATTTCATACTGATGTTAGGTATACAAACGTTCTTTCATGAGAATTATTCTTAATAAGTGTTTATATTTTGTATATCATTTCATTTTTTATTTGTGAAAATTAAAATATAAATTTCAGTAAATATATATTTATACAGGGTGAGTCTTTGACTCATACAAATATTTCAAAAATAGATTCTTGAGGTCAACAGAAACACTTGAAACACTTTTTTTCTATACTTTTTTTCAGATTCGGCCCTGATAAAGCCCTGATATAGCCATTTTGAGTTTTCATAATGAGTTGTGCCCTGTGCCACTCCTGGAATAAAACCTTCAGAATAATAATTGTACGTAATGGTCATAATGAGAAAACTGGAAGATGTGATTTCTAAACGAAGAATTTTTACTTTATTTTCTCCTGATGTATTTAAAGTTGACATCGACAAACTTTTTTCGATAATTATTTAACAATTTTTTTGCTGTGTACATGTGCATTCTCAACTTCTGACGATGCCAAAGATTCAATATGATGAGTGATATAGTCATCAGACTTAAAAAGAGTAGTCTTTTTGACACGTTTGGGAATCATGTATAGCACTCTCCGCAATATGTACACTCTTCAGTTTCCTCGTTATTAATTATAGTAAAGTTACATTTTGAGCAAATATAAGGTGTTTTGTGTTTCTGTCATTCTACGGAGTTTTGAAAGAGACAATGAGCTTCATATGGAGAAGAATGAGACCCTTATAAAAACCAAAAAGTTTTCATCCTAAAGAGGAAGATAAAAACAGCATTGAAAAAATATTAATCGATTTGATCATTGAAGCCTTCCAAAAATCTCTTGGACATACAACATAATTTTTCAAAAACACCTGGCGGTCCTCCGTAAGCAAAAATTTTGATAAAAGACTGCCGAAATGTTCTGGATGATTATTGTACAGGGTGTTTCATTTAAAAGTGTCCACCCTCAATAACTCAACAACGAATCAGAATTCAGAATTTGTGAAAATTCTCAAACAGGTCAATTTTTGATGACAGGGGGGCGTGATCTGGGATACAAAGCTTGCTTGTACTAGCAACACCCTGGAGAGGGTTGCAACCCCATCAGGAATTTGAATAGGGAAAGTGGGTAGTTTTGTAGTACAAATGATTGCATGGATTCAAACTTATATGAACCTGCAGTTTGTGTTCTTATTAAGGTGAATATTCACAAAGTTACAGGGCGTTATTTATGGAATGGTACCGATAAAACTAAATGAAACAGATATGTTCTAATTGATCGTACCCTCTCCAGGGGGTTGCTAGTAGAGTAGACACAAGCTTTGTATCCCAGATCAGGTCTTCCTGTTTTCACAAATTCTGATTCGTTGTTGAGTTATTGAGGGTGCACACTTTTAAATGAGACACCCTGTATGTACGAGTAATACCACTAGAGATGGAAATTTAAATTTACCTGCTTAAAATTCATCTCGAGTGGTATTCCACATGAATGTTTCACGAGAAAATAAGTCGAACAGTATTGCCCTTGACTAATTATCGTAATATACGAAATTTGCAATCTGGGAATTTAAGTAAATGGATGCATATGAGATGCATTTGAGAGTTAGGAAATTGAATTGGATTGGTTCCCGTTTTTCTGTCAGATGTCGCTACGTTGTATTTATACATCATATCCGCTACTGACATCGAATAAAGGGAGCCGGCATTTCATTCTGGTTTCGTTGACGAAGGAGTAAAATGTTGCTCTGTCGAGGTCAAATGAGGTTCCACTCTTTGAAAAGCTATTACCTGAATCCCTGTGCGGCTTTTCGACCCAATCTAGGTACGGTGGACAACTGCTAGAGAAAGCCTGTGAACTACTGAACAACAATCAAGGATCTATACATCCTATATCGATTCAAGTGAGGCTTTCGACTCGGTGAATGGAAGATCATGGGACGCTTTGGAGTACCAGATAACAGAGAGTTTGTATCTGCCGATAAATTCTTAGCAGTGTGTAAAATCCTCTATTCCAACAACACCGCTAGAATTAGTGATGGGCAATAACGTTATTTTTCACTAACGGTTATCAACCGTTATGGTTTTTTTTTAATAACGGTTGTTGATAACAGGTGAATACGTTATTTGCTCTGAAAACCGATAACATCTTCAAGGTTTGTCGATTAAGGGGTTTTCTCTACAAATTTAGGGTGTAAACGAGTCACGACTGAGTTGGAAATTTTTGATTATAATTTTTGTGGATGTTTACTTCTTTCATTCATCTTAATGTTACATTAATGTGAAAAAAATTTACTTTTTTCTAAACCAGTGAAATACTTCGCAACTGATGAAAAATATTAGAGTATTCAATGTGTTCCCCAATATTTAAATAACCATTTTTTATTTGTTTTTTTCATCTGGATACTCTCATTACCCATTCGTCCTATTCCAAGTTCGATTTATTAATTCTATATAGCCAATAAAATAATACGCTAATATCTGCGGTGAGTGCTCCAGTTATCCAATCTCATCACTTCGATGTGAACAACATAATGTACCAATAACAGCCTCCCATCCGCCCGCTAACGTAACAGAACCATCAACCGAGATCGAGAGTCGAGAATATGGCCAACGTTATCCGTTTGAAAAGTGTAAACTGTTAATAAACGCCAACAAACGATCTAACTAACCGGGAACAAGTCCAATGTAACCGACTGTTATATGAGAAACGGTTTAACTAAACAATAACCGCCAGAAACAACCTCTCTGCTGAACTCAACGGCTTCAACGCCAACGTCGTCGACTGTTATATCAGAAACGGTCTAAATAAACGGCTTATTCAACGCCAACGTCGTCGACAGTTATATGATAAGCGGTCTAACTAAACGCCATCAACGCTAACGTCGCCGACTGTTATATCAGAAACGGTCTGAATAAACGGCTTTTTCAACGCCAACGTCGACGACAGTTATATCAGAAACGGTCTGAATAAACGGCTTTTTCAACGCCGACTGTTCGCGCACACGTTACTGCTCAACCTGTTATTGTTCAGGACATATAACGGTTAGTTATTGCTTTTTTCGAATAACCGTTGTTAAA
The DNA here is from genome assembly GCF_907165205.1 of Coccinella septempunctata. Lineage (NCBI taxonomy): Eukaryota > Metazoa > Arthropoda > Insecta > Coleoptera > Coccinellidae > Coccinella > Coccinella septempunctata. Next base: position 47,322,244 of record NC_058189.1, on the reverse strand, counting down.
TAACAGGTTAGGGAATAACGCCCCATCCCTAGCTAGAATACAACATAATGGCTCTACAACCGACGCGCGTGTACGCGCCTTTAATATTCAATATTTTCGCCATTGCCATAGCTGTGCCGATAATTGCTGACATGAGTATGCCTGTGAGAGGTGTTGGAATAAGATTCAGATTTGATGGACGCCTGTTTAACCTCCGAGCAAAAACCCGTACAAAGTTCATCACGGAACTTCAATATGCAGACGACCGCGGACTTATCGCGAGCAGCTCAGAGAATCTACAGATAATGTTGGACTCTTATATATACATATATACGAAGTTTTAGTTCTAAGACTCAATATTGACAAAACCAAAATCCTGGTAAGTCCGCCAGAAAGCCTTGACACAGATATCAACCTGGAGGATGAAACTTTAGAACAAGTCGAGCAGTTCGAAAGCTTCATAAATACTAGGGCTAACCTGGACACGGAAATACACAATCATCAATTGGGCATCACGGGTATTCTGGAAGCTAAAGGACAGAGTGTTTTAAAATCACGACCTCAATCTGAAGACCAAGACAGCTGTTTACGAAGCAGTGGTCCTCCCAATGCTTCTTTACGGAAGCGAAAGCTGGACGCCCTACAGGCGACATATTAAACAGCTTGAACAGAAGAAACAACGTCATCTAAGACAAATAATGCACATCAGATGGTTCCACTAAATTACAAATGCAGGAGTCTTGGAGCGCGCGAGTTGTATAATAATTGAAACTCAACTAAGGAGAGCCCGACTCAGATGGAGTGGCCACATTCTGAGGATGCAAGACACAAGACTCCCCAAAATAGCTCTGTATGGCGAATTCACAGAAATCACAGAGGGAGCTCGGAAACCAGGAGGACAGTATAAGCGGTTCAAGGATATACTGCATCAACCCCTGAAATCAGTTAATGCCAATCATAACTGGGAACAACTAGCGTTAGACAGATCACAGTGGAGGTCTTTGGTCCACAGGTATATTGGAGACTCGAGAAGAATACAGCGGCGGCCAGATCTGGTTGGTGACTATCCATGCCCGGAGTGTGAGATCTCTTCAGTAACAGGAGGGCACACAGTCGCAAGTAGCCCTAAGAAATTATAAGTTTGATCGCATCGATAGTTTTGCTTTTGAGTATTTTTGTAAATTTATTCTCGGTAACGGGATACTGCAATGAATGGTCAAATGAGACCGAAACCATGATCAGCATTTACTCTTTGTCGACGAAACGAAATTTCTGGTTTTCTGGTTTGAGCGATGCTAGTTTGTTAGTTCGATTTAGATGGTAACTTTTGTTGATTTAATTATCTGCGGATGTTATGCATCTGAATTAATTTCGGTAAAAGACTGATATGGCCGCTATACGATCTACGAAAGTTATAACGTGATAAATTTCGAACCAGATGAGTGAATTTTGGATTCGAAATGCTCGCCATATTTTTTTTAACTGATGCCTAGAATTATGGACGTTTCTATAAGCTACAAAGTACCTAGTTCCTTCTGGATGCTTCTGTTTCTGATTTTCAAGTCTTTTCCGAATGGTTAACTTGCTTTTAGAATCTTGAGTGCATCTCTAAATGCTCTCAAGGTTTTTTTTTGAGTTATTCAGCTGCTTTCATGGAAAAATCAACAAATCTCATGTTGTAACAAATTGGATGATTGTTTATCGAACTAGCATTGGATATATTCGATCGATCTTTACTCCAGGATGAGTGAATCATAGTAAACAAAACATTAATTTAATGAAATATCGTAAAAACAGAAAATTGAAATCCGAGCTATTCGTTAAGATAAAATGAATAATTATTGTTATATTAATTGGGTTATTATATAATGCAGTGGTACAATTCAAGACATAGTTCTCCTAGTTAAACTTTTCACAATATAGATATTTGAGAACCATAATGCATTTTCAACGGTCGCTATGGTTACGCCAGCCTACTAAAAATTCAACAGTGAATCGAAAAGGAGGAAAAAGTATTTTTTTCTTATGTTATATTCATGTGAATAGCGACATATAATACATTTTTGAAATCAGAAAAAAAATTGCAGCAGAATGAAAGAACTTTCAACTATAGTTTGCATTTGAAAAATCAGAAATCCCTGTCGTATCTCGAAAATGACTGGATCAAAAAATTTATTGATATCATATTCGAATTCCTCATAAAAAAGTGCCTGTAGAATGTAACAACGGATTTCGAATACGAGTTCAAATAAGCGAGTTATTCAGCTTCATTGAAAATGACAATTTCTCAATTTTCGTTCATAACTCTAAATCTATGAACGTTAGGCTGGATCTGTTTTCAGTTTTGGATTGGTCAAGAAAAGAGAGCTTGAGAATGTGTCGTCCGTTTCCTTCTAGCTGCTATAGTTCTCGAGATCCCTTCAGTAGATACCGAATTTTGCCACCCTGTACTTACTTGACTTTAAAATGGAGGATGCGCTCTATATGCTAAAAATGCTACAACTACAGCTCTTGGAACATGGATGTTTGTGTAATGAAATGAGAGAAGCAAAATTCAGAAACATAAATAGCAAATAGCAGTGCCTTAAAACACTCTTGCTGCTTTATAATCGTGGAATGAAATTAATCTCTGTTGTTAGGGATTTTGTAGCATCATTTAACCGGTTTCGGACATGAATTCATCTTTCATCAAACAAGAAGCACTTATTTTAAGGTGTTTTATCATCCCTAGTATATTACTAGGGAATAGTGCAGCAACATTTCTGACTTTTCTGTTACTTTCAATATTGAATCTTCACTCAAATTTGGGAACCGACTCATTTGTATTGTTCTTCATCGAGTTGATGCTTGAAACCATGATTTCAATTATTGAATAACTAACTTCCTCAAACAAGTCAGGTGGAACCGTTTTGGCCTGAAATAATAATTTATTGCAAGGGGCGTGTATGATGGAATGTTTAGGAGCAAGTACACAGGAACTACAACAAAATTTTTCATAATACATGCATCTGACTCGATCTCGTTTCCAACTATTCATATCAAAGACCAACTGACAATGAACTTAAAAATAACTCAACTCATTTTTCTTTACAAAAGTGAATTGGAGAAGAAATGCGAAGAAAAAGATTACCAAGTCAGAACATCTCTTTTTGTATAGCTTTCGTAGATCATGATCGATCATGTGAAAATTCATCTCCAGATACCTAATATACCGTCTGTTCGAGTTCTATTGTTATTCGATTGCGGACCAGTAAAACCAGCAATATCGGAACAGGCCCCTTATACACTGCGCAAAAAAATTAACGCACATTCTGAAAATCTCAATTTTAATGAAAGTTAACTCTACATTGACTTTATAACTTATTTTTTATGTTCTCCCGGGAAGGTTTTGAACGAAACAAGACACATTAAATGGAAGAAAAATTCAGGATTTCACCTAATCTTATGTGAAAGAAGAGAAATGAACAATTTTCAAAATACTGAAATGCTGATAAGTGATTTAATACTTGGTATTTCCACCCCTTGCGTTAATTACAGCTCGGCAACGACGGTTCATACTCAAAATGAGTGATGAACTTAAAATGTTCTGATCTAATCCTTTCCCAGATTTCTCCGAGTTGGATTCTTAAGTCATTAAGAGTAGCTGGATGATTTTCTGAACTTCTCAGCCTTCTATTGAGGTTGTCCCAAACCTGCTCAATCGAATTGAGATCTGGACTTCTTGCTGGCCATTCCATTCGAGAGAATTCATCCTCTTCAAGGTACTCCTGAAGGATGCGCGCACGATGGGGTCTGGCATTATCGTCCATATAAATGAAATTTTCACCAATGTATGGGGCAAATGGCACTACATGCTCCTAAAGAATGTTCCTTATATACTTATCAGCATTCATAGTTCCATTATCAACGACCACTAAGTCTGTGCGAGCAGTCAAAGATATTCCACCCCATACCATAATCGATCCTCCCCCGAAACCAGTAGTATTCAAGAAATTGCACTGAGCATATCTTTCATGTGGACGTCTGTATACAAGGGAACGTCGATCACAATGGTAGAGGCAGAATCTAGACTCATCTGTGAAGAGAACTCTGTCCCAATCAGCTCTCTCGCAAAATCCAAACGCGCCCTTCGATGGGCTGGGGTAAGAGCTGGGCCTCTTGCTGCGACACGAGGCCTTAAATCATATTCTCTGAGGCGATTTCTTATTGTCTGAGTGCTAATTTGCACCTCATGAGTTCGCTCAAGCTGAATTTGAAGGAGGCGAGCGGTTGCAAACCGTTGTCTCCACGAAGAAACTCTCAAGTAACGTTCTTGAATGGCAGTTGTTACCCGCGGTCTACGCTGTCCTGGTCTTCGGACATTCATACCTGTCTCCCTGAATCGCTGCAACATTCTGGACACACTTGTATGGGAAACTCCAAACCTTTCTGCAATTCTTGTGTATGTCCACCCTTCTTCTCGCAAAACTACCGCTTGGGCACATTCCTCTTGGGTCAAATTGTGTGTTTCGCGTTGCATAGCGAACGAGTGTATAAAATCTAACGAAAGAAAAACTATTGATCACTAGAATTGATCGAGAACAACTGATTTTAGAAAGGAGCCAATACATTCAAAATCTGATAATATCATCTTTTTTTATTCCTGCTGGGAAAAAACATCTGTATTGAAGAAAACCGTTGAAAGTGGTTAACATATGCATGCATAATTCTGATAAAAATAATTATCATTGAGAACACCTTCAGTTGTAGAATTAATTTGATATTTCCATAATGTGCGTTAATTTTTTTGCGCAGTGTAGTATAATTACAGCTCCGAAAAATATAGAACCTCAACCCACATGAATCCAGACCGTTATTGGTTGTTTCATTGATATGCGTAGTTAAATGGATGAAGAATAACCAAGAATCTTGATGATTTTGAAGACCTTGCTCATGAATATATCTCTCGAATCATAAAACTTTAATTAGTATCAATTTGAAAATCACTTATTGGAAGAAAGCAAAATTTGAATTGGAGATTTGGTATAAAAAAATTCGGTGTTCAAGGCCCTTACATTGCTTTTCTGAAAATAACGTTGTCTTGTCTTTCGATTTGAATCAGGGTTTTCAACTTTCAGTTTCACACTGAGTATAGTAGTGCCGGTAGATGAAACTAAGATAAAAAACACTTGCATTATTTTATTGACCTCGAAGGACAATCAGATCTTTAGTAGTTCAAATTCAAGAGTAGGTACCTACTTGTTTTGTTTACCATGGCATGCGTAAATTATCAATTATTATAAAGTCTCAATCAAAGAAAGAAACAACTTTTTCAAGCTTGACTGCAAGATGCGAGAGGTCATTGAATGGTAATGAAGACATAATGAGTTATTTCTTGCGTTAGCAGCGGCTGTTGATCTGTTGCACATATTGTGCAACTTGATGAAATAGTTTATTTCCTGTGATAAATATGTATATGCATGTAAGTGCATACACAGGGGAATAAATCTCATTATTATTATTATTGTTATTGTAGTGAATGAAGAGGATTTGTGAAATTTTGTATTCAAACGTTGGAAGGTTTGTGAGAAATCAATGAAGGTATTGTTTCGATTCAATCTGGGAGAACTCTGCATTGTCTGAAATTCTTTAGGGTTTTCACTCCCAGTTCCTGAAACCAAATCCATAAAAAAATTGAAATAATCGATTTGCTCCTGCGTAAATTCTAGCACTAACTTGTCAGGAGCTAATCAGATGACAATAGACAAACTGCAATTCTGATTTTTAAGAATTCGTCCGATGAAAGTTTGATATAGACTCGGAAACGTCAGGAAGTTTTATCAAAAACAATTTTTTTCATTTGATTTGCTCGTGACGAATTAGTGTGAGAATTTACGCAGGAGCAAATCGATTATTTCAATTTTTTAATTGATTTTGTTTAAGAGACTGGGAGGGAACACCCTAAAGAATTTCAGAAGATGAAAGTATTGCTCCACAATAAAATGACTTACTTTAGACATTAAACCTATAAATGGCCTCACAAACCAGAAGCTGGAGGTATTCATGATCTCACTTCATATTGCTCGAGTATTTCCAAGAATAGTTAGGTACTTTAAAAATTCATTTATTATATTAACATCAATCTGACCAATATGCCGGCTTCTGTTTGAGCTGGCTGTACCCGTACAATGCTCGTGGAAACGAATTGGTATTCCCGAAGAGCAAGAACCTTTTCAAATGTGAATACCCAATATGCGTAGGTGCTTGAACTGCAGAATGACTGGGTTTTATTATTTCCAATTAATCCTACTCACATTTTAAACTTGTTCGTTTGGAGCCAGGAACAGATAGAATTCTGGTCATTTGTCACTCGATTATTTTTTCATTAAAACATTATTTCACTTTCCTATACTTTTGCATCTAGAAGGAAGAAGGAAAATATTATACAATTGAAAAAAAAAAGGAGTTCCAGCAGGACCTCTGTAGTGATACCCACAGAGTCTCGTTTTCGTCGTCTCTTTCCCAAAATTACACGATTCTGATGGCAATGAGAAACAAACGCTTAAATTATCAGAAAAAACCGAAAAAATCTCAACTTTGATGTTTTTCCACAGCAATATTTCATTGAGTCTTACTTGATTCCATCCAGGGGCGGATCCAGGATTCGATTTGGGGGGGGGGGGGGGGGGCACAACCCCCCCCAATTCTCATCTCTCACCAACCTAAAATTTTCTATGCTTATCTGAAAAAATACTTTTTTATGGTAATGCACGAACATCTTTAGGCTTCTTCTGTTCTCAAGATAAAGTGGAAAAAAAAACGGTTATCAGTCCATAGGAGAAGAAATAACACGAAAATATAAAACAAAATATGTAGTCGCATTCAGAGACGGGTTCAGATCTCCCATATTCGAGTTTTGGTGGACTATTCGAATCCACTGAGGTAAATTTTCGGAAATAGGTTTGAAAATCATATGAAAATTCAGTGCAGCGAGGAAAGAATTTTTGGTGGGGGGGGCACGTGCCCCGTGTGCCCCCCCCCTGGATCCCCTACTGATTTCATCGTCACATTTTTTATTCAAATTATTATTACTTCGGCAATGTCCCAATGGTTATGAATATTTGTATATTTACATTTTAAAATATTCTGATTCTTTCACACATTGATGTATTAGGTATATCCGGTGTCTCCTCTTTGAATAGCTTCCTTAAATTTTCCCAATTCATACAAACAGTTCATACTCTGAGCGAATTTCGAATTAAATTGATGGTAAATAATATGAGTAGGTAACACGGTTTATAAATACAAAGAAGTAATAACAACCCCTAGAGGCTCGACAAAGTTTCATTGAATTTAAAGTACGGAATGTGAAAGGTTACTCAGGCATCGCAAAAACGAAACGAAACATAAACATATGGCTGGACAATGAATGGTTCAGTACCAAGTTCATCGGATTAGATGCATCAGGTCACTTTTGAGAGAGTCATAATTGTTGTATCGTGCAATTTAGGGTGAATAAAAATGTAGAAAATCGAGGTTGTTTCTTGAAAGTGCTTCTGTCAGTTAGTATCGAAATGAGCTATTTCATAAAAATTCATAAAATTCGGCAATCCTAAGTTTCCATTGTCATTACCACGTAAATATCGAACGAGTCAATATACTAAACGAAACCACATGTTCGAATCAGGAGATAAGTTTTTCCCTCTGCTTTGCGACAATTCAGCTAACAAAGGCTAGGGTCGTATTATGATCTGTTTCAGTAAACATTTTCAATTTTTTTTTCAACTTTGTCATTTTGAAAGTTTTGTATAGGTGATTTTTGGTGAAACGTTTCATTTTGAACAGTTCTACCTTCTGTTAAAAAAAGTCTCACCTTCAAATACACCCTGTATATTTATTAAACCGAACATACAAATACTCAGGAATCGCTATAGGCAGGCAACTTGAATGCAACAATTACATTGATGCTGCTAAAGGAAGGAAACTGAGATTTCTACTCCCCAAGCTTAGTTACCTTATTATCCCATTATAGGTAAGGTTACAAACGAAAATTTTTGCGTTACAAATAGTTACTAACGAAGTGCTATTGGAAGCAAAAGAAATGTAGAATTTTCGAAAATGTGGGTGCTTACTGCGCATTTTGAGGATTTCATTTACCCATGATAGGTTAGGTTACAAACAAATTTTCATATTACAATTAGTAATATAACTGTAATGTAACTGCCAAGTCGAACAGTGGGTGCCCGTGAAGTTAGCAGCCAGCGGAATGTGGTGTTTTTCTACAAGTATCTTTGAGGAACAAACAAAAATTTGGTGTTACAAATAATTACTAACGAGTTAATGAAAAAAAAAATATTTTCATTTTCAAGAAAGTGGGTGCTAACTTCACGGACAGATTTAAGTGGTATAAATGTGATATCAGGGGAAGTGCGTTAGCTAGTCAACGGATGATGCAGTGATTTTGGGTATCCTGAAGGCTGTTGCATATGGAATTTGATATTATTTTTGAGATTTTTTTTTATTTTTTTTATCTTTTTTTTTTTGAGATTTAAACAGATCTTATGCATAATAATTGAATATTGTTCTCAGTGACCAAAAATAATAGGTAAGCCTATTTTGATTATTTATGGATGTAGAAGTCTAATAGGCCTTATTATCCTACTGTAGTATAATGAGGCCAACTGAAAATGTTTTTGGAAATGTACAGGGGCGGATCCAGGATTCGATTTTGGGGGGGAGGGGGCACAACCCTCCCTCTCAACCTAAAATTTTCTATTCTTATCTGAAAAAATACTTTTTTATGGTAATGCACGAACATCTTTGGGCTTCTTCTGTTCTCAAGATAAAGTGAAAAAAAACAGTTATTAGTCAATAAGAGAAGTAATTACACGAAAATATAAAACAAAATATGTAGTCGCTTCGAGTTTTGGTGGACTATTTGAATCCACTGAGGTAAATTTTCGGTAATAGGTTTGAAAATCATATGAAAATTTAGTGCAAGCGAGGAAAGAATTTTTGGTCTTGGGGAGGGCACGTGCCCCCTGTGCCCCCCCTGGATCCGCTACTGGAAATGTAACTTTGTCTTTCTTTACACCAGAAGTTGCAATTTTTTGTTTCTATTTGAGAGAATTTGATGTTTAATTCCAATTAACATTAAAATTTGCTGATTAAAGTTCATAGTTTTGGCGCATAGCAAATCATCCTTAGCTAGGCCTTATAACCTAACTTAGCTGATATTTTATTGCCAGATCCTGATCCGGAAATTTTTGCATCCAGCCGTTATAAGCAGGGTAGTTTCGTGTACTGAATTATCAGCTGTGAAATTATTTTTAACTAAATTTGGAGTTTATATCATTCTTGCGAATAGTGAGTACATATATGTATGAATGTATGGCACTTTGACTAAGAACATCCTAATTTCAGATAACTGACTCAAATCGTCATGATATTATTTGAAAAACTTATGAATGATTCAATGTCTGTGACAATCATTAAAAGAGAATCGAGAATTGATAAGGGTCATTAATTAATGATTATGTATAACTATAACTGACCTGTCATTTCGAAGATCACGAAAAATTTCAATAATGAACTATGAATAAACTATACAATGTTCTGTTATTTTGGGAACATACATGACATGAAGTAATTCCCACAATGAATCGAGATATAATCCTTTATCAGTAGTATCTATCCATAGCCTTGAGAATTATGGCATTCATAAGCCACTTGTGATTAATTAACCATTAGTCTTGGATTGTCTTTCATTAAACACTTGTGAATTATGCGCCGTTATTCACTGGCTGTCAAAGTTCATTGCCACAACTATATAGAGGTTAAACAAAAAGATATCGCTACATGAAAATATTGAAATGTCAGACGTTGTCGTATCGACCATTGAGATACTGAAATGAATACAGATATAATTGAAAATAAGGCGAGATATTTTATAAATCATATTTTCAAAATCTTTCTACTCGCAGATTGTGGCCATTATTCTCTTGTATGATATATCAAACCCCCCTTCGGCTCTTTTTGCGAACGTCATCGGAGTGTGTAATAGCCATCATAATAGCTCGTTGAATGATATACTATTATGGGGAAATTCAAATCTCATTAATTTAACTCTAATGAAAATTGTCATATTCACATTGAAGGTTTAGGTACACCTGCTGATTCACTTATTGTTACTTTCAGAATTCCGAAGAATTTTTCAAGTGGGTATGATTTTCATCTCAAATGGACAAAGGAAAATGATCCCTACTTATGGTCAAGAGTGATCGATCTTTCGAAGAAAAAATTGATCCACAGCTGTGGAAAAATGGATATTCGTTTATTCGTTATGATTTTTATCATAATAAAATTGCACATTTAAGAGTCAAATCTGTATTAAATCTCATTGAAGAGTTCTAGGAACAATGAAGAGACTTGAGAATGAAATGGATGGGGGTAGCAATTTGATAGCATCTGACGTTATATTGAATTACTATATTTATTTATATCTGTTCTGCGTAATTGTGAGGACTATTTATAATTATATGTATTATTGTTTAATATATAATAAAATAAGAGTAGGCCTTGATTTTACGGCTACTTTACTCGATCATATCAATCCTGAGAATGACGAGCTAAACAAACGAAAAGGTTGAGATAACTTTGAAGTAGAGAGATCCATTGCAGCATTTGAGACGAGGTTGTAGCTAGAATTTCAGTCGTGGAAGGAACTCGTGGAATATTTGGAATAAAAAGCGAATCCTTTAAAACGAGAATACCTAATTAAACTTCAGTGTACCAATAAAAGAATTACCTCATTTAATTTTCTAGTGAAAAAGTTTCCAGCGAAATTTTTTCGTGAAGAGATTCATAGCTCGTTGAGAATTGAACTTGTAGAATCTGAAATTAACGACGTTGTGAATTTAGTATATACAGGGTTTCCCACTGTGGGTGGCCTATTAAACATTGTCCTGAAAATTTGGGTAGGTTAGGTACTACGGTTTACGCTTCTGATTTATCTGACTAAAATATTTTCAATATTGAAGAATAATCCTTATTTCCCAAATCATTGACATACATTTACGTATTCTAATTCAAAGAAGAGGAAAACAAGTCAAAATAAATACAACTAGAAAATAGTAACACTTCATAATTGCTGCAATTTACAGCAATAGGAGTAGACAACTTTACAAGGATCATGCATTCTACAACTGACAACAATAGTTCACAACAATTCAAGTACGGAATAGGGTTCACATTTGACAATAATAGAAAAAAATTGTCTTCCTGAAAATTCTCAATTCTTGAATATTTCCAATGACTTAGGGTGAAAGGTTAAATGATTTTATGCTATGGAACGCTACGTTTTGTAATATTTTATATATGAGGGGGGAAAATATTCATTTATTCTACGTGTAGCATGGCTATTTTTAAATTTGAGAAAATACGGTTGATTTTCATGAAAAAATAATGGAACTTTATAAATGCATAATAGGCTTGTCATAGTAAGTAGGTATATTGTTCTTGTACATGATTCTACGAATTTCGTCCTAAACATTGTTCTGATGGCAAGCTTTTGTGTTATAAATATCTGTTCTGTCGACACACTCTCTCCATAGGTGATTTCATAGGTCATGATAGATTGAAAATTTGCATAATAACCAATCATCAGTGTCTAATCGTCATTTGGATTTACCGAAGCTCTCATCATATGAACTGTGGAATTTAGCTTGTTCTTAACTAATTCACAATGTACCTTCAAGTTCAAGTGGCAGTTCAATGTACCTACTCCAAGGAGTTTTGTTTGAAAATTAGTCTGAGCTAAGCCAGAACTGAATGTGATGATAAGAGGATGTGTCAATTTTGATCGACTATTCTAGAAAATTTTAATGTTTATTTTATCATTGTTGAGAATTAGGCAATTTTTTTATACCAATTCTCGATTAGTGTCATAGAACGCTTTAAGCTCGTTAGTAGCTGAGACAAATTATCATCTGCCCCTTCCAAATTTCGGACGTTCTCCAATTTCTATTGCCCTGTTTCCTCCATTAACTGAAAAATCTCCGGCAAGTCGTCAATATACAGGGTGTCAATTTCAATCTGGTGGCATTCACCGTTTAGAAGTTATGCAGAGAAAATTTTTAAATTTTACCAACCTGTACCACCCTGTATACCAGAAACAGGACTGGACCTACTGTGGCACACCCATCACAACGGTTTCCTCAGATGACATTTCGCATTCATTCTCATTATATAAAACATCGACCTGTTTTCTATCTCTTAGCTAACTTTCAAAAAGTTTATATGACATACCTTTGATGCTACACTTTTCTAGTTTTGTGAACAATATATATTATGGTTAACGCAGTCGAATATTTTTCATTCGGTCTATTGAGAAGATCAGGCAACTCCAGATTATTGTGACTGTTCAAGGTAGTTTATTTTCTCTTGACGAATCGTGAAATTGGTTTGCTTTTCTATTTGTTTGTAATATTCCCAACTAGCAGCGACCCTCTTTTTTTGATATCCAGTAAATGCTTTTTGCTTTGATTTGATACTTTTTTTACTACATAAGTAAGCCATGGTGGTTTTCCCTTTCAAGTATTACTCTGATTCTCGGGTGCTATTCGTTTTTGATAAATTATACGATTGTTCTCCAGAATCGTCAAATTTATCTTAGTTGAAAATTACTGTTCAATCAATTAATTCACCATGAATTATAATCAATTAAATATGAATAATATTCATAAAGATGTTCCATGTATCTTCTATTCAAAAAAGATTAAAACATAATGCCTCTCTGTCATTAGATCTTCTATCCTTATATTTTTTATTGCTTCACACCGCCACCTGGCCTACGAATATGTATTGATGTCTAGTTAGCCTAGACCAGTTCCATGCATAAAAAAATATTGCGTTACCATAGCAACGAACAATAACTCATTAGAAGGGTCAGTGTGAAGTTTGAGGTCAAAAAATTAAACCAGAGTTACGAAATAAATTAAAAGAAAGAAGATGTCCACCGCAATTTTGAAAATCGAAAAATTGGAGTATCGAGCCAACATCAAGTACCTGTATTTAAAAGGGTTAAGAGGTAAGCAGATTTACGAAGATATGCTTAATATCCTTGGTGATCAATGTCCTTCGTATGCGACCATGAAAAATTGGACTGCAAGCTTCAAAAGAGGTAAATTTTTCATTGAAGATGATGACCGATCGCCAGTTTCTGTGTCAGTCCCCGAAAATATCGATGCAGTTCATGACATTGACATGATTTTATCAGACCGTCGAATTGGGCTGAAACGGATATCTGAAGCACTGAATATTTCATACGAACGCGTTCATCATATAGTTCACGCCAATTTGGACATGAGAAAAATTGCTGCAAAATGGATCCTCATATGTTTGAATGTTGACCAAAAGCGTGTAAGGGTAGAAGCATCGCGTTCGATCTGTGCTCGATTTGAAAACGATGTAGACTTCTCAAACCAAATTGTTACTATGGATGAGACTTGGGTACATTTCTACGATCCAGAAACAAAGCAACAATCGATGGAATGGCGACACTCTGGTTCTCCAAGACCTAAGAAGTTTCGTGTCCAAAAATCTGCTGGAAGAGTTCTTGCTTCAGTTTTTTGGGATTGCCATGGAGTAATCATGATTGATTTTTTGGATAAGTGTAGAACAATGACCGGAGATTACTATTCGACATTACTGACCACTCTACGGAAAAAAATTAAAGAGAAAAGACGCGGAAAGCTATCCAAAGGTGTTTTGTTTTTGCAGGACAACGGCCCTGCACACAAATCTAATGTTGCTATGCAAAAAATTCGTGATTTAGGGTACTAGAACACCCCCCCTTATTCACCAGATTTAGCTCCATCCGACTATCATCTCTTTCCTCAACTGAACAAAATTTTAAAATGTCGAAAATTTTCTTCCAACGGGGAGGTAATAAAAGCTGTGGAGGTCTGGTTTGCAGAGCAAGAAGAAACATTTGTTTTGAAAGGTCTAGAGACGTTGAAGGTTTGCTGTAACAAATGTATCCAATTAAGAGGGGAATATGTTGAGTAATAAAATATTTTGACATTTAAATTTTGTTTGCTTCTATAGTAGGCTAAGAATTTTTCAATATCCTCGTATTTCAAGTTTTGGCTGGACACTTCCAAAGATTTTACCTACTCCTGAATTAATGAAGCATTGTTGTTGTCGATATTTTCATTTATTCAAAAGCCGATACATTTTAAATTGAAATAATAATGTCATATTTCCTCCCGAACGGAAGCGAAAACCTTATACACATTTCCAAAAATATTGGCAACGCTGCTATAACCAATTCGTCACTGTACGGCATCATTCGGATAGCTTCAGATCCAGAGATATATATCTCTGTTCAGATCACATGATTTTTCGAACCAGTGGAAACGTGTGTATTGTTTTGATTTTGATGAAAATAATAAACATATAGCTGTCTTATTTTTAGGACTTTTTAGGTTTTCTCTCTCACTATGCTCTTATCTTGTGATGTAATGTCTTTGCTTGCATCCAACAGTCCAATGCCCGAATTAAGCGCACTAAATGCAGCTAGCTAAACATCATAATTTAGGTGGGAAATTCAACTCGATGAATATAAAGATAAAATTCGAAATTCCTCTGAAATATGTTAATCTTAATTATGATATAATAGTATTGACGGAAACATTTCATTTACGTGTGTAAATGACTTGAATTTATTTATGAAACGTTTATAATTCTATTTATAATGAGCTAGACAACAATAGGATCGACGGAGGCATGTTTTACCTACTTAAGAAAAAACTGAATTAAATTGCAAATATGAAATTGTGATATTGGAGGACTAAGGCCATAAATATTTCACTGTCAAAAAATGATGATTGATTTGTATGTATATCTATACGGCTCAAGATAAGTTCAGAAATTTTGGGACTGTTTCAAAAGTTTCCATGTTTTCTCACCAAATTTTTAAATATGAGAAATCTGAATGTTTACTCAGTTATCGAACTTTTCCCCTTTATTTATTTAATCAAACGATCCAGGCCATTTTACAAAATGGCCAATTCACCAAATCAGAAATGACATAAATGCACACAAAAATAATTTTACATAGTTCTTTATAAGTTTCATATTTTCTGCTGAGAATTTATTCGTGATATTTGTATTACAAATTCAGTCAAAAAATTTAAATAATTTTGAAGTATAATATGTGGAAGTGTTGATGAGAATCCAAAATTATTCGTAGTTGATCCCAATTGTGTTCTACCTAACCAACTTACGGTGACCACTTGAAGTTCTGCAGCCTATTACATTGTTCTTAGGATAGGAACCCGAAGTTCTAAGGAACTTTTGTTAAACCTACCATTTAGTATCTACGTAAATAGACAAAATACAGCTGATAGTTAAGCAGTCATAGATATCTTAAATTATTTTCACCTTCTGTAAAAATACAATTGAATTGACGAATTCACGAGATAGTTGTGAGTCCTAACACCAAGACTGGAATTTAGGAAATTATGAAATAAATTCTGCATCTCAGAAATTCCTCCTCAGATGCCGCTTGAATTTTGCAAGGTACCCCAAAACATCATGTTTTGGCAAAGCATCAGTTTAATTGGTCCGCTTCGAAATTTTTGAAAATGTTGGGAAAATCGTTCATTTCATAGGAAAGTCAACTAGCTAGTCTGAAATTCTGTAGTGTTTTCACCCGCAGTCTCTGAAACAAAATCAATTAAAAAATTGAAATAATCGATTTGCTCCTGCATAAATTCTTGCACTAATTTGTCAGGAGCAAATCCGATAGAAAAAATAGTTGCTTGACAATGAACGAAAAATGAAACTTTATGGTAAAACTTTTCGTCTATATCAGACTCCTTCATCAGACGAATTCTTAAAAATCTTCAGAAATGTAGTTTGTCAAATGACATTTGTCAACACACAGAGAATTAACGCAGGACCAAATCGAACAAGTTTGATGAAGCTTCTGACTCACATTGGTGCTTTCCTTTTTTTTTCTGCTCAAAAGTAATAGCTACATCGTATGTTGGAGAACAGCCCATTTTCTATTAGTCGATTAAAATCAATGACAAAAGAGTTTTAATTGAAGGTCTAAATATCTTGTATCGTTGCAGAATTCGGTTTGATAATATCGATAAACATGCTTGAGGCTAACAGTTACACTCATAATATTCAAGGAATCAAGAGTACAACATAGATTTCATTATCGAAGGTTAAATCATAGAATAATCAAGTACACTTCACTTTATTATTGGGAATTGTGTCTGCAAACCGGATGAAAGGAAGTTCAGTGGGCAAATAATCATTGGTATTTAATTAACTCGGTAATGAGAAGCTGAATTAATTAAATTATGTGAATGGTGATTCGGTAAACATTTTGTTTGAGCTACGAGAAATTTATTTTTGGAACACTAGAACGAGCTCCACCTCATCCAGTTGAATTATAACTGTAATTAGGCTAGTTTATTGTTATTTTTTACTCCAAATATGCGGTCATGATTTTCGAAGGAA
Source organism: Coccinella septempunctata (assembly GCF_907165205.1). Classification (NCBI taxonomy): domain Eukaryota; kingdom Metazoa; phylum Arthropoda; class Insecta; order Coleoptera; family Coccinellidae; genus Coccinella; species Coccinella septempunctata. Next base: position 47,305,750 of record NC_058189.1, on the reverse strand, counting down.
TAAAACATTTGGAGTTAGGAAATAACATAGGCCAGACAAAGGTATTTCATAATATCAATAATTATATTATGCGTTTGAGGTACAGTTTCAGTAGAGGTTAGCGCAACGGGTTACCATGCATACAATTTTGCGTATGATCATTGAGTATTAAACCCTCAGTTAATACTCAATGATATGATACAAGAGCTAAGAAAAAAACCGTAGTAAAAATCTCTCTTAGTATTTTCATACGCAAAAAAGAAATTTCTGTTCTTTTTGAGGAAAATCATATATTTAAATATGTATAGACCAATAGTTGTTAGGATTTCTTGGCTCTTGAACAGACCGCGGCATGAGGTTTTGGGTGTTTAGCCTAATATGGTTCTTAGGTCTCTCTTGACGACGAATGTCCTCTACACATCCGAACTATTTCCCCACACAATTATTCCATATGGCATTGTCCATTGGAAATTAGCGAAGGGTATACAGTACTGAATTCAACTTTACCTGGAGTAAGTTCACCTGATCGTACCAGCTCAGACAACTATCCACGGTAATACCCAAGAATTTGTTTTTTTTTGGCAATAATAACTAACTCACCCCGAGGTTCAATAGTTACTGGTTTGTTTATTGCCGCGTGAGAGGTAATAAACCTCTCAATGCTTTTCTATGAGAAAGCATTCAGTTTATTTCGATTTAATATTGAGATAATTAAGTGAACATCAATTGTAGATATCTCAAAAACTCAATTTCTCCGAAATATCGGATGTGGAAATTAGAAAATTGGTATACTCCACAGACAAAATTACCACACAAACATCCCATGGTCTTTGACTTTCAGGGCCTTGTCCCACCAAAGCTACGCAATAGCGACGCTATAGCGACACGATTTCAACGCGTTCCTCCCAGAAGAACTAAAAATAGTTATTTTCTTCATATAAAGAACTACAGATTCAACTTTTTCCAAGATTCACCATTTCCTAGAATCAGCAGCAAGGTGAACATTGTTGCATCCGCTCCGGCTTAGACTTTTTTAACAGTTCTTTTCCTGTTTTGAAGAGGAGGATATGTCAAGCTATTGTGGGATGATAATTATTGTTGTACCTATGTTCATTGGGGTTTGAAGTTTATTTTGGGGTTGATTTTTTGGGATTGCAATCATCGGAAGTACAGTTGTGATTATTTTACTCTGTAGCTGTTGAAGTTTCTTGTATCATTTTGTGCCACACATGATAATGCGTCGATGTTGCGTAGCTTTGGTGGGACAACGACCTAAGTTTGTGTCGCAGCTAATTGATGACCAGTCTCTATAACGGCTCGTGGTATGCCATTGGTGTAGATAATGAATAATATCGGCCTGAGAATTCCGTCCTGCTGAACTCCTACATCTGGTTCTTCCTCAGAGGATACAAAATGACTTCCGTCGATCTCTAAAGATACTCTTTGGCTTCTACCTTGTAAGTAGATACGTATTAAATTGAGCTGGTTGTGTCTCGCCTCATGTGAGCTTATATAGCTTCTTTAGAAGCTTTTCATGTTCATCACTGTCGAAAGTCTTTGACAAGTCGACAAAAAGACCCATGGGTATTTCTCGTCTCCAGTGCTCGAAGAACGGATCTAGTCGATTAAAAAATAGCTGTCTCTGTATTTCTACACCTAAAATATCCATGCTGATGATTTATAAATAGGTAGCCATATTGCATTTATTGAAGAAATTAAGAAGCCTATTCACTAATATCTTCTAAAATATTTTTGCGAAGAATATAATCATACATATTGGCCGATAGTTGTCAAAGTCTTCAATATTAACTTTTTTGAAGGATGGTTTCATTATTGTAATTTTTAAAGATTTCGGGAAGACTCCTTCTTGGAAGGACCTACTTATATATTATATGAGATAAAGGTTTCGCAATAAATTCAATCGATCTCTTTATAATAATTGACTTCGTAATATCATCATATCTGAAAGCATGTATCTACCTAGGTATGTATGTAAGAATAAGAAGCCACTCATTGCTCTTCTAATGCCTGCCGGCTGTTGCCGTATGGAGCTTGAAGTACGGGACTTTTTACCGGAATAACATGTATGTTAAGCTTCTTTTTATGATTTCGAGTAGATGACTATCTTTTCAATCGTTTCACTTATAATAATATTAAGAGACAATATTACATCAGAAATGTATCGAGTTGTGAAATGTTAGTTTTCAATTCAATCTCTATCTCTATCTACAGCTATTCCTTATAATTTTTCTATTTAAGAAGGTATTTTGATTTGTTTTAGAAGCAGTGAATGGATATTCCCTTCTGAGTCATAAATATTGTTTACTTCGATGAAAAATTACTTCTGTCATTGAAAAACACTTGGATAAAATACATTTACGAAATTTCTCCCATTGACCAGATGAGTTTTTCGAACAGGCAAATCTTCCATCTATCATGCCACAGCCATCTTTATCTTCTTTAAGAAGGCTGTGATCATGCTGTTCCTCATCTGTTTGAAGGGACTCTTATATTGGGGCATCATCTCCAATATATAAAGTTATTCGCTATCTATTGAGAATATGGAAGAAATAGCGAAGAATGCAAAATATTGCGACACTTGATTAACGAATATTAAAAAAAAAATTGATCTACAATACCCTGTAGATATCATTAACAATAAATTTGAATATTACCTCCCTGCATCCTCATTTTTTTTAAAGCGGAGGAAATTCGATGAAGAATTTATTAAATATTTACAGATTACTCGAGTCTATACGGGGTGAGTACAAATATTCTAACAGTAGATTTTTGAGGTAAAAAAAATCATTTTTCCTTCACCATTGTTTCTGAATCGGTTCGGTTTGAAAAAAACAGGCTTTTGAAGAACAATAAAAATGTTATTTTTTGTTCTACTTCACACATTGCTTCAACGAATTAAATGGATTTCGGAATATAGATCTTCATTTTTTTGATTAATTTTTTTCGAACACAAGATACAACCCACGTCTTCCAGTTTTCTCATTATGACCATTACGTACCATAAAGATACCAAAAATTTCAAGAACTCAACTTTTGAAACTAAGTTGAACGCTATATTATGAAAATTTTAACGTTTTGTAAAATAAAAGTATTCTTTATATTTTCCCCTATAATGCGTTGTTTTCAAGTAATTTGATATTAAAAAATTTAAAAATATCTGTGAAGTTTGCAAAAATTGGGTATTTTGGCTGAATACAACTCTGTTTAAAAAATATCCACAGATGTGTAGTGTCACAGATTTAGCCAATTCTGAAGGATATTTTGTTCTTCCAGGGATGGCACAACTCATTATGAAAACCTAAAATGGTTATATATTTTTATCAGGGCCGAATCGGAAAAAATGGTAGACGAAAAAAATGTTTCTTTTGACCTCAGAAATCTATTTGTACGAGTCAAAGACTCACCCTGTATATTTTCGGCAGATGTTGGGCATGAGAACAGTTTTTTTTCAACGAATAGAAACACAGAAATGTTTTCCTTCAATTCAATAATATTATTGAATTTCAAATGAACTCGTACGATATAATAAAATGTATATTATTTATATTATGTATTATTATTTTCTTGAAGTACATGAGAAAACGTTCCATTGAGTGCCGAAAACCCGATTTAAGTATCGAAATTTCATTGAATTTCAATTTCAAGTACGGGACTATGGAAGGTGACTTCGGCATCGAAAAAACAAAATAAAACATAAACATATATGGCTGGACAACGAATGGTTCAGTACATCAGTCTATCTGATTAGTTGCATAAGGTCACTTGATAAATTGTTGTCTCGTGCGATTTGGGGTGGAAACATTGTAGAAAATTGAGATACTTTACTGAAAGTGCTTATGTTGACAAAGTGCCATTATTTTTCTCCTTTTATACCCCATTTTTACGTCGATTGTTGGAGGCTTCGAACGAGAAGGAGATTGTGATGACGATTGTGAAAAAATTTGTGAATAATTTAGACGAATTTTAATAGTGAGATTGAAAAAATAGAAAATTAGTTATATTCTATTTTTTTAGTTAGTAATATCAGTTATATTCAATTTTTTTACACTTGTGTCCTAAGTCTCTTTCTGTCAGTTGGTATCGAAATGAGCCAACATTTCATGAAATCAGTACTTATTAAATAAATAATGAGAAAAATTCGGCAATCCTTAGTTTCTATTTTCATTCCCACGAAAAAATCGAATGGGCCAATATTCTAAACGAAACCAGTGGTTGAGTCAGTCATCACCAGATAAGTTTCTTCCTATTGCTTTGCGATAATTCAGATAGCAAATGATCGTATTAGCATCTATTTCAGTATTCATTTTCAATTTTTTTGTCAAGTTTGTCATTTCGAAATTTTTTCATAAGTGATTTTTGGTGAAACGCTTTTTTTGACCAGTTATATCTTTTGTTAAAAAAAGTCTCACCTATAGGAGGTTATACATGGTCTTCATGAAAGATATCGTCAATTTTGAAATCTGGTGATATTCAGTTCGAAATCCTTCAGTGATGAACAACACAAAATAATTCAAAGGCAACTGCGACGTAACGATCATTTACAAAGATCCTGTATGTATATGCATGCAGGACTAGTATGCGCGTATTCATTTGTTTGGAAAACCCAGTTACAGAGTTCAACACGCTTTTGCAATCGACGGAATCGATACTGTAAATTATCAGTTCAAACTGAAATTCATTGATTGCTTCCAATCATTTTTTTCAGGTATTTAGAAAGGAAGGTTAGCGTTTATCAATATAGCAGAAATCAATATCCTGATATGAGTTTTTCGATACAGTTCAGACGATTATTAATGTGTAGTTAATAATGATCTGAGACAACGTGTTTACCACTATCCATAGTTGAACTGCCAGAAGAACATTTCAGAGTAAAACTTAAGAATATTCTATCGACTAATTCCTCAATGATCGTGCTTGCACTCGTGGAAATTTTGAAGAGTTTGATTGACGTAATGTTGTGTTTTGTTGTTTGTGAGCTTTATTCTCAGAAATTTGTATCACGATTGTAAACAATGTATAATTGTTATAACATGAATAAAAGGTATGAGGGTATGAAGATGTTTACCCGAATTATTTGGAATGCTCAATCGTACTTGGTTCTTTAAAACACCTTTTTTTAAATAACACCTACTTTATAGTATACAGGGTGTCCCAGAACTCAACATCAAGCCGAAACGGGGTGACAGGATTGATTGTAACCATCATAAGAAAAAACAGAAAAAAAACCTATGTCGAAGTGTAACCATTTTTCGGTTATTGTGGTTAATTTTTATTTTATTTGTTCATTTAAGCTTTGGAACCGTAACCCTGAATAACATTTCTAGAATCACAGTAAAAAATAATGACACAATTGCCCCAAGTTTTTCAGAATTAATACTTTTTGTTAAACTATGAATTTAAAATTTTCAAAATTTGTCGACTTTGTTAGGCCCTCCTGTACTACAGTGCCTTGGCAAATGCCATTAAAAGTTGGCGCATTTAATCAGGATTGTAAAATGGTACAATACTTTTTCATACTAAAAAAAAAGAAGAAAAAAATATAAACCTCAAGTAACCCGATTTTTGCTAACATATTCTACTCAGTCAAAATGTTTTTTATTCGCACAAGTTCTTGGTAGGTTCCATCTATCCATCTCTCTCATCATTTTGCCATAAAATTAAGAACCTACCGAAGAACTTGTGCGAATAAAAAACATTTTGACTGAGTAGAATGGGTTAGCAAAAATCAGGTTACTTGATGTTTTTATTTTTTTCTTCTTTTTTTTTAGTATGAAATTAACAAGTATTGTACCATTTTACAATCCTGATTAAATGCGCCAACTTTTAATGGCATTTGCCAAGGCACTCTTATTCGACTAGAATAAGTTAGTAAACCACAATAACTATTTCTGGTTTCAAATATACTTAGTCGGTATATTTACTTCTTATTCTCAAAAACCTAGACGTAAACTGTCTGCACATTTTGGTTGTAGAACTGTGGGAATATGGAACATCTTTCTCATAATTTCTGAGAGTAGAGTCAAAATTTTGTTTCATAAGAATATTCTCTGACTACTGAAGATGAATAAATCACAGGTCTCATTATGAAAAGTTAGGTATTACAAAATAGGAGCAATTTGATGGTTGTAGTTATGTAATGAAGTTTTAAGAGTCCATCAAATATTTCTTTTTATTTCAAACAGTCTTCGTTTCATGGTATTATAGCTCGATTTCATAAAATGAGTCCTCGAATATTATATTCTTTTTATTATGTGCAATACACGATACAATACAACATCAAACATTAGTAATTTATGCTGAATGCCATAGAATTGTTAACCGAAATTGCCGAGCATTCAATTAGAAATATAACCATATAACCCTGTTATAATTATTAATGAGAATTAATCCAGATGCATACCACCCGCTGATATGAATTTCAACAAGTCGATCTGAATCGAACTAGCCAGTTTGTCATCGTCAGGGTATCGGAAGGGACGAAGTTCCACCGAAGAAGAGTAGATGATGACCATGGTTTCGGCCTCATCTGACACCGTCAGAGCAACACTATTCTCCGATGGAAAACGCTTGAAATTGGCGGACCGTAATTAACTAGTAGTAGCTCCTTAGTATTCATCCCCCCCTCCCCTCCAGATTGGAAAAGATAAGACTAGGTGTTCAATAAGGGGGGCAATTTTGTTCCACATTTAACCACGTTAGTAGATCTTTGCTTTCTTTGAATCCACCCATTACCGTCTTCGAGTATTCAACTCAAGAGTTAATAATCAATGTTACCGCCTACTATAATCCGGTATAAAACCACCCGCCATTATAATAATCTACTATGGAATAATTCCGCGGAAGTTCTTATGATCTTCACATATAAACTTCAATTTTTAGTTTTTTTTCTGAAATTTTTCTTATTTGAAGGTTTTACTCAAAATTTCTTCGAAGGGAGATTGAAGCTTATGGTTTACCTTTCATCCAAATTAAAATTTCATATCAACATCTGAGAAATCTAAAATTAAATCTAAAATGAGGCAAATAGGATATATATTGACGGACTGCTTCTTCTAGTAATTCGGATGTTGAATCATGATATCCCTTTCACGAAGAACGAGAGCCTGTTCAATTATTAATAAGTTGAATAATTACCTAATTGAGTTTATTCATTGACGGAATGAAAATTCTCAAGGAAAGAGTGAAATAATAGAAATTTACAAGGTCGGTCCCAGATATACAATTTTTTTACTATTTATAGCAGGTACCTGATTCTTCTTTATATGCAAGGTTATTCATGAACCATCTCTAATATCAATAAATTCACATTATTGTATGGATGTAAGGTCTAATAGAAATTCAAATAGTACCAGACTCCAGCTTCCGTTTCTATGAGGATAGTTTTAATCAGGCCTAAAATTTGTCGATTTTCAAATTGACTAAGCAGCAAATGAAGTGGGACTGCTGAAAACTTTCTACGTTTAACTAGTTATAACTCCGACATTATTCTGCTGTGTTATTTGATTTTGTTTCATCCATTTTTCTTATGTGGTTGGGTGCTTTTGTGGTTTCTCCATTATTTTCTCGTTTTGAGCTTTACTTGTGTGATTTGCTCCTGATGATGAGCTCGAAACTTGTTGAGTATTAATTGAATCACCTAAGTGTTTGTATCTGGAATAGTGTTTCATTCACCTACTATGGAAATTCAATTCTAATCTAACATGACTTTGGTGTGTTGATGTAAGACAGCCAGAAATGTTCGGTTTTTGGCCAGTTATTTGGGAGTAGTAGAGGGCCTTATACAGTTTTTTCTGATGACGAAGTTATAGCTAGTTAAACTTAGGCAATTTTTTTTTGCTGCCTGTTGAGTCGATAGTGTCATTCTGAAATCCCACGACGATTGAGACAGAGAATATCTAGGAAGCCGAAAGTAATTTTCAGGTTGTATAATGCTTCGAAATCCCCACATGAAAAATTTCAATAATTTAAAATTGGTTTGCCACATCGAAACCAATGGCAGCTCTTCATATGGAGCCCTTCACTATAGATTATAGAAGAAATTGTTGAAATATTTAGGAAATTGAAAAACGAATAAAATTTCGGACTTTATGAGATTCCAGTTAAAATTGTTGAATCAAGTGTTGAGGATATTTTTTTCAGTATTGTGCCATAATGTGAATAACTCTCTGAGATTTGGTGTGTTTCCTGAGCAGCCCAAGTAAAGCTATCGGTGATAATTCCAATATTCAAGGATGAAAATCCGGACGACTGGAAAAAAGATATGCCTATATCCTGTTAAACAGTTTTTCTGAAATATTTGAATTAGCAATGGTGGACTAGACTTCACAATATGGATACTTCAAAGAAACATCGGTCAACCCAAGCGCCTATATTTCAATTGACCAATAATATCTTGAAATTTTTAGAAGAAAATCTGGTCGCAGGATTCTTCATCGATCTTTCTAAGGCATTTGATTGTCTGAATAAATATCATCAAATTGAAAAAATCAGAAAAAATGGAATTGCAGGAACCGCGTTGAAGTGGGAAGTGGCTCGTTTCCTACTTATATGATCGTTTTCATTGTGCGAGACTAACCGTAGATGGCCAAACATCTTTCTCAACTTGGCTCATGAACGAATTTGGAATACCACAGGGTCCACAGGGTAGCATCCTTGGATGGTTATTGTTTATGGTAATGATTAATGATGTGTGTGAAGTAGAAGATTTAATTGAAGATATCGAGTCACAAATTTCTTAGATGATTTTATTTTATGAACTGCAGCTGAAATGCGAGGATGTATTTAATCATATAGTGGTTTTTCGGTTGAAACATCGACATTTACCAGATTTCTGGGGGTTGTTATAGATTAGTTTCTACAGTGGACAGGGCATATAGAGGAGCTATTGAATAAATTGATTATATTACATATTTTATATTATCCTGATTTTCCGTAGGTACCGAAGCACCCCTGAGAAACTCTGTGAGCTTGTACGAGTTAGGAGAACCAGTTGTGTTCTGTGTAGGCTTTGTTACTGTGTCCTTCTGCCACCTTAGGCAAATTATGCTATTAGTCATATAATGAATAAGTACATTTCCAATTATACCTACGAAGAGAAAAATATACTACACCAACTATGAATATTTGATCAGATATGGAATGATTTTTTGGGGAGTTAGCTCAGCAGCAGAGCCAATTTTTAATAACCAGAAGAGAATCCTGAGATTGTTGCTGGGTATGAGCTACAGGGAATCACGCAAGGGAAAATTCAAACTGCAGGGTTTTTTGACGGTTTATGTATGGTACTTCCATTATATATAAACATAAAACTAACAAATAATACAAATACTACTTATAACTAATAAAAGAAGAGCAGGTACTAACTTTCTTCATCATGGATTGTCTGTTCCTGAAAAATATCCATACTATATGTGTGTTAAAGTCTTCAATAAATTACCTTATGGTCTCAAAATTATCAATATTTACAAACAGTTTCAAGTTGGAACCAAGAAATTTTAGTACTGCCATATTATTATTATTTATTGTGCAAGAGTTTACAAAATTCTATAAACTCAAAGGGTATCTGCAACTTGTTATCGTGGCCACGTTCGTCGTTACTAAAAGTGAAAATTTTACCCACAACTGAGTTGAAAACTCCGTTGAGAGCTCTATAGATGATGATAAGGTCACCGTGGTCACCTCGAGACCGTCTTCCTGAAAAAAGAGGAAAATTCATGATAGAAAGTTCAGAGAAAATAAAAGAATGTTCAAGATTCAAAATTATGAATGCAACAACCTGTAAATTTTGGCATTTATATGTTTCTTCCGCGAAAACGATTTCAACAAACCATGGTGGTTGTCTGAAACTAAAAAATTACAGGTATCTCTTATGACAAACTTAGACGAAGTATCTGTAACACTGGAAATGGATGATAATTAGGTCCGCATGTGTACTGGAAATATACTGCTCCACAAGAGTTAGGGATATCGTATTCAATCGTTTTTAAAAGATATGTAATCTTCGAGAAAATCGCTGTAAAATCATTCAAAACTCAATAACAACTTGAATCGATCCAATAAAAATCAGTATGAGACATTTCGTCAATCTGGTCGCCTTTTTTCTGAAGTTTGGTTCTTTGCATATGTTTCATGAATGTTCTTATTTTGAAATGAAGTCAGTTTATCAACGGTTTCGATTTGAAACGAGTTTTCTGAAAATGCCGGGGAAAAATACAGGGTGACCCAACTCAGTTTGTTGTAGCTTTAAGGCTCTTAGTCAGCCAAAGTGTGATATCTCGACTTCGGAATAGGTTCAGGGAGACCGGTTCCGTGTTGGAAAGACCAAGGCTTGGTGGGCGACGAAAAACTACACCTGCTCAGGATCGTTTCATCACTGTTTCGGCGAGAAGAAACCCTATATCTACGTGTGGAATGCTACGGAATACTTTTCAAAATGCAGATGGGGTCCAAGTTTCCATCGAAACCATCAGACGACGTTTGAGAGAGGTGATCTAGGTTCTAGACGTCCATTAAGAGGAGTTCCAATAACACGTGACCATAAGCGTCAAAGACTGGAATGGGCAAGGCAACATATCAATTGGAACGATCAATGGCGTAGTGTTCTTTTCACTGATGAATCCAGATATGGACGATTTTCAGATTATCGAAGAATAAGGGTATACAATCCGAGGGGGTAGTGTTATGGTATGGGACGGGATATGTTTCAACGGGCGCACAGATCTACACATTCGTCCTGGGAATATGACCGCCTTACAATATAGGCATGTCATTGACAATGTTGTGCCAAATTTTCACGCTGCTATTGGTGAAACTTTTCAATTTTTAGACGATAACGCTAGACCGCACCGTGCAGCCATAGTTGAGAATGCGCGCGAGGAGCTTGGTATTCCAAATTTACCAATACCTCCGCACTCACCAGATTTGAATTGCATAGAACATGCATGGGATATGCTCCAAAGATGATAATCATCAAACTACCCCAGAATCCTTAAATGATCTGAGATAGCTTTTGTCCCGTTTATGGAACCAAATTCGTCAAGAAATGTTCAACAACCTCGTGTGTAGTATGCAAAGTAGATGTCATTGATGTTATTGATGCCCCGTGGAGGCCATACATTGTATTGATAGTCTTAAAATGCTTGAATTCTCTGGGAATAAAATTTTGTTATTTTACTCGATTTTTCTTAACCATCCTGTATACGCTGCAGACTTACAGGCTAAAATTAATTTGCAACTTGAAATCATATTGATATGAATGTTCATCACAAAAATCTTATTTTAACTATATTTTTTTGCAATTTAAGTCAATATCCCTAACTCATGTGGAGCAGTTTATTTTGACGAGATTTGCAAGATTCATTTACGATGACTGATAACATTTTGAACACCTCCTTAGGATTTCAATGTTTTTTGACCCACCTTTCTGTAAAAATACGTTTCTCAGATAACGACTTCCACGTAAAATGAAATAACGTTTAGTTCAGTTTTCTCTTTGGCGAATGTAAGCGGTCTTTTCTTCATAGAATCCCTTTATGAAAGTAGCCCTGACCTTGATAAATTTTTTTTAACCATGAGGCGGATCCAACCACTCTACCTCCTTGCTATGATAGTAAACTATCCGCCAAATATAACAATCCACGTGTGGTAGGTAGCGATTTCTTAGCCTTCAACTAGTATCCTAACATTCCGTACGATCAGATTTGTCTGAATGTTCTAATGACTCATTTAGTGAACGGAAATACATATTAATAAGTTCGTTTATGACTTACTCTGCATTATCGATTCTAAAATTAATGTGCTCTAAGTTGTAACCAAAATGTGAATGAATCAAGTTTGGACTACTTCAGGATATTGGAAAGGTTTTAATGTGACAATAAATTGATCGGTAGACAGGGTTGGGATGAAGTAGGGTGCCATGCGAATATCTTCGAAATGAAAGGGGTGATGTCAGAAAAACTTTGCAGGCAACTAATGGCATATTTTTTGTCACTTATGAAATTCTGATTTCACCCTCAACATTTTAAATTCAAATAGGACACCCAGTATATGCAGATAAAAAAAGTCTTTGTTATTAAGAATTCGTTATTAAGTAGACTATCAAATAACACACAGTGTCTGGCAAAACTATGTGAAAATATTTTGCCTTTGTCTGAAATGTTTTCTATTTTCGAATTGACCAATTCATCGCATCTACAAGCACTGCTAAAAAAAAACTTTATTTCAGGTCGTTCTAATGTAAACTCTTTGGTTTGTATCCCTGTGATTTGCTTTTCCGAAAGCTCGTTAGTTTGCCATATTTTGAAATGTACGCATCGCGAATTTGGTTCATAGCGACGATGGAGCAAATTTTTTTTGCAGAAACATATGAATTTTGATCATTTTGATCAAAAAGGTTCCGAATGTTTTGATTCTCGTACCGCTTTTTGTTTATCTAGCTCGTTCTAGTTGCTGATTATTGAATTTTTTGTCTTATTTCTTGGTGAAAACACCAAAATATCTTTCGAAAATTATTGAATGGTGAAGGACTGTGAATCAAATAATTAAATGGATTTTCCGAGATTGAGTTTTTCACTCAACTAAGGAAAATGGAAGCGTAAGTATTAAAACTCGTAACATGTGAATGGGTCATTAATTGATTCTAATTTTCAATGCTCCGAAGTGGATAAAATTCTCGGGGAGTTAAACAATGACTTCAGCAAACACTACTGACTACACCATGTGCAGGGAACACTTTACTGCAGGTTAATTGAGAACTGTTCATCCACGTAAATTGTATGCAGAAAGCATCCCTTGCATGAAAGGCCTATTAAGGGGAAGGCTTTATTGATTTTCATTTGGGAACCGAGTGACTGTCAAAGTGTTGTTTGGAAAGTCAAAGTTTTATGAAATCTGTTGTGAGTGTTTTGTTCATTCATTAATCAATTTGTATATAGTGTCATAAAGAGACCATATCATATGGAAATCATCAAAAAAATGTACCAAGAAACTATACTGACATACAGGACTTGTACATGTCTGTAAGTATAGTTCCGAAAATCCTATAAATAATACCTACATTATGTGAGTAACTGGAATGTGTATGCTATGATGTCATATATTGAATATTGGTTCTTATTAATTTCTGATATAGGTATGTATATTTTACAAATTCAACTAAGTCTATTAATTCACAACAACCTGTTGTACATATAAATGCCACATCCAACAGCGTTTTTCTTTGATATCAATTGATTCCATTGATTCCAAATAATGTTTAGATGAAAACTAACATCCTGATCACAAAACGAAACCATAGTTTTGTTTCGTCGCTCAGGATGTTTGTTTTCTGATCGAAACAAAGTCGATATTGAAATTTAATACAAGGAATAGAATTCGAATTTCGAGCCCCTCAATTAAAAATCAGAAAACTGTTATTAAAAAGTTTTTTTGTATTGACACTGCGTTTTCAGCGCTATCTCATTATCAAGCGTGTTTTCACTGGCCAAAATGTAGTCGGTTTTTAGTACTAGAGATATGAAGGCGTTTCCTATCTTTCTACCCTTTAATCTTTGGTTCTGATGTTAAGTTCCATCAAAGAAAATACGTCCCACAATTTGTCTTTGACTGATGCATACAAAACTCCAATTTTTTGGTTGCTTCAAGGGTATATATATAATCACCCTTTTAATTTTTCTGATAACATGTCAAAGTTCATGGAAACAAATTGATGTTTTTTTTTTTAACGGAAACTCCAGCCAGTTGAGATAAAACCCAAACTGAGGTTCGTGGAGCTTTTGTCATCATATTTTCAACATTGCTGAATAACTCTAGGGTTTTTTTTTCGGTCGACCATTTCCTTTTTTGTTTGAACAATTGAACATACTTGTTTCACGGATATAGTAGATACTTTGGAAAGATCGGCAATATCTATAGCAACATTGGGATACTCTTTGAAGTCGCTGAAACATTTATGAATAAAATATTTTCACTCCCCTTCTGTTTTCTCCCAATTTTGAAATACTATTCAATAAAGTACCATTAATGGTAATCTCTATAATTTGCTGATAATTTTAGTACAACAACAATAAAAACGCTAAATTGACAATTCACCTGTTAAATGATATATCACAAGATAAGAATAACGTTTAGACAGATAGAACATCCTATAAATCTCATCAAACAGAAAAAATATACACACATAAAAAACATGATTAGTAACAACTGAAGAGAAAAAATATATAACGATTCTCGCTAAACCATGTCCAGTCTGGCCTTGAACATATTCATACTTCCCAACATGAACACCCCTCCAGGCAACAGATTCCAGTAGTGAAACACCCAATTTGGCAGGTACTCTCGGCAGGTGCTTCTAAACATCTCTCTTTTCAGTACATCATAAATAAATACGATTCTGTATACTCCTCAGAAATAGATTAATCGATGTTTGTTTTTCACCTCCGTAAATCATTATACCTATATGTACACTTTAGAACGGAGATCTAAATCAGATTTTAATTAGACCCTGATATGAAAAAAGAGCCCAAAGATCCGTGAGCATTCTCGAATTCGATCAGCGCATTCCTAGGATATCCGCTTGGTCAAGTGATTTACCATCGATATAGATCTATATTATTTGACCTCTACGCAAAATTACACCTACGTATACCTACCTTCACCAGCCTTTACGTATTGGAAATATGATCAATTTTGTATGCGAAATGTTCAATTCAATTCGATTCACAGATCCTGTATCCTGTGGATGGTTATAGGGTTTACTATGAGAATATTATGTCTTTCAATGGGTTGACACGATTTTATAGATTGGTGAAGAAGTAGAGAAAAATTGAAAGACTATCATTCGTAGTCGAATTTATACCTATAGGAATAAAAATCTTACATTGTCGAATATGTGATCTTTTTCTAAATTCAAAGGTCACTTCCTCCCAGATAAGGTACAGTGCATCACAAATTGCTTCATTTTGGCTGTTTTTGATACTTCTAACTAGATAGGTAGAAACGTTGAAAGGAGTCCTTGGCTCTCGATTTTCGTGAAAAGTCTATTAGTGGAATCCTCTTCACGATATCTTCATTTGTCTTGAAGATATAACCATATTTTGTCTTACTACGTACAAATTTTTGATTAAACCTTCCTGTTGGATGAGTGATAAATGCATATCTTTCATAGTCTAATAATTCGGTCAATGGCGGATCCTCTCTTCATCCACTGATTCTCGAATAAACTCCAATATGAAAGTTGTCTAAAGGTGACTATTTAAAAACTTGCCAGTCCAATCATGTCGCGACAAGGATGTTTTCAAAGAAAATGCCGGAAGAGGTCAATTTTTATTCGGAGGTTTTATTCGGAGGGGGACATATTTTGAGCAGAATTGTAAGCCGAAATCTCCTCAACCCTAGGTGTAGGAGCTATCACCCCTAAATTCTCAATAGGGAATAGGGGGTGAGATTTACCTCAATTGAAAGATCACTTGACCCTCTACATGAATACTATGGTTTGCAAATTTTTATTGAGTCTTTCAAGTAGTTACAAGGGCTGACAATTTGAAAACTTGCCAGGCCAATTATGTCTCGACAAGGATGTTTTCAGAGAATCTGCCGGAACAGGTCAATTTTTTTTCGGAGGTTTTATTCGGAGGGGGACATATTTTGAGCAGAATTGTAAGCCGAAATCTCCTCAACCCTAGGTGTAGGGGCTATCACCCCTAAATTCTCAATAGGGAATAGGGGGTGAGATTTACCTCAATTGAAAGATCACTTGACCCTCTACATGAATACTATGGTTTGCAAATTTTTATTGAGTCTTTCAAGTAGTTACAAGGGCTGACAATTTGAAAAACTTGCCAGGCCAATTATGTCTCGACAAGGATGTTTTCAGAGAAAATGCCGGAACAGGTCAATTTTTTTCGGAGGTTTTATTCGGAGGGGGACATATTTTTAGCAGAATTGTAAGCCGAAATCTCCTCAACCCTAGGTGTAGGTGCTATCACCCCTAAATTCTCAATAGGGAATAGGGGGTGAGATTTACCTCAATTGAAAGATCACTTGACCCTCTACATGAATACTATGGTTTGCAAATTTTTATTGAGTCTTTCAAGTAGTTACAAGGGCTGACAATTTGAAAAACTTGCCAGGCCAATTATGTCTCGACAAGGATGTTTTCAGAGAAAATGCCGGAAC
Organism: Coccinella septempunctata; assembly: GCF_907165205.1. Taxonomy (NCBI): domain Eukaryota; kingdom Metazoa; phylum Arthropoda; class Insecta; order Coleoptera; family Coccinellidae; genus Coccinella; species Coccinella septempunctata. Next base: position 47,289,577 of record NC_058189.1, on the reverse strand, counting down.
AGGTCAATTTTTTTCGGAGGTTTTATTCGGAGGGGGACATATTTTTAGCAGAATTGTAAGCCGAAATCTCCTCAACCCTAGGTGTAGGGGCTATCACCCCTAAATTCTCAATAGGGAATAGGGGGTGAGATTTACCTCAATTGAAAGATCACTTGACCCTCTACATGAATACTATGGTTTACAAATTTTTATTGAGTCTTTCAAGTAGTTACAAGGGCTGACAATTTGAAAAACTTGCCAGGCCAATTATGTCTCGACAGGTCAATTTTTAAAGGGAGGGGCTCATATTTTGAGTGAATTTGTAAGCCGAAATCTCCTCAAACCTATACTGCATTCACATTTATTTTAGCAGTCGGTTGGCCATGAAATAATTTTCTCCAGTTTTTGTAACTAGAACGGAGTAATGTTGGCACTCATGAAATGTCGTTAATGTCATAATGCCGTTGGCACAACTTATATCAATTAATATTACAAAAATGCCGAAAGTGATTGAAAAAAGTGACAGGGTTTCAGAAAGTGCTATTTAGAATTCAGGTCCGCTCATTCAAATAGTTACACCCGTATATTCTAAAATCCACAATACGTCAGACGGTAGCGAACATATTCAATGTAAGAGAATTTAAATAATGTTTCATCTGAATCTAAACGACTTATATTTCAGCTGAATATTTCCACAATCAGAAAGATTGTGAATGAAGAGGATGACAAAGAATTTTCTCCTATTGGGAGACCCAAAAAAGTGGTGGCATTTGAGAATTTTATGTTTGAGTGAATTAATGCGAAAAGTATACTACAGGATTTTCGATGAATGTCATCGTAGAATAAGTTCCCGAAAATTGATTTTTCTATTTTTCATTTGACTTGTCCTATACATTGTAAATGTCTTAAGTTATCAATAAATCTAATTATTATTATTATATCAATGCATTAAGTTAAACAGCCGCACAAATACGCGCCAGTTGTCCTGCTAATTGTTTATTCATGTGAAATTTTTGTTCAAAGGTGAAGTTCATCTTGATTGAAACTTTCCTTAATTCCTTTTACTTATATTGATGCAAGATGCAAGATTTTTGTTGAAGAATTTAACATTCTTGTAATTATTTGTTAATTCCTTCGGGAGATACTCATTCCCAACCACTGCAACATATGCATTTCATCTTTGGGTTAATATTTTTGAAATCTACAACTGAAGTTACGTATTCAAACTTTAGCCAAAGAAAATAACGAACATTAACTCTCCTCAAAAGCTAGTGCATATTATGATATTATACTGATCTCTTGTATTTTCCATGCAAATAACTGGATGTGGTATGCCTTCAATCAGTTTGTATAAACTTCAATTATGTTCGTCACATATTTTCCGAAGAGATTCGACATTGTGATAAAATACGTAATAACAGAAACTTTTACGTAGAACGGGCAACATAGCGTTGATTTAAAACCCAAAAATGTTTTGACAAGCGGCATAACCCCACATTTTCGTACTATACAGAGTGAAATGTGTCAAAGTTCCATGGCCAACCGACTGCTAAAATAAAAGTGAATGCAGTATAGGTGTAGGTATTCCCTAAATTATTCATAGGGAATAGAGGGTGGGCTACACCTCAATTGGAAGACAATATCGTCGTTAAGACCCGAAAAATTTGTAACTCCCAATTTAATCAAAAAAGAGATTTTGATGCCATCCCTTAGCGGTTTTCAACATCTACATGCTCAGAAATTTGTGTAGTTCCTTCGAACAGTTAAATATTTGTCCCGTGCAAAATAGAATAATGCTTGAAATTGTTCAAAAGAAATACGTGTACCTCCCTTACACTAGCACGGCGTCAGTGCATATATCCACATCACATCAGTGGATAACATAAGAAGTAGTGGAAAAATAGTGCTGGTTTGCTGTGAAAACAAAGGTAAATATTAAGGGAGTACGGGTAATAATAAAAAGTTTTTTGTCTCTCCTGTCAAATCAGCTAAAATGGAGTTACACATTTTTCGGGTTTTAACGACGATATGTCCCTCTACATAATGCTATTGTCTTCCAATTGAGGTATAGCTCACCCTCTATTGCCTATTAAGAATTTAGGGGTGACAACTCCTACACCTTAGATTGAGGAGATTTTGGCTCACAATTCTGCTAGAAACATGTCCCACTCCGAATAAAATTTGACCTTTTCCGGCATTTTCTCTGAAATCATCCTTGTCGAGACAAAATTCATGTCAAGTGATCTTTCAATTTAGGTATAGCTCACCCCCTATTCCCTAATGAGAATTTAGCGGTGATAGCTCCTACACCTAGTTTGAGGAGATTTCGGCTTACAATTCTGCTCAAAATAGGTTCCCCTACGAATAGAAATTAACCTGATCCGGCATTTTCTCCGAAATCATCCTTGTCGAGACAAAATTCATGTCAAGTGATCTTTCAATTTAGGTATAGCTCACCCCCTATTCCCTAATGAGAATTTAGCGGTGATAGCTCCTACACCTAGTTTGAGGAGATTTCGGCTTACAATTCTGCTCAAAATATGTTCCCCTACGAATAGAAATTAACCTGATCCGGCATTTTCTCTGAAATCATCCTTGTCGTGACAGAATTGGACTGGCAAGTTTTCAAACTGTTACCCTGTATATCTCTGGCAATGCTTCTTTTTGGAAATAATCTCGAGCAGAAAATTAATCTCATTCACCTTCACTATTATAGTGTCTTGAAGTATTCTATGTCCATTCCATGCATAGAATAATGTAAGAGGGACTCAAAACTTATTGCTTATTTCACTTTTCTGCTGATGTAAAAGTAATATGTCGACATATATGTATTTTTGAAAGGCTTATTTTGTTGTATGATATGAGATAAAGAAAAATATTTGAAAAAACGAGGTTTTCCTTTCACTCTTATTAAGAGATTAAAGAAATGAATATAGTGTATAAGTATTCCCAGTGAAAAGTGCCTGTGGAAAGTTTTAATCGTTTTTAGATATTTCCGAAAATAAAGAAGTTATGGCCCATTTTTGAAATCGACAAAATACCTATAAAAATTTCGTTTTATGTTCAAGACGAATCGAGATACTTCTGTATCTTTTTTTGTTTTCAAGTTATAAGTGAAATTCATTTTAAATGTAACATTATTCAGTCAATTCTTTATATAAAATCGAAGGTTTTTTCAGTTCTCCATATATTATGTTTTTTTCAACACATTCCAGTCCCATATTTTTCTGATTTAGACCATATAATACATAGGCACGTCGTGTCTTGAATTGAATCGATTAGAAAAACCCAAAAACCTGTTCCGTCAAGTTGGCAGGTTATTTCCATGGATAATAGGATAATGCGTAGGTAGGTATAGAACTTTATGCTTCTATCTATCTCGTTTCAGGTTATGAGAGACGTTGGAGATCACTTTAATTTTTTTCCATTCTGAGATAAAAAGTAAAGACTACATTTTTTTTAGGGGCGAAATTCAGAGGGCTGTGACTCCGAAAGAGGGGCCTCCTGGCAAAAATCATAAATAGGGTTCTCTTATTTTTTTATCAAGAATCTATGACCAAATTTTATTGCATCAATTTCGGCACAGTCTGTACAAATAATCAAGAATATCATAAAAACCAAAACTGTGCACTACATAACAAAGAACGTTTATCCATTAATTCATAGAAGGAAATTTCAGAAGGAAGTACATATATAAATCAGAAATTTAACCTAATGAGAGATATCGCAACATTCCGCAAATAATTACTTGAATGTGTACAAATGCTCCAAGAGAGAGAACCTTCGTTCATTTTGAGTAGAAGGTCGTAATTACCAAGACACATTTGCTTATAGGCATTGTATAGATGGGTATACAATATACATATATGCATATTCGTTGAAAATGTTGTTTTCCACAAGAAAAAAATAAAATTGCTCCAATTTTTCAGTTCTGAATACGACAAATGAGTAAGCTGCTGGTTTCTCACCCTAATGACATATCTCATGGCCGTCTAGTACCCAGGCAAATATTTTTTGTCGTTATCACGGTTCAAGTACTCAAGAAACTTCCTGGTTCATATCAGAATCAGAATTGTATTCTCTGCCAAGAAACTAATAGTATATTCTGGGAACACATGAATAAAATTCTCCTGAAGAGATTAATTAATTTTCCTGTTTCATGGAACACGTAATATTAAACTATAATGCATATTATCTAGTTATTTGATTATTAGTCATAACTCTTCTTCTCGAAAATGATCATTTCGCAAACGTCATTTGTGAGCTGTTCGAGGCCCAGTTGTTCAGTTCGGGATTAAAATTGATCCTAGATTAATTTTGACTTTTCCGTTTAACGGACGTTTTCAATAAACCTAGCTACCCATTGTTTCAGTTACTGAAGATATAAAAACCATCTGATTTCGTTTCTATGATCTATCTGTGGATATATTTCAGAGTGGTTTCCAATCGTCAGTAAGCGAAACAATGGATATAGGTTTATTGAAAACGGATGTAATTCTGTCAGGTTGATCTATAGTTGGGGAGCCCAAGAGGGAAATTCGGGATTTACTCGAGCGTGTCAGATTAATATAAAGGGAGACACCTTGGACCCTGTAGAGTACCTCTAACAAAAGTAAGATCTGTATATAGGGGAATTGTCTAGGACAGCCTGTCAGAATAGTAAAATAAAAACGATCATTGTACATACTCGAGCGCGTCAGATGAAGATATATGTGGTTAATTACATGTTGAAAAGTATATATTCTCTAAATCTGACAATTTAAGCTTGACGAAAATGTGTGGGAGGGCGCAAAACTTGCAAAAAAAAAAAACGTCATGTGTACCTTCTCGAGCGCAGTGGATTTTTTCTTATTTTGAAACTAATGACTCAAGAATAACGAAAAAAATTTAATCTGACAGTTTCAGCAAGCCGAAACAATAAAAATTGGCCATAAAGGTTACAAAAATCAGTTTTTTTGAATTATCTCCTCTCCTGGGCTTCAAATTGTTTTCCCATTCATTATAAAAGTTGTAGAACATAACATTTTCTACAAATTTTGTCCGAAGCAATTTTTTATACCTTTGAACGTTTTTGAGATATATGGCCATGAATGTACATTAGACTGGGTTTCTTCATTGACCTTGGCCTTTCGCACGTGTGGCTAAGCTTCTCGCACTTATCGCCCTCTAACTTGAAAACGTTTAAGAGTATGTTAAATTGGTCCAAACAAAAGTTGTATAGAAATTTCTTATCTACAACACTCATAATGACAGAAACGATTAGAGGTACAGGAAGGGAGATATTTAAAAACAATTTCTTTTTATCTTCAAACTGTCTGATTAAGAAACCCCCCCCCCTGATTAATGTCAGAATAATGGGTCAACACTTCCGCACCGAGATTAATCTCCTGTATGAAAATCTGACACGCTTGAGTATGTAGGTACAAGTAACTATTTTTTCTGCATTTTCAAAGGACCTCTGTGAGCTTGTGTCACGTCCGAATTGTCAGCCCCTTGAAAAATAGCTTTCCATCAACATATCCTCCAAAAATCTGACACACTCGAGAATTTTTTTTTACCATTTTCAACTCTTCCGTACGGCCAGCCCCACCATGCAAACTGTCAGATTAACATGAATTCATTATCAGAGACTCGTAGCGCATATCTTAATCTGACACGCTCGAGTATGTACATCTGACGATTGTTTTTTTACATCTTTGAGAACCTGCAGACGCTTTCCCCACCGGTGAAAGTGCATACAGCATAGAACCTTTTTTCTTTCTACCATCTTATCTTCAAAATCCACTAGGTCTCCACGACGCTCCAGTAAATCCCGATTTAGCATTGTCGGCTCCCCAACTATTAGGATCAACTTCAATCCAGAAATGAGCAACGGGGCCTTAGAGTAAAGAGGATAAATAGAGCTTTCAACCTAGGTTCTCTGTCCAAGCATTTTCATCATTCGCGGCATTTTGTCGTTGAAAAATTGAAGACAGATACATACGACATACGGGGAATTATAAGTAACAAAAAAAGTAGGCCCTTATCATATATCTTGTCATCGCTCAGGAATTTTCCTGTCGTGTTGTAAAATTCTACTATCAGAAAGAGTTTCAAAGGAAGGGAGAAATCGAAAGGAGAATATACTGGCGGAATCTTGCAGGGCTAGATCATTACAAAAACTTTCCCCCTATCTTCAATACTGAGATATGTTTAGAGGGCGATTCAACGCGTTGGCCTACTAGACGTTTATGGAAAACGAATTACAATTTTGTGCTGAAAATTTGCATGCTGGAGGTTTCTTCCCTAGAAACAGCAAACAGCCTACTACTTTCCCAATTGGAATGGTACGCCCAATATATCCAACCGTATACCCTACCGCCCATACCTTGGGTAAAAACTGACCGGATTATGAAATTCTTATGATAAAAATGGCGAAAACAAGAAGTTACACATTCTCGAATATTTCTGCTGAAAAACTCTTTATCATTTTCAATTCTGCCATTATATAGAATTATAATACTCATTGCTGTTAGACCCAAACTATACACTACTATACAGGGCGTTTATGAGAAGAGTGATGATCATCAAGTTGGACTAGTCGAATTCAGTCGATTCTACATAAAAGGGAGGTGAATTAGTGATATATTCTCAATACTCAAGATGAAAACTTTCAGAGTTAAGGGGGAAACACATTATTAACACGCGGCGCGAGCTGACGAAACGTGATGCGTGTTGAGTCGACTCAAATGTATTGCTTTCTATAGACTAGAATCATACTATGAACACCCGACGAAACGCCACGCGCGTATAATTTACGCGTCAGCTCGCGTCGCGTGTTAATAATATGTTTCCGCCTTTATAAAGGAAAAACTATACTGCATTCACTTTTATTTTAGCACTCGGTTGGCCAAGGAAATTTGACACATTTCACTCTGTATAGTACGAAAATGTGGGGTTATGAAGCTTGTCAAAATAATTGTGGGTTTTAAATCAACGCTATGATGCCCGTTCTACGTGAAAGTTTCTGTTATTACGTATTTTATCACAATGTCGAATCTCATCGGAAAATATGTGACGAACATAATTGAAGTTTATACAAACTGATTGAAGGCATAGCAAATCCAGTTATTTGCATGGAAAATACAAGAGATCAGTATAATATCATAATATGCACTAGCTTGAAGAGAGTTAATGTTCGTTATCTTCTTTGGCTAAAGTTTGACTACGTTACATCAGTTGTAGATTTCAAAAATATTAAACCGAAGATGAAATGCAGTGGTTGGGAATGGGTATCTCCCGAAGGAATTAACAGATAATTACAAGAATGTTAAATTCTTCAACAAAAATCATCTTGCATAATGTAAGTTAAAAAAAGTTTTTTAAGTTTAAAGTCCAGATGAACTTCATCTTTAAGCAAAAATGTCACATGAATAATAAACATAGGACAACTGACGCGTATTTGTGGCTGTTCATCTTAATACATTGGTATAATAATAAAAATTAGGTATTTATTGGTACCTTAAGACATTTACAATGTAAGGGACAAGTCAAATTAAAAATAGAAAAATCAATTTTCGGGAACTTATTCTACGATGACATTCATCGAAAATCCTGTAGTAAACTTTTCGCATTAATTCACTCAAATATACAATTCTCAAATGCCACCACTTTGTTGGGTCTCCCAATAAAAGGAAATTCTTTGTTATCCTCTTCATTCACAATCTTTCTGATTGGGGAAATATTCAGCTGAAATATAAGTCGTTTATATTCAGATGAAACATTATATAAATTCACTTACATCGAATATGTTCGCTACTTCGCTCCCGTCTGACGTATTGTGGATTTAAGAATATCAGGGTATAACTATTTGAATGAGCGGACCTGAATTCTAAATAGCACTTCCTGAAACCCTGTCTCTTTTTTCAATCACTTTCGGCATTTTCGTAATAAAAATTGATATTAGTTGTGGCAACGGCGTTATGACATTAACGACATTTCACGAGTGCCAACCTTACTCCGTTCTAGTTACAAAAACTTGAGAAAATTATTTCATGGCCAACCGACTGCTAAAATAAATGTGAATGGAGTATAGAAATTATGAAAAATACAATTTCAAACTGTTGATTAGCCTATAACTTCCGGAAATCACAAACAGCAACTAAAATTCGGAGTTAAATAAATATAAATAAAAATACTCTTCTTCTAAGAAATTGTTTTTTTGAGAATCCATACAAAATTTGGGAAAATTATTTATCGGAACATCGATTTTTAATTTCCTTCTGTGGTTTTCGGGATTCACTGAATAATCAAGCATGCTGTTTTCACTTAGTTCATGTCTTTACTTGATAACTCTGCAAGTTTTCATTTTAGATATAGGGTTTTTCTTAGTAAGAACCCCCACTCGTTTTTACGTGACCTACGTATCACCACTGAAATGAGAAAAATGATAACCTTGAGTATTAACTCGATTGTTGTTGAATACTCAAAGATTGTAATTAAAAAATCTCGATTTGTCCAACTTGATGAGCTTCTCATAAGGACTCAATGCCCAGCAACTATATGTTGGCAAAATGAAAAATAGTGAAGATTAAAAAAAAAGTCTCCTACACTGTTTCAGGATGTCTTGTCGGTACTTATGATTTCTGCTCAATAAACATTTCTGCACTGAAGTACTACATGGGAGAGTTAGAAGAGGATTCTCTGGTAGAAAAAGAAAACAAATTCTTATGAGTGCGTTTGAAATTATATAAAGCATTTGTTTTTTATCGACCAGCGTTATATTAACTAATGTTCATTCTATTATAATAATTTTACCAATTCTTTTCAAACTCAAACTGATTCACCTACAAAATAATAGTTTCAAAATCAAGGTAATGCTAATAATGGAATTTTTGGTATAAGGCTGTTTATGCATTTGAATTTCAGGAACAGAGAGATATTTCAAGTCCACTATATCGTGCACAACTCATTTGTTCCATCTACAATCTAGAAAACAAGTATTTGGCAATGGTCACCAATTAATATTTTGAAGTTCTGTTTATTAAGAAACAGGTAAGATCATTAAACCGTTCAGTCTATAAAAATCAGTTCTAGGTCTAGGTCAGCTCAGCTATATTATTATGCTACCTTGTATCGAGGATATTATTCCGAGAAATAATAAACAGTCACATTTGACGAGGATAGTGGTAAAAGTGATTCCTTTAGTTATCAAGAGCATCTGAATATACGAAGAGATCGAGTCGAAACTAGTGTGAAGGTTTAATGCGAGTTTGCATTCAGCCACGGAACATCAGTATGACGCATTCAGCTACAATTCCGTTCATCATTTCCGAGAATAAACATTTTGAATCGGCTAAAAAAAAATCTAAACATCTTGAAATTCCCGATAAATTGCCATATATTAGTTATATTACAGATTACTATGTATTGAAGACACACCGAAGTTCTCCTGCTCACCTTGATATGCAGAGTTAAGGGGTTGAATGCTCAAGGGCGGGGTGGTACTTCGACATTTTGAGTTTTCATAATTAGCTATGCCACCCCAGAAAACCTGACACTGAAATTTGCACAAGCATTGAATATATTATACCACTTTAACCTTGGAATTAAGTTACTATGGAGGAAAAATAAGCATAGACTCACTTTTTCCATTTCATTTGGTGAACGAAGTGGTAGGTATTTATATTAGGAGTAGGTATAATCCAATAAATGAATTATAGCAATTTAATTGGTGATTAATATTGAATACTTATTCTTCTCTTCGTTTGTATTTCATTTCTGATAATAATTCGAATTCAGGTTGCAACCATCCATATTCTCTGTTATTCATCTCTAATATGTAATCATTTATTATCGTTGTTTAATTTATTTTGTAGAGGTACAGTAGTTACCAGATTCAAACTTAACCCCTTCACCCACAGAACATCAAATATAAGAAGCGTAACTTCCGTACGAATCTGATGAAACTGTCGAGATATTTAACTGTCATAACGAATGATGCTGAGAAGTGGGGACTTGAAATTCTCAATAATAGGGGAGGCGGGTTGTAATATTTCTTTGGTGGAAATTAGTGATCTCTGAGAAAACCCCGGGATGAAATTTGAAATTTATCGTGAAATTTTCAAAGATATATTTAGTATTCGATTTGTTTGAATCAAAAAATGCTTTCTATATCCATTTATTGAATTATATCATTTCGACAGCAGGGACTACTTATAACAATATCAATAATAAACATATTTCGGTTCAAATCGCATGAATTAATTCTGTGGATCCGTTGAACAGAGTTGCATTCAGGCAAAGCTCTCAATTTTTCGAATTTCATAGATATGTATTTTTTTTTTTGAATATCGAATTACTCGAAAACGTAAATTATACGAGACAATATGAAGAATACTTTTTTTTTCAGAATCATCAAATATTCATTAGTGATCGTTTACTCACTTTTAAGAGTCGGTTTGTTTGACTTTCTGGCTTTTTGTATGTAATGATCATAATGAAAAAACTGAATGATTGGGCGGAATTTAATGTTCGGAGAAGTTTCATAACACCAATGAGAAATTATATTTCGATAATATCGTTTGTGAAACATAATTGAAAATCCAATTTTTTATGGATGCTTGTATCTTTTCAAACAAGCAGAAATGGAAAAAATGGTGAAAAGAGAAGGTGTCTCTTTTGACCTCAGGAATACTCTGGTTGAATATATGTATGTACAAGTCCACTAAATAGCTCATCTCATCGATCGTATGATCCACGGTCGCAATTATCTGCCGTTTTCCATCGGTGTTGGAGTTGTGTTGCTCTGATGAGGTCAAATATGACCGAAACTACGGTCGGCATTTATTTTTCTTTGATTGATTGGATGGTCTTTATGTTGGCATCCTGTATAATGGTGTGTGTGGATCCCAACACTTGTTGCTATTTATATAGGATATATAGGCCTGTGCTGTGTGTCTGAATTATGTCGTATTATTCATGTCGAAAATAAGTGGAGTTCAATCTCATTTTGTTATTCTTGTAACGCCGTTTGGATGTTTAGAATTTTGACAACTCCAATGCTGGTTTTCTGCAATAGAGCAGTCTGGAATCAAATTTTCTGGCTAAGAGATAATAAAAAAATATACCATTTGGTAATCACTGTGACTGTAGGAGGCGTCGGCGTGGTGAAAGACGAGGTCCTCTCGTGGAAAGTCATGCGCATGCTTATGCTGCTTATGGTATAGAGGGCTTTTGGCATTTGGTCCAGGATTTGGTGGAACCTCATGTTCTGCCTTAAGCCAGGTTCATTTTGAAATAAATCAAGACGAATTGTTGCCCCTAGATCTCTAGATTTTTCACGTATAGAACTCGCCTGGGACATTATGGGAAGAAGATTACTCCATCCTCCAAAACTCAAGCGGCACTTCTTCATGAGGCCCATTTGCCTGGGATGATATACCTCAAGTAGAAATCGACCATCTTGTTAGCAGTATAACTGCAGTATAACTATAACATAAAACATTTCTAAAATTTCCCTTTTTTCCACGGTTGAATTTTTTTAAAATTCTGATCGACTGCTATCTATGCTACATCTATCTACATGTACCTATACTGAAATTTTTGAAATGAATTGATCATTTCTGAGTAATCTCAAACGTTGGGGTGGACTCATGGCTAATCCGTGCTCTAAATTAACTCTTTTAGCCGGTCCTTCCGTAACAACTCCCGGAATAAGAGATTTTGAAATTTTCTTGGTAGGTTGAGGGCCAAAATACGACATTTGAGTTCATTAATGAACAAAATTCCTTACATATTTCCATTTGAGAGTAAACACAGGACACAGGTTTACAAAACAAGTCGGTTTACGAATTAGCATAAAGAGAACGCTTCATCGAGTCTGTTCTTGAATACATTCACTGACCGTGCACCGACCACCTAATCGTCAAGAGCATTCTACACACCAAAAATATTCGGTTGTGAAGAAAATACTTCCTCTGCCTCCTCCGGAAACATTCTGTTCCTTAATTAGTGTTGACGACGAACAAATTTCTCAGATCCGCGTAATTATTTTTGATCGCCGTACGAGAAGATGAGATTTCCACACAGTCTTCTGGAGTAGAGTGGGAATTAGATAAAGCTGCCATAAATGTTGGAACAACCGGGACAAACGGTACAGAAATACCACACAAAATTCAAAAACTCAATTGATATTTTTTATAATTAATTTAATAATAATCTGGCTGGGGTTTTTAGAAACGCACACGGTTATTGACTTGTTTTTTTACTAGATAATTGAATTATACTGCATTGGCTACAGTGTCCGATTAAATTAGATACATTTATTCACACATATGCATTGAAAATATTACTATTTCGAATGTGAGAGTCCGTGTGTTTGTAAGTTTATAGTTGGTTATAGTAACGTCAGAATCCCCTGAATGCGCCCCTGCCGCCGCTCGAAAATATCGGGAACATCGCTCTCGATGCTGAGAAAATATTCTCGAATAGGGGCGTATCGATATATAAGTCGCGCGCGGTGGGCTCGAAGGAAGTTATTGTTCTAAATAGGGAGCGGAGTGAACAGTGAATCCTGAAGAGTTACAAAGAGCAAAGTAGGGAAAATAAATTAGTGAGTGTGTAAATAAATTAGAATGAGTCTCTCTTCTGCAGTAATATAGTAGGGCTCTTCATTTATTTCGTCGACAGCTGTTTGTAATTTGTGTTGCATCACTTCTGGCTTGCGATTTCGAATTGAGATTCCAGTGTCGTCAGTGTATAGTGGCAGCATAGTCTTTGGATTTTTGGAATATCGTGAATGTACATTAGTGGCCCTGGTACTAACCCTTGTGGTACTCCTGCTTCCATATATCTGGTTTGGAGATTTATCCTTCTACTTTCACGTAGAATCTCCTGTTTCTCAAAAAATCTCTAATCAACTTGCATAGTTTCATCGAATATATTTCATTTTATAAATCAATCCTTCATGTCACACACTGTCGAATGCTCTGGTGAGATCTAGTAGAACAAGACCTGTTGCTTCTTTATTCTGGAATTCTTCTGTTATATATTCTGTGAGTCTCAGTAATTGCTGCTCCGTTGAGTGATTCCTTCTGAATCCGAATTGCTCTGCTGGAATGAGATTCAGATTTTCAGTTTCTTCTGTCAGTCTCCTAGCGATTACTTTTTGGACTAGTTTTCCTAGGGCTGAAAATAGACTTATCGGTCTGTAGCTATAATTATTGGCCAAAATCGGGCTCCTCAACGTTACTCGAAAATGGTTTTATACGGGTTCTTATTTCAAACTCTAATTAATTACTCAATAACCAGAAGGGAAATACAGGTCAGGCTTAACAAAGAATTATAAAACGACTGTATCCTTGAATCAATTACTCTTTATATCGATGTTTTGGAAAATCCGTTTGCATGTTTCAAAGAATCACATGTTAGTAAACTGTGGACGTGAGCTACACATTTTTGTGCTACAGTTTTACTCTACAAATTTTTCACTCAGAATTGAAGTTTTTGAGTATGGATACCGAAATATGTTGATAAGTCACTATTGATAATGAATTATTCGAACTATCGAATGCCTAATTATTTTAAATTTACCAACCCATTGTATATTTTCCAAGTACTTATTTAAGGACTGATTTTGCGAATCAACATTAGAATTTCTCTTTATTTTCCTTCTTGAATTATTTTCATTCCGAATATTTGTTTCCGAAGTAGTTACTATAGATTTCAGATAATCCCTGAAATAATAATCTATAGGATTAATCAGATGATCTTGACAGCCATTAATCAGTTTCTCTTCGAGCTTCGAGCAATCTATAAATCACCAAAACTGTCGTTAAAAAGCCTCTTGCGATGAGCCTTTAATGCAGCAACACACCATCTTGTTGAGAGTACCTAAGTACAAGCCAGGAATATTTACATTTTCGTCATAAAGTAAAACTGGTATCATAAATAAACATAATATCAGCATATTCATCATTTGAAAAATGAAAAGGCATTCTTTCAAATCAACACAACACATAATTCACTGATAACAATGAGGAAACTTTGAATATGATCTAAATTATTTTAAATAACAATGATTTTCTGTTGAAGACGCGAATTCCTGGATTTAAGTTGGGAAACAAATCTGTAAATTATGTTATATTAAAATTAATATTTGACTCTTATTCAAGAAAAGCAATTTTGAATTATGTAGGTACCTAAATATTATTATATTAGATAATGTTAGTATGTACCTGAAAATTAGACAATGGGTTGATTTGCAGCTATAAAGAGCGAAACCAATGATTTACTAATTATTCAGCAATTTTGAAATAATTATGGATTTAATATTTTTAATAATAAATTATCAAAAGTCACTTATATCCAACTTCTGTCAACTTGAAATAATCACTTTCAAGTTAAAAATTTGTACAAGGAATCCTTTTGAGCAAAAAGTGAAGCCATGTTTCGGTTTAGTTTTTGTGCTCTTTTCAAGTACGCAACAGATTTTCAAAAATTCGCTATTTCAAGGTTACAATCGTTTTATAATTTTTTGCTTACGCAGAATTGAGCGATTCATTTGAGTTAAAAAAAACATGTGTGCTAAATATAAAAAAATATATAAGGTAGTTCTTTTATTGTGATCCCAGAAAGTAATGAGCAAAATTAATATCGGTTGTCGGTTACAAAGACATTCAGAGCCAATTATACAATGTGGTATACCTAGAACCACCTCGCCTTTTTTAGTATAACCAATTATAAAGAATAACTTTTTTGTCAAGTGAAATTTATGTTTTCATTAAATATTCAGAAAATTCCGTGATTCATTTTAGCTCGTTTAGCAACTGGGAATGAAATCCAGTTTTATCAAAAGCTTTAAAGAAATAGTTTGAAAGCATATATGTAATATGAACCTTCAATATTAAATTTACGCTTACGTGGTACTAATTTAATGATTTTTTTTCTAATGAAAGATTTCCATTTCTCAGGATAAGAAAAGTGTCAATATAAACACTGATATAAAAATTTTTTTATTCGAAAGCGTCTCCCATTCGTTCAACATATATGAATGAGTTGAATACATAATTTACCCTGCAATTGTAAGTTATTTAATGAATGGTTTTGAATGAAAGATTTCCATTTCTTAACATGAGAAAAATGTCAAAATGAAAACTTATATGAAAAATTTTTTATTCGAAATCGTCTTCCATTCTTTCGACATATATAAATGAATTAAATACATAATTAACCCTGAAATGCATTGCATGAGTTTATTTGTGTTGGTATGAGGTACTTTCAACATTTCTTCTCATTTTGCAGGTACAAACTACGTTTGAAAAGATAAATTTTTATCTACAAGCAAACAGAATATCATTCAGTCATGTGAATGCCACTTTTTGCTTTCATATAGTAAAGAGAACAAGTGAATAAATAAATGATAGAACTGGTTTTCACCTCATATAATTCCCTTGACATTGAATTTGAAAGTACACACTATTGATTATGGAAAGGTAGTTAATCATAAAATCCAACAGAAAATTTAAAATGGGATCGATAATGAACTTTCAGGTGATCACAACCTGGGCATATTCGTTGTTTTTTTAATTATCTGATCAATTATGGTATCCTCACTGAAGAATTGTTATGTCATCAGAAAATTATAGGTCAAATGAATCGCTGGGGTCCGATAAATGACTATAAATTATGGAGAAAATGTAACTTCCATAAGTGCTTTTCCACTATACGAATTACTATCCCAACAATCTTAGAATTAAAATACCAGGAAATTCCTGGTATTCCAGGAAATCAGTCTTGACTTAGCCATAATAAAGGTACTTATGTGAGATGTAGTTTGTATCATCTTGATCCTATACAGTGTAAAAAAGCGAAATGGAAGAAATTCATTATCTCGGTTAATGTGAATATTCATATCCTGAAACAATGAACTTAAATTTAAAAAATGCGAACCCTATACGTTCTACCCCCTTCGAAAGAAAGGTACAAACCAAATCTTTCAAATAGGAAGTATGGACTTGTTTCATATATTGTATTTTTTTGATTCATTTTCGTTCTGTTTTTTCAAATATTTAAATATGAATAATTATATTCCAATATTTTTATACTTTATTATATTTATTTATATTCCAAATTTTGTATTATTTTATTTTTAAATTATTTATAAATTAATAAAAGCTCCTGTAGGTAATAAAGTTATGATTTTTTATTTTTCACCTTATTATTATTATGAATTTCCTTGTCCTCTAGTTCTTGAGGATTGTCCAGACTCAATCTCTAAAATTAAATTCACTCAACTAACCATTGTGAACTCAAAAATAATTGAGAGAAAGGACCCGGTGATATGGTTTGCACCAGGGCCCGAACCAAACTTGCTACCTGGGGTTGTACCTATCTTTCGTAGGGGGTTGAAGTAAGGGTTCGCATTTTAACGAAAAAAAAAGGTTACTTCAAAATCAAGTAAAAATATACAAAGTAAACAAGAAAGGGTAAATACATTCACTTGATGAAAAAAAAAGGTTATTCAAATTTGACGGGTTTCGGGATTTTTCATATTTCAATATGAATTTCAAAATCACGACCTCAATCTGAAGACCAAGACAGCTGTTTACAAAGCAGTGGTCCTCCCAACGCTTCTTTACGGAAGCGAAAGTTGGACGCCCTACAGGCGACATATTAAACAGCTTGAACAAAAGCAACAACGTCAATTAGACAAATAATGCAAATCAGATGGTTCAACAGAGTTTCGAATGCAGAAGTCTTGCAACGCGCGAGTTGTACAACAATTGAGACTCAAGTAACGAGGGCCCGACTCAGATGGAGCGGCCACATTCTGAGGATGCAAGACACAAGACTCCCCAAAATAGCCCTGTATGGCGAATTCACAGAGGGAGCCCGAAAACCAGGAGGCCAGTATAAGCGGTTCAAGGATATACTGTATCAATCCCTAAAATCAGTTAATGCCAATCATAACTGGGAACAACTATCGTTGGACAGGCCACAGTGGAGGTCTTTGGTACACAGTTATAATGGAGACTCGAGAAGGATTCAGCGGCGGCCAGATCTGGTTGGTGACTATCCATGCCCTGAGTGTGGAAGGATCTGCAGGTCACGGTTGGGTCTCTTCAGTCACAGGAGGGCACACAGTCGCAACTAGCCCTAAGAAATTACAAGTCTGTTCGCAATTTTATTTTTTTTTCTTCTTCTTTTTGTAGATTTATTCCCGGTAACAGGATATAGCAATCAATGAATGAATGAATTTCAATATGAACAGTTATCAAGGTAATGAATTTATTTCATTTGGGTTTTCCACACTGTATATCTGGTCTGTGTGTATATCATGTTCATTGTAGTGGTTTCGATCTATAGTTTGGTAGTATGGTATTTATATTGAATATAGTGGAACTTTAATCTCACAATACTTATGGGTACTTTTTATACTAGCAGCGAATTCACATATGTGACAAAGAAAGTCTGATAAATATCTCACAGATATCCGTTGTCTACCAACTGAGACATCTGTTGTATATTCATGACTTCCATGAGGATCAGCTATTATAACGAACCAATCATGGATACCTTTAGGACATTTTTTGAAGTCATATGTATACCTAATGTAAATGGGCAACTGTAGTATAGGTATTTAGAAAGAATTTCAGGGCAGTATTTTAAGAGGTCCTTACTTCTGTTTATCATATAAAATTTTCATTGAATTATATTAAGTAGTCTAAAATTTATTCCGGTGAAATGTATTTCCGTCATTTAGCAGGTCGTACATATTTAATTTTAACGAGGAAAATGTTCGGATGAAACAAAAATATGATCCCTTATTTGGGCCAAACAAAGGTTTATTCAAACCATTTTCAAAGAAATTATTGGCTAGAGGCAAATCAGGCTGTATTGAATCAAGTTCATTCTCAGTGATGGCATGAACCAATGAATTTCAGTGCTTGTAGATGTTAATTGTTGATTTAAGGAGGTTACCACCTGAAGATTTTGCCCCCCATCAGAGGTGTTCTCGCCATCACATAGTCTACAGCTCTTCCTTCACTCCTAGAGTTCTAATGAAGGAGGTTACTTCCTTCTTTTACAAGTTTCTTGTGAAAAGCATTTTTCAACGTAGGCTAGCAATGGTGAGGCATTCCCTCATCAGGTCCTCTTCCCCACAGAATCCTTGTTTTCTCGCCTAGTTCGTTTAGTTTTCTTCGGTACTACTATACCCCATACCATCTTGGAATACACATGATATGAGAGCTCAGTGTTACAATCGCAGCCAGCCTGCTAGAACACATTTCTGAGAATTTCCACCTGAAAGGCGCTCAAACAACGGTAGTCAGCTTTTGATACCAGCCCCGAACACTTGTGCGCCAGTCCCCATCGTGGTTGAAGGTAAAGGTGAAGGTTTTCTCGATGCTAGATTTATTTATCATCCCGTTCAATGTTTGTAGGTGAAATGTTTGTATTTACTATCGGACAAAAAACTCGGAAAAATGCCTTTTGTTTGAAGAACACATTTCTGTTACTCCCAGGCTGTGGAAAATATGTATGTGGACGGAAATAATTAAACAATGCTACTAGGTATGGTATTTCCAAATTGAAAGTTGCATTTCATCCACTTGCGGACGATTCAGTCCCAAAGTTAGATGACAATGCAATATTTTTCATGAATGACATTTAAATGAATAAATATGTTCAATTTGTACAGAAACATCATGACAACTGAGACGCATTTACGGTTTAATAGGAGGGTTAAAAAAAATTAATTAAGAAACAATCAAGTTAGAATAAGAAGATTGGATATATGTATAAGACCCGTTTGCACCAAACGCACTTAGTGTTAAGTGTCCCTTAAAATGAACCCTTAAGTTAAATTACGTTGCACCAACTGTTAAGTGACATTTAAATGGCTAAAGCTAGCCTTAAATTAAAGCGCTCCTGTAATGACCACTTAGGTATTTAAGGGCGGGATTCTAACCTAAAATAATTTGTTGAACTCATAAGCTGGCTGCAGAACTGCTGTGGTTTTTCTAATAACGTCAAGTACCATTTATTTGACAACCCATTTTATTATCAATAATAATGCTAATTCAGCAACAAAAAGTTGTCACTCTTTGATAATAATATAATAGTTTACTTGACAATGACTGACAGGACAATAAAGTTAGGTTAATGAAATGACAACGATCATCTTCAACCGACCAACCAATGAAAAGGTTTTATTGGACTTGTATGAAGTTGCACCAAAATGAAAAACTGAAATATCACTAGATATCAAAACTTAAGGGCCCCTTACTTAAGATTCTGTTAAGCCGCAGTCGGGCAACTGGAAATAAAACTAAGCTTCCATTAACTTTAAGCTACGCTTAGTTAAGTACTCTTTTTAAGGGGGATTGGTGCAACAAAATATTTCATTATGTAGCCCTTGTAAAAAAAAAAGAAGAACATCATTAGGTATTTCAAGAGATCTCAATGCCCGGATAGAAAATGAAATGATTCCTGATTTAAAAAATTATTATTTTGATCCAACAAAATACACGTATATTCTTTTCTTTAAATACTTTTTGGTCATACCGACATATGCACCACTGCACTCCTTACATTTTATTATATACTAAATTTCATTTCAACGAGTCGGGTGTAGGATTTTTAAGTTTGCTAAAAATGCTCCCCACTGTTTTTAGGGGATAAAAGCCAAGTTAGCAGTTTGGTATAATATTCTTTACCAGTTTATTAACTCTTGTAGACAGTTCAGGTATGAAAGGAAATCTATAATAAACCTTGTGACTATTTTCCTTTTTTCTCTCTAATGAGTTGATTTGGTGTTTGTACCTTGTTAAAACTCTTTTTAATAAATTTTCAGTCTTGAAAAAGATCCAAACATAGGATCGTCGACAATTCGAAAAAGGATTCATTTCATTTACCCTGTCCTCAAGCCAAATTTTCCGCTTTTTTCATCCCCGCAACTTTAACCCCAAAACGGGGGTGAGCACAACCCCTTGATTTTGAATAGTGATGAGGAGTGTTGTGATAACTAATTTTGAAGATTGTAACGAGTACCTACTATCCGAACCCAAAATTTCGCTTCAAGATATTCATTTATAATGAAATAATAGGAACAATAGTGGAAGAGGCAATGTGGAATTTATTCCTATCAGATACATTTCAAAGATGTTAAGTAGTTATGTTGTCGATTTTTTGTCCAAACAAGTATCAGTTTTGGTCCAAAAAAGTAGCCGGACCATTTTTTTGATTAACTTCAGTCTATCGTGAATTTTTAAGTTACAAGTTAATCAAAAAAATTTATTTGTAGGAATAAGGACAGTAATAAGCTGAATTAAATAATGTTTATCTTCGGCAACGTTTCGCAGAAATTTTGCATCTGCTTCCTCAGGCCTCAAAAATACACATTCATAAGATCTTCTGATAAACATACAATAGACTCTCTAAAAAAGTTAAGTGTGTCAAAGCGATTGTGAACTCGTAGTAGAATTAACATGCTGTATTCTGTAGAAGAAAGGCTGGAAATGATTTTTTTTTTAGAAATGACGACTCGGCGCGAAGAACAGCGGCTTTATTTAACGAATGACGTCGTGGAAAAAATGTTTCTGCTTACTGGTTGCCAAATTTGACTCTACTGGTTCAGTCGGAACCAAAAAGAGGGTGCAGGAGACGAAGCGAGGAATGTTGATGTCTTAGGTCATGTAGCAATGGATCCGACCTTTAGTACTAGAAGAGAATTCTTAAACAGCATAAATTCCATCCTTATAATATTGTTTCAGGAACTGAATGAGGATGTTCCCGATAGCTGACTCCAGTTCTGTGAAGTGGTCAGTGAAATGGTTAACGGTATTCAAAACTATGTTCGATATCTGTTTTTCGGATGAGTGCTCATTTTACCTTAACACCATTGTAAACCGACAGTTATGCCGGTTTACAATGGTGTTAAGGCATAACTGTCGGTATTGGTCAGATAAAAATCCAAGATTATTCAGTGAGGTGCATACTTAGCTTCTCCAAAAATCAAATGTTTGGGCGGGTATTTATGGAAATCATATGATCGGCCTTTTTTATATCCGGTAATCTCACTGGCCAAATTTATGTAGATCTATTGGAGAACGCTATTTATCCAGCTCTTGTGCATCTTGTACAAATATTAGAAAAAGCAGAAGACCATCAAACGGTCAATTTCGAACAAAATGGCGCACCACCTCGATTCAACCAGTGCGTCAGTTCTTAGATGAAGAATTTCCTCATGCCTTGATTAGAAAGAAGGGGATATATTGAGTGGCCAATACGATCACCTGATCTTGGTTTTTTCTATGGGGTCACCTGAAATCCAAGATTTACGCTACCCAGCCTGAGTCACTGGGATGATTTGCGATAACTTAAGGAATGCCTTAAAATAATTTTCGCAGGAATTTGGACAAATTTTTATTCGTTATCCTTTTAATACATCGCCAACGTTTCGAATCGGTTGTGATTCTTTCTCAAGGCTGGAATGTCAAAATAAAACCAGAAACAGATAAAAAGGACCTAGAGACGATCTATCACTCACCTCGTATTTCATCGGATTGAATATCGTCAATTTTATTAAAATAATTGTATAAGTATCTCGTATTAAATTTCATTTAATCTTCAAGTGGTTCATGTGTTGTTAACACGACATGGGTAAACAGAATCGCCTCACGGTACGTTCCACAAATCGCAATGAGTAACATGGAGATGACATTCAACTCTCCCATAAAACATTATATATGTTCGTTAAAATATCACATCTCGGGTAAAAAACAATAAGGTAAAAACAACAATGGTAATATACAACTTAACAAACTAAATCAAAACATTTTGTTCTTGGTAGATGCACCTTAGACACATTCAAATGACTTTCACCATAAAATACCAAAATGAACAAACAACACAAACATCGAGGCTCCGAAAGCTCTCAGTTATATCCATAATTAAGAACCACCATTTTGAGTCACTGAAACCCCAGCATTGCCCAATATAAGACTATCATACACCAAACTGAGATGTTGGACGTCTTCCCTATAGTTTACTGTGTTGTTGGACCTTATGTGAACCATTTCACTAATTAGCCGTCTACCGTAGATAGGTTCGTAATCCAGAACTGTGACCTCCGAGAAGTTGAATTTATGTCCTTCAGCATGAACGTGTGCAGCGAGAGCCGTTCGCTGTGTTATGTGAGATTTTTCTGCATCATTTTTATGTTGTCTTATCCTCTCCTGTAGTAGTTGCTTTGTCTGGCCTATGTAGCATTTTGTGCAGTTATTGCATTCTATTTTATAAACAATTTCTGATTGCTGTAAAATTGGTGTTCTTTCTTTTAGTTTTGTGTAAAACTTCATCTTATTATTGAGAACATTATAGAATGCTGCAGCACCATTGTATTCGCGGAAAATTCTTTCAATCTTATATGACAATGTAGGATAAAATACTAGTTTGAAATATTTTTTAGTTGTTATATGTTGTGATGTTAATGTGCTCTGTGATGTGCTCACCGTCTCTACGTCTGTGTCGATGTTCGATCTGATAGTACGCTTAGCTCTATTGTAGATGTTTATACAGGTTTTTATGTAGTATGTTGGATAGTTGTTCTGTTTCAGGATTTCAGTCACTTTTTTCAAGTTATTTATTCTATATTCCTCATCGCTCAGAGAAATCGCTCTATTTATCAAATTTCCTGCTATATTCCTCTTTTGCGAGAAGCTGTGATTGGAATGGAAATTTACGCATCTACCCGTGTTGATCGGCTTCATGTACCAATTTGTTCTCAATCTATTTTTCTCTCTGATGATTAATATGTCTAAAAATGGAATACTCCGGTTCTTTTCTCTTTCTAGGGTAAACGTTATTTTCTGGTGGAATGAGTTGAAAACGTTCAGAGTCTCTTCAATTTTTTCTTTAGGTACCTATCAATAGTAATGTATCATCAACATAGAGTTTTATTAGAGGGATATGGAAATTCAACTTTGATATCACATACGTAAACAAAGCGAGCATAACTAATTTCGCAAATGTCGAGCTCGCCGGGGAACCCATTGCTGTACCCTCTATTTGATCATAGAAAACACCCTCAAAAACAAAGTACCCTCCTTCAAAACATAAATCTACAAGATGAACGAATTCTTTCCTTCTCAAATTCGTGAAGTTTTTAATATAGTGCCATTGATCTTTGATTGTTTTGATGACCAATTCTTTCGGAATGTTTGTAAACAAAGAAATTACATCTAGTGACACTAATTCATAACCATCCGGTACTACTGTTGATTTCAGTTCTTCAACCAACATGAATGAGTTTTTAACATCGAACACTGAGGTTGATAGAACATCACTGAGTATTTCGTGTAGGAATTTTGCAATTTTGTAGCTGGGAGATTTTATGCTACTAACTACAGGTCTTAATTTTACTTCTCTTTTATGGGTTTTCCTAAGGAAGTATATTTTCGGTGCTACATTATTATACGATATTAACATCTTGTACTGTGATTCTGTTATGATCGAGTCTTTCTTAAGTAGTTTTAAGTAATTATTAATTTTGTCTCGAATAAAAATTTGTCCAAATTCCTGCGAAAATTATTTTAATGTTTATAATATGGACGTCACCAATAATCGAAATTAAGGAATGCCATTCAATTAGATACACCAGAAATCTTGAGTAATGTACGTGAACGTTCTCAACAAAACTTATATTACTATATGGATGTTAATGATGCCCATTTCCAGCATTTAATAAACTAATCACAAAGGTAAATACTCTTCTACTATTTTACCTATCATTTCGTTATCGATGGAAATAAGGTCTTCAACATTAGGTATCGCGACACCCCTCATCCCTTTTCAAAATCAAGGGGTTGCAGTAACGGGGATGCAAAGAGAGGAAAAGTTGACCCTTTCGAATCAGAAATTGACAGTTCCGAGTGATTTTCCACATTTTCATTTTCAAGCTGGCAAATCGGAGTGTTAAGTTTTCGTGTGACCACACTAACTACAAAGAAGGGGTATTATTTGGAAAGAATGGAGGAAGAAAAATATACCGCATAGGAGTAGTTGCTTACCAGGAGGACCTGATACCTTAAAGATGTTGAAATAGCTGTCAATCTACAGAAGTAAGGGACCAAAACGACTGATATGAGTCGAATATAATCTCGAAATACATTCAGTAAAAGTACCTAATAGAAATATTATTTGATTTCAGTTCAGAACCAAAAAGTGTAAAAATTTTAACAATCTGCTTCCGATTTAATTAGGGAGAACTGAACAATTTCAATCAGTATAAAAGTAGATATGTTCTCAGATTATTGTAGCGTTTTCACATATCTATTAAATTAATTCATTATGGTGAACTATACGTTACGCGGATGAAAATGAAGAAATGAATATAACTGTTTCTCTTCCAAAGAAAAAAGAAGGGTACTGAAACGTATTTCGATTTGCGATGAATGAATTGAGATTTTATTATTTGAGCACTTAGTAACACGAAGTGTGAATATTTTACCTTTTTCAATTTTGTATGAAACTATTATAATGTAATAATTATTATGAAAATAAATGAACCGTTGAAATTTTATTGAACTATTGTTGAAAAAACTGCCCGATGTCATATCGGATTCGAATTTCATCATCCTTTTTTTATTAGATTCTGAAATTAGACATAAGAATCGTGCCCATTAGATCGAGCATAATTACAAGTTTTCGCTTGAATAAATCCTTTTTAATGAGAGGAATATTCAACCCTGAAATATGCATCAAAAAACACACGAATTCATTTTCTAGAACGTTCCACTTATAGATAGTTTGATTGTGATTTGAATTTATTTATTTTTAAATTCATCATTTTAACTTGGCAAATTCAAAATACTGTAAATAGATCAAGGATTACTTTTACTGTAATTATCCAATCATAAGATGACTATGAGTTGAAAATGTTTTTTATGTTTTTTTTTTCGAATAATATTCTACTCTTTTCCCGACATGTTGGTGCAAAATTTCGATTTTTTAACTTACCTTATATGGCAAAATGATTTGATGAAGCTTGTCAAAGTGGTATAAGTAGTAGCTAGGAATTGAGGAATGAAACCAGTAATGGTCCAATTATGTGTAATGTGTATGGTATAAAAAATACACAGCTGAGTGTTTATCTGTATATTAAATCAATAAACAAAGTACAAAATAGCAGAAAATTAAGTTCAAACAAAGATTATGCAGCACAGGAGACGTTCTTTAAGAACACATAATAATAATCATCTATGACAACTTCTTTCTATAAACAGTCTATATTGAAATCTTGAAATTCAACATATGCAACCTTAGTATATGCTACGACAACCACTAATCTAAATGAAATAACAATGTTATTATAACATACAACAAAGTATAAAATATACACTATAATTGTTAATTTATTATTACTAATGAATTGATTATTCATTTATTCTATTTATCTATCTGTTCTTTTGAATGTCAGCAATACATTTTTAGTTATTAATCAATATAGCATATTGTATACGTTTTAACAAAGTTTAGTGTAACAGGGAAAGCTTAGAGAAGAACCTCAGTGAAAAACCTTAACTCCCCGTGAGTAGTGTAGTGACGACAAATTTGTTCACAGAATAAGCTTTTAATACTGAAGGGCTTCTTTTCCATTGACATAAAAATTTCTTCATTCAAAGTGAAACCAATAATAAGTGGGATGTTTTTTTTTTAGTTTTGGTGAATCGTAAAATTTTTCAATGACTGGTTTTCAAATTACCATAAAAAATTGTGTCAGAAATCGGAAACTCGATCAAACTGCCTTGGGCTAAGACCATTCGTTCTGCAGTCTGGTATAGTGTTACTCATAACAATTTTTCTGATTGCTCGAGAATTATTTCCTTTCATCCTCGAATATAAATATTCATACTGAATCCTGAATAACGAATTAATGAAATTCCATAAAAATTATCATTTTAATATTCAACTAGATGTGTCCACCTACTCAGCTGGACTAATTTCCTTCACCTTACCTACTTTTTTCAAGATGGTGACGTAATGGAGGGAAGTAGTGTGAAGCTTTCCTTGGAGAGTCCTCCTTCAAACAGTCAAAGTTCTGTGAAAATCACTTTCAGTAATCTGGAGATTTTCTCGAGCAAACAGTATATATTATACAGGGTGAGTCTTTGACTCGTACAAATATTTTAACAGTAGATTCTTGAGATCAGAAGAAACACCTCCCACCTTTACCATTTTTCCGAATCGCTCTGTTGAAGAACCATAAAAAAAAATAATTTTTGGTTCTATCGGTTTCATCGAATGAAATGAATCCCGGAATATAGTTTTTCATTTATTCGATGAATCATGTTCGAACACAAGATATCACCCACGTCTCCCAGTTTTCTCCATACCGTTATATAAAAATACCAAAAATTCAAAGAAGAGAAAAGAGAAGAAGAAGTTGGACGATATCTAATGAATATTTGCACGTTTCGTAAAATAAAAGCATTCCTTATATTTTCTCGTATAATGCTCCGTTTTCGATTAATTTGATGTTGGAAAATTAAAAAGTGTCTGTAATATTTGAAAAATTGGGTACTTTGGCTGAATACAATTCAGAAGATTTTTTAAGAATTCGTCTGATGGATGAGTCTGATATAGACTCCGAAACGTTACGAACTTACTATTTTGAAGTTTCATTTTCGGTTCATTGTCAGACAACAATTTTTTCTATCCGATTTGCTCCTGACTAATCAGTGAAAGAATTTACGCATGCAGGATGCAGGTGCAAATCAATTATTTCAATTTTTTCAATTGATCTTGTTTCAGAGACTGGGAGCGAAAACCATAAAGAGTTTTAGAAAATGCAGACTCCCCCCAGATTAAATTTCAATCGATATCTGAATACAACTCTGTTGGAAAGATCCACAGATGTGTAGTGTCACAGATTTAGCTATTTATTTTGAAGGTTATTTTGCTTTTCCAGGAGCGGCACAGCTCATTATGAAAATTCAAAATGGCTATATCTTTTTATGAGGCCGAATCGGAAAGAATGGTATAGGAAAAGAGTGTTTTTTTACCCCAAGAATCTACTGTTAAAATATTTGTATGAGTTAAAGACTGACTCGGCATATACAGGTGTTCCAGAATGAGGTTCCGTTAATTCGGCATCTTATTCCTCAGATGATTTTACAAAGATTCTATGGATTATGGGTCTCTGACGCATTGTTTCTGAGATAAAGGGTGTTGAAAGTTAATTTTCAACCATACACAGTTTCGATAGGTTATGAGTACACATTTTTTAAATTTAAAATTATTTTTTATTTTCACCAGTGGCGTCGGTACAAACAATTGCAATTTGCAATTTCATGAAATTATAAGATCACTTCCAAAATCGTGTAGACACAGATCAAGACAGCTCAGTCTCCTTCATATTTGACGTTTCCTTATTCAGTTATCTCGTTACGATATTGAAGTTAACTGCTGATTTTACAAAATAATTTTTTTTAATTTCATCTTCCTGTATCTCAGAAACAATGCGTCAGACACCAAAAGTCCACAGAATTTTTGTACCATAATATCATCTGAGGAATAAGATCCCGAATTCACGCCATTCACGGAACCTGATTCTTAAACACCCTGTATATTAGTATCGACATACACAAACTCTGAACATTTAAATATGTAGTATATTTGTGTGCTGAACTAGATATGAGAAAAAACTCAAGAAAATCAATCAGACTCAGACTTATACTGGGTGTTTCACGGAGTGTCCTTTAGACGTATGTATTTAGAGAACGTCCATTAGGCGTATGTATTTCTCCTAAAAACTTGTGGATCGTGATGAATAACCAGGATCTATTCAACTAAAGCATACCCAGCTTGGTTGTAATTTTTATTCTGAATAAAATTTCAGTACAAATCTGTGTTCTGCACAAAATTTTAACTTATATTATTATTTGAACTACTCCATACAGAAACCTCGAGGTTCTTGAGATGATAATTTAATTTTTGGAAATTTGAATCAGCTTGAAAAATTTTTGAATTTCGAGGAAGTTTCAACTTTATTTTGATTAAGAGTGATAGTCATCTTTAAAAAAATTTATTTTGATAGACCATTAGATACGATGAAAAATTTTCTATACAGGGTGATTCATAACTATCGGGGCATAGGCTAAGGGCAGATTGTTTGGACCAAAATATGGCGATAAGACCATATAAACCTCAATGAAATATTGCTGTGGAAAAAGATAAAGGGAGTTAAAGTTGATTTTTTTTTCGTTTTTTGCTAATAATTTCACTGTATATTTTTTCATCCGTTTTCACGAAAAACACAATTGAACAGTTCAGAGCATCCGAAGGGGATTTGAAGTAACGATTTATTTATTTTATTTATTTATTTCGACGATAAAGCATAATTAAAAACAATGTAACATAAAAAGAATAAACTTGAATTAAATGTTCTACGTGGCCTCCTCTGACTTCTATGCCTTTTCTAATTCTTTTAATAAAGGACTTTCGAACTTCGAAGAAAATATTATTTTGTCCCTTTATAAAAAATTCAACTTTAACGCCCTCTATCTTTTCCCACAGCAATATTTTATTGAGGTATATTTGGTCCTATCGCCATATTCCGGTCCGAACAATCTGCCCTTAGCCTATGTCCCAATAGTTATGAATCACCCTGTATAACCATTTTCACACCTTATACCTAAATCTATAGATTTTCGAGATATTTCTTCATATGACATGGAAAAGTGTTTTTGACTAGAATCATCACTTTGGATAGCTTGACTACTGATAATACTTAATTATTGTCGATAATAATAATTATTATCATAATTATTAATAACATAATTTGAATTATGTAATATGTGTGTGTGTGTGTGTGTGTGGATAAATAAAATAATCCTTGTAATATCTTATTGAGCCAACAATGAATTTATGATTGATTCTGAGAAACAGGAATTGTTTTAAGGAGTATTAGACATCAGAGATTGATTTTTAAATTCAGTTCCTCTAGTTGAACTTGATATAGGGTTTAACTTGATAGGTAGGTACTGTATACAGGGTGTTACTAAATTAATGCGATAAAATTCAGGAGTTGAATGCTGGTATGAAATTAAGATGGGTCTTTCTCATAAAAAAATTTCCTCAGGCCACCCCTTTCCGAGATTTGAAGAATCGTATTCAAATAGCGTGTGACACCATATGAAATACACCTTAAATCTTTGAAACTTACGGAAATCCATGACACGTAGACTACGTTCGTGTATTTTAGCTGAAGGTGGTAATTTTCAGTATTAATTTTGAATCCTTACACATTTTACATCTTTACTGTTTTCCACTCAATCTATTAAAATAATTATAAGATATGGATTTTCCTCTTCAGTTATTGGTTTTGGGAAAAAAATTCAAGACAAAAAAAATTCGTAAACAAAACAATAATTTCATTTCATGAAACTTTCACCCCTGTATAATGTAACAGGAATATTGAAAAAATACACGTTGTCAATCCTTTGTGAGTGCAAGAAAATTACGGAATTTCAAGTTTCTAGCTTCACTGGAATTTTAGAAAATAAATCTGAAAACTGAATTTTTGTCACCACCTTTTAGAGATGATATCTCGGAAAGGAGCGGACTGAGTAAATTTTGTTATAGGAAAGACCCATCTTAATTCCATACGAGCAATAACCTCCCAAATTTTGTCGCATGAATTTAGGAACACTCTATATATACCGGGTGTTCAGTAACTTTGAGACCAAATTCCGGGGGAGTTTCTACACGTAAATTGCGACAAAAAATATGAGAAAAATTATTTTTTTTTAGAAGTTTCGACAATTTGATTCAAACCATCTTTGCTCTCTAGGTATTTTTTGCCTAATTATTTCAAAACTTCTGTTTCATTGACGCTATGAAAATTTAAATAGTAAATTAATTAAAATAATAACAATTCAGAATTATTCAAATGAATAAATGTAAGTTTTAATAAACATATTGCTCCTCACCTCAAAATTTCTCAGTACCATTCCATATTCATTACCACACATCCTGAGAATCATCTTGTACCTTCTGGCTATGTATGAATTAATTTTTGAGATCATTTTTTCCTTCGATTCAGAAATTATAATATAAAATAAAACATGAACAAATTAATATCAGCCTCTTGAATAGCTTCTAATAAATGAGGGAAAATTGCCCCAAGAACGGTTAAAAAATTTCATTATTCCCCAAAGTATCTCCTCAACATGTTGTTCTTCAATGATCTCAAATTGTAAACCTCGAAAAGATTCGATTTCCTCAACAAGCGATGACATAGTTGCTTTATGAAAAATATACTTGCCATTAGAGCATTGGAGTTTGAAAACCAAAACTTGAACCCTACTGTTACTATGGATGAGACTTGGGTACATTTCTACGATCCAGAAACAAAGCAACAATCGATGGAATGGCGACAATCTGGTTCTCCAAGACCTAAGAAGTTTCGTGTCCAAAAATCTGCTGGAAAAGTTTTTGCTTCAGTTTTTTGTGATTGCCATGGGGTAATCATGATAGATTTTTTGAATAAGGGTCGAACAATAACCGGAGATAGCTATTCGACATTACTGACCACTCTACCGGAAAAATTAAAGAGAAAAGACACGGAAGGCTATCTAAAGGTGTTTTGTTTTTGAAGGACAACGCCCCTGCACACAAATCCCATGTTGCATGCATACATTTCGTGATTTAGGGTTTGAATCACTAGAACACCCCCCTTATTCGCCAGATTTGGCTCCATTTTACTATCATCTCTTTTCTCAACTGAAAAAAAGTGTAAAAGGTCGTAAATTCTCTTCCAACGAGAGGGTAAAAAAAGCTGTGGAGGTCTGTTTTGCAGAGCAAGAAGAAACATTTTTTTTTAAAGGTCTAGAGACGTTGCAGGTTCGTTGTAATAAATGTATCCAATTAAGAGGAGAATATGTTGAGTAATAAAATATTTTGACATTTAGATTTTGTTTGGTTCTATGGTGGGCTAAGAATTTTTCAATATATCCTCGTACCTCATGCTCATTCAACAGAATCCCTGCATGACTCCAAATCAATTAGTTGCTGAGTGTAAAAAAAAATTAATCCTACATTAGCTATAGTTGGGGAGACCAAGTGAGCGTGTCAGATTAATATAAGGGGAGGTACCTTGGATCCTGTAAATTATCTCTACCAAAAATTAGACCTGTATATAGGGAAAATTGTCTGGAAGACATCCTATCAGAATAGTTAAAAAACAATCATTATACATTGTACATATCTACTCATCGCGTCAGGTTAAGATATATGTTGGTAATTACATGTTGAAAAGTATACATACATTCTCTCAATCTGACACGAAAATGTGTGGGAGGGCGCAAAAAAAAAGTCACGTGTACATTCTTGAGCGTGATAGGTTTTTTTTATTTTGAAGTTAATAATTCAGGAATGACAGGTGGGCAAAATTGGTGATACCTGAACTACAACTTTTTAACCCAACAAGACAACTGCTTGTGCTAAGATGTTGAAAACATTATTGAGACATTTTTCATAGCAATCCAGTGGCGTACTATGATTTTTCCCAACAGGTATATTTGCTGAGCTATAACATAAAGATGTGTTTCTTCCAATGAAAATAGTAGTTTTGAATGACTTAGAAAGAATCGACATTGTTTTTCCGTTTCAGAAATATATCATACATCGCCCTCAATCTTTTAAGCCATTTTAAACTACTGTTTTCATAAGAAAGACTATATATTTATGTTATAGCTCAGCAAATATTCCTGTTGGAATAAATCATAGTACGCCACTGGATTGCTGTCAAAAAAGTGTCTCAATAATGTTTTCATTTCAAGATCCTAGCACAAACAGAAACCAAAGTTGAAATTTTAATTCAGGCCTATAACTCCAAAACGAAAGAAGATAGAGGAATGCAGTTGATGGCATTATTAGTTTCTCGAAAAAAGACGACCGTAATGTGCCATGCATTTTCCTCTATCTCCTTGGGTTGAAAAAGTTGCATGTAGTTCAGGTATCAGCAATTTTGCCCACCCTGTACATTAGACTGGGATTCTACTTTGACCTTGCCTTATCGCATGTATGGCTAAGCTCCTCGCCCCCCTCACCCTCTAGTTTCAAAACCGTTGAAAGTATTGTAAATTGCTTCAGACAAAAGTTTTATAGAATTTTATTGACTACAACTTTCATTAATACAAAAACGATTAGAGGTGCAGGAATGGAGATATTAGAAAAAAATGCATTGTTATCATCTTCAAACTGTCAGATTAAAATACTCCCCTGATTGGAGTCAGATTAAAGGGTCAAAAGGTGTGCAACACCGAGATTAACCATCTGCATGAAAATCTGACACGCTCGAGTATGTACAAGTGTCGATTTTTTTGCATTTTCAAAGGACCGGTGTGTCACGTCCAAACTGTCAGTCTTTTGAAAACTAGCTTTCTTTGGGTCCAATTAATATATCCTGTGTATCTCAATCTGACACGCTCGAGTATAAACTCCTGACATACTCTTTTTGTACCTCTTTGAAAACCTGCAGACGCTTTCCCCAAAGCTGAAAGTGCATACATCATAGAATCTCTTTTTCTTTACACCATCTGATCTCCAAAATCCACGACGCTCCAGTAATACCGATTTAGCATTGTGGGCTCTCAAACTACTATAGATTTTCTTATTTTATATTGTTTGTCGTTTTTACGAGGCATGAGATCGAAACTATTCCAACTTGTAAAATAAAATTTTCTCTCTGAATCTTGAGAATAGGGTAAAATGAGAGGTAGATATTTCAAGAATGTATGTATATTTTTATAAATATGGATGGAAGGATAATAATTACGCAGCTCTGATAAATTGTGCTGTATCCCCAACGGACTGGCACAATTGTTTTCCAAGAGAACCAGTTGAGTCAGAAAAATAGAATACAAGATTTACACGTTTACCGTCTAGTAGAAGAAATCTCCCATCGCGTATAACAACCGACTCAATCCCGATCGACGGATTTCGATAGAGATACGTTGGAAGTACTTTCAAAAATCATACTTGCAAGAAAAACAAATTCATCTAATATTGAAAGCTCATGTAATGAACATTGGACAATGGCAGTCTTCTCGGTAGAAATTCTACGTAACACATCTTGTTTGAGTGAATGAATGCTTCAGGTAATTGACATTTGGAGACATGCAGATAGTAATTTTTCTGAAAATACATCAGTTAAAGAATTCGTAACGTTAGCTGAAATACTACATATCTCATATGCAGTAGGTACAACCAAAAACTGTTGATAATCTTTAGACATCAATCATTCTTATGAGGATCTATTCGTACTTGATCAGTGCAATTTTCAATAAATTCTAATCGACTTATCGTTCCCAGCAACAGTGTACATCTGACGTAGTTCTCTGAGCATTCTAACGATGCCCGTCTGCATTCAGGGCAATCGAATAGTAGAATTTACTTCGAAATTCAGTTCTCCAGATTATTTCGATCCACAAGGTGACATTGTTTCCAAATTTGTAGAAATATTGGAAAGGTGCAAATTTCTTCCTGATTTCTTTGATTAATTTATTTTTTGAAGAAATTTTTTTATCAATCCTAGCGATGACATAATATCACAAGGACGTTCCATCATCAAACTGAAGACGTAAGTTCATTTCAATTCCAGAAATTCAACCAAATGTGTTGTTGTTTGAATTCAGTAAATTAGAAAATTTTTGAGTTCAATATTTGCTTTATAACTTCCATACCTTACTTGTTCGAAACAAGAAAGAGAGTAGAAAAACTGATGCCAATATGTAAAATAATTTCAATCTACTTGTTAATTCAATGAAGAGGGTTGGACGTTGTGATTGTGAGGATAAGTTTATGATCTTATGTACAGTGTGTTTCACGTAAGTGGGTCACTTACTGAATTTTGGTCCCTATTTAGTGAAAAAAAGTGAAGCATAAACGTGATGGCATTGGTTAAGGGCTATCCAAATGAGCTATTTTAAAAACTATCGAACATAGGCATGGAAAATTAATACAGAAAAATAATTGTTGGAAAAAAATTTCTATGCAAATTTTACTAGTTTTCAGAATTGAATGATGAAAAAAATTGCTGACTATTTTTTTCTTATTTTAACTTCTGGTTTTCTTGAAAAGGCCAATTTTTTTCACCAGATATATCTCATATTTTTGAATTTTTTCTCATATTTCATGAATGCACTAGTACTTATATGAGTGCAAGGGTAATTTTCCATTTATTTCAGTCCACAATATGAATATTCATATATTTTAATTGAGTATTCAGAAAATATGAAAGGAAATATTCTGAAAGAATTGTGAAAAAAATATTTAAATAAAAATATTTGCTCTTTTCTGTTAGGAATTGTCTATATATCGTTCAATTCTGAAAACCAGTGAACGATGAAGAAAAGTTTTTCAATTTTTCAATGTTTTCTTCCGCAATATCTTTCCATGACTATGTTCGAAATTTTTCTCATAGCATATTTGGATAGCCCCTGAAAAATACTATCATTCTTATCGTTTACTTTTCAGTGTTGTTCATTGAATATGTAAGTAGTAAAATTCATTGCTTACAAGAAACTCACTCATAACTATACTTTTTCATGGATAACATTAAGGAATATAGATTTTATTCTTTGAAAAATTAAATGTGAAGTGAAAAAATACTACATGACGAGTCTTTGACTCGTACAAATATTTTAACAAAAGAATTTTTTCCTAAACCATTTTAGCCTATTTGGCCCTGATAAAAAGATATAGCCATTTTGAGTTTTCATAACGAGCTATGCCACCCCTGGAGAAACAGAATTACCTTCAGAATAACTAGCAAAATGTGCGACACAACACATATGTGGATCAGCCAAAGTACCCAATTTTTCAAATTTCACAGATACTTTTTAATTATTGAACATTAAATTATTCGAAAAAGGCGCATTCTACGAGACAATAGGAAGAATACTTTCATTTTACAAAACAAATTCATTAGATAGTATTCAACTTAGTTTCAACAGTTGGGTTCTTTGAATGTTTATTATTTTTATTGTACGTGTATGGTCTTAATGAGAATACAGGGAGACGTGGGTGATATCTTATGATCGAAAAAAATTTATCAAAAAAATAAAAAACTGTATTCCGAAATTCATATCATTCGATAAAACCGTTTGTTAGATAGAACTAAAAAAATTTTTGTTATGGTTTTTCCGCCCGTATCTTTCAAACCGAGCCAATTCGGAAACAATGGTAGGTATAGGAAAAAGTGTTTCTTTTGACGCAAGAATCTACTGTTGAAATAGTTGTACAAGTTAGACTCACCTAGTATTTAACTAATTTTTCAATTCATATTCAAAAATTTTGAATTCACTGATGTAAAACTCCTTCAAAGAGTCATATCTCCTTTATTGCTTCGTTTCACAGAAACGGTACACTAATTTCTGAACGTATACTATCAGCTCTAGAATTAATGTATAATTCACTTTTATTATGATTTTCAAGAATATTGAATATTAAAATTTCCATAATCATATATCAAAAATTTGTAGGGATTATTGAAATTAATATTTGGCATGTTTTTCAGAAAGGATATAATTAATAGAGTAACTTATTTATTACAAAATTATTATATCTGATTGACAAAATCAGACTTCACATTTGATCGAAAACAATTGATTGCTTTTAAGAAAAAAGGAGATGAACTTATCACAATCTTGTCTGCGAAGAAATAAGAAAACAGCTACAATATGCTGATTATTATTTTGTTTGTTCCCAATAAATCAATAACAGCGATGTTTTAATTTAGTCAATATAGTGAGATAAGTTTTTTCATAATTTTCAAAATTTTTCATGAATATATTCTCTCAAACCGAACAGTTCGTTATTCGATCTTCAAAATATAAGAAACCGTATCATTTTCGAGAAATATTTTTTTCCAATATACTCACTCTACGTTTAAATTTCGTCAATAATAACCCAAATGAAAGAAACACAGAAAATAACCCACCCCGTATCAATCACTAATTCACGTCCCAAATGAGAACATAAGAGACATGCACGTTCGATATCGGTCCTGAAATAATTAGATCGTCCGACCAGCACCAGGTCTGTGAAACCGACGTCCAGCGCTAGCGCTATCATTGGGAAGACCACGACCGTGCCACTCAAATTGGCGGACGCATTCTGATCCTAGTCGGCACGCGCCTCGATCACCAATGACCCGATGACGCATTGTCGTCGGCATCGTCACCGAAGGTCCAGCTTCAGGTGATGGTGGCCAGAAGCATCGTACCCTCTGGAACCTTGGGGATCCCGGCATGGACGCAGGCGTGACGACGGGATTTACGCAACAATGAAAGGGCTGCTGGAAGCGTGGGGAATGTATACGGGGAGGGATTCAACTACATAAAGTCTAGCCCCACGAGAATCATCTATCATTCTTTGGTTTGCTAAAAACTCGCAAACAGCGTGTTAGAACCTGTTGACAAACGGTTAATTGATATTTAATCGTGGTCAACGCCGGTCTTTGAAGACGCTATCAGTAGTCAGCAGTGGAAACCTAGTGTATTCAGGCTGAATTTCTCACAGATCCATCTTTTGCGAGTCGCACCCCCTGTTGAAGTCTCCCGATCAGAAATGGCCGTAGTCGCAGCAGCTCAGAAGAACAGAGAGATGTTCGCCATCAAAAAATCATACAGCATCGAGGTAAGCCACAAAATAATAACACATTGAAATCAAAGAAACCAAAACACGAGAAATATTTTGATAACTGACTGAAGAAGTGTCAACACCACCCTACAAATTGAAAAAGTCATATTCAACCAAATTATCAGTCAATTCATATTTCTAAAATCGGTTGCAGACTTTTTACATTTTTTCAAAATGAATTTCAACTCGAATTTAGAATTGTAGCGGATGTTTTGTTTATTATTATCGACAACATGAACATTGAACTTACATTATGAATTCCAGAAATATTTTAGCGTTTTATTCAAAAGAATAATAAAATTATTTCAAATTTTGGAAGTCGAAAAAGATTTATATTAAATTTGGAATAAATATGAAAAAATACGTGAAAATTAAAGTCTACTACTATAATACATTATCATGAAGAAAAGTGACCAGATGAAAACTTAGTAAAATAAATGCAGAATTAGAGTTAGACCCATCGTTGAAATCACCAAGTAACGCGATCAATGCTATTCGAACACAGTTACTATCGAGAATTGACCGAGTTATCCTAGAAATAGAAATTGAGATTCAATGTATGAATGGGATATATTCCGGATTCAAGTATTCCTTTCAATCTTCAACAATATCCTTCTGGTTATTCCAAGTAATCGCTATTCATAAGAGGTAACACGATTTTACATTAAGTTAACGTAAACGCACAGTCCATTACTTTTTTATTACTCACCATAGAAGCGGAGGTATTAAAATAAATATCCATTACAGTTTTCTCAAGATTTCATATCCACGAACGATTTATGCACCTACATTACCAATTCCTTTATTTTCATTACTATAATATGAAATTTTAAAAAGGAGGTCATTGTGAACTCATTTTCATGATCAAGCATGTGTTTTGTATTTCTACATCATGCATCACATTTTTTCGAATCAATAAATAGTCCACTCTGGTTCGCTGAAAGTAAGTAGGTAAATGTTCACTTATGATCGAAATTCTTCTACGAAATATTTGTTTTTCAACTCCAGTATTTGTCATAATTCTTCAGAACATCGTTCATCGCTGAATGAATGATATATGCTGTTAAGTTTTTTGGGCTAACCTAGCTCTAGTAAAAAAGTGGCTCCTTTTGAACTATTTTCGTTCTTTCAAAAGATCACTCAAAATCATCAGAATCACACAGAGAGGTGGAAGAATGTGTATCAAACATATGGGAGTGAAGGATTGATGTGGATTTCATTAAGATATTTTTCTCAAAGTTATAGCCAAGTCGTTAGGAAGAAAATTAGGAAGATTGAAGACTTGATAAGTTATCAATTTCTGATTCCAATGATGCTGTGACTCGGGAAAAATACATCATGTTCATTCTATAAAATAAAACAGACATTTCTGATTTCGTTTGTAGTAATATCCTCTCCTTGTAGACTCACACGAACAATGGTTGAGTTTATTAGTTACAAATTACAATTCCTGTAAATCAAGGATGTGGAGTTTTAAAACAAACATTCTGAAAATGACTGAAGCTAGCCTGCAATAGCATAAAATTATTTCAAGTGAAAACAAAATATGATTAGCATGATTAATCCACCCATTTCCAGCAATTAAATCAATTATGAAAAGGCTTTAAGAGCTAATCTAAACTATTTATTAAAATAGGTGACCTCATTTCAAATTAGGCAGTTTAACGAGTAATGATATATACATAATTAGGTATTTCAACCTGTTTTAATACACATTCACACTTCCTCCTTTCGATATCGTTGAAAAAATCGATCAGATTCAAAGCTGACTGCTTTTTTTTTTGTTGAGTGGAAATTATTCATTAGCAACCCTGAGATGGATTCGATTACATTCTTCACAACTCACTCATTCCCACAAATTTTATGGCCGAGTCTCTTGAGGCTATCAACATTCTGTTGATTAAATTGTTGATGATAATACCTAATACATTTGTGTGCTAATAATTAATTCTAATTTAAAGTTATGATAAATTTATTCGAGATAGATACTAATATGCTGATAGAAAATGGAGGAGCAAGAACATTATTCGAAATGCAGATTTGAAATGTGGCATTGTTTAAGGAAGGAAAGAACCTTGACATAGAAGATTAGAAGCACGGTCAGTTGAATCATCCCGTGAACATCTTAGTTGGATATCCTTCGATATCTTGAATGGAAATATTTGATCAAATAGTTATGACAGATAGTCTAAATCACATTCGTTTTTAACCTTTCTCATTTTATGAAAACTAATCGATAGTCATATTAGTTGAAGTACCAATTCGCAAAAACGTTCGTTCATTTCGTTTTGGGAGGAAATTCGATCGTTTCAAGTAGGGCTCATCCATTAGGAACTAGGACATATGAATTTCGATTGCCAACCAATTCATTAGTTTAACAAGAATGACGTGTCGTTATGGTCGCTGATTTTGAAAGATTGACGACGGGAACAGGAAAGAAGAATTAAACTCACCACATTCAAGGGTTAATGACTCCTTTTTTGGCTCAATCAATCACCTGAGGGTTATTTCCCAGAAAGGCTAAAATCAATTATGCTGAGCAGTTAAATAATAACGAAAAATGAGTGGAATAGAATAAGTAATAGGTTGGGACAGCATATCTATATAGGTTTTCCATTTAATGATGGGTATTCGATTTGAATTTGTGAAAAAAGTAACACATTTACTGAAAATTTTACGCCTATTCAGAGGTCTAACTTGAATTTCTAAGAATACCGATTATTTAAGATATTTACAATTATTTACATTAATCCCAGCTGTGAAGAAAATAGTTAGGATTTTGTATTTGAATGTTAAATTAATTGGATAGTGGTAATTCCACAATCCATCATTAAAAGCTTCAAGATTCACACCTGATTATTTCTGTAACCACAAAATGAAATTTTACGACCAAATGGGTTTTCGGATGATGGAAACACTTCAGCTGGTCTAGGGTACTCAAGGTTCCACAACGAAAAGATTCTGGATCATTTCATACAGCTGTCATTAAATCTTCCATGCAAAAAACCATAATTATATCCGTCACGAAATCTTTTCACGAATAGTTAGCAGAATCGCAGCGGCTTCGATCAATGATCTATAACAAATGTTTTATCTGTTCTCAAGGTCTAGAAATCATGCACCATCATCACTCACAATTGTTATCCAACTGATCCTCATGGAATCTCATCTTTATTATATCGGAATATTGAACAAGGGAAATTAATGAAGAAAAACTTAAATAAAAGTTTAGTTTTGAATAGTAGCTTTCATCAAAACTTGTAGCTGTGGAATTTTGAGGGATGAGAATTAGTTTCTGCGTGTAACTTTTTTGAAGAAGGTTCATGACATCAACGTTTGAGGATTTGAAAAAGTTCTTTATGAGTAGGCTTGAAAACAAAATCAGTTCATCAAATCTTGAACAAACAGAGATTTTTCACTTTTTTTAAAATTGTAAGAAAGGCTGCTTTTGTAGATATGTGAAGGGATCAAGGTTGTGATGAAACCATAATATCATTAAATATTGTGACTCTGAAATACTAAATTTTAACTTTCAAATTCATAGTCCACTTCGATGAAGTATAACACCGATCAACACTGTTTTTCTCTCATTTTTTTTTTCGTTATTGAGCATGTCTGGGACTCTGATGCGTACAAAAATACTACAAAATTGCTAACAGCTTCAGTTGTTGCAATTGGCAGGAAAATTGTTGCATTTTATTCAACATGAAATGATCTTTTATATAATTTCCTTGAATAAAGGAATTAAGTAGTTGATCATCATCTTAGAAGTTAGAATCACAACCTCCTTTCATTGTGGGTAAATCTTGATGGAATCTCTCGCCCTGCTTTTCACAAGAATTGTCCAGCTTTCCTGGGAATCGCTCTAAATGTGAGTGTAGGGGATTTTCAGGAATGATTGCACCCCAGCTCTTGCAACCTAGAAAGCATGCACTCAACAAATTCCATATAGTTTTTGGTCTTCTTGTTTCCAAAAAAGTTATAACCAGAACAAATTGATTCTAGTCTCTCAATTCGACTTCCTTGATTGATTAGCTTCAATTAATCTAGGACTAATCATAATTATTTAAAGTTATGAGGTTATACAGCTTCTTGTAATTGATATAGGAGAACTGGGAATAGGTAATTTTTTCTGACAAATATTTTCCACTGACTTCTTATGTTCCTGAAGCTAATCGGTATTGAAGCACCTTACGAAGTAGAATCACTGTAGCTACGTCAGGTACTCCATATTGCGATATACATACGTAGAAATAACATTCATTCTCATAATTTTTCTTTCATCAATAACGATCTTCAACATAAACTCAAAAGTAGTAACCAAACAGGTGATAATTGTGATTTTGAGTGAGAATTTTGAATTCTAGCCTATTCATCGACAGATAATCCATAAAAATAGAATAGAAGACATTTCTTTTCATCTCAACAAACAAAAACATGAACTTGGTTGCTAGATTCCTACTGATCATTCATTTTTATTTATTGCGATCACAATTATTATTATAGTAGATTCGTTTTATTAGAATTGAATTAAATCACGGTCAAACAATGATTGTCCGCCTGGAGCAGTAAGTAATTGTAAAATAGCCTTGCTCGAAATTCATTCCGTCATATAATACCTCCTGTCCTGTTAAGTGGACACTCTCCCCTCAGATTTCAAGGACATTGTCATTTCCAACCATTGTTACGCTAAAAAAATTTGTAATTAGCTCTTGATCCTTAATGATTAATGCAGTGGCGTGGTGCAATTACGGAAACTGAAAAAGTTTCATTCGAATATCTAGAAGGGTAAAATGAGATGAACTACCAATACAAATTTTTCAGATTGTCAATAAATTCCACGATTTTTCAATACACGCTGGCAGTACATTTAACTGAAGGATGTGTTAGATGTTTATAGAGATCAAGACCGTAAGGGAAATATGATTTTAATTTAACGAATATTAATGCGAAGGGATGGTTTTTAGATGATCCAACATCTAGTTAGAATGGAATAAAATATTCTGAGACGAGATATTTTTCTAAATTCCTAACTTGAAAAATACCATTGAATGATTCTTTTATATGTATAAATAGGTACAATTTCCATACATTCCTTCTGAATTTTACCTGAAACATCCTAAATTTTATTTGAATGACTCCATTTGATAAGAAATTTTGAGTAGGTATTCAGTTTCCCAAAAATGGACTTTGCTGCCCGGGTTTTTTTTTTCATAAAAATAGAAATGGCACAAGACCTGTCATAATTTTGAGTGTATTGAACATCCACGGAATAGGTTTACACGGTGATTCACTAAGGCTGGGGACCAGAATTGATATCTTAAAAATGACAGAATATACCATTTATTTTTTGTTGTTGAAGTTATACTATTTTGGAGATATTGTCAGTCTCCAGCCTGTAGGAAACCTACGCAAATATCTTGTGAAGTTTAGTAGTAGAATGTGTAGATTCCACACATATAATTCGTATGCATCACATTCAAGCAGATTAATGCTGATTGAAACTCATAGAATTGATCATAATGTCCAATGAAATTTGCAAATATATGAATATTACATCCTATTTCTCAACTTAACATTTGCTCGAATAACGAAAGGCATGAAAACTTCATGAAATCTAGAATATTTCCGCTTTCACTAGCCTTGGTAGGAATTCAAGGCCTGGTACATTATATCCTATCAGACTAATTGATTGCTCAATTTGATCTTGATTATATTAATGAAATGTAAATATCTAATATTTCAAAACTGCGTCTGATTCATTCTTTGATATGTTATTTTGATTTTTCGATGGAAAAGGAAACGAAGTACGAAAGGATATTTGACACATTCAAAGTAGTCACTTCATTCGTATGGACTCAATTTTCACAAAATTCTCCAGAAATCTGTTGGATGCTGGTATGAATCGTTGTTTTCTCTCTTGGCAAATTGGCATGTGGAAAACTCCTCTGTTCACTTTGATGTAAAATATCCATGAAAAGCATAGTTATGTTAACTATGCTTTTTTCATGGGTGCAGATTAGGAGGAGTGAAATTAGCCTGAATTTCCACAACTCAGATTTTGTATTAATTCTCTCATCGGCGGAAATCCATCTCAAAAGTTTCCTCGTTAGGCAATTTCCTCGAATACGACATTTCCTGCTGCTGAAGACAAATAGAATTGAATTCCTTTATCTTTTCAGAACGGGTATCCGGCTAGAAGACGTTCTTTAGTCGATGATGCCAGGTTCGAGACTCTGGTGGTTAAGCAAACCAAGCAGACCGTATTGGACGAAGCCAGGCTCAGATCTAATGGTAAGAATTATGGGGTGAACCACTGAAATGCCGCAATCGATTAGGAATGAAATTAACAATTTTCAATTCATATCGTTTCTTGAACATTCTGTATTCTGCTCCGAAAGAACTTGATAATCTTTTCTAGATCACTTATTCCATTCTCAGAACTGTTTGCATTTTCCAATTCTGGGTTTATCGCAGATATTTCCCATATAAAGTATGTTTTATATTCATCCTCCTCCTGATCCAGCCTGATACAAGTATGGACGTTTCTTTTGCCAAATTTTCTCTTTCCATTTTAAAATCTATAAATCGACTAAAATATTGTGAGCATTTCAACCCTAATGATGCATGTTTGTTTTTGCATGTGAATGTTATTTTGTAGATTCTAGTATGGAGCCTGAAGTTCAACATGAAGATATTGCAACCAAAGAAGAAACAACACAAGCGCTAAAAGACGGTAAGATTCAGTAAATGGGCTTCATTGTAGATTTGTAGATTATAAATAATCGATTTGCTCCATTTCACGCATTCAAGTATATGTAGATTATAAAGGATTATAAAGACTGCATGATAATTATTAGTTGGTATACCTAGGCACTGGAACTGTGGGATATAAGAGTTTTGAAGCTATGAGGCTGAAAGCTGATTGATTTTTGCAGAACACAAAATAACTAAGCTTTTACTTGGTTAACATTCTCAGTCGTTTCAAGTGCGTGTAATTGACAATGATAAACTAAGTTTTGATCAGAGAACGCCAATATTTTGAGTATAGTAGACTACTTCTTTTTTACATAGTCGTTGTTCCGATCGTCCTACAAATTGTTTTTCTACATTATATTCATTAATTAATTATAGAAAAACCACTTGAATATAAAAGAATTGAATCATAAAATCTTTGTTGTAAACAGAGCAACTTTTCAGTAATTATATTCCCTTCTAAAATCAATGATTTAATTGATTTCATTATAATATAAAGATTGGCTGATTCACCTAGTTGATTATTGTTTGTTCATCATATTGCGTATTCATAATGTTAACACTTCCTTTTCGAAAATTTTTCAGGTAGATATTTTCTTAGCATTTAATTGTTTCCGAAATATGCTGTAGTTTCAGTTTCTACAATTTCTACTAATATTGTTTTAAAATTTTCAGTTTATATTTGCTTTTGTAATCAATTTTGAGAAGTTTGTGAAAAATGATATTCATATTTTCCAAAACTGTGAAGGACTAATATACAGGATTGCAAGGAAACAGCCTGCTCGGTTTGAGGATCACATGATTTTTTATTTATCAACTTCGATCTCATCTTTAGGTGAAAAAACATAAAACGATACTTCAAAACCACATTTACTTTTTAGCGAGAAAAAATTCTTTGACCAAGTTTGGATAATTTGAAAAATATGTTGGAGAATAAACAAACATACAGAGAATACATAAATGGCCAAAAAAACAAACAATTCTCCCAAATTTTTTTCATTTCTAGTTCATATAGGAATTTTTTTGTATAGTTCAGGCTTTGATATTTCCTCGATTCATGTAGATATTAATGTATGTGAGACAAAAAGATTTAGA
Source organism: Coccinella septempunctata (assembly GCF_907165205.1). Taxonomy (NCBI): domain Eukaryota; kingdom Metazoa; phylum Arthropoda; class Insecta; order Coleoptera; family Coccinellidae; genus Coccinella; species Coccinella septempunctata. The sequence continues at coordinate 47,245,057 of NC_058189.1, read as the reverse complement.
ATTCTCAGGATAATGACAAAATCAAATAAAAAAAATATGGTAGTCATTTGATATAAGAAAAAAATCAAGAACAAGCTTTCTGAAACACTTTCCTTTTTTTTTCCACTTTTTTTTACACACAAAAAATTTAAGTTGGGGGGCAGGTATGTATAATCAACATGTACATAAACTTGTACGTGTATGAGAATTTTTCAAAATTTGCAGGTTTTCTTTTAATCTAACTCATTATTCAAAAACGTTTGGATATTCAAAATAGTTACAGGTGAAGATATTTTTGTTTGTATGATAAAAATAGAAATGTCGATGTGAGAACTACATTCTTATCTGTATGTTTCAAGGTATACTTTTTTAAACCTCAAACTGATCACGGTAATTCTATCGACCTTGCGTTCTATTGATGTGGAACAAAAGTGAATTAAAACATGACTTTTTACGGAATCAAAGAAAATACCCTTGGATCGAGGAATTTTTTATCCCATTCAGCAATAACCAAATCCAACGAGCGTGAAATAAGGTTGTATCATCATATTTTGTTGGAAGATCTAATCGAAATCGGTCTTCAAGGAAGTATGCATGGTATAATGATAATCATGTATAATTTTTCACTTTATTCGAATCCCAATTAAATACAATCGGTATTAATTAATGAAATGTAAATAACGAATTGTTCAAGTTCAATATTCTCTTGTGCAACATTTATATTATTAAACTTCCCGCATAAAACTTGACATGATTCCTGCGAACTTGAAACGTGCAGATAATTTCAGTTGGTAGCGTAGAGTGCATTATGCGAAATTCTCAGTAATTGTGTTAAGAGCACCGTAACAAGAGGAACTCTATTCATACAAAGATCTTGGAGCCATTTCCTTCGGCTTTCACGCTTTCCCGAGTCAATTTTCATCCCCCATTTATCAAAAAGGTTACTGCCGCGCGTTAAGCTCCAGAAATATAGTTGTCGGATTCCGCAAAAATTTCTAGACGGACACTATATCAGGAGACGTGTCTAGGGGAATTGAAACAGCGATGCCAGACTTCATTAATCACTGCTGAGGTTATAAGGTGAATTTGGCCAATTATTCCGCATATCAACAGTTAGGTAGTTTCATTTCTTCTCCAACTATAAATACTGACGATCAAATTTCGAAACAAATTTCCATTTATCAGAAACATATCTCGCAAAAGTACTTCCAACAATGAACTTGGGGTTAAGACAGGTTTATTGCCAATTATTTTTCGAACTCGATAAGGTCGATCGCGATTTGGGAAGTATACTCGATCCCAAGTTGAGTTGATTCTGATCGACGAGAGTCACAAATATCAGTCGAAGGCTTAAACTAGATAAGGTCTTAAACACAATTATTTCTGGTCTGAATTGTAAGTTATATACTCGTATCAGGATTTGGAAAAGATCAATTCTTCTGCTAATATGGACATTGGGATTGGAGATTTTGATGAATTGAATTATATCGTTACAGCAAAGGACAACAACGAACTCCTTGCATTATTTCATTAGATCAATTGTAGATTCATATTTATTCTTGAATACACCCTTATCTACACTAGCAAAATTTTCCATATATTCATGATTTTGGTTGTGGTGGATCAGTTGTATTGCTTCTTACCCTTTTAGTTTAATAATCTCCACCCCCTTCGCAGTAGCATTGAGTATTAAAGTTGCCACTCAATGGATATGGTACTAGATGGATCTGTATGTTCATGTTAATTTTCCAACCCACAGATTCTGGACTAACAGAAGAAGAAGTGTTCCTCCAAAATGCTCTCAGTGAGCATCCTGAATCCGAAAACTATCCTCAGACAGCCATATTGGTCCTACGTTTACGAGAAGGCATGAATTCGCTCGGTCGCATTTTGAAGACCGTTGAGAAATTCAACGGATCAGTTTGTCATCTGGAAACGCGACCCAACAAAAATGAGGGAGGTCAGCTGGACGCGCTCATCAAAATCGAAATGTCAAGGGTTAACTTGCTCCAAATTCTCAAATCTCTCCGACAGACGTCGGTGTTGGAACATTGCACCCTGATTGGCGATGACAATATAACATCAAAGACTCCATGGTTTCCAAGACATGCTAGCGAACTGGACAATTGCAATCATCTAATGACAAAATATGAACCGGATCTGGACATGAACCACCCCGGATTCGCCGACAAGGAGTATCGTCAACGTAGAAAGGAAATTGCCGAAATTGCATTTTCATTCAAATAGTAAGTAATACGACATGGGTCACTGTTTTGAAATTAATAAGTACCCCAACTACAATATCTAATATAATAAAGTTCCATCAATTCCAAACGTTCTCCACCGTGGAAAAATGCTATGTTGCTCTGATGAGGCAAAATGAGGCCGAAACCATGGTCAGCATCTGCTTTTCTTCGGTGGAGCGTACTCCATTTGGGGCCTTGACGATGGCAAATTGGCTAGTTCAATTCAGATCGTAACACTTGTCGATATTCATATCGTCGGGTGGTATGCATCTGAATTTATCCTTAATATCTAGAATGATCTTCAACGTCGCTTATGATGATTATTCTCCTAATTGATGGATACTATCATGCTATATGGAAAAGACTATAACGCAACATCATAACAAATATTTAATTGCAACTTCTGCATCGGTTGATCCTGATTTTTCACTAGATATCCCAGCTAGCGTTGCTCAGGCTAGATGTACGAAATCGATTTTTATGAATATAACCCCAAACTTCTACCATAACAATCATTAGTAATATTATGCATACCTTATAAAGTAACAGAAAGAGGTCGAAGAAGAATGCAATAAATACTTGTAATTTTTATCTTCATTGCCGAAATGACCTTCCGAATGCCCTAATTTTTCAACAGTTTCTTATAATTTTATTTCGCTGGACAAGTATTGCTTCACATTTTCATATTTGCACCAATGCTCTTCAATTTGAAGATTGTGGCGATTTTAATGAAGAGAAGGCTCGTTAAAATTCCCAATTATCGTGAATGATGTCTACTTTACTGCTCACTAATCTGGGATTATTTTGAAATTCAACGAGTATTCAAAATTGTTGTGTAACATTGGATGACATTACGTGAAGTGATTTAAACGATTATAACTTGGATAGATTAGAACTTTATTTGCAACCAGAGGAATACCGACGATACTTATTTGGCTACTGAAGAAAGTCGACAATGAAGATATAAATCTCAAAAGTAGGTACTCTTCCATTTCGCGATGTATCTCAACATATTTCTTGCACTTTTCTAGGAGAAAAAGTGAGACTGACGGCATTGGCTTTGCATTTCTTGAAAAATACGTGATTAGAATGTCGTATTATTGCACAAACACAAACAATCTCTTTATTTCAAACCCATTGATGATAAAAGGCGATTTGTGCCACTTGATTGAGCAGGTCAAAGTAACTAGTTGAAGGTTGAAACATTGAAGACAAAAACGCGAATTAGTAGGAATATAATGCATACAAGATATAGAGGTTTATTCAGTGTGTTCTAGAAGTGAATGGAGAATATTGAACCATATTCAGAGTTTATGACTGTGATTAAACCGGTTATAGGTTCTGTCTTGAAACGAAAAATCCTGCAAGAGATTGATCGTGATCTTGAATGCTATAATCATGTCAAGTTCGCCAAATTTTTTATGTTTCTTTAAATGAGTAGGTTGCGAACATTATTAATAAGTATGTTGAACTAGCTAAATTTCCAATCCTGTATAAAAATCACATTGATTACCAAAATTCAAAATATGTCAGAATAAGTTCCTGGTCCATATAACTTTCGTTGTAACCCATAAAGAAACAGATCTAGAGGATTGCTTTGACATTTGAAGAGTTAGGAGAGCTTTATACTTATTAAGAAATAGCTAGTATCGGTCAAGGAACCAAATCAAAGAATACTATTCCTTCAGCGACGTTTCGGCACCTTTATTGGGCCTTCTTCAGGCTACAAATAGAGAAAAAACTCATTAAAAACAAAACAATATACAAATATAAAATTACAATGATTAAAAATAAACATGAAAACAATAAAATGAAATAATATGAAATAACAGGTCGACAAGAACAATTAAAGATGGTCAATTATGACTTAGTCATAATGCCTGAAGAAGGCCCAATAAAGGTGCCGAAACGTCGCTGAAGGAATAGTATTCTTTGATTTGGTTCCTTGACCGATACTAGCTATTTCTTATTGAAATTTGGAACGATACTAAAGGTTATCATTTATACTTATTTTAACCGAATCTCAGAATGCTTATGAATGAAAATTATGGAAAAAATTACATGTAAGGATAACCAAGAACACTCATTTCAGTTTATAGAATACGTGTTGCGCACAGAAGTAGTATGATGATGATGATCTATGATGCTGATGTCTCCTATACAAAGACCTTCAACTCATGCTGAATATGATCGCAATAAGTCACAGAATTTCTGTTCTTTTAGAACAATTTTCAAATTTATATTTCATTCATTTTAACTGGTTCCATTGGTGAATCAGAAAAAAAAAGATTTAGAAGACGAGTTTTACTAAACTTCTCATAGCAAAACGTCGTCATCCATGCATATATTGAGCTAGAATATCTATCAAAAATAAATTCATATGGATCAAATGATCGAGCCATTTTGCTCTTATATCTATAGTAATTCGAATCCAGATTCCAGACCTTATTGTTTTATTTGAATTTTCAGTGGTGATCCAATTCCGCACATCGAATACACAGCTACAGAAATCAAGACCTGGAACTCAGTCTTCAACACAGTCCAAGACCTGATGCAGAAACATGCTTGCGCTGAATACAGACGTGTCTTCAAAAAACTCGTGGACGAGGGCATATTCGCACCCAACAAGATCCCACAACTTCAGGAAATGTCCGATTTCATGTGTCGCAACACAGGCTTCACCCTTCGACCTGCTGCTGGACTTCTCACCGCCCGCGATTTCTTAGCTTCTTTGGCCTTCAGAATCTTCCAGAGCACACAGTATGTCAGACACGTAAACTCACCATACCACACACCAGAACCGTAAGTGTCTTCTTCAAAAACATTGGTTTTTATAGGAATTCTTAGGGAATAATATCGATAGACAACAAAATGATGAGCAATATCTTCATGATATCAAGGCATCTTCTGTGTATTCATTCTTCCCAAAAATTCTTCACTATCGTACATATATTGAGTCTGTACTAAATTGTATTTGAGCTATAAAATTACAACAATGACTATTTCGGTAAGATTCGAATATTTTCGTTTGCAATTAAAAACTCCCAGCAAACAAATTACGAAGATATGAGGATTTTCCAAACGAAATATGGTGAAAAACAGGATGTTACATGATCCAATTCCGTCCGGTCCAAGGCAGGAATATCACAAGTAATTTTATTCCAGAAAGTGGTAGTCAACGAAGGAAGGGTGCCAAAGCTATTACGAGTCTATGTCAATTATCGGATCCCGCTTGACATAATAGCTTGGTAATTGAATATTACTTTGATCGCATTTACTTTCACAGTCTCACTTCGAGGAACATTTCAGGCGGTTCATCAGAATTGTTCAAAATGTTGAAGACTTTTTGGATGGTTTGAAATCATTGAAATATAAAGTTCTGTATAGAAAACTTGTTATATTTCGAAAAGATCATTTAGTGTCACCTGCAATGAATATAAGTATTTCAATAGAATAGGAAGTCAATGTAGGATAATTCTTTGACTTCTACATATATTTCAACAGTAGATTCTTGAGAAACACTTTTTTTACTTTATATTTTCATAATTAGGTAAATCAAGCCTGGAAACCTGACGCAAAAATTTTTCCAAGCTGTAATATATTACGTAGCAAATCAAGCATAAAGTCACTTTTTCAGTTACATTTTGGCTTGCAAAACCATCTACATTGATTTGTTTCGATATTCATCTGCAATATTTATTATCTTTGTTTCGTTCAAAAGTTACCAGATTTAAACTTCCATTCATTATCATATAAATAAATGACATTTTCTCTTGAAACGTTTCCAAACACATGACACTATAATGACGAAAAGATTCCCTTCAGAATTAAAAGCTAAATCTATGGCATTACACGTCTGCATAGTGTGTAAAAGATATAGAAGGATAAGATGAAGAATATATTATGTTTTAAGGTTATGTTATGCGTGCTCATTCAACGTAGCATAATTCTGCGGATCTTTTAAATTTTAAACAGAGTTACTAACTGTCTGTATTGGTCAAAATGAAGAAACTTGAAGGTGTGGGTGAAATTTTATGTTCCGAAAAGATTAATCACTTAACGATACACTACATTCTGAAAATAATTGTATTCGATAAAATCGTTTGTGAGATATAACTGAAAAGTACATTTTTTGTGGATTTTCAACAGCCTGTATCTTTTCAACCAAATTCGAAAAAATGGCAGCTGAAAAAGTGTTTCTTTCGACAGGAATATATGCACAAGTCGACCACCCAGCCTTTATATGTAGCTTGAATCGTGTGAACGAAATTAACCATCTTGTTCATTTTAATTTCAGAGATTGCATCCACGAACTTTTGGGACATATGCCCCTCCTGGCCGACCCCAGTTTCGCACAATTCTCCCAGGAGATTGGTCTTGCGTCTCTTGGAGCCTCAGATAAAGAAATCGAGAAATTGTCTACGGTAAGTCTCTCACAGTCTCAGGAAAATCGCATTATTCTAATCATTTCAAGACGAATAGGGGAGTCGATTCGAGATACCGAATTGATTTCGTCCTAAGTGTAGTGCAGTTGGAGGGAAAGGGCTTATAGAAATGAAGCCAAATCTACTTGTATCTACTCTGAAGATAATTTGAATTTTTTAATTATCCTTCAGATTTGTGATATTCCCATAATCTTCTGAGCCAAAATAAAAATATTCTTTCGTGAAAATGATTCCATTGTTTTCTATTGTAAATGAAGACACTTCGACAGTTATGTTCAATGTGAAGCCTTGCGAAAGACACCCTTAGTAGTGGTATGAACAATGAAGTCACAAACAACAACCTTTCTCGAAAAAAAAAAACAATTCCTGAATTTTGATGTGATGATGGAGCCTCATGTGCTGCAGCCAAGGGAGTCAGTCTAGTCGAATAGTCAACTATTTGGTCTATTGGGAGAACCTGTAGTATCTTTTGAAAACTAGGAAATCTTTCTGGCCAGATACGACTCTTCTATACCCTTGAATGCTGTTCCCATGTGTTTGCACAGCTAAGCACCCATACTTTCTTCGAAACTATTGAAATCCTCCTGTGAAGAACAGTACCCATATAACTGCCAACTGTGATAGTAAATCTACAGCCTTTGAAACAACGCAGAACAGTTTCAGACTCGTGTCTATTATGCAGATACCATCATCGTCGATGCTCCGTTCAGTTACAGGAAATGATGCCAAGTGCTGCCAGATTCTCACCCAAAATAAGGGTTGCACATTCTTGTGTTTTTCAACTAATAACTCGGTATACTTCCTTTCATCAAAAATTATTTTCTCATGAGAATTGTGTTACACGCTTCCAACTTATGTAATGAATCTATCTCGAGTTGATTAGTTACTTATGCTCAAATTAAAAAACTTTCTTCCTTACAGGTGTATTGGTTCACAGTTGAATTTGGTCTTTGCAAGGAAAACGGTGCCGTGAAGGCCTATGGTGCTGGACTTCTGAGTGCATATGGAGAACTCCTTCATGCTCTCAGCGAGAAACCAGAGCTCAGACCTTTCGAACCAGCAGTAACAGCAGTGCAGCCCTACCAAGACCAAGAATACCAACCAATCTACTACGTTGCTGAAAGTTTCGATGACATGAAAGACAAATTCAGACGCTGGGTATCTACCATGTCCCGACCATTCGAAGTCAGACTTAACGCTTACACAGGAAGGGTGGAAGTTTTGGATTCAGTCGATAAACTCGAATCTCTTGTTCATCAGCTTAATACAGAAGTACTCCACTTATCTAATGCCTTGTACAGATTGAAGCCGCCATCACTCGAGTGAATATCTGAACAAAAATTCCAACAGAAGCAAGCAACGCCAACATGTAGTATATGTGAAATCAATATCATCAGTGTTATAATCTTTATAATTAGTACATCTAGAACCAAAAAGACGTAACTTGCTGACATCGTATGAACGTCTCAAGAGATATATTCAAAGAAGATATAAAATATGATTATTATCACATTGTTGTACCAATATGCACTCGAAGCTGTGTTGTATTCTTTAAAGAAGAGCAATTACCGCAGTATATTATTTATTATGAGAATAGTTTGCACGTTATTGATGTATATAGTGAGAACTAGTATATATTTGTGACTAAATGCAGACTTGGGGAAGAAACTGCGAATATAATTTATTAGCTTATTTAACCAATAAAATTTATTCTGAAATTCAAAGTTTTTCAATCCTACATTATAACCGATATCTTTACACCTATACTCAAATGAACATATAATGTGCAAGAAGAAAATTCACATTCATGATTCAGATGCTCGACCATATTTGAAAATACATATACCAAGTGACTTAGAAAGAAGAACACTCAGTATTCATTAATTTCTTAGAAATAATTTCTAAGACTATGAGTATTCATTTAAACTAGGATATGAAACGATCAGTTTTTCAACTTTATATACAGGGTGTTTCCTAATTGAATGTCAATATTAATGGGGGTGATTTTTGGGCCCATTTTAAGAAAAAAAATCCATATGAACATATGTCCTAAACGTCTTACCTTTTGAGATACAGGGTGGTATTATTCAGAGAGTCAGTGACACGCCCCTGACTGTATTCAACTGTGAGCAAATTTGATCTCTTGAATTGTTTCAGTCCGACGCACGGGTTTCATCTAAAAAATTAAATCTACGTATGTCTCTGCATGGTGATATTGTCATATGTATGTATTATGGATATTGTTATGATCATGTAGAGAAACGGTTTCTATTTTTTTAAGCGGAAACCGTGAATCGGATTGAAAAAAGTCAAGTGCTCAACTTTGGTAAGAAATGATTGGGAATTTCAAAAATAATTTTCATTTCAGGAAATACTGTGGCGTACCAACAATGTCTGCCAAAATAGGTAGGTCAAATTACGTACGTACGCCACTGGTGGAAATTAAGAAAAAAGTGATACATTAAAAATGCCTCTTGATTTATAGTATACATGTATGACAAGTTTCATTAAAATATTTGAAGTGATATTGTAGATATTGATAATAAATGATTTATTTTTGAAAATTTCACTACCATGTATCTCAAAAGGTAAGACGTTTAGGACATATGTTCATAAAAAGTTTTTTTCTTAATATGGGCCCAAAAATCACCCCCATATATATTGACACTCAATTAGGAATCACCCTGTATACACAGAGTGGTTTTATATGTCATCGTCTGTTCTAAGAAAAAGGTAAGTACCGTGATAGCCTGATATTGAGTTATCTAGCTACTATTCGCATTTTATCGTCGTACAACAAGTTGTCTAGAGCTGCTTCAAAAATAGCCAATATGTAGAAAGATAACTTTACCGGAGAGTAAGTAGTAATAAAACGATTATAGAAATTGTCATTTATTGAAGCAATTTGATATATTTTTTGAGTCACATATTACCACTTATTTTTTCTCCATTATAATACTTATATTACAATAGTCTATGGATCGTACTCCTTTAATCAAATAATAAGATAATGCTGGTCGTGGGATTGAATTCTAGACCTTGAAAAAGCAACAATAAAGGTGCGAAGCGTCGCTTGTAGAGTAACTGTAGAGTTATTATTTCTTAGACGTTCCAATCCCACGACGATCATATATTACAATGAAATATGGTGTGAAAAACTAAATAAAGATTTCATTAATTTATTATTATTGAGATATAATGATCAGACCATCAACTTTCTATATAGAAGGTAAAGCTAGCTTTTTTTCTGATATATTTTGGCAGTCTAGGTAAATGATATCAGATACCACTCATTCACCTCACTTGCCGATTAGGTTCACAGGAATATTATTGTTTTAACCTCATGGACGAATTCGTAGGTACTTTTTAAATATTTTAATCTTGGAAAAATATCCCTAATATTTTGCATCATGGTAGAGGTATTGAAGAGCATTGAAAATATGCAAAAATATAAGGGTTGTTCCATATAAAAAATCACTCATTTGTTGAATAATTTTATTTGGGAACACCCTGTATATTATAAAATAATTTCCTGAGATGCAGATTTGAAAGTACAAAGGTAATGCTTCTCAACTAAATTCCTAAAACGTCTGGTTAGGCAGCTATGGAAACATAACACACTATTGCAGGACCCTGTATACAGTCGACTTACCTCATCCCAACAGTACATTGACCATTGGGGCGCTGTTTTTTACAATAGTGTTCAGTCTGGAGATGAAAGGGATGCTATTGAGAACTGCTTTCTATAGCGTGCATTTTTGGAAAGTGGTATCTCCTGTATAATTTGACATATGTAGATGAATATGAATAGTTTATGTAGGAGAGAGTTGGATAAAACGGGATAGCTAACGTTATATAACCCATAACTCCCTGAACAAGCTATTGATAACTGCTACTTCTGCACAATAACTTCTCTGGTGTCTTCTCTACATTGAATATCGAGCATTCCTTCATTATTTGATGATTATGTAGAAAAAGTAATATTTGTGATAAAAGGTGAAGTATCCTGTTTTGCCCTCCTAGTCGGGTAAAATGGGATGATGTATGAATGAAAATGATAATAATTATCAGAGTCAAATATATCTATTGAAATTGAAAACAGAACACCTTGGGAAACTCATACTTATAACAAAAACAAATCAAGACTTCAGCAACGACAAAAATCGCACGAGTACGGATCAACATCATTCTCAACCCCGGCACAAGCTTGGTAAGACCAAATACGACAGTCCTGGCACATGACCGAACAGTCAGCACTCTTTGATTTAGAGTTCACTTCTGAACAATAAATGCAGGTTACATCGGGTTCCTCTTCATCTTCTGAACTACTACAATTTTTGTTTCTTCCTCTCTTCTCTTTTTTCGACTTTTTGTTTGATATTATTTATATTTTTTACCTTCTCTTTATTCTTGTTCATTACTGCCGATTCGTTTCTCTCGTATATTTTCCCATCCTTCTTTAGACTTGTTGAACAATTAAATTCAAAATCTTTGTTGAAACCAATAGATCTCTTGGTTGGGCAAAACGGGATAGTATCCAGTTTTACCCGACTGCATGGTATCCCATTTTGCCCGACTTCCAAAATATTATTCAGGATTTTTACGAGAAAAAATATTTTTTTCATATCTGAAAATATCACGAAATATAGTCAATTATTCAAATTTTCATATGAAATAGCCATCGTTATTTATTTTCGTTATTCAAATTGAAAAATTTTTCATTAACTACCGGCAAAACTAAATAGTATAACACTACTTTCACTGATTGCAGCTTGTCACACGGTACAGATTTACAATTCATTTGAATAATGAACTGAATAATGAACTGCTATATTTGAAAATACATTATCCACTGCGAGTCATACTACCAGTCGTCAAATGGCCCTGCTTATTTTCGAATATTGCCCGATATCCCGTTTTACCGAACTATCCTGTTTTGTCCAACTCCCCCCTTAGTAAATTTGTGTACTGTACATTTGATGAATCACAATGTATATACTCTTCACTTCATAAAACTGAAATCCTACAGTAATCATAATTTTTGCGACTAAATTATAGTTTTGAATTATTTATTTATGTTTGCGGCAAAAGCTAAACAGCGATAAATAGTGATGAACAGTGATGCTGAAATGATAATACTCCATTTGAAAAACCCTTTTATTGATTATTTTCACAATGAACAATGATTAACATCAAAAATTTTTTTCAACCGAAAATTAATATTTGCATTGACATTTATTTTTTACGGCCATTGAATTATTTCCCCACTAAATGCAAATATTTCGTTTCAAACATCTGATTATTAACATCACAGTAGAGCATCGGGTAATTATCAGTCAAGTCATAATACATATTCAGAATTTATATAATATGGTTGATACGATGTTGCGATCCAAACTGGATGTACATCAAAAATTCAAATTATTCAACACATCAACAAAAAATTATCCATAACCTTTTTTATATAACTGGAAGTAATATATTATCATGATGTGATACATAAAAACTAGTTATAACATTTCTCACATATGTATATAGTATATACAATTGATATTTATCCCACACGAAACGATCGAAAATGAAACAAAATTATGTGCTGAGGTTCTTCCTATCCCTCACTGGTATCACGATCAATCGACAACTTATCGATGTCGGATTCGATAAGGCGTTGTCGTCAATTTACACCTATTCAATAGGGAATTCGTGAGCTTGTAGTACCAAAGAGCTAGAATATCAAATTGATACTCTTTGGTAGTAGGTACTATTGCTGGTTGATTTCAGTTAATTGGGAATGCAAATATACATTGCAGCGACATGATGATGACAGTTCGAATTAAATCGTTAGTAGAGTCATTGTCATTTTTGAAGGGATTTTGAGATTTTCGTCAAATAAATCCGTTTTTCTCAGTTGAAAGTCTTTTTTTCTCTATTCTGAAGATTTTTTGTCGAAACTGGATTCAAGTGTGATTAATTAGCAATTTTAGATCAATAAATGTCATGAAGTGTTAATATTTAAGAAAGAATTCATTTTCTGAATCAGCTGATTCAGCTAGGTGATAAAACAGACAAATATTTTTTTCATCAGAACTTCTTAGCTCTCTAAACGATAATAATAGGAGGACATTCACTAAACGTTCAAATCATCGTGGAAAATAGTGAAAATTGACATTTCACATGAAAGTCGTATTCGAAGATTTGAGCAGAGTATCCAAATTATGGAAACGTCAAGTTTCTCCCATTATATCGAGATAGATGATAGATAAAGATACTTTCAACAGATTAACATATATTTTCATAGAAAACTTTCATTAAAACACCAAATTATTCCCCATTACGTGAAATAAAAATCTACTAACCTTTTATTTACAGAAATTATCACCAGGGGGCGTAACGCTTGTTTGGAATTCACAATTAGAAGGAACGCCAATTCACTCTAAGATGACATTATTATTCAAATAGCAGGAACCACGTTGTGCATCATTTTCAAATTTACAATGAATTGAGCGGAGAATTATCCGATCATTTTTTTGAATTAGGCGGATATTCTTTTAGTTTCAGGCCAATTTTCGTGAATATCGAAACCAAAAACACAAAATCAAAATTCAAAACAGAAATAGGCAGATTGATTTCCATATCACATATATCCATATAATTTGATTAATATATAAGAATAAGAAATGTATTTAATGCTCACAAATTTTCAACTTAAACAGGCAGATTCGCTATTTCACGTATGCAATGCAATACCTTGGATATCAGACGTGTTTTTTCACTCAGTATTATATGAATATATACAATACAAATGGAATGGGATATGTGAATGAAACTAAATTGACATATTATTATAACATTATCCGAACGAATCTGAATGAATTTCCTATCCCGAATACACTTCAATAAAATCGGTGACTTTTAAGACGAACAAACTGAAAAAAGTTCGATATGAATTTGATTTTCTCCCACAAGATTTATGTTTAAACCTGCGTGTGTGTATTACTATGAGCCTGTTCTGGTTCATTTCCACCAGCTATCTGATTCGCAGGGGTGTAATACTGAAATAAAAAAATACAATAAGAATAATGGCAAGGAATTGGTATTACAGAAACTTAGGTTAAGGCTAAACAAACACGAGAGAACATGTTGACATCGAAAGAGACTAGGGATAGACAGATTGCGATTTTATTCGAGCTAAATCGGTATCGCAAATCTCAACCAAAAATAATGTCCAAATGAAGTGGAGGATCTTTTATTGAGAGCCAACACCCGCATCGAAGTACTAAATAAATCGATCTGACATCTGGCGTTCAACCAATAGGAATAATATTTAGAGGCATTACGTCAGAGAAGAAGTAGCCACACTATCATCAAAGAGTATAAAGTTGTTACTCTTTGCTATCATTCAGGATACCATACCAATGGAAAATTAATTCCCAACGACAGGCGATGGTCCATGGTTTCGTACTTGTTTGTTCTCACCAGAGCAATACAACTCTCATTTCGGTAACGATGATAATTCATAATAGTCCTAACGTCGCGGCTGTATGACATTTTTGTTATAACATCGTTTGTTTGTTTGTTTGGCCAATCATATCAATTTTATTGATATAAAATTGAGTTAATTGTTCGATTGTTCAGATGTAGATATACAACTTCTGATTATTTGTTTTTAATCGAAGGACGGAAAAATAAACAGTTCACAAAAAATGTAGGCTTTTCGATTATATCGGTTTATAATTGCTAAAAGTTAAGGGGTGATTTCTTGTCGAAAAATAGGATGGGTACTTCATAGAAACTTTCCTTTTTGAGCCTCCTTCTTAGTTACAGATAATAAGGAGATATCTTAAAAATAAAAAACTGACGAGAATGAAACCAATCAGATATTTTATGCGGGCGAGAATGCATTCAAAAAATTTTTTGGTGATGTTCCTCTATGATTGAAAGGTGTAGAAAAAGCCACCCCTAAACTTTGTTTCGCAAGAAATATTTTTCCATATATAGAGAGAGTCTTTGACTCGTACAAATATTCTAACAGTAGATTCTTGAGGTCAAAAGAAACACTTATTTCTTTTACCATTTTTTTCGAATGGGCTCGGTTTGAAAGATACGGGCTGTTAAAACCCATAAAAAAGATTGTTTTTAGTTCTCACAAAGGGAATGAAATGAATTTCGGAATATAGTTTTTCATTTATTTGATGAATCTTATTCGAACACAAGATATCACTCACGTCTTCCAGTTTTCTCATTATGACCACTATTACTACCATAAAAATACCAAAAATTCAGGAGAATGAATATTTGAATGTTTTGTAAAAAAAAGGCATTCTTCATATTTTATGTTCAAAAATTGAAAAGTATCTGTGAAATTTGAAAAATTGGCTACTTTGGCTACATACAACTCTAGTTAAAAGATCCACAGATGTGTAGTTTCACAGATTCAGCTTCATTTTTCCAGGAGTGGAACAGCTCATTATGAAAACTTAAAATGACTATATCTTTTTATCAGGGCTGAATCGGAAAAAAGTGTTCCTTTCGACCGCAAGAATCTACTGTTAAAATATTTGTACGAGTAAGAGGCTCACCTTGTATATACCTATATCAGTATAGACAATATTTATTCGTCGTATCCAAATTTTTCACAAACTCTGTTCATTCATTTTTATAAATATATTTTTGTGCTTAACTACATATGAGAAAAAACTCAATAAAATGTCCGCTTGATTTTATTCTAGCCTGTTTTTTATATCACATCAGAAAAAAAAGCTCTGGTGAATGTTCTTCCCTTGTTTTGTTGTGCAACACAACCTCCCTTAAAATCTACAACCTATATTGGTCGATATTTTGAATGGCTAAGCAAGAGGACTGTTTTGGAGTTTTGGATTCGTTGCTTGAAAATGGAGTGTCTGGATCACTAATATTCAAATTCAGTTGAAGTATCGTTATTGACAATAAAAACTTACTCTTCCATTATCATAATCTCTTCCTACCCCGATCGTCAAACGAGCTTTGGCCTTCATTGCATCACTCAAGGGTATTTTCGCTCTTGTGGCTTCTGTGTGCGATTTATAACAAAATTCAATTAGAGCCACAGTTAATGCCAGTAGTAGTCCAGTGATGAGAATATAGAATATGCCTGCCACGTTGCTTAGAGAAAGTTCACTTCTTGTAGCATCCTGAAATATGTGAAATCTATTTAAAAACTATAACGTAATCTGAGCTCGTTCATAAAAAAGATAAATATCTAGTTCTAAGAGCGGTGACAAGCAGTATTATGCCAGAATTGCCTAAGACAGAATGGTTCTTTCGGACGTGTGAAAATTAGACTCACTAAAGGCGAAAGAAGACCATCAGTGGAGGAATTCTACCGATTGATCTCTTACCTGTTTTTCATTAGAACATTGCGATCGATCATACCACCACTTGTTCGTCAATTTTGTTAGTTCCTCATTTTCTTTTAATGCAAGAACCGCCAAATTGACAGCATCCCTGCAACAGATGTTAATTGATACTCATTGCAGAACTTCTTATAAAAAAGTTGTTGTATATTTTTCTTGGCTTTCCGATGGTGAACCTTAGGCCATGAACTTGTAGTTATTTGAAATTCAAGTCGGATCATTTTGTCCCCAGAAAGGAAATAAACAAAAAAATTCTATGTTTGAATATGAGTTTATTTGACATTCCTTCTTTGACCTTGGGACCCCCGAAAAATCTAACCAGTAAGCACTCGGCTTGAAAGAATTTTGAGAAAAATGTTTCATACAAATGTTTCTGTATTTTTTCTTGGCTATCCGTTAGTGACTCTAATTTGTGACTTTGAACATGTTATTTTCCAAATAGGAACAGGTACTTTAGTCCATAAGTAGAAAGAACAGAGGTTCAAGGTCAAAAGGGTGTCACTTAATGCCATGCCCCCACATTGAATATTCTGCTCCTTTCATTTCTAATATCAATATGATGCTATTTGAAAATCGCCACTGAATAGCCAAGAAAAAATAGAGAAACTTCTGTATTTTTCAAACATTTTTCTCTAATATACTCTCCACCCGATTTATTGAGCCGTTTCTGTACTTTTGAAACACACTGTATTGTTTCGAATGCAAATCAATAGAAAGAGTGAAAAATTTCACATACTACTTACTACTGATAATATCAGTATCAATCAAATAATATATGGTTGATTGTTGATTATCACATTATGGTGATGATTATTTTCCAGAATGTCAAACCAAGAGGAGCACAAACTTATAACTTGAATTATAAAGTCGTTGATTTCATTTTTATAAGTAGAATAATTATTCGAAAAAATTATTCCTTTACCTTAGAGGAGATCCTAGCGGAGTTGCTACTCCAAATCCTTTTGCATCCAAATTGCTACCAACTTTCATGGTGTTGCATGGTTTCTGTAGATTGATATATTCGTTTTTTGGAGATTCTATCAAGAGAGCATATTTTCCTTTAGACTGTCGAACTCTGTTAATTCCTTCGTCATACGATTTAACAAAAACATGACTTCTCGAATTCATAAATTCCCACATCTTGGTGTAAAGTGATATTTGTGACCTCTGGAGGAAGGAAATGATTTTTGTGATAATTCCAATTACCATCGTATACAAAATCAATAATTTTTGCTCAATGGGTGAAAAATCCATCATCACTCAAAGGATCTTGATGTAAGTTCAAGAAATTGTTATCAGTAGAGATACCCTTTTACCCACCTTGAAAAAGTCATATGTAGCTCCATCGGCCAATGTCCCATATTCAACTTCGTTTTGATGTGCCAAATCCTCGACAGAATTGATTGGCGTCACCATTCTCTCGACCGTCAGGAAGGCCGCCAAATTGGCAGTGTATGATGATAACAGAATCAACGTGAAAAACCACCAGACGGCACCAACTATCCTACCAGACGTTGATCTAGGAGATATATCGCATCCTTGTTGCATGAAAGCTCCAAGCGAAAACCAAAGTGAATTCATCATCGTGAAGTCATTAGCCATAGAGCCGCCATGACTACCATGAACACCAGATATCTCGTGATGCTCACCCGTCAGATGAAGAAGGCGCCATTCGTAGGGTGAAAATCTTGAAACAGTAAACAGGACGATGCTCACTCCGATAAAGCTGAATATAACACAAACCCATATTTCCTTCGAGAATGGATTCAAGAAACTGAATACACCTAACTGTTGTTTCATTGGTTTCTTGATCATAATAGAAATACCTAGGGACATGAATGGTTTGGTGAAATCAATAACTCGTTCTCGTTCAGAAGTGATAGTCATTGGTGCAATTGCTAGATCTGCCTCCTGCAAGAAAACGTTATTTCAAATTGAATATACAACTTCATAGATGACGATTTCTTGTGACTTGAAAATAAAACTATAAAAGAAAAGAAATACCATATGAAAATATAAAAGGTGCGTCAAGTTGGTGATCCACCCATTGAATTTTGGTATCAAAATGTTTTGGGAATTTTGTGCCCATTTTGTGCTAATTGGTCGATATAATTAGTTAAATGACTAAATCCTGATTTATATAATTTTGAATAGAATGAGCTATTCATCCAGCACACGTGCTTTGTTTTCCCAGAGCATTTTCAGGTGGGTAAAGGTAAATTGAATTTTTTGGTACTGAACAATAAAGAATAACTGAATAATGAGGGTAAGAATAATTTTTCAAAACATTCAAAGCAATTATAGAGCAGGTGCAAATCAGAAGGATTGGCGGCAAGTTTAAAAAAGAAGACTGGCTATTTATGCGAAATTAAAAATATATTATTCTTCCATGGCATCGAAAACTTTCATAATACTCTACATTTTAACGATGGGATCTAAATACATAAATAAATAATATGCAGGGTGAGTCTTTGACTCGTACAAATATTTCAACAGTAGATTCCTGAGGTCAAAAGAAACACTTTTTTTCTATACCATTTTTTCCGATTCGGCCCTGATAAAAACATATAGCCATTTCGAGTTTTCATAATGAACTGTGCCATCTTTGGAAAAATAAAATTCCCTTCAGAATAACCTGAATAACTAGCTACATCTGTGACACTACAAATTGTGGATCTTTTTAACGAAGTTGTATTCAGTCAAAATACCCAATTACTCAAATTTCGCAGAAAAATTTTAATTGTTGAACAACAAATTATTCGAGAACGGCGACATTATACGAGAAAATATGAAGAATATTTTTATTCAAATATTCATTAGATGGCGTTCCAAGAGTTGGGTTCTTTGATTATTTGGTATTTTTATTGTACTTACCTGATGGTCATAATATGAAAACTGGGTGATCTTGTGTTCGATAAATTCATCAAATAAATGAAAAACTATATTCCGAAATTCATTTCATTCGATAAACCGTTTGTGATAAAATTATAACATTTTTTTATGATTTTTCAACAGACTGTATCTTTCAAACCGAATCGATTCGAAAAAAATGGTAAAGAAAAAAATGTTTCTTTGGATCTCAAGAATCTACTGTTGAAATATTTGTAAGAGTCGAAGATTCCCCCTGTACAGATATTCATTTATATACCGATATGAAGAATTATGAGATGATTGAAAGTATAATTAATTACTTGTTTATAATTCGTATCTTCGTTATCTTCTCTTTCGGTACAAATTGATTCAGTTCACCTTTACCCACCTGAGCATGCTACTGTGATATCGAAACACGTGTCTTTAATAACTCATACTAATGAAACTTATGTGGTTAAGTTTATGGTGAGTAACATTTCAAAAAAATTTTCATCAGCTTAAGACGTACCTACTTCATTTTTACGTGCAAGTAGATTTGAGAGAACTGACTCGTTCTTCATCATTCAGATTCCAAAACACACAACTGCACGTTAAAATATTCGATTCAGCATTTTTATTTTGTTGCCAGCTTAAGAGTTTTTTACGAAATTTTTGAACTTACACTATTGGACTACTAAGTATAATTTTATTCGACACTTACTTGGCGAACTAATTCTCCTACCATTCCATCCCAGCCACCTTTGACATCAGGATTCTCTGTGCCATACTTTCCATCTTTGACGATTCTCAATTCATCTGAAAATAGGATTAGGTTAGTTTTTGAACTGATTACAATATTATCTCATGAGTTTTTGAATTAACATTAGAAGTGTCTTATGTCTTTCATAAACTTACAGTTTATTCCCAACCTTTTGGCTATGAGATCAGCCAAATCCTTGCAGTATCCTTCAAATCTTTCATTACCATGCAGAATTTTTCCAGGCTCTGCTTGCCGCAGCATGATATAAGGTTCTTCCTATAAAAGCAATATTTCCTTAGATTGTAATGAATCCCAGTTCATTTTAGTGCATTCCTTTCATTTCACATTCCCGCCTTTGAAAATATTTAATTCTCAAATATTCAGTACATTCATTCCGATAGGCAGAGTAAATGTAAAAAATCGTTTATCTGTGGTTAACGTTGTTTTTCTTGCATGCCGTTGAAGATTTCGGCGTTTTTCTGATGTTGATATGCGATAAACCGGAGCTGACGACGTTTTTCACTCTTGTCGCATTCTGGAATTTTCGGATTTTTAACGTGTGGGGGGATTTGCCTATAAAAGCAGATTTTCCCCCGCGACAGCCTCTTTACTTTAGTCGCTCTTTACTCTTTTAGTCTCTTTTGTCACTTGACGCTCTTTACTCTCTTTTCTCTGCGATTGTGTGCCCGACGAGCCGATCAGCGAATTTAGAATAAATTTTGTGTTACGAAGGTAGTGCTCTTAGAAATTAATTTTTATTTTTCGTTTTTTTCGCGAGTGCCTTGAATAAAGGAGGTAGGTCCCCGTCTATACCGTTCAGTTTCTTTATTAGACCTACACCGGTTATTTCTTTGACACTGCTGTACTGTATCGCTTTCTGTTATCTTTTATCGTACTTTACCCTTTTTCGCGAGTCTGTTTCCCTTCGCTATCAGTCATGGTGCGTAAGCCCTTGGGGTAGTGAAGAGGAAGTCCCGTCAACCCCCCTGTTCGCGTTCCCGCGCCATAAGTGTTGAAATATAAATCTCTTCTTTTCTATCAGTCATGGTGCGTAAGCCCTTGGGGTAGAGAATAAGAGATACCGCTCTTCGCCAGTGAAATCCCGTAGTTGCGCTCAAAATAGACCTTATCTTCGAAATAGGTAGCGAATAAAAGTCTCGAGTAGGTTCGCCCTGGTTGTGTTTCTTTCATTTCTGGAGAAATACAATCAATTACATCCCGATACCGTAGAGCAAGTCATTTCACTTCGCGAGGTCATCCTTAAGACGCATTTTACTAGGCACAATGTCTTAAGAACCACTAAACATTAACCCTCGAAATTTTTTGAACCGTTAGAAAGTTCATTTAATGGAAAAACTTTCTTCTCTCTTCCAATTTTTTATGGAACGCAAGATTTCTGATACAAATCTAAAAATAAATATCTGATCTAATCTAATAGGTACACAAGAGTCCATAGAAGTACATATAGAGAGTTAGATATATATTACGCAACACCCTGGAGAAATGCAATTAAGATAAGCAAACTACAAGCTAACGACATCTTCTATCAAAAATTCATCTGAGAGCTCTACTGGACCCGAAGTTATTCTGGGGTAATCAGACATTCGATCTGAAAGCGTTTAAGTACAAACAGCTTACTACTTATGAATTCAGTCTCAAGAAATGTCCTTGAGCGCTTATTTCCGTATTTTCATATTTTGGAGTATATAATCGAAAAAGCTAAAAAAGAATATCTTTCCTATTCACTCCAAATGATTGGTTGGATCTTGTATCCGAAGCGAGTGAAAATTTTATGATCATTAAGATGAACCAAGAAGATTTTAAAAGCATTTCACCTATGAATGACTTCATGAAGGACACTGCGTAGTGTCTTGAAAAAATATGGATGCATTGTGAAAAGATTGTTTTAAAGAAGAAAAGACGTTCTGGAAGCCCTCCAAAATACAACTTCCAATTAGGCACACTTTTTTTGAAACCAAAGACCTGGAGCACACAGTACTCCGCCGTCAAGTGCTGCTGGCACCACGGAGATATCTAGAATAGAGACGACAATTCTGAATTTTCGTCTCCGCACTTGACGGCGGAGTACTCTGTGCTCCAGGTCTTTATTTCCTAACCGAATGCGGGTTTACCCTTACAATCTCCTGCAGTCTCTTGGCGAACAGTTGTACTTTCGTCGTGTAGTATTCTACAGAGTAAGTGAGGGTTGGTTCTGTCTTGGTGTGACATATGGCGCGTCGTAGTGAAGATTGAAAAATATTCCTCATGGCAGGCCCCCAATTTCGCTTAGCGACACCATCCTCCGATTAAGATGTGTAACACTGCACTGCACTGTTGAGGGACATAATCCCTAAACCGGTCTTAAGTTTGTGTCCATATGTTTCAGCCTCTCTGGGAATTCATGCCCTGATTCATGACTAGCTCGCAATAATGAAACTACCATATTTTGAATTGTCGTCTCCATTTTAAATATTTGGAACCATACTTAAGGTTAAGTTACCCAAAAGTGAAATTTAATACAGCTTTTGCCGTTTTTACCGCCCATTCATGATTTTTATCCTTCACTAAGACATGCTGAAGCACCTAATCGACATATAAAGCCACTAATGATTTGGTTTCTACCTCGGTTTCTACTATGGTTAATTTTTTTTATAAGAAGTTTGAATAAATGAGTATTTTATAATTTGAATCTGAAATGCTTGTCCTGCTAAAAATAAATTCCCGGAATTCAATAGAATTAAAAAACTTTGATTGGTTTTACTCAAAAACGTTTTTTCACTTGTACCCTATTGCATAAACCACTCAATTATTATTGACGTGTTCGAGTTCTTTTGTACGAAAGCATGAATGAAGAATCTTAGTAGGTATCAAATACGGTTCCAGGAGTGAGTTTAGAGGTGGCCATAATTTTATATTTGAAATTATGTAAGGTAAGGTATTTGTTTTCTTCATAAAAAATATGTTCGAAAGATAACTAAGAGGGGAATGATATCCACTTTGGTTATTTGAAAAAATATTTTTCAAGTTCTCAAAGGTGGAGTGGACATAGCCCCTCATGCCCCTTTCCTGGATACGCCCATGTCTGGATATCCTGTAGGTATAAAATAGTTCTGGGTAGATGTTTTCAGACTGAAGAAAAAAGCAGATTAGGCACAACCGCGTTGAATGCAGCAAGTAAATATAGTAGAAATGAAATTGAAACCTAGGAGATTGTTGGTTAAAATATAAAATTATTCAAGATTGTATTGGCCAACCTACCACTATTGTTGTCACGATGTAAGTCTTATTTCGTTCTATTGTTAGTGGTGGCTTCAATCTGATATATTTAGCTGCTACTGGAGTGAAGCCGGTATTATCACTCCACTCAGCTACTTTAACCATAGCGCTATTAACTGTCATCTCCACTACATGAAGGGTGTAGTTCTGCCTTCTACCATCTTCGCTAAAACGAATCTCACCTGTAAGACCTTCAAGTTCCACCTGAAAGTATCAATTCATAATGAATGCTGAAAAATAATTATGCAAAATTCTCATCGCATAATGTAACCTACCTTTCTCAATAATCTGGAAATTTTATCTCCGTGCTCCCAAGGCGTAACCCAACCACCTGGCGTATTGCAATCTACTCCTCTAGTTCCGTTGCTGAAAGTTTGACCTTTTCGTAAGGTACTTCTGAATACATCGGGTTTTTTTCGTAAGAGTTTACTGAAAGCTTCAACCAGGACGAAAACTGCGTCGTACATGAAAGCTGCCTGGGCTGAAATATTATCCTTTGCGCCTTGCGATGACATGGGATCCAATTTCTTCCATTCCTCCAGAAATTCCTTCACATGTTTCTTCGTACTATCTACTATTCTGAATCCTGTTATATTGATGGCTCCGTATTCAATAACCTCGCTCTCCCATCTATCATCCATTACCTGGAAACGCAAGCAAACTCTAATGAAAGTGCAAGTTGCATTATTGGATATCAGGTTCTGAGTTCTCCACAATTTCGGATTCAATACTGTCTGTATAACCAGGAACTTCGAATGGTATATTTCCAAACAAGATAGAGTTGTAATGAATAAAATAAACGAAATCGCTTTTTAATTCTTGAGTATGCTTGAGTATCCTTGAAAGTGATCTATTTTGGAATATGGAAAGAAGACATGGAAAATAAATCAACTCTTTTATTAAAATAGAATGAAAAAATTATTGAGTAAAAAGTCTGTTTGGTCTTTGTCACAGTTCCGGAATGCGCCCTGAGGATGGCCATATAAATGGCCGAACGAAAGCTTGGCAGTATTGAATAAAGAACTGTGACAAAGACCAAACACCAAACTTTTTACCCGATAATTTTTTCATTTAATGGAAAAAAGACATTGCTTCATATATCGTAGTGTTAATTTTGAGTAACTTTCTTTTCTGTCGAATGTTTTGATTTTTTAATCGAATATCTCCTTCAAGAAAAAATTCAAACAAATTTTTCGTTTATGCGTCAACACTTTTGGATGTAGGTCACTTCTCATATAATTTTTTTTTAGACATTTTATATTAATCTTATGATCTTTTTGTGAATACTTTTCTGTGTGTAACCTGTTTGTGTCTCATTTCTTCATGAAAAAATAAATACATAAATGAATAGAATTAAATTATTCGTACAGTATTTTTCCCGTAAGCGGATCACTGGATTTTGTATTTGTTTGTTTGTATTCTGATCCATAGAAGAGACATTCAGTGAAGAAAATTGAAAAGTGAAGCATCAACGTATAAGTATTTATCAAGGGCTATCCAAATGTGGTGTGGGAAAAAAGATATTGAGGAAAGACTATTTTTTGCAGATTTTACAGCCTTTCGAAATTAAATGATTCAGACACAATTTACTGGTTGTCAAATATTGAAATTTTCTACAGTTTGTCACATTTATTTCACGCCTGGTTCAAATCCGAGTTAGATTTAAATTTCTTCAGGGTAGTTTTGGATGAACTTGCTCGAAATGAATATAAAAGCACCATTTTATACATATATATTTTAATTGAGAAATGATTGAGTATCCAAAAAATATGCGCAAAATTCTTCAATGAAATATGATAAATGATATGATAATTTCGACTTTTTGGGAAAACTGAATATTGAAATTAATAGTCAGGAATTGACTAAGTAATTTAATTTTTGAAACCAGTAAAAGCTGAAAAAATTTCAGGAATTTCCATAACTCAATGAAATCAGAACTGCACCTAACGGAAAATACATCGAAATGAAGAGACTAAAGGCAAAACAGACTGCTATCCCTTTACGGGAGCTCATGTTATATCAATTGAGAAATCTTTTGAAGTGATATAACACGTAAAAATGCACTGTGTGGTTCTAGAAACTTGATAAACCATTAGAAGAACAATTTTTTGACTTCCCATGATAACACGTGAGCAAACATGACGTGGTGGCAGTCTTTTCCATCTTAAATCCCATTCTACAATAATTTATTAGTAATGAACCTGTTTTAGACATATAAGGGTTCATTTTCAGCTAATTGAAGAAAAAATCTTTAATAGACATCTTGCACAGTTCAAAACAAAGTGGGGGCACCTTTCAAGTTAATCATTATTGATATACGGTGTTTTCTGAGAGTGCACAACAAATGAAAATAATTCAATAAAATCAGTTCAACTCAAGTGTTATTCCCTGTATATAGATGTCCATTCTACTTTTTATACTTTTATTATCTACATGCATCTTAACTTCGAAATTCCTCTATATCCAGATCAAAAAAAATTCTTCTAGTTGGTTGTTTAAAAAACAATTCAATTCATGATTACAGGGTGGGCAAAATTCGTTGTCTACTGAGGGAATCTCGAGAACTATAGCAGCTAGAAGAAAACGGACAGCACATTCTTTAGCTCTTTTTTCTTGACTAATCTAAAACTGAAAACAGATCCAGCCTAACGTTCATAGATTTTGAGTTATGAACGAAAATTGAGAAATTGTCATTTTCAATGAAGCTGAATAACTCGCTTATTTGAACTCGTATTCGAAATCTGTTGTTACATTCTACAGGCACTTGTTTATGAGGAATTGGAATATGATATCAATAAATTTTTGGATCCAGTCATTTTCGAGATACGACAGGGATTTCTGATTTTTCAAAGAAAACTATAGTTGAAAGTTCTTTCATCTTGCTGCAATTTTTGCAATTTCTGATCTAAAAAATGTGTCATATGTCGCAATTTACATGAATATAACGAAAGAAAAAAATTCAATACTTTTTCCTGCTTTTCGATTCACTGTTGAATTTTCAGTAGGCTGGCGTAACCATAGCGACCGTTGAAAATGCATTATGGTTCGTGAACTGCACATAATCCTATGTGAATTCAACCTTCTGCGATAGGAATCACCGACTGACGCATAATTATTTCTTTTATATATCGATATCCTTTTAAAGAGGGTGAAAGACTTTCGTCCGATAATTAAAGAAGAAAATTTATTCAATTATCGTTTTTCCATTAATGAAAGAAACTTCAAGAGTCAGTAATATCTATATTAATAAAAGAGGATCTATGGTTTACTTCAAAATGCTTTATTGTTCAAACGATCGCACCAAATTAGACAATTCTTTTTTTGTTGTGTTTATTATTGTTAGGGCAAGGTTTATATAACAAAATATTCCCAAAAAAAATTGTACAGAACAGAAAAAAAGGCATTCCTTTTTCTTACTACCGATCGAGCAATCATAGAGTACTTATAGGTTTTCGACATTTGGACAAAAAGTTAAGTTATATCGAGTAAATCGAAAATTTAAAATGATGAGTTCATTATTATTATCTACCCTAGAAATAATTTAAATGGCAAAACTAGGTTTGCCGGGTCAGCTAGTTTTAAATAAAATACGATAGCTATCTATAATTATAATTTTAACAGAAGTGAGATGATGAAAAATAGGTACTTCTGTCAACGGTAGTGTTCGAATTGTGAACCATCGTAAGATAAGCATGCCAAACATCGCGAGAACAAACGATGGAAAATTAATCATCGAAATATTTATTCAGCAATCCGTGATTTCAATCATAGAGGATCAGGTTCAAAAAATATAATGCGTATTCAACGGTTGCTATGGTAACCCAGCCTACTTATAATTCAACAGAGAATCGAAAAGCAGGAAAAAGTATTGAATTTTTTTTCTTACATTATATTCATGTGAATAGCAACATATGATACATTTCTGATATCAGCAAAAAAATTGCAGCAAGATGAAAGCACTTTCAACTATAGTTTACTTTTGAAAAATCAGAAATCCCTTTCGTATCTCGAAAATGACTGGATCGAAAAATTTCTTAATATCATATTCGAATTCCTTATAAAAAAGTGCCTGTAGAATGTAACAACGGATTTCGAATAGGAGTTCAAATAAGTGAGTTATTCAGCTTCATTGAAAATGAGAATTTCTTAATTTTCGTTCATAACTCAAAATCTATGACCGTTAGGCTGGATCTGTTTTCAGATTTGGAATAGTAAGGAAAAAAGAGCTCGAGAATGTGTCATCCGTTTTTTCTAGCTGCTATAGTTCTCGAGATCCCTTCAGTAGAAAACGAATTTTGCCCACCCTGTACAGTTCCCTATTGAGGAAGGAGAAAAAACCGCCTTTGCTGACTTTTTTTTCGTTAGGTGATTGGAATTCTCAATATGCAGACCTATTTTTTATTATTTTATTCCAAGCTCTTGCAAATTGAAGTCGGCTCTATGACTATGAGAATACGAAATATCCAAATCAGAAATAGGAGCAAATTAATAACTTACCAAACCCGAGAGCAGATAATGATATGTCCTCCGCCCTAAAGTTATATCCCTCACATGACTAACTACTATCTCCTTGGCCATATCAGCTGTGCAATCTAGAACAATGTACTTGTGTTCCCAACGTGATTGTTCTTCCATGCTTCCCAGAAACTGCAGGGCTTCAGAAGCGTTACCAATTCTTCTTACGGAAGAAACTTGAAAACTTTCTTTTCCTGGTATCAAACCTTGATAAATCTGCTGTAGTCTGAGAAGTCCTATTTGAGAAAATAATAGTTTATATCTGTGGATTTTGGTCCAACATTTCTAATCAATGCTGGATGCAATAGAAGTTCTTCTTTCTTTAATTAATTCAAATCTATGATAATGAAATAATTTCATATGCTGTTACATGTTACATTTATGTAACGCAGTTTGAAATTCAAACTTTTTTTTCATTCAAACTGAATACTGAATCTGAGTGAACTTCGAGCCCAAATTCTTACCATCATTAGAGTCGTACAAATAAATGATTTTATCCCAGTTGTAATAGCGAACTGTATCGATTATCGCCTGATGATATTCTGGTCTCATAGATATGGCATAATCCAAAAATCCAGACGAGGGTGCCAATACTTTCTCAGGAAACCATGGCGTTACGAATGGCATCTGGAATGTGTTACTGTACGAGTGAAGGGTATCAAAGGAGTCGGGTGATACAGCTCCCAGCATTGAATATACTCCCCGTTGAAACTGATTGCATACTGTTAGTTGAAATAAATTTCAGTGTAATTATAATAATAAAAGGATCAAACTATCCAATCACAGATTGCAATAAAGTACTACTACACTGCGCAAAAAAATTAACGCACATTATGGAAATCTCAAATTTATTCTACAACTGAAGGTGTTCTCAATGATAATTATTTTTATCAGAATTATGCATGCATATGTTATCCACTTTCAACGGTTTTCTTCAATACAGATGTTTTTTCCCAGCAGGAATAAAAAAAGATGATATTATCAGATTTTGAATGTATTGGCTCCATTCTAAAATCAGTTGTTCTCGATCAATTCTAGTGATCAATAGTTTTTCTTTCGTTTGATTTTTTACACTCGATCGCTATGCAACGCGAATAACGCAATTTCACCCAAGAGGAATGTGCCCAAGCGGTAGTTTTGCGAGAAGAAGGGTGGACATACACAAGAATTGCAGAAAGGTTTGGAGTTTCCCATACAAGTGTGTTCAGAATGTTGCAGCGATTCAGGGAGACAGGTATGAATGTCCGAAGACCAGGACAGGGTAGACCACGGGTAACAACTGCCATTCAAGAACGTTACTTGAGAGTTTCTTCGTTGAGACAACGGTTTGCAACCGCTCGCCTCCTTCAAATTCAGCTTGAGCAAACTCATGAGGTGCAAATTAGCACTCAGACAATAAGAAATCGCCTCAGAGAATATGATTTAAGGCCTCGTGTCGCGGCAAGAGGCCCAGCTCTTACCCCAGCCCATCGAAGGGCGCGTTTGGATTTTGCGAGAGAGCATATCTATTGGGAAGAGGCCGATTGGGAAAGAGTTCTCTTCACAGATGAGTCTAGATGCTGCCTCTACCATTGTGATCGACGTTCCCTTGTATACAGACGTCCACATGAAAGATATGCTCAGTGCAATTTCCTGAATACTACTGGTTTCGGGGGAGGATCGATTATGGTATGGGGTGGAATATCTTTGACCGCTCGCACAGACCTAGTGGTCGTTGATAATGGAGCTATGAATGCTGATAAGTATATAAGGAACATTCTTGAAGAGCATGTAGTGCCATTTGCCCCATACATTGGTGAAAATTTCATTTTTATGGACGATAATGCCAGACCCCATCGTGCGCGCATCGTTCAGGAGTACCTTGAAGAGGTTGAAGTCTCTCGAATGGAATGGCCAGCAAGAAGTCCAGATCTCAATACGATTGAGCAGGTTTGGGACAACCTCAATAGAAGGCTGAGAAGTTCAGAAAATCATCCAGCTACTCTTAATGACTTAGGAATCCAACTCGAAGAAATCTGGGAAGGATAAGATCAGAACATTTTAAGATCACTCATTTTGAGTATGAACCGTCGTTGCCGAGCTGTAATTAACGCAAGGGGTGGAAATACCAAGTATTAAATCACTTATCAGCATTTCAGTATTTTGAAAATTGTTCATTTCTCTTCTTTCACATAAGATTCGGTGAAATCCTGAATTTTTCTTCCATTTAATGTGTCTTGTTTCGTTCAAAACCTTCCCGAGAGAACATAAAAAATAAGTTATAAAGTCAATGTAGAGTTAACTTTCATTAAAATTGAGATTTTCAGAATGTGCGTTAATTTTTTTGCGCAGTGTAAATCCAAGGACTTACTCAATCTAGATAATTTGAAAGCATCAGCTGTGTTGATGACATCTACGTAAGCTTGCAGTTCGAATCGTCTTCCGGTAATATTTTGATTATGATTGAGCATAGCAAATTTAAATGCTGTTTGTACTTCATCTGTCCCTTGTTCAAAAATGGCTCCTGAAATTCATTAATGGGTGTGAAAAATCTCTACACACAAATTGATCTTGGGCATGTTCATAAGCAGCGAGTTTTACATAATGTAGATCTACTTTCTCTGGTCACTTAAGTCCTCTATCCAATAATGGATAAACGTCTGAAAACATTTCTCCAATTGAACTCATAGAATTTTAATTATTTTCACGGATGCTGTCCTACTTATTGGATACTGATTGTGAGACAACACTGGAAAGAACTCTATTTTATTGCATATTTCTAATGAAAACGGGAAGGATAAGTACAATGAAAATTGTAGCAAAACCATTACTTTCGTGGATTTTATTTCTTTTGTTCCTAATAACCAAGCCCTTACAATATTACGTGGTAGAAAAGAAATAGATTTTCCAGGATATTTCATAAACAATGCGAACAAATTCCAGATATTGTTATTCGGAGTCAGAAAGGTAGGTATTTCAGGCTTTTGACCAGAGAAGCTTCGAATTAAAGATACAAGGCATTGTGCGTATTCCAATTAAATTGCTCGAAACAGCTTGAGATATTTGAACGAGATTTGGTAGAATGGATACCTCATTAAGGAGATTATTTTACGTTGAATACCTCTCGAAGTGCGTACTGTTATTGCTTCTCAATATTCTTGAAGAAAAAAATACTACGCCAGTACCTTTTTCTAAAATTATTCATTTCTACAATTCTTTTATCACTTTAGAACAAAAAGGGTCTCTGCGTTATTTCTCTAGGTTGCATTTTTCAGTGAAGAATCGATAACCGTTTGTTATTCAAAAGAATACTTGAGAAGACCAGTAAAGCAATGAATTTTTTCGCAAATCGCTAGGAAATTTGACATTCCAGACAAAATTTCTTAGGAAAAAAGTCAAGATTTCTCAACTGTTAGGAAATATTCATTTCCTTAAAGTTGTTAGTGTTCTATATAAATGATTGAAAACGCGTTGTCCATAAGGAATTAATTCATATTTTGAAAATCTCGATGCATAGCAGAATACATTTTGAAATCAGTTTGTTATATTCCGCAACACAAAATCGTAACTTATGGGCTATTACCAACTTAAATTCGATTTTCCATAGCCACTCGAGATCTCAATCGTTCTTGAATGGACTATATCATTTTACACTGTTTTGTTTTCGAAAACATTAGGAATTAAATTTATATGCGTCAAGTTTGGCAATTCAAGATCGATATGTTTTCATAGTAACGTAACCAATTACATTACGAATTTCAAAGCACCATTTATTTATGAATGAAATAATTCGCGATTTTTTCGAAATTTATAAACCCTTAATATCCTGAGTTTCTATTTTTTCAGAAAAATACTATTCTAATTGAATGAAAACCCTTTATTGGAGTGTACAAGACAAAAACAACTCAATTTTTGTTTGAAATATGTATGGTTTTCGAGAAAAATGGTGTTACTTATATGGAACGCTAATAGCTACTGTTACTGAGAAATAAAATAGATTTGCCAGTGAAATTTGCATTACATATGTGTAACACTAGTAACTAGTCTTAGCTATCTTCACAGTCGTCCAGGAATATTACGCTATTCCTACTCGGTAAATAATGTACTATTATTACATCAAAAAACTTTTCAAATCACAAAATTGTTGAAAATGGCCGCCTCCACCTATAGGATACAAGAGTCCAGTATTTTCCTCATAGTTTGGTTTGTAGAATTGTTATTCATGAAATTGGAAAACATGTAACGCTCTATATCTTGGAAACGAAGCATTTCTGGAAAAAGACCTGTTGGATTCCAAATAACTCAAGAGATGTCCTGAATTCGTTCGAAATGTTTATGAAAACACCCCGTATATTGTTTCTACACTAACCGCCACCAAATAGTGATTCTTGAATATTATCGGTTTAATTTGAAAGATATTACATGAAGGGTACAGGGAAAAACCAAACCATTGATGTCAATTTTTGTCCGACAATGAGTTAGACACACAATTCAATTCAGAATGAAAAATAGTATATTATGGTGTATTAAAACGGGCATGAAACTAGTATTTAATTTGTCATATTTCAAATAATATGAATGGATTTTGAAGTTGAAAACGCGTTTTTCTCAGCTGTAAGGAAAATTGACATCGAGTTGAATACTAATACTCAATGCTATAATGAAATTATATTTATTGCTTTTTCAGGGTGGGTCAGAAACGTGCACGGAGCTCTCTGGAATCATGGTACATTGAAAAATAAATATAGTTTGATGAATAAACTCATGGCCAAAAATGCATATTAAGGGAGATATATCCTTAGAAAGTTGATGAAATTGAAAAAATTTCTTCGCATAACTTCTAAACGCTGAATACCACCAAACTGAAATTTCGTATGTTGTTGAAATACATTTTTTATTACACTTCTAAATTTCTGATATTGTTAGAAAGGATGTTTTTAGACACCTTTTTTCGTTGTATTTGTTTAGGTGGAAACAATAGAAGCATTCGATGGAGCGAAGAAAATGAAAAAGGTACTGAAAAGAAAAAATTACAAAAAATTTAACCGTTTTCGAGATATTTGAGTTTTGGCAGTCACATGATGTCATTTTTTATTACACTTCTAAATTTCTGATATTGTTAGAAAGGATGTTTTTAGACACCTTTTTTCGTTGTATTTGTTTAGGTGGAAACAATAGAAGCATTCGATGGAGCGAAGAAAATGAAAAAGGTACTGAAAAGAAAAAATTACAAAAAATTTAACCGTTTTCGAGATATTTGAGTTTTGGCAGTCACATGATGTCAGCAGATTCATTCATCGAGAGATTATTGTTATGTACTTATTGTTTATCAATGACACAGGAAGGTTATATCCTCGACAAAATTGAGAACATAATTGTTCATAGCCTGCTAAAATATCGTTATCGATGAATCTCGCGATGAATGAATCTGCTGAAATCATGTGAATACAAAAACTCAAATATCTCGAAAACGGTTCAATTTTTTGTATTTGGATAAGAGTATCTTTTTCATGTAATTTTCCTCGCTACATCGAATGCTTCTATTTTTTCACCAATACGGAAATGAAGTTTTGTCAAAAAAATCATGACTCTCCCTCTAAAAACACCCTTTATAACAATAGGTCCTTTCGTTTGCATAAAAAGTGTAGCACTTTTCTACACTCGATTCGATTCACACCAGTGTAGAGGAAGTGTAGTTTATCCACACATAGTCGAAAGGAGATGTAGATAAACTACACCTCCACTGCACTGGTGTAAATTCAATCATCAAACGAATACTAAAATCGAGTGTAGAAAAGTGCTACACTTTTTATGCAAACGAAAGGACCTATCAGGAATGTAGAAGTGTAAGCAAAAAATGTATTTTAACAACATACATTTATACACGAAATTTCAATCTGGTGACATTCAACGTTTAGAAGTTATGCGGAGAAATTTTTTTTAATTTATCAAATTTGGAAGGATATATCTCCCTTAATATGCACTTTGGGCCATGAGTTCATTCATCAAACTATACTTATTTTTCAATGTACAGGTGATGGTTTATATTTTACCCAATAGCTATCTCAGTTAATATTGGTCGTACGAAAACGTTGAAATGGGCAAATTTGTAGTATTTTTTATGGGCATTAAGAATTCAGTACTAGAAAATGCATAAAAGCATCGTAAGCCTAAAATTTTATGTGAACTCTTATTTTTTAAATGGTACACCCTGTATTTTATTTTCCTAATCGGTGAAGCTCTTTCTTCTGATTTCAAATATATATACTTTATGGAAGTTTTGCGGACAGACCATATACACTTTAGATTTCAAATATTCCCATAAAAAAGTGTCCAATAGGGTTAAGTCAGGACTGTTAGAAGGCCATAGAATGGTCCCGTTCCTGCCAATCCAAATATCGTATCTTTTCATTCTCGACTGGCGTTCTACAGCTGCCTTAGATTTAGACGAAAAAACCTATATTTTTAAAAAACTTTTGAAAATAACCTCGATAAAGTATATAGGTATATTTGAAACCAGAAGAAAGAGCTTTACCGATTAGGAAAATAAAATACAGGATGTACCATTTGAAAAATAAGAGTTCACATAATATTTTTAGCTTTACGATGCTTTTATGCATTTCCTAGTACTGAATTCTTCATGACCATAAAAAATACTACAAATTTGCCCATTTAAACGTTTTCGTACGACCAATATTGAATGAGATAGCTATTGGGTAAAATATAAACAATCACCCGGTACTATCACCCTCAAAAAGCTCGGTACAAATTTTTGACTCAACCTGTATATTAGTTCGAATTTTTTCAGTTTTATTCTAAGAACTTAATAATTTGTAGTTTTTACAGAATATGTTCACCAGTTATATTGAAAATAAAAATGGGCTCTTTTATGATATATGAATAGAAAGTGAACTGAAAATTGTTCATTTCGAGCATTTATCTGAAAGAATGTATTATTATTCAAGGAATTACAATATGAACAGCCTAAAAATAATTACAAAAATTTCTATCTGTACGTCAGTTATTGGAAAAATGGAAATATGTCGATTGCGATATGGAAACATGGATAGACGAATTTTGAGGTTTACTAAACCCTAACGAAATGATTAAAGTACTGCAGAAGAAAATAATCCTATTATTTCATATTCACTTCTTCAGCTCAAGATTATCCAAAGACCTAAGACGGTAATGAAGTGAAGGTAAATGCGGTGTATATAGTTTGGAATATTTGCAAAATTGTATAGGTAGAGGATAGTTTGAGGTTCTATTTGGTTTTGGATATTTTTCTATTCTCCTTTATAAATTACTCTCTTATATCTTCCAACTTGAATTATTGGAAGACAAACCTCCAAGTCCAAAGTTTGAAGGTGTTTACTCTAATCTAACCTCCAATACGTCGAAGATGTATATCCATTTTTTCATTTTCATGAATGGAAAGTTTCACTATCAACTCACCTAGAGGTATTTTGTCCCCAGTAGCATCAATCGTCATAAGAAAGGTGAAAAAAACGAAAGCAGATATTTGATGTAAACGCATCGTTGATGTCGCAGCAGCTTCACTCATGAACATGGACCAAATCTCACAAAGCAGATTTCAACGCCCGGCGTCGCGGCGCAGTCGCGCACCCTTCTCTTCGATTATTTCTCATCGTTTTCACGGAATCATCAGTGGTGTATTTGATAACATCGTTAATCCTCCGCTTCTCTACTTTTATCATTCTATAATAGCATCCAACCTTTCAAGTTCAATAACAAGTTTTTTATTTTCATCTGGAACGTTTCCTGAACGGGATAATTGGTGGAAAGAGGGTTCCATTTCCTTTCGAGTTTTCATTTATTTCCAGGTTTTATAGTTTTACTAGCTGACCCGGCAAACCTAGTTTTGCCATTTAAATTATTTCTAGGGTAGATAATAATAACTAACTCATCGTGATTGCTCGATTGGTCGTAAGAAAAAGGAATGCCTTTTTTTCTGTTCTGTACAATTTTTTTTGGGAATATTTTGTTATATAAACCTTGCCCTAACAATAATAAACACAACAAAAAAAGAATTGTCCAATTTGGTGCGATCGTTTGAACAATAAAGCATTTTGAAGTAAACCATAGATCCTCTTTTATTGATATATATGTACTCAGTTTGATATTTTTAGTATGTATTCGCCACAGTTTCCATTCACATGAACTTTATTAAGCGATTCTCGTTCATCCTTTCCCAAAATTCAACTCAACTACACTGCGCAAAAAAATTAACGCACATTATGGAAATCTCAAATTTATTCTACAACTGAAGGTGTTCTCAATGATAATTATTTTTATCATAATTATGCATGCATATGTTATCCACTTTCAACGGTTTTCTTCAATACAGATGTTTTTTCCCAGCAGGAATAAAAAAAGATGATATTATCAGATTTTGAATGTATTGGCTCCATTCCAAAATCAGTTGTTCTCGATCAATTCTAGTGATCAATAGTTTTTCTTTCGTTTGGTTTTCTACACACGATCGCTATGCAACGCGAAACACGCAATTTGGCCCAAGAGGAATGTGCCCAAGCGGTAGTTTTGCGAGAAGAAGGGTGGACATACACAAGAATTACAGAAAGGTTTGGAGTTTCCCATACAAGTGTGTCCAGAATGTTGCAGCGATTCAGGATGAATGTCCGAAGACCAGGACAGGGTAGACCACGGGTAACAACTGCCATTCAAGAACGTTACTTGAGAGTTTCTTCGTTGAGACAACGGTTTGCAACCGCTCGCCTCCTTCAAATTCAGCTTGAGCAAACTCATGAGGTGCAAATTAGCACTCAGACAATAAGAAATCGCCTCAGAGAATATGATTTAAGGCCTCGTGTCGCGGCAAGAGGCCCAGCGAAGGGCGCGTTTGGATTTTGCGAGAGAGCATATCCATTGGGAAGAGGCCAATTGGGAAAGAGT
This sequence comes from Coccinella septempunctata, assembly GCF_907165205.1. Classification (NCBI taxonomy): domain Eukaryota; kingdom Metazoa; phylum Arthropoda; class Insecta; order Coleoptera; family Coccinellidae; genus Coccinella; species Coccinella septempunctata. The sequence goes on along the minus strand of NC_058189.1, from coordinate 47,208,681 downwards.
TCTCTTCACAGATGAGTCTAGATTCTGCCTCTACCATTGTGATCGACGTTCCCTTGTATACAGACGTCCACATGAAAGATATGCTCAGTGCAATTTCCTGAATACTACTGGTTTCGGGGGAGAATCGATTATGGTATGGGGTGGAATATCTTTGACTGCTCGCACAGACTTAGTGGTCGTTGATAATGGAACTATGAATGCTGATAAGTATATAAGGAACATTCTTTAGAAGCATGTAGTGCCATTTGCCCCATACATTGGTGAAAATTTCATTTTTATGGACGATAATGCCAGACCCCATCGTGCGCGCATCCTTCAGGAGTACCTTGAAGAGGATGAATTCTCTCGAATGGAATGGCCAGCAAGAAGTCCAGATCTCAATTCGATTGAGCAGGTTTGGGACAACCTCAATAGAAGGCTGAGAAGTTCAGAAAATCATCCAGCTACTCTTAATGACTTAGGAATCCAACTCGGAGAAATCTGGGAAGGATTAGATCAGAACATTTTAAGATCACTCATTTTGAGTATGAACCGTCGTTGCCGAGCTGTAATTAACGCAAGGGGTGGAAATACCAAGTATTAAATCACTTATCAGCATTTCAGTATTTTGAAAATTGTTCATTTCTCTTCTTTCACATAAGATTCGGTGAAATCCTGAATTTTTCTTCCATTTAATGTGTCTTGTTTCGTTCAAAACCTTCCCGAGAGAACATAAAAAATAAGTTATAAAGTCAATGTAGAGTTTTCATTTTCATTAAAATTGAGATATTTGGTTCATTGACAAAAAAGTTCTTTTGGCGTGTTGGCGGCTAAATAATATGGAAAGTTTGGTCAGATAAATTACTCATGCGCCTATGTATTACTCTCTTCAACAATTTTCGAATGGCCAAGATGGAGAAAGGTCTATTATTTGTTATATCATAGGTATTTCCTTTTTATGAATAGGAATAACCCTTGCCAACTTAGGGCAGATGGAAACCCCCAGAAGACACAGATTATTTCAGCCGACAAGCGATGGGTTCGAAAATTAAGGGAGCCAAAAGTTTCATAGCCTTGGCCAAGAGCGGCTCGTCATAGGAGATAAGGGAGGCTAACCTCCTCATACAGCTGATCATTTCTAACTTGTCATAATTTTCATGAAAATTTATTTATATAACTTTCTATTATATTGAAAAAATATAATTGATTGAATGCTAACCCATTGCTCATCAAAATTTTAGCCTTTTCGGTTCAAATGACCACTAGCCGCCACTGGCCTTGGCAGATATCATGTAAGGTCCAGCACTACTACTATTATTCAGACTATATAGACAGTGGAAAAGATTTAGTCGGCTTTATCGGGAAACAAGAAGAAAGTATGTTTAAGGGAAATCTATGTAGTGCATACTACTGCTCACCTCTGACTACAGATTATAGGGCATAAGGCTTAATGGCGCAATGGTGGATTATTTGCTCTTTTTTTGGTAGTGATTCCACTCTTCAGAAGACCAATGGGTTTTTGTTGACTTTACCGAAGTCAACAAAAGTAAGTAAAATTAATAAAATAATGAAAAATCTAGACATAGTTAAGTTTAGGTTTACTGGAATAAAAGTCAGATAGGGAAATAACATTTTTTATTACAACAAATGTTCAAATTGTTTACCATCAGCCTCAATACACGCCCTACATCTTCTTAAAAAAGATCTACTTATTAACCGGGCATATGCGTCACTATCTGTCTCGCTCGCTCATGGCAAACATGTCCACTATCCATCTCTCTCATCATTTTGCCGTAAAATCAAGAACCTACCAAGAACTTGTGCGAATAAAAAACATTTCGACTGAGTAGAATGGGTTAGCAAAAATCGCTTTACTTGTGGTTTTTATTTTTTTCTTCTTTTTTTTTAGTATGAAACTAACAAGTATTGTACCATTTTACAATCCTGATTAAATGCGCCAACTTTTAATGGCACTTGCCAAGGCACTCTAGTACTATTTTTTTAAAGGAAGGCCTATCAAAGTCGAAAAATTTTGAAAATTTTAAATTCATAGTTTAACAAATAGTATTAATTCTGAGAAACTTGTGGCAATTGTGTCATTATTTTTGACTGTGATTCTAGAAATGATATTTAGGGTTGCGGTTCCAAAGCTTTAATGAACAAAAATAATAAAAATTAACCACAATAACCGAAAAATGGTTACACTTCGACCAAATTTTCAGTTTTTTTTAAATGCCCATGATTTTCAGACTGCATGGGATAGATTTTTTTCTGATTTTTCCTATGATGGTTACAATCAATCCTGTCACCCCGTTTCGACTTGACGTTGAGTTCTGGGACACCCTGTATATGTGCTTCCAAAGGGTACTACAAAATTAACCGTTTTAGATTTTCAAGTTACAAGCATGTTTATGAATAAATAACTATCAAAATATTCTGTCATGAATAAAGGCGGAAACACATTATTAAAACCCGATACGACCCGATGATACGCGACGTGTGTTGAGTTGAATCAAATGTATTGTTTTCAATATATAGATCAGAATCATACCATGAACATCCGACGCAACTTCATGCGCCCACAACCACCCGTTCTAGTCCGGGAAGCAGGGGCTTTTTTTTTCAAGGAATTTCATCCCTGCTGAATTCAATACTGTAGGTTGTAGTCATATTGCATATGACGAAACCGACCGTTAGCTGGTCAAGTAGCGGTGGGTGCGGGCGTGGGAGGCGGCGGAACTCGGGAAAAAATGCAAAATTTCAAGTGATTTTATCCCGGCTGAAATTTTCTATATGTTATATTGATGTTGATTAGAAACATAATAATGAAGTCAGCCGATCGGCGGAGGGTGGAAAATACGTCAGTCGAGCGCGTAAACTTGGGAAAAAAATTTGAAAATCAAGTGATTTCATCCCGAATGAAAACACCTCCATATGATTTCTTACATATAAGGAAATATAAAAATGACCGTCAGCTGCGTGTCTAGCGGGGGAAAGACCGTCAGTCAGACCATTGAAAATTCCGCGGGCCGTATTTAAATGCATGAACGCGCTCATACATTTTTGCTCTGACTGACGGTCTTTCCCCCGCTAGACACGCAGCTGACGATCATTTTTATATTTCCATATATGTAAGAAATCATATGGAAGCATCGAGGATTGGGAATAAAACAGTTTTCGTAAACTATGTGGAATGTCACAAATATGAAGTTGAACAAGGTAAAGTTCAACGATCATCCGATCTATTGTTAACGTGTCCAGGTCACGAAGAAGCAGACACAAAGATGATTTTCCATGTCTTTCACTTGAAATCTGATGTTCCTGTAACAATGCGATGTTCTGATACAGATATCTTGATCATTACGTTGGGAAATATGAATGCCTTTAGTGGATGCGATTTCAACTCAGCATTTTACCGTAAAGGAAAAAAAACCGTTTAAAAGTCTCCGGAAGTCTTAAACGTACATCCAAGCACTGAGTGACATTCCACAAATTCCCAATTGTAACCTCGATAAATTGTTCACATACTTAGCTATGTTTGTAGAATATATGGATTTACAGGAGTTGATGATATTAACACTGCTCGTGTATTGGTGTATTAACATTCAATAGAGCATACGGCAATAAAGATGATTGCAATCCACTTAACTTGGAAAAAAAATTGACGGATCGTTATTCCCAACCTGTAACTGAACCAACATTTCTTTCGAACGGCATACATCGCACACCTTTGTAGCCATGCACATCTACCAGTGCCTACCGATTTATTACCATCCGATTATTGATGGGAGAAAATTGAAGAGAAAAATTTTTTCAAATGGTTTGTGGGAGACCAATTGCCGCCATTTATTACGAGCATCACTAATATCGACTTGAACATTGAAGGTATGAAAAATTTTTTTCGTTTATTTATATATTCCAAAAAAAGCATAAAACAACATGATTTTGTTTTGATTGATATCTTTATTTCAGACGAAAACGAAGCAGAAACGGATGGAGTGTGCGACATAACATCGATAAATCTGACGATAGTAATGGTTCGGATGAAGAGGATAACTTATATATTATACCTACTCAATTCAAATTTCTGATCCTTCTTGTAAATAAATAAATAAATCGATATTTGAATGTTGATTACAGTAGAATCCGCTTATAATGACATTGAGGGGAAATGAAAAACACGTCATAATAACCGGAAGTCACAAAAAGCAAAATTGATGATATTTTTTTATGGATTCAATTTGGGAGAAAAACGACAAATAATATGTTTCCTTTATTGAAAAAATTTAAAATTATCAGCTTCTTTCACAAAAACAACTAAATATGAGGAACTTTTTCGTTTTCAAAAAAAAATCAGATATATCTCGTATCGTCTCAAACCTCGTCGCATGAAAAGGGGTGGGGTGGCTTGAGAAAAGGATCGAGATGTCACTAAAACCGGAGAAATTTTCTACAAATAATGTTGTTGTATCTGAAATCATGTCATTGTAAGCGACATGTCGTTACAAGCGAAGTCATTAAATCCGAATCCTGTTGAAAGGAGTTTTGAATGAAACCAAACTTAACAGTGCAATTGCGTCATCATAAGCGATTGGTCAATATAGCCGGCGTCATAATAATCGGATTCTACTGTATGTTGATATCGAATTAATAAAAATATGAATGACCTATTGCATATAATTAAGTAAGTTATATGATGTTGCTGCTTTACCTACATGTATCATGGGTAAATCCTAACAAACACGTTTGATATTGATAAAAACCATATTTTCAATAAATATAAATGTTAAAATATCCGAAGGCTGATCAACTAATGGGAAAAGAGTCATCAGTCAGACCATTGAAAATTTCACGCTTCCTATATATGCATAAGCGCGCTCATACATTTTTGCTCTGACTGAAGGTCTTTCGCCTGCTAGACACGCAGCTGACGTTCATTTTTATATTTCCTTATATGTGCTGCGTGTCTAGCGGGGGAAAGACCGTCAGTCAGAGCAAAAATGTATGAGCGCGCTTATGCATATATAGGAAGCGTGAAATTTTCAATGGTCTGACTGATGACTCTTTTCCCATTAGTTGATCAGCCTTCGGATATTTTAACATTTATATTTATTGAAAATATGGTTTTTATCAATATCAAACGGGTTTGTTAGGATTTACCCATGATACATGTAGGTAAAGCAGCAACATCATATAACATACTTAATTATATGCAATAGGTCATTCATATTTTTATTAATTCGATATCAACATATGTACAGTAGAATCCGATTATTATGACGCCGGCTATATTGACCAATCGCTTATGATGACGCAATTGCACTGACTGACGGTCTTTCCCCCGCTAGACACGAAGCTGACGGTCATTTTTATATTTCCTTATATGTAAGAAATCATATGGAGGTGTTTTCATTCGGGATGAAATCACTTGATTTTCAAATTTTTTTCCCAAGTTCACGCGCTCAACTGACGTATTTTCCACACTCCGCCGATCGGCTGACTTAACTATTTTGTTTCTAATTAACATCCATATTACATATAAAAAATTCTCTGCCGGGATAAAATCACTTAAAATTTTGCATTTTTTCCCAAGTTCCGCCGCCTCCCACGCCCGCACCCACTGCTACTTGACCAGCTAACGGTTGGTTTCGTCATACGCAATATGACTACAACCTACAGTATTGAATTCAGCCGGGATGAAATTCCTTGAAAAAAAAGCCCCTGCCTCCCGGACTATTCCAGACGTGTCAGGTCGTGTCGTTTAATAATGTGTTTCCGCCTTTATACGATCTATTTATTGTTGCTATGGTTACCAAAACTCGTTAAGCACTACATATTATAAAACAAAGTCGCTTATCCCTGTCGGTCCCTATTATATGCTTAAATCTTAAAGACTGTGTGATTAAAGAGGAAGGTTTATATGTATAATTTGTTTGATTTCGGTTGAAATATAAAAATGTCGAAAGGAATTCATTTCTGTCTGGCTATTATGGATGACGCTGAGAAAACTATAAGAGATAGGAAAAATCAGGAAGTTCTATAAAAAAATCCGCGATGCAATATATCCAACTCTCAAGCATAACCCAAAATAATCAGTTTTAAAATTTTAAATTTGATTCGAACATATGCTCCATTTGAAGAGGTCTATTGACTGTCTTGAAATCAATTTACAAAGGAATATGACTTTCATCTTCGGCATTTACGAGGATATATTGAAAAAATTCTTAGCCTACTATAGAACCAATCAAAATTTCAATGTCAAAATATTTTATTACTCAACACATTCTCCTCTTAATTGGATACATTTATTACAGCGAACCTGCAAAGTCTCTAGACCTTTCAAAAAAATGTTTCTTCTTGCTCTGCAAACCAGACCTCCACAGCTTTTATTACCTCCTCTTTGGAAGAAAATTTACGACCTTTTAAACTTTTTTTCAGTTGAGGAATGAGATGATCGGTCGGATGGAGCCAAATCGGGTGCAACCTGAGATTTGTGTGCAGGGGCGTTGTCCTGCAAAAACAAAACACCTTCGGATAGCTTTCCGCGTCTTTTCTCTTTAATTTTTTCCCATAGAGTGGTCAGTAATGTCGAATAGTAATCTCCGGTTATTGTTCTACCCTTATCTGAAAAATCAATCATGATTACTCCTGAAGCAAGAACTTTTCCAGCAGATTTTTGGACACGAAACTTCTTAGGTATTGGAGAACCAGAGTGTCGCCATTGTCGATTGTTGCTTTGTTTCTGGATCGTAGAAATGTACCCACGTCTCATCCATGGTAACAATTCGGTTTAAGAAGTCTACATCGTTTTCAAATCTTTCACAGATCGAACGCGATGCTTCTACCCTTGCAGGACGCTTTTGGTCAACATTCAAACATTTGGGGATCCATTTTGCAGCAGTTTTTCTCGTGTCCAAACTGACGTGAACTATATGATTAACGCGTTCGTATGAAACATTCAGTACTTCAGATATCCGTTTGAGCCCAACTCGACGGTCCGATAAAATCATGTCATGAACTGCATCGATATTTTCGGGACTGACACAGAAATTGGCCTTCCCGATCGGTTCATCTTCAATGGAAAATTTACCTCTTTTGAAGTTTGCAGTCCAATTTTTCATGGTCAAAGGACAAAGGACATTGATCACCAAGGGTATTGAGCATATCTTCGAAAATCTGCTTACCTCTGAACCCTTTTGAATAAGATACTCCAATTTTTCAATTTTCACAAATTCGGTAGACATCTTCTTTTTTTTTAATCTATTGAGAAACTCTGGTTTATTTTTTGACCTCAAACTTCACACTGACACTTCTAATGAGTTATTGTTCGTTGCTATGGTAAGGCAATATTTTTTTATGCATGGAACTGGTCTAGGCTAACTAGATATCAATACATCCTCGTAATGTTCAACAATCGGTATACTATTTCCTCCGTACATAGTTCTATGCAGAAGTTCACGGTAATATATCAATAATTCAAAATCAATGAAAGACCTTTAGTGTATCGCATACAAGGCGAATCGGAAATCGCAAGCAATATTTTTGGGGATGATAAAACACCAAAAAATAAAAGCTCTTCAGGTAATAAACTAATGTCGAAACCGATCATTAATGGTACTACAATCTTACGTTAAGCATCTTGAAGTGGGTGAAGTTATGCAACGGTAATCGATTTTTCTTACATAACCGAAATAAAAGATTTCAATACTGGGTATTATTCGAATATAGAAGAAGATGTTATTTGATTATGAATCTTTTTTCGGAATGACAAAGGGTAGTTCTCGACAAAGTAACTCTTTTCTGTTTTTTTCTCAGTTTTTTTTTAGACAATACGTATCAAAATAATATTTTTTTACTGTTGATATATCCCCAAAAACTAAATCTTTCACAAGAAATGCAACTCTACAGGTAAATCTGTTCGTTTTTAGGGGTATAAACATCAGTAAGGTCAATAAAACTTTCGACCGTAAGTAGTGTTCAAGATTTTTTGATAGTCGAAATTGATTCCTCACATAACTCTTGGTGAAACATGATTAATTGAACAATAAAAGAAGAGAAGAAAACACTTGACTAAGTTTCACAATTTTCAATTAAAATATCTTTAGCCCAAAAACAAATTCTCCCAATTGTAAACGATCAATTATATTTCCGCCTATCTGCGATTTTAACATGTGCTACCTATTTGATTATTGTATGAATGTGTTCTTTCTGTATTTATGTACTCAGTTTTGAAAATGGAATAAAACCCGAAACACGCGTGTCAACAAATATTTTAATTAAAAATTGTGGTCAAGTGTTTTCTTCTCTTCTTTTATTGTTTAAGATTTTTTGTTCAACTTGTTTTCGGAAGAAGAACATACCTATTTTCAAGTTCAAATTACTCGAAAACGGTTAATTTGTCAAGAATTCCTACCTCTTCAGACAAATTTTGGATCAATGGTAAAATATTACGAGTTGAATGATAGCAAATTACAAAATATGGTCGACGTCGGATGTAGAAGATCATCCATCGATAGAGTAGCAGTGAAATTCGTCCAGGGATTTTTTAGAGGATGCATTAATTGATTCATATCAAGTAATATGTAGATCTCTTATCTCTTTTGTGTTGAGGGAAGAATTTGAAAAATTGGTCCTGCGAAGCGGGCGGGTACAGCTCGTGATTATATAAAATGTTCCGATTAAGGCCACTTTCATAATCAAGATTAAAGTCCCCTAAATTTTAAAGCTTCCTCTAGTCCTACTAAAATGATACTAAAGGGAGTTTTAAGCTTAAAGGTACTTTAAATCCGCTTATTCAGGGTGCCCCATCTCAGACGAGCCACCCCGTATATTATTATATTATCTTTATAGTGATTGGAAAAGTTTCCCGAAACACGTCGAATGATTTTGTTTGGGGACATATTTTAACGTATATTTGAGGCTTGGACGAGCAATTAACCCCCTAAGAAGGGGCTCTTCTGCAAACCAAACACAGAGTTGGTTCTTTTGCAGAACGCTTCTTTGGCCAGCCAAAGATATCACAATATGATTAATCATTTCGCTTGAGTCATTTTTTGTTAAGGTTGAGGAAAAAAATCATTTCACTCCTTATTTTCAGTGAAAAGGAATAATATATGTCAGTGGTTATTGTTATTGAGAGATTATCCACTCGAAAGGTGACTATCGAAAAATTTCCAAAAAGATTGGATCAATTGAATAATCGTCAAGACCGAACGGTTGCATCGAGCTCCATGAAATTCTCAAATTTATCACTAGAAGAGTTTCTCTTTCAGAATATGTATCACATTTCCATCTATGGATATTGATTTCGAGAGATAATCCACTCGAAAGGTGACTATCGAAAAATTTCCAAAAAGATGGAATCAATTAAATAATCGTCAAGTTCGAGCGGCTGCATCGAGCACCATAAAGTTTTCAGATTAATTACTAGAAGAGTAGCTCTTTCAGAATATGTATATCATATTTCCATCTACGGTTATTGTTATTAAGAGATAATCCACTCGAAAGGTGACTATCCACTATTTCCGAAAAGATGGAATAATCAAATAATCGTCAAGTTCGAGCGGCTGCATCGAGCTCGATAAAATTTTCAGATTTATTACAGGTTTATTACAGGTGGCCCCTGCCAACAATAATAATATAAAAGAGATCCCTGGCCAAGAAAAGGTTGGGAACCCCTGATATATGGGATTGTGGAAAGGTGATAATATAGCATTCTCGATTTGAATGTATCTTATATTTTGTCGTGATGAGTCTACATACCTTGAGATTACCTTGAGATGAATGAATAAAACAACCTTATTCACTACTTTCATATATTTCTTCTAATTTGTGTCAGCATTTGTTAATTATTCTGTATAAAATATCATTTGTACTACTCACTTTTCGGAACGAAAACGATTTTCAATAATCATGGAATAAAACACAAATCATGATCAATACATTCTTGAGCTGTTGGAATCCACTCGGAAAATTAAGCATTCAGCAAAAGTGTACTCACTAATTGTTAAGAAAAAAAATATCTACATAAGTTTCTAAAGTCTTTCGTTTTCCTGAAACATGTAATTTGTATTTCCAAATTCATCTTATACTAAAGTCTTTGGGTCTTACTATATATTGTGTTTTCTAAATTTGGAAAACTACTAGGAACTACATCAGTTCAACAGTTACAAAAAACCCTATGGCAAAAATTTAAATATCTAATCTAATTCTCCAGCTGACAATTTTTGTACTATTTCTGATATACAACTGTAGCTGCCAGCAAGTAATCCTGTTATACCGAAAATGATAAGTAAAATGTCTTTTACTAAAACAATGTTTCCTGGACCAAGATCGTTCGGCCATTTCACACAAAGTTCCATGATTGCGGGAAATGCTATTCCAAGGGCAGATAAGCAGAAAGCACCAAACAGTGATATGAACAGTCCAAGAAGAGGAATTGTCAGGGCTAAAACGACTGCAACAAAAATCACAATTATTAACTTCAAATGAATCATTTATTACAACTTAATCGCTATGATCGATTTAAAAGATTTTTCAGATTCAAATCAGACTGAACAACAATGTACGAAAATCAGAGAATGGCCTAATTGCATTGGTTAATAATATAATAATTTTGTGACGGAGCTAGTGAGAAATGGCATTTCGCATTTCGGGTCCAAAACAAAAGTTGAATATTGGTGTTACTTAGGTTAAAATACAAAGTTGTTTATGCCCCAGGTGTGTTATGCAGATGATAAAGCTCAGAGTTGATCGATCGATATTAGAATCTAGTGGCACATATGGTGAAAAAATAATTGTATTTTTGGAAATAACTACTTATAAATGAATCGAACTAGCTGACCATCATCACTCGGAGCATCAACCGTAAGTTTCATCTCATCGAGAAAGATTAGATTAATGGACCCTTTTTGAAAGTGGGCAATAAGAATCGATATTAATTCTTGGATCGAATTGACCGATACTTGATGGAAATACTGCTCATTTAACAGGTTTTCTCAAGTCACCTCAATCATGACTAAATATTTTATTATATATTATCATATTATATTTAACACTTCAACTGGATTTTCAGACCCCTCTAGATTTTCTCAGATGGAAACGGGTATGTAGCATCATAATTGATTTCTTCTCACGTCTTCTCATTGATAATGAATACTGATTTACTGTCTTCTCATGCTAATTTCTCTTATTTGAATCAGTTTATTTCTTTTTTCAAGATAACTCTGATGTTCACCTCTTACGTACATATGACTAATTACTATTATCGAGTTTCAGATGAATGAATCCTTATGTTCTCCAGGAATTTAGTAGTTTTGCATCAGAACACGATGTAAACTTCTCAAATATGGTTCAACAGTCAATGGTAAACCATGATATTGGTTGATGTTCTCTCGTCCTAGACTCCACCCTGGAAGGCCTGCTCTGGTAATCGTGCACACTGAATTGGTATGATCTACTCATTGTAATTTGAACTCTCATTGATACTTCTCATATTCATTCATCGTGCTCGATATACATGTTAGTTTTCAGCCTTCTGCACTTCTCAAAACCAACGATTAGTGGTTTCCCACATTGGTACTCTCCATTTGCACCTCTCGTAATCTATCAATTGTATCTTCTATTTGTCTGATGGACATTCTAATCGTGCTTACTTGTAAGCAGTCCTTCTCTGTGAATGTTGTATTCATTGATAAATTTTTGCACTTTTCAAGACCAACGTAATGTAAATTAATTATAATATTCTTGCTCTTCTCAGATTAATTAGGATTATTCTTCTCATTCAATTAAATATTCTTGATCTTCTCATTCATTTATAATATTCTTGCCCTTGTCATATTAATTATAATGTTCTAGCACTTCTCAGATTAATTAATTTTGCTCCTCTCATTTAATTTATAAGATTCATGCACTGCTTATAGTTGAATCATAATTATTGGTCAACTCACATTTAATGTATTGATCCCTAATCGATGATCAGACTCAGACAATGTACTCGGTCTTCTCATTAAAATTAATTATTCTAACCTTCTGTTTTTCTAATGGAATAAAGAGGCTCTAGCAATCAATTTCAATTGATTGCTCTGTCACTGTAAACGCTGTGTTAATTTTGAATTTATTGAACTTCTTAAAGTCTAAGTCGGACCTCAAGTGACTTGTCATTTGAACTGCTTTGTATTATCTCTACTCTTAGTTGAATAATGTCTCTCTGAGTCTATAGATGTTGTTAATATTTGTTTTTTTATTACTGTATTAGCTTCATGCAGGTGACATATTCATTTCATGATTGAGAACGATATACAATAAATGTTTTATACCATCTCCAAGTCAATTATCTTTGTCATACAGTCCACTACACCTCCGATTTTGAACAAATCCATTGATATAAATTTTTATTGATTTCTATGAAAACTGTTCATTGTAATTTTTCCTCAGAACGGTTTAATTATAACTCTAGGTCCTTTCGTCTGTTTCTTGGTGTAGTGTAATTTACACTGCCCAGAACACTAATATTACACCTCCTTTCGTCTAGATGTGGATAAACTACACCTCCTCTACACTGCCGTAAATCCAATCAGGAAACGAATACTAAAATCGAGTGTAAATTACACCGAGTGTAGAAAAGTGCTGCACTTTCTATGCAAACGAAAGGACCTATTAATTCGGCTGACAGATAAAATTATTTGCTCGAGAGAAATGTTTTAATTTGAAAACTCACATGTAACTATCACAGAAGCAATACGAAGTATATATTCCCACATCATCAACCTATCGCTTCCTTCCAAATGTTTCAGCATATAAGTTTTCCACATAATTTCGACTGGTACATAGGCTTGTAATCCATAAGAGATAAATATGGCAATTGAGTACAGAATTCTGATGGACTTAGCTAAGCTGGAACAACAAAAAAACATATTGAAATTGAAAATTGAACAAAAACTATTTTTATACAATTGTTTCTATTGATTCACTATTCAATTTGATAATGAAGTAGGTACGTTTCATTCATTGGAAGTAAACGTCCAATGCCATTTAATCTAAGATTCTTGTTTCCTCTCAGTTGCAGCTAAATGATTTTTCCGTCCATGCAAAATGGCAGATTCAATTTTCGATTTTGCTAACTAAAGAAATCCCGTATTTGAGGTTTAAACTGTAACAGATACCATAGTGGGTAAATTGGAAAAGGTTCCTCCTTTCATATCTTGGCACCCATGCAAAATAGTTCGTCGGAGGACATTCTATGGGAATAATTTGTATCAACCATGTGGGAGGGATAACAGCAACTCTCAAAATCTTAAATGGTAAGGGGGATCGAGTGACACCTTGTTTTAAAGGTTATTCGGTGTCAAGTCTGGGGAGAGAGGTGGCCATTCAATTGGTCCTTTTTTATGATTAAAACATTCAATGAGGCTATGGATAATAGATCATTTCCTAGATAAAAGATTGGTAGGAGAGGGCCGATTAAATGGCCACTACGCTCCCCAGACTTGACACCTTTAGATTTTCTCTTCTGGAACATTTGTGTGTACAATGCGCAGTCCCGAGATGTAGAAGAATTGGAAGTAAGAATACGCACAGCATTTCAAAACATTCGAGTAGATGTTTTCCAAAACGTAAAAGCCACATTTGAATAAAGAATATTTTTATCTATAAAAAATAATGCATGTTTCATCGCAACCCTTGCTATCGTAACTATTCTACTCTCTAACAAAAAAGTTCAATTATATGGCATTTTTGAAAATATAAAACAAAGTGTAACTCAACCCCCCTTCCCATGCATTTAAGATTTTAGGGGTTTCTGTCATCACACTTACAGGGTTGATGCAAATTGATTGGAACCAACCGTATAAAATGTGTACGTATCAAAGTTTATCTTTTTTCCATTTTTTCTGATTTTGCATGGAACCGGAACCGAGATAATAAAGGTGGTACCTTTTCAAATTGGCACACTGTACCTATGTACGAGTATTTTAGGTTTAGAGAGTTGCTATATATTATACCGGGGTAGATTTCGAGTGAAATATTGTTGAAACGAATCCTCATACATTAATTGAAACCACGCAGATTACACCTCAACATTGTCACGGATCGAAGGAGGGGAGGAGCTTGACTACTTGAGATATTTCTCATATCCACGTTGGATGAAGTGGTAGATATATTTGATATGATGTAATAAAGGGCAATGGCAAAGGAAATAGTTATAATCGTATCGTACAATACTAGCCAATTTGGATCTATTATTCTCAAAATGTCTGTACAGCACAATTCGCATAGTAAGGAGTGGAAAGACAAGGAGGGGGGTGGGGTGAGGTGGAATTACTTTGGTATTTCAACTCACAATTCCTCAGCAGGGAAATTCAGAGTAATACTGGCTTTTGAGAGGTCCCCATATTTCCAATAACCAATAAATCCCATTCCTACATATAGGACAGTAACAAATACCATTCCAACGTTAAGAACACCACAGTATCCTCCAAAACCTTTTGGCGTCTTCATGTTATTCTCCAAAGCTATAACCTGAAATGAACAAAATTTCAGCCAACATACACTTATTGTGAATACGGTTTAAATTCATTTCAGATCATATCGATATATCAATCATATCAATAATATTAATTAATTAGTCAAAGAAAGAATTAAGATTAAAAAATAACATTCAGACGCATAACACCACCGATCTGAATAGAACTAGCAATGCACCATTACTGAGACATCACCAATGTCTCATCGAGGAAGAGTAGATGCTGACCATGGTTTCGATCTTGTTTGATCTCGTCAGAGAAACACAACTCTGACCTCGATGAGGACAGGTAGGGATTATCCTGACTATATTGAATGCTGGCAAGTTCTACTCAGTATCATTGAGTTAATGCTCAATGTCAGTATCGAAATACTGGAACGCAGGAACAGGACAAGATTGGATTGTATATACTTACAACTCCTACGGCTTCTAGTGCGAATAATGTAGTGCCGAAGAATAAGGGAAACGTGTACAATGTACCAAAGGCGGGTACTTCACTGATATCTGGTAGATCTTGGAAAACATAGTAACACACAACTCCAAAAGATGCAAACGTTATAATGTTGGCTAGGGTAGAAAACGGCGCTAACAATTTCAAATTTCTTATGCAGTTTATCAATACGAATGGGACGAATGTCATCAGAATATATTGCGTCAATGTAAAATCGTGTTCCGTATACTCGTCGGCTACTGCTTTCACGTTTTTCGCCACGAAAACTATGTAGACACAGCAGATTCCGAGTTGATACACGATAAGGAAGAAATCCACCAGTAACCTGAAAAAAATTTCGTAAAATTAGTTACATAGTTGAGATAATAAGAATGACATAACGATTGAAAATGCTAGTAGACTTTTTCTTTTATTGAAATGGAATGGAGCTTGAGTGATTTAGAAGTGAAGCGAAAACTATCTCAACATTGGTGACATCCGAAAAGGTAACATATGGAGTTTTTCTTTCAATTTTTATTCCATATACGCATCCCACTTCTATAGAGGAGTTAATTTGTCTTCGAAATAATTATTTATTTGTACCACCTAAAATTCTTATTCTTTGTACTTTTGCTTTCGCATTAAGTGTGTTTTCAGCGCTCCGCAGCCAAGAGCTTTGAACCACGACCTCATGACCTTTTATGTAGGTCATCACAGTTGATCACAATTTCTCAGTCTATTTCGAATAGCGTTACCACTGCTCCAGTTTAATACGCCAACGAAATATAGTCAGTCCATTTTTCTTTACTATTTAACTGAACTATCGGTCGTGGCAATAGAACCACTTAGTTAGTTGACCTACTCAAATAAAAAACTGATGAAATATCACGAGTTCAGTTCACTTCCTTTTAAATATTCAAAAACAATTTCATAAAGTCATGTTACCCCCTGTAGCAGAGGAAAGTTTTAATGTATGTCTTATACATATTGAAAAACTTCAGCACCATGAATATTTTGAAATGAATATTTTCTCATCATGTTGATAGATATAAAATCGGTACTTCTTGTTGATGTATTATCTGAAAATTTAAAAATGCTGGTTCCAGATAAAGAATAAAGTTTGCATGTTTCCTGTAGTCAACGAATTTCCATCGAGAATGAATTATTCACAAAAAAAAAGCGGAGATCTGTGTACCTACTTCTGTATATTTCAATTAAATGCATGAAAATATTTGTAAACTTTTACTTACGGAGAAAACTTGGCATAAGGTCTAAGGCACTGTGGTCCTGATTCCAGTGCAATTTTCATAGACTCTGGGTAAGTTAATATGGGTACTCTGTATCTCTTACATAGTGTGTATTGAGCTTGGACCTAAAATAGAAAAAATTGTCAGTATGCAATTTCGAAATTGGTTCATAGTGTGATCAAGAGTTAACGCGAACATAAAACCGTATATGCTATTTTAGCAAAACCAAGATTCCCTCAAAAGTTAGCAGGCTCTGTTTTATAAATAAAATTTCAAATACCTTACAATAAAAAGTTCAATGGTATCAAATCTGAAGAACTCCATTCAATGGACTTCCCCTACCAATTATGCCGATGGAAAAAAGGGTCTATGAATGATCACAAAATTCTCCGGATTCGCATCTATTGCATATCTACGTACCAATAAACTAAGTAGCAAATGAAGTGGGACCTTCAAAATTGCCTATATAAAATAATATATTAATAAATAGCTTGAACTAAATAGCTATTTCGACATTACTTTGGGGATACTGGATTTTCTCCTTGAGATGCAAAGTATTTAGTATTGTCCTTTGTCTGAATGCCTGACACAAGGTATTTATCAATCCGTTCTTGTTGTACAGGGTGTGAATGTAGGACAGCCAAACATTTCCTTTTTTTGGTTAATAATTTGGGAATAGTAGTAGCCTTGCAGAGTTCTTTTTGTAGATTTCTTGGTAGATTGTTAGCTCAACCCCTCAACAATGGGTTGCCATAGAAATATCGCCATTTTATGGAATCCTTCTTTTTTTTTGTCTTGAAATTCTAGCTATAACTTCGAAATTCCTTTCGTCGATGTTGGATTTTTCATTAGTGGTGTGGAGCATCATCCCTAATCTCTAGGTAACTGGCGTAACTGTTACGGCTAAAGATAGGTGTGAACATAAACTTAAGATTAGCCGGCTAAACTTAGGTTTAGCTTCGGGTATTTGCTAATGTTAGTTTCTTCTATCTTTAGCCGGCTAAACTTAAGTGTAACCACATCCCATCGGCTAAAAATGTAGAAGCTAATAGAAAAGAGGAATAGTATAAGCAAGGCTTGAGGGGCGCAATTTTTTGGCAATCAAAAAAATTCGAAGAAATAGTAATATAATCAAACTATTAATGCAAAGCATTTTTTGTATGAATTTCACATATTTTCAATAGCAGAAAAGCATTCTGTTAAGCAGTTGACAAATTAAAATGAACATATATTTGTTTCTACTCTGTGCCAACGTAATCTTATTAGCAAATCTAAAAATCTGAAAGCCTCATAACAAAATTCGAGACGAATATGCTATTTTGAGTGTGAGGGAAAACTGTAGAGTGGTTATCTTTCATCTTGTAATTATTCATAATTTGTAAGGGAATTGAATTAGCCAAAGGAGAGAATACCTTTATTCATATAGAAAAAAATTGTTGTACCACTTCATTTGCTGCTTAGTTTATATAAATCATACTACTCTCCAACAATATTTCTTTATAGAATTTTCAGGTAAACCTTTGTTACAGAAACATTGCCTTCGAAAGTGCATGAAAAATGGAAATCTTTCAATATACGAAAAAAAAGTGAAACACAAGAATTTTCAGGTTTATTCATAATGTCTCTCTCAGCAGTCTCAGCGTCTATTTGAATATTGAGATTCATGGTACCTACATTGTAAACGAAAATTGATTGCTCTACTGCGAACATTCTTATCCGAGATGTAGGTAATCCCACAAAAATTATCGTAAATCAGAAATGACTGTTTTTTGATCTGAATATGACCTTTATTTGATGAAAGACTGGTTTATACAAGTATTTCATTCGAAATAAGCAGATAGTACTCCGTTTCGTATGTATGTAACTAGCTTCCCTCTGTCAAATATACTCACTAATACATGAAGGCAGTATGTACAGAGCGCACCTATTATAAACGTGAAGACTAAGCCGTTAACCATCCCTGCATTCTTGAAGGCTTCTGGCATTGCCAAAATACCTGTTCCAAGACATCCCTTCAATAAGTGGATGAGTGTTTCTGTATTCCTGAAAGAAACAGTGAGATGACACATAATGAGACCCCTTATATGTATAAATTCGAAAAAGTTTAACCCCCCTCAGTCTGAAGTAAAATTTGCTCTACCCTCGCATAATAAGTGCAATATAGGTAACAAAAAAAATTCATCATAGATCAAGAACTTCTGCGAGAGTAAGGAGTTACCAAGAGGAAACAAAAATGATGTAGGCCTACGTCTATGAAGGCAATAAAATAAATCAGGGGCGCATCCACAGGGGTGTACTGGGAGTAATTAACCCCTCCCAAGAAAATAGTTTTCATCGTTAAATCTAAATGAGCTTGAAAACATCGCTTCCCCCTTCCTTTCCATTGCTTTCGGTCATTATCTTATATATAGTTTAGGATAGTCCTCCTTGCCAGTACCCCCCGAAACTCAGACTCTGGATGCGCCACTGAAATAAATAGAATAAGAATGTTCTTGTACTATTTCATGCTGCAATGCATAGATCGTATATTTCGACGTTTCATCCAAGGAAAAAATAATACTCACGATGTGGGATGTTCAACCTTTCGATATAAATGTGGATCGTAGTCATCTTCTCCACTAACATCATCTTTGTCTGTGCCGTACCTAGAATTAACATAAAAAATATTATGTATGAAAGAATTACTGAACATAACTGAATTGTACATGTTATAGAAGAATTTTTTTTACGTCTACTATCATACGAACATAAGATTTTATTCCAAATCAAAATTAATGATATCTAGAAGTGTTTCTCTACCAAGATAAAAGCGTACACTCTAGGTTAAATGCAATGAAATTAATTAATAATAATAATGTTATAATACAGATGGATATACATATTTCATTCACCATCCACGTATGATAATAATCTTTCTTGAACATTATGAAATCCACGAATCCTTGGTGAATAGTGAACCATTATTCACTGATTGTCTATCAAGCATTCATTAGACAGTTGTGATTTATGGTCATTATTCACTGGTCTCTACGACTTCAGATACGACTTCATGGTCAGAGTCGCAGACAGAGGCTCTCAAAATCGAGATACATATTAGGTTCTGCGGACTATAGAGCAATATTGAAATGTCAAAGGTGATCGAAGGGTTTATAACGTGCGTTCAAAAAAATTCGTCGTCAAGTAGGCTATGGAATTTTAAACGTCGATATTGCGTATCTAAACGTAGTTCTTAGCTTGTGCTCTATTATTATTACAGGTTAGCTGTCAAGTTAGCGTTTTGGATTGTTGTAAAATTAAAATTATCAGCAAATAATAAAGATGGTTTTTACCGACGTACAAAAAGCATTCATTATTGAATCCTACTTCAGAAATGGGGAGAAAATAGAAGGCGAGTGGAAATATTCTGTTGAGAAATGTCTCAGCGACTTCAGGATCGAGTATCCCAACGTTGCTGTAGATTACCAATCTTTCCAGAGTACTGTTTCGCGATGTGTGAGCGTTTTTCGTGAAACAGGTAGCGTTCAAAGAAAAAAAGGAAGTGGTCGACCAAAGAAGAGAACACCCGAGTTAATCGAAAATGTTGAGAATGTGATGACAGAAGCTCCACGAACCTCTGTTCGGGTTTTATCTCAACTAGCTGGAGTCTCTGTTGGTACATGTCGCACAATTTTGAAAGAAGACATCAATTTGTATCCTTATAGATTGACATGCTATCAGAAGATTGAAGATGTTGATTACCCTCGTAGAATGGCCTTCTGTCAGTGGTTTCTAAACGAATTCATCGATAACCTGTATAAAGTTTTCTTCTCCGACGAAGCCTGGTTTCATCTTTCTGGATATGTCAACTCCCAAAATATGAGAATGTGGAGCAGTCAAAAACCGGAAAATTTTCACATTGAGACACCACTTCATTCTCAAAAAGTTGGAGTTTGGTGTGCTATCAGTCAGAAAAGAATTGTTGGACCTATTTTCTTTGACGGAACTTTAACAGCGGAACGCTATAAAGAGGATATTATCATGCCTTTTATAGCTGACTTAAATTTCAAAGAATGGTCATATAGTTATTTTCAACAAGATGGAGCCAGAGCACACACAGCTGTAGAAACATTAGCTACACTAAGGAATATTTTTCAGGATCGACTCATTAGCCTCAATACTGAAAATGAATTTCCTCCAAGATCGTGTGATCTTACACCATGTGATTTCTTCTTATAGCCTCATTTGAAGAATTCTATCTTCCAATCACCTATTTCTAATCTGGACGAACTCAAGACTAGGATCATTGAAAAAATTCATCAAATTAACGATGATCCTTTTATATTGAATAATGTATTTGAATCTCTCAAAAGAAGATGTGAGAAGTGTTTGGAGCAAAGAGGAGGACATTTACAACAGCTACTTTAATTATATAGAACTCTTAAACGTGAAACTCATTGTAATGAAAATCCTATAATTCAGTATCTTCAGTTATGGCAGAGACTGCCTCTGGTTATGGATTTTCACTGTCAGCGTCAATTCAATATTTTATTTAATGAGAAATAAACATATTCTGAGGTTCTTAGTGTTATTTATTTCTATTACCTACTGTAATAGGTACAACCTTTTCACATAATTGTAAGTACAAAAAACATAATACTCGATTCGTTCAAGATTCATGTCTTTGACTTATGAACTCAGGTTAATTTTTCCAATCGCCTCAGATTATTTGGATTCTTGTAATCTAATTCAATGAAAAAATGCTAATATAATATATGTTTATTAATTCTCTATAAATATTGAATTGATTTGGTCGTTACTGAAAATTCATGACTAAACTAATTTGAATTACATGAAAATAAATATTGGACAATTTATCAAAATTCAATTTAGCTATAAAAAGGCATAATGCTTTCTCCTTATTCATAACGTTTTGCTATTGACTGATGCATACCGAACTCGAATTTTTTTTTGGATGCTACAAGGATAGGTAAACAATCTTTTCAATTTTCTGATAACATGCCAATCTTCAGGAAAACAAACTGACGTTTTTCATTCAAAATCTTATGGCATAAAATATGCCAACAGATACTCCAGCCACTTGAGATAAAATCCGAACATATGTTAGTGGAGCTTCTGTCAACATATGTATTTTCATTATTGCTGAATAACTCTGAGATTTTCTTCTTTGGTCGACCACTACTTTTTTTGCTTGAACATACCTGTTCCGTCGACGCATCGCAAAACAGTACTTTCGAAAGATTGATTCTTTCAGCAATATCTAGATATACATTGGGAATGTCGCTGAAACATTAAAGAATATTTCCACTCTACTTCTATTTTCTCCCCAATTTTCATGTAGGATTCAATAATAAATACTATTTACACGTCCTTAAAAACCATCTTTATAATTTCCTGATAATTTTAATTCAACAACAATCCAAAATGCTTAATTCTAACTTGACAGTTCACCTGGAAAATAGTACAGCAAAAGCAAAGAATTACGTTCAGACACGAAATATCGACGTTCAAAACCTACTTGACGACGAATTTT
The DNA here is from genome assembly GCF_907165205.1 of Coccinella septempunctata. Taxonomy (NCBI): domain Eukaryota; kingdom Metazoa; phylum Arthropoda; class Insecta; order Coleoptera; family Coccinellidae; genus Coccinella; species Coccinella septempunctata. The sequence goes on along the minus strand of NC_058189.1, from coordinate 47,186,974 downwards.
TTTTGAACGCACGTCAATTATAAGTTCTTCCACTAGTTGAAGCCGTTGATTAGCAAGAGCAAGGTATTTTTTCGATTGTGTTGCCGGCGCTCTGACTGCTTCTACCTAATGATCGCGAAACTCAAGGAAAATTTTCAGCCAATTTAAAGTTATTGGATAGACCAAGTTGCAAGAAAGACGGTAAAATCTTGCAATTTCATTTATTCAGAATGGTAAAGTTCAGCAAGAGAGCTATTTCGTCTGAATACATAAACTTGAAGTAGCAAAAACGAGAAGGTGACTGATTATCTCCTTTTCAATTTCAGTTCTTAATTAACAATTTAAATTACTTAAGGTAATGTATGCTGTATGCAATAGATAGGTAAATAGAAAAGTATTGGAACTCCAGTGCTGTAACATTGATCACAGGTCTCAGATGCAGGCGGCTTTTGTAGATCTGAGAGACGCAAATTTGAAGACTTTACGAAAGATATTGGATTCAAAAATAAAACTACATCCCTTTACGTCGTACCTTGACTTCAGAAAGTTGAACATCAAACCATTGTGGTAATGATTCAATCGACCACTATCGAAAATAATTGAATTTACATTTTTCCACCATTATCAACAAAATTGCATACCAAAATATTATAATCAACCAATGCTCATATGGAATTATAAAATAAAAAAAGGTTTCTGATAAAAACTCTGTATTACATCAACCATATCAAAATAAACTCTGAACTGTTGGAGACTGCAATATACCGATCTTTGAACTTTCAGTGTACTGTGCCAAACTCAAAGTCTAATTGGAAATATCAAAAAGTATTCTAAATTAAGACTACGTCTGAATATGTGTTTTGATCTTTCATCGGCCCACTAACACAGTGATCATTCATTACTTACTGAACAATTAGTAATAAGAAACAGTACAATGAATATTCTTCCTTTCAAATAAAAACATATTGGATCGGAAAGACATGAACCGCTTATGAATAATGGCATTTTTAAATATCTGGTATGACGTATAGTGCAGATGATCAAATTGCAGATATTGAAACAGTCGGCATGCCGGCATAACTATATTTGGCTACTTCAAAATAATGCCTCCATCCCTATGCAAGAATATATGCTTTTGTCACGTCAACTTTTCTTTTTCTTTGAAAGAAGAAAGATTATCACTTTCAAACTCAAGGCATAAGCAAATACTAAAATGAGTAAAAACGTCTATTTCGAAAAAACGAATAACTCTATTTCAAACAAAAATTGTCGTCGCAAAAAATTGTATTTAGTATCTACATAAAGGAAAAAAATTAGGTACAAAAAATTTTATTACTTTCAGGGTATGTTTTTGTAAAACACGAGCCAGTGGTTTTTGATATTTTGAATTAACTTGATGGTACCTAATCCTAATATGAGTAATATGGTTTATAAATAACAAAGAATTAATAACTAGAAATAATCGAATACAGCTGAAACTTTCAGAATTCGGTTTTGTTGAAGGCTTTATATAATGCCTAAGTAGTTCGAATTTCTATTTTCGAAAATTCGAAAATCCTTATGGCAAGCACTCTATATTCATTTAACCAATTGAAAAGAATGATCAATATTATAATTATACTTCTAAAGGCAAATAATTGGAAAAAATTACCCGGTATAGTGTGCCAGGTAAATATTCGGTTTTCACAAAACGTCATTTTTTTATGTCACTTACTCAAGTCACAAAACCAAGTGACTTGCTTACTTCAACGTTCTGAAAAACAAAATTCTTCTGGCATTTTGTCGGAAAGTAATTATCGGAACTGAATTTAGAACGGCAATTTTGTATTCCAAATCACAATCAAATGAAAAATTATTCCATATTCAATTGAAGAGAGTAGACCCTCTTCAATTGAAGTTATAGTGATCAGTTCAAAAAGATAAATGAATATCTTACGTCAGAAACCACTAATTTATATGGGGTTTTCATTATAATTCAATTCAATCAGTTCGTCACCTCAGAAAGTCAGAAATTTTGTTAATCTTAAAACGGAAAAAAATTTTAAAAATTTAATGATCTAAAAGATCATGAAAGACAATGATAAGGTTAGGGTTGAAGTTCTTCTCAATGGACCATTTTCATGTTGGATCAAGCAACTTTCAACAAAACTCACTTTTCATTGCCAACATTCCGCAGTTTGAGCGACTCGTTCTCCATGGCTTAATAATTATTACGAACGACGGTTTCCTCTAAAACGGACAGGATACTAGAGTCTCTATTCCCTCGTGTGCTTTCATTCGATCTGAAACAAAAATATTTTCATCCTTATTTTGATATTCTGGCAGTATTATGCGTTTGTATTTATATCTACAAAATAAACTTTTTCATTTCAGAATATAAACTCATCATTATGTAGTGCTATAGAAATATCGTAAATGCAAATCAAGCAAAATACAATAAATAGTGACGAATACAATTCGTCTTAAAACCGTAGGGGAGAGTTCCTTTGGATTGGAGAGCCCGCATGAACCGGACGCTACAGTTTTCTACTACACTCGATAGTAATTTAGCATCCTTTACGTAAATCATATTTTTCTACAAGCGTGCGCGTTCAACCTTTTTCCCACACGCATTCCAAGTTGCGAAGAGTCACTTTCCCAAAACGTGCGGGAAAAACGCCTGCTATTTCTTTCCCGCACGCATTTGCGTGCGGGAATGGATTAGCAGAGGTTTTTCCCGCACGCAAATATTATAGAGTAAATTAAATTCTATCATGTTTCTATGCATAGAACGTCAACGATGAGAAACCCATAGTAATGACATGCAGAATTACGTCTGTCATTATATATGAATTAATCAAATGAGATATGATCTGTTTCGTGAAATGGATATATTTATATATTTCAAGCGCTTGTAGAAAAAATATTGTTCCTAACTCTTGCGTAAAGTGTCTTGCCCGCACTCAACTGCTCACCCGAACTCTGCTTCGCATCGTTCGGGCAACGGCAGTTTCGTGCGGGCAAGTATCACTTTCCGCACTTGATAGGAAAATAACTATTTTGCAACATCGATCGAGATCACTTGGAAAATGGCTGACCCTGTGGCTCGCCGCTTGTTGCGAAAATGGGATTTACGTAAAGGATGCTAAATTACTATCGAGTGTAGTAGAAAACTGTAGCGTCCGGTTCATGGGCTCTCCAATTCAAAGGAACTCTCCCCTACGGTTTTAAGACGAATTGCATTCGGTCTTCTCTCCAAGATGATGACTAATCGTCTGATTCAACTCTTAGAAAAGCTATTAGGTACTTGAATCCCAGTGTGGCTTTCAACCCAATCGAGGTAATTTTCACACTACGACAGCTGCAAGAGAAGGCCTGTGAACAACAATCAAGGATCTATACAGCCTATATCGATTTAAGTAAGGCCTTCGACATGGCAAATCGCTATGCTAGAATACAGCATAATGGCTCTACAACCGACCATTTCTCAACCAATTCTGGAATAAAACAAGACTGCGTGTAGGCCTGTTCAATCTTTTCGCCATAGATGTTACGATAATTGCCGACATGAGTATGCCTGTAAGAGGTGTTGGAATAAGATTCAGATTTGATGGAGGCCTGTTTAACCTGAAGCGCCTCAGAGCAAAACCCGTACTGAGTTCATAACGGAACTTCAATATGCAGACGACTGCTCACTTATCGCTAGCAGCTCAGAGGATCTACAGATAATGTTGGACACCTATAAACATATATTCGAAGCCTTAGGCCTTAGACTCAATATTGACAAAATTGACCAAAATCCTGGTAAGTCTGCCAGAAACTCTAGAACCGGTCGAGTTCAAATACTTGGGAAGCTTCATTGATACTAGGGCTAACCTGGACACGAAAATACACAGCGGCATCAATTCGACATCACGGGCATTCTGGAAGCTAAAGGACAGTGTGTTTCAAAATCACGGCCTCAATCTGAATACCAAGATAGCTGTTTACAAAGCAGTGGTCCTCCCAACGCTTCTTTACGGAAGCGAAAGCGGGATGCCCTACACTCGACATATTAAACAGCTTGAACAAACGCAAGCACGTGATCTAAGACAAATAATGCACATCGGATGGTTCCACGAAGTTTCAAATGCAGAAGTCTTGCAGCGCGCGAGTTCCATAACACTTGAGACTCAAGTAACGAGGGTCCGACTCAGATGGAGCGGCCACACAGAGGATGCAAGACACAAGACTCCCCAAAATAGCTATGTATGGCGAATGCACAGAGGCAGCTCGGAAACCAGGAGGCCAGTATAAGCGGTTTAAGGATATATTGCATCAATCCCTAAAATCAGTTAATGCCAATCATAACTGGGAACAACTAGCTTTAGACAGATCACAGTGGAGGTCTTTGGTCCACAGTTATAATGGAGACCCGAGAAGAATACCAGCGGCGGCCAGATCTGGTTGGTGACTATCCATGCCCGGAGTGTGGAAGGATCTGTAGGTCACGGTTGGGTCTCTTCAGTCATAGGGGGGCACAGTCGCAAGCAGCCCTAAGAAATTATAAGTTTGATCGCACCGATAGTTTTGTTTTTGAGTCTTCTTGTAGATTTATTCTCGGTAACGGGATACAGCAATTAATGAATGAATTCGGTCAATGGATACTTATGGACGACAAGAATGTAATCATCATCTTGGTATGTTATTATATTTGATAGGATGGTCATGAAGTTCAAGTGAAATATTGAATCAGCCATTCCAAAGCATGTCATCAGCGCAATTAATTAATTCACATATGCAAGCGCATTCAGTTATTCATCAATAGAATATTATTCACAATGATGTCGTCAGGTGAACGAATCAAAACAAACCACTATGCAATTTGGATCCTCTAGTTTAGTTTCTCAATTTGGTAAGAACCGAAATCGTCGTGTCTGTTTTTTGACAAATAAACAGTTATTTTTAATTCGCTCGGAAAAGGGTTCATGTATTTCTGTCAATTGATTACTCGCCAAGTTGTTGTTGAGAGCCCACGAAAGCTTTGGGTTACCCTGAAACCCTAATTTCTAAAAAAATCAATTAGGTACCTACTCGATTTGTAATTGTTTTTTCGATCGCCATATATGGATCTATCTCTGCGGGCTTGTCAATGGATGATAAACCAAAAGAACCTATTCACAGAACATTTGAATGCTTGAAAGAAGGAAATCATTGGACATCTCTATACTAGATGTGTGAATTCAAAGTGATGATGAACTCTAATTTGACGCAATCAAATCTGTTGAACGTGCACATACTCTGGTTATACCTTTAAGCACAAATTAAAAATAAAAACGGGTATTTAAAGTTTAAAGCGTTTTGTGAGAATTGTACAAGCTGGCAACATCAACTGAAATATGCCTTGATAATAAAGGACAACAAATGCATTATCTTGATGAGATAGACAAAGATGGACAATGAAGTCTGCGACGAACGAGGAAGGTCGTAAAATTTTATGGGATTTTTATGGCCGGTTGCAGTTGAAGCTCGCCAGTAAGTACGCGCCTGTAGATCAACAGCTGTTATTTTATGAACAAGCTGATCGGAAATTATTCTTTTCATTGTCTTGTATGCGCTGTTGCCAAATCGTAAATTCCGCACAAAGCGATTTAAATTTTAAAACCCAATATTTGAAGGATGATTTTGAATAGTTTCCGAAGTGAATTTGAAAAAATCATGAATGAAACTCATAATTATTCAGTTTAAACTAGCATATGCAGTGATAACCCAAATTGAGGAGAATTCCCCCGCAATGAAATTTTTGTGGGGGACAGAACTTGACCATGGTGAGTATATTGACTGATTTACTGAATAAATGTGTTATGGACTTACGGTGCTTCTGTGATCTCATCAGTTAATTAGTTCGATTACTATGTTACTCGATTCATTCGTTTTGAATTCATCCATTCCTTTTTCCTCTATCTGTTCGATGCATTCCAAAGAGAATTTCGATAGCCTGTATTGTATAAGTTTCAATATTTATTTCTCAGTTCAAAGTGCGATACTTAATCATGGGATCTTGAAAAGTTACACTGGTCTGTATAATTTTTGAAGAGACAAGAAAGGAGAGCAATCATTTCATCTCAATATCTAACACTGGAACTGCAGGATTTATGAACGTACCCAAGTGTCATCCTGTAAATCATTAACCAAACAAAACAACCTTCAAGATGAAGTAACTTTGTTCAAATCCAGTATCTCAGTATATAGTATATAACATTCTCAATTGAGGTCTGACGTACCTATCCTCATGCTCCTATGTAGTCGATTGAACTAATTCGTTATTCACTTTATATTCAACAATAAATAAATCAAATCAGTGTCGCGTACTTACAATTTCGAAGAAAATTGAATGTGCTTGATGAGAAAGACTTCTTCATTTTGAAGGGTGAGGATGAGCTCCACACAGAATGGTTTTTTCAGAGTTATCTGATATCTGATATTTATCGAACTTATTCGAATATTCAGTGCAATAAAATAGGTGGAACGGGATTTCGGAAAGAATATTCATTCCTAATGATATAAAACATCATCGTTTCCAGAATTTTTGGATTGTAGAAACGTTTTTAGGTCGTGTATATCGTTTAATCTCATTTTGTCTACTGTGCTACTGGAGATAAATTCATGAATTTATTTTCAGTGTGCAAACCAGGATGCCCAGAAAATTTCAATTATTTCAATGTTTTTGTCACTTCCGGATATACGGGAAGCAGCTATCAACTTCGTTTCTTCAAATGACGTGTTCGATCAATTATCACTTTTTATATTTCCCATCGAATTTTGATGACCTTGATTTCATGACTTCACTGGTATTTAGAAGCATACTAAAGGTTGCTGTGCTTGCCCTTTGAAGTAAGAAGCATGAAATTTTCAAGAACTGTTATTGAAGACATGTTGTTCGTTTTACACACCTAATTCTACATGGTCTTTACAAGAAAATTTTCTATCGAATTATAATTTTATTCCTGGAAAACAAATGAGTATTGATTGACTCGACCGATACTTGATCCATAACTGAACTAAAAACTGAATTACATGATTTTCACCAACTTGAGTTATTTAATCACTTATTTAAATTCACCCACCTAAAGATGCTACTGTGATAGCGAAACACGTGTGGTGTAATTCAGTTTTTTGTGCAACAAATCAATAATTTCCTATCAACCATTATTTGCGCAATTACACGTTTTTAGGCAGATAATCAAAATCATAATAATGATCAGGAACAACCAAGAAACCATCAAGAACAACCAAATTTATTGAACGTAATTCCTTATGTTAATGGACTTTCAGAAAAAATAAGAATCGGTTCCAAATTCAACATAAGAACTGTTTTTAAAACGCAAAATGATTTAAGATCTATATTAACAAAAACTAAACCTTTGAATGGAAAACAAAAATCAAAAAATTGTATTTACAGCATCCCCAATATTTGTGGTTAAACTTATACAGGTGAAACGTCCAGACCTCTAGAAATAAGAAAACGCGAACATAAAAATAATATTAAAAATAGAGAAATTAATCGATCACAGATCGCTGAAGGTGTTCTCAATGATAATTATTTTTATCAGAATTATGAATGCATATGTTATCCACTTTCAACGGTTTTCTTCAATAGAGATGTTTTTCCCAGCAGGAATAAAAAAAGATGATATTATCAGATTTTGAATGTATTGGCTCCATTCTAAAATCAGTTGTTCTCGATCAATTCTAGTGATCAATAGTTGTTCTTTCGTTTGATTTTCTACACTCGATCGCTATGCAACGCGAAACATGCAATTTGACCCAAGAGGAATGTGCCGAAGCGGTAGTTTTGCGAGAAGAAGGGTGGACATACATAAGAATTGCAGAAAGGTTTGGAGTTTCCCATACAAGTGTGTTCAGAATGTTGCAGCGATTCAGGGAGACAGGCAGACAGGTATAAATGAATGTCCGAAGACCAGGACAGGGTAGACCACGGGTAACAACTGCCATTCAAGAACGTTACTTGAGAGTTTCTTCGTTGAGACAACGGTTTGCAACCGCTCGCCTCCTTCAAATTCAGCTTGAGCAAACTCATGAGGTGCAAATTAGCACTCAGACAATAAGAAATCGCCTCAGAGAATATGATTTAAGGTATATAAGGAACATTATTGAAGAGCATGTAGTGCCATTTGCCCCATACATTGGTGAAAATTTCATTTTTATGGACGATAATGCCAGACCCCATCGTGCGCGCATCGTTCAGGAGTACCTTGAAGAGGTTGAAGTCTCTCGAATGGAATGGCCAGCAAGAAGTCCAGATCTCAATCCGATTGAGCAGGTTTGGGACAACCTCAATAGAAGGCTGAGAAGTTCAGAAAATCATCCAGCTACTCTTAATGACTTAGGAATCCAACTCGGAGAAATGTGGGAAGGATTAGATCAGAACATTTTAAGATCACTTATTTTGAGTATGAACCGTCGTTGCCGAGCTGTAATTAACGCAAGGGGTGGAAATACCAAGTATTAAATCACTTATCAGCATTTCAGTATTTTGAAAATTGTTCATTTCTCTTCTTTCACATAAGATTCGGTGAAATCCTGAATTTTTCTTCCATTTAATGTGTCTTGTTTCGTTCAAAACCTTCCCGAGAGAACATAAAAAATAAGTTATAAAGTCAATGTAGAGTTAACTTTAATTTAAATTGAGATTTTCAGAATGTGCGTTAATTTTTTTGCGCAGTGTATTTCAGACCAAAATGGGGAGATGCTATGTGATAAGATTACATATCTAGGTAGACGATGTCAGTTGGATAGTCATTAATAAATAAATTAATGCAGACTTCTTATTCATCATAATGATACCGAATATAGAAAATAAGCTCGAGAACATCTCTGCAATATTACTGGTAATATGATAATGGTGACATTGAAATTCGATGGAGAATCTAAAGAGAGCATGATATTTAAAAAACGAAGTGAAAATAAATTTCAGCTAAACATCTTGAGTAGTTCTTGTTGGGTTAGGGAAGAACAACTTCAGCTCTAAAACAATAATTCCACAAAATGATTCAGCGACACAGGGAAACAATTTGTAGTGTGTATTTGAGCATATGAATATTTTTTTTTATTTTTCCAATATGCTCCAGGCAGTAGGTTTCCAGATTATTGCTTGAATAATAGCTTTTCTGAATATTGGATGTTTTTCCTTCTATGTATTTCAAATAAAATCATTGAAAATTCCTTCAGTTCCCTTTTTTTATAGCTATTCTCTTTTATTTGATAACAAATTCGCTTTCTTATATCTTCCTGGATATTTATATTTGAATTATTGAACGAAATTTGTTCAGGGGGACATCATCTTCTGACATATATACTGAGTCTTCCGGATGTTAGTAACTAGTAGGTACGTCGGTGATTTTGATTAAGAGTGATCGAAAAATAATTCAGTGATATAAATTTTTTATAGTACATATAATAACAATCACCCACTCCGTAAATTAGGCACTCAATTCACTCTTAGCTCCAATGAAAATTCCTTGGAATCTTTTTCATTTCAACCGAAGACGAAATAATATTTTAGAAAAGAAATATCACATAGGTGTAACATTCGACCTTCTTTTATTTATAGAAAATAAAACGTACCTGATAATATTTTTCTATGCAGTAAACTTCATTTATCACGTTCAGCTACTTAGCACCTCGATAACTTTTCAGTAAATATTTGAAAAAAACACTTATGGAAAATTCTGAATGAGATTCTCCATGAACTGCTTCTTTTTCGTAGTTTGCCCAAAATGATAAGATTTTTTAAGAAAAAAAAGAAGACTAATGGGAGTTATAATAGGATAGGTAATTATGTAATAAATAATCTGGATATTTCGTAACATCATATACGTACGTCTATTACGATTCTCGTGGTAGGTAACTGTTGAATTTAAAGTTATCAGACGAGAATAAAAATTTGAACTTTGTCTGAAAGAACATATTTCATTTTCATATCATGCCAAATATCTATCATGTTACTTCAAACTCATGACGAGTTGTTATGAGTCAGCTATGAGAACTGCTTCGATGGAAAATTGTTAGAAGCCTCAAAATAAATTAATGTTTTCTTATGCTTGATAGTTAATACATTCAATATCAAAATGGTTCAAACCAAAATATTGTGCACGTATTTCAAATTTCTTATAATTTTTTATTTCTCTGCTTTAGACCTTTTTATTTCGCAAAAAAAATATTTCTGATTATAGATCCTAGAATATGTTCTAGATTTATAAGATATTTGGTGTAGCTTTGTAGATATTCATTCTTTGTATTGGACTCCAGAGTTTGCAGCTCTTTTTTACCTGATCCAGATATTCATACATATGTATACAAGGGTAAATGAATATTTGCGAAAAAATTTAAGGGGTCATTCCTGGTCAAAAAATAGTCTGTGTTTTCAAGATCCCTCAAGATGACACCTTAAAAGAATTGTTTTTTTCTTAGAAAACTGATAGAAATAAAACATTGAGCAGACATCCAATGGGAAAGAGAGGCAATCGAAAATAATTTTGGTGGTATTCCCTATAATTGCGAGGGGTAGAAAAAGCCACCCCTCTGGTGATTGGTTTCGCAAGAAATATTTCTCCTCATTGATATTATACCATTGAGAAATTTTCAATAGCTTAATTCATTTTGAACAAATAAGTTCTTCTGTAATTTCTTGTTGACAGTAACGGTTTCGAGAAAAAAAAGAATCACCCATCAAATTTTTTCGCAATTTTAATTTACAACCTGTACATTAGGACCCATAACGAAGGCAATTTTTTAAGCACTGAACTTTTAATAGATGTTCATAAGATATTCGGTGGAATATTGGCACTAGAATATTCAGAATAGTTATGTGGTCCCAAAACTCCCACTTTAAATTTATTAAAATATTTCCCTCCAAAAATAATATTTATTGACTGCAATGGGAAGAAATTGCGAAAACAAAATTGAAGTAAATAATCTATCTGATTCCAACGTAAAAACTACTTCTCCTTCATCATCTCCGGGCCATCGCAATATACAGGGTAGGCAAAATTCGTTGTCTGCTGAAGGAATCTCGAGAACTATAGCAGCTAGAAGACAATGGACGACACAATCTCGAGCTTTTTTTTCTTGACTAATCCAAAACTGAACTGTTTTCAGTTCCAGGCTTACGTTCATAGATTTTGAGTATTGAACGAAAATTGAGAAATTGTCATTTTTAATGAAGCTGAATAACTCGCTTATTCGAACTCGTATTCGAAATCCGTTGTTACATTCTACAGGCACTTTTTTATGAGGAATTCGAACATGATATTATTGAATTTTTTGATCCAGTCATTTTCGAGATACGACAGGGATTTCTGATTTTTCAAATGTGAACTATAGTTGAAAGTTCTTTCATTCTGCTGCATTTTTTTGCTGATTTCAAACATGTATCATATGTCATTATTCACATGAATATAACATAAAAAAATTTTTCAACCTTCTGTGATCGGAATCACCAACTGTCGAATAATTATTTCTTTTATATATCGATATCGATATCCTTTAAAAGAGAGTGAAAGACTTTCGTCTGATCGTTAAAGAACAAAATTTATTCAATTATAGTTTACATTTGAAAAATCAGAAATCTCTGTCTTAACTCGAAAATGACTGAATCATAAAATTTAATAATATCATATTTGAATTCCTCATAAAAAGTGCCTGTAAAATGTAACAACAGATTTCGAATGCGAGTTCAAATAAGCGAAAATGACAATTTCTCAAGTTTCGTTCATAACTCAAAATCTATGACCGTTAGGCTCGATCTGTATTCACATTTGGAATAGTCATCAAAAAAGAGCTCGAGAATCTGTCATCCGTTTTCTTCTAGCGGTTATAGTTCTCGAGATCCCCTCAGTAGACAACGAAATTTGCCCACCCTGTACATGCTTCAATTATGTTTTTTCAAGTAAAGAAAGTGAAGAATAGATGCTCCTATGAAAATAAGATAACTTCGGTTATTTTTGCCATATCATTGAGTACTAAAATACCCCTAATACTGAATTGGAGATTCAAGATTAATAAAGCGATTAAAAGAGTTGTTTTATATAGATATTCAACTTTGAAGTCATATCCATATGGACAATAGCAGAGGTAACCTTTCGGAAGGAAATAGGTAAACAGTTAAAGGATATGAAACTCTACTTCTCTCTACACCGAAATTGTAAGAATATCAAGAGAATATATTATGAGATCACCCAAAAAATAATTGAGATTAGGAACGAATAACAATTGAATAATGGTGTAGTGGAAGTTCAATGAATACCTACTTCAATAAAAGCCTTTTTGATGTTTTCAATTGAGTTGAATGAAGGCAGTTGTACTCCTACTGATTTCTCCTAACTCAGCTATTCATATATTCTGTTAAATCTGTCGCATCCCATTTCCGAATGTAGGTATATATTACCGAGTGTAGGCATAAACTACTGTGAAACAGCATCAAAAATTATTACAATTTGAGAATTGAAAAACATTGAACAATTGAGCAATGCACAATCGAAAAATGCAATAACGGTTATCATATTAGATGCAGTTGTTGAAAAAATCAACTTCGGACAATCGAAAACAGTGTATTCAATTGTTTATTCTAATCAAGATTCCAAATTATTATATAGTGTTATATTTTTCTGGAAATGAGTTTGATCGTAAGCGGAATTCTCAACAGTAAACGCTTTTCAGGGGAATTAAGAACAATCATTCGATAGAAATACACTCATCCATCCATTATTCATAATAAACTATTATTCAGTCCAACATCGATATTAAACCAATAAAGAAGCTATCAATCTTGTTAAATGATAGGAAGCCGAAATTCTCATCTGTGTTGGATAAAAAGGAATAATTAAAACTGAGCTCTCGATTGAGTTGAGTACTCTTGACTCAACAGCTTCAAAGATTGAAATTTCAATTACGAATTGCGATATTTGATGGTGATCCGAAAAATTCGGAATAAATAATTCAAGATCATCCCGCGACTGACATAAATTCAAGCTCAAACAGTACATGCCTGCCAAAATTTTCCGCATATTTCCTGGAACAATGTCATAAATATTTACGCGAATGCAGTTGAGGAATTCATTCACCTCAAAGCAAAAAATAATGAGAGTATGCTAAAAATGGAAAGACCTTAATTATTGGGAAGACTTCAAACATCGAACTGATGCAATTCGAACTTGAAATTGGTTTACTGCAAGTAATTACATACCACTACGAGATGCATTCGAATCACACTAAGAACTGACACAAATTAGTAGAATGATGTTGATGGGGCTGATGCACACAAGTTTAACCAACTCACTGGATTGATAGCCCGTTAGCATCAAACTGTGGAACTCGTTCAGAGGGAATAGGTTATCGTATGCGTAGCTTGGTACGTTTAGTTATTCTGTTTCGCACAGGATAGAAGTATGTCAGATACTAATGAGCAGTTTCCTGATAGTATAGTTGGACCTCATGAAATTTCGTGATTACCTCATTGTCGTAAGGAAAAATTGGATATGGCAAGGATCCAAAGCACAAATCAGAAGGTATTGAATAACCAGCTTTTAGGATCCTACTGATTGAAACGAAAATATGAGGAAAATCGATCTGGTGAAAGGGAAGACACTGGGATGATTATTTCCAACACCTTGCTAAAGGAAATCATTAAAAATTTTAGGAGCCTGTTGCTCTATTTTTATCCGTAATAACCCCTTTGTTGAAGGTTCAGAGTATTATTTGGCACTTTCACAGACTAATGATTCAGTGTGGAAAAGTCAAGCAAATTGAAATCATAGGACCCCCAAACCATTTGAGTGAAGAGTGGCTTCCATTCAAATTCATTGAATTTGGATGTTGTAGATTTTGACATACGCGTCCATGGAGACAAAAAATCGTATGAATGTGGAGTTTATAGAAAGAATGTCAAAAATCAGCTTTCGGCTCAGGATTTTTTCAAAAATATTTTTTTGTGTTGTTCAGCAGGGATGTACAGAAATTTCAATTTGATCTTAAACTAACCAGACGAGTTCTCTGATGAGAATTGAGGATTCAATTTAGTCTGGATGAACTTCCCACAATCTTGATCGAAATTAATTCACATTATTTTTTTATGGAGGGTAGATCAAAATAGGGGAAGGTTAACCCCTTGTTCAAAGTTCGGATAGGAAAAAACGTGTTATGTATTTATGAAACCCGCATATTGAAGTCTGTTCTTGGCAAGAAATCAATTAATTTCTTTTCTAGTAAGAAATTAATTTCTTTTCAAGAATAGACTTCAAGAAACGGGTTTCATAACTACATAAAACGCTTGCCATCATAACACGATTGTCAATTACAACCAAATAATTGAGCAATTCTACAGATGAGATACTTTTATTTTGACAACGAATTATAGAAGTTTTCAATTCAAGCTTCGAATATCAATTAACTCTATTCTAATCTTCCATATTTCCCAGCTCTTCTTACTAGTATTTTCCTGGAAATCCTACGTTGGGTATCGAGTCCGGTGTGCAAGAGAGTGTTATCTGTTATAAACCATAAAACGGTCTCGTAACAGTATGTGGTTTTTATATCTATCAATATTTCTTTGATGTTGAGAACGACACATAGTCATTTCGCGTATATAGGTGTGTAAAATGTACAATCCAGGCTTCTTAGAAGAATTAATTTTTTTCAAAGAAGATCCTGTATTTCGAAGACAAGTGTTTCGCTATCAAAGTAGCATCTTTAGGTGGGTGAAGGTAAACACACGTTATAGCGCACACGTAGGTACACGTGGTTTAAAAATTTATTTTTTCAATATCGGACAATCTGTTTTGAGTTACTGAAATTGGTTGAGAAAATGAAAAATTCTTCTTTGGTTTTCGAGTTATAGGTCAAAATTAAAATTTCAACTTTGGTCATTATCTCCGGTTGGTTTGGTTCGTGAGTTTAAAAAGGTCAGCGAAAACCTAGACCTACCGATCCATCAAGACATCATTAGATTCAACCGACTAAAATCAAGAAATCCAACTGTAAAAACAGCCCAACAGCTTGTAACCAACAACTTTAACGGATATGAAGAATGGATAGCAAGCTGGCAGAGCAGGGTTGATCCAGCCTGGCACCCCTTATTAGATCCAAAAAATCCACCACAGGGTTTCAATCTGCCCCGTAAAATTTGGGTTCGATTAAACAGGATCCGGACTGGCCATGGAAGAAGTGGATCGGCCTTGTTCAAATGGGGGATGAGAATGAGTCCGGAATGCGATTGCGGTGCTGCTTCTCAAACAATGCATCACATTGCCTATGAATGTCCGACTAGGAGATTTTCTGGCACAACTTCTGACTTTTTGCATGCAACAGCGCGGTCCATCCAATGGCTTAACCAACTAGATATCGAGCTGTGATGCTACACATAATTTTGTCTGTACACTGTATTTTTTTTCTTACAATATTTTTATATTTTCTTGTGTTTGTGCATTTAACTTCTGTGGATGTTTGTATACGCCATAAGCTAAATAAATAAATAAATAAATTATCTCCGTTTCTGTTCAAGCTAGGATGTTGAAATGAAGACATTATACGGACACTTTTTTGATAACAATCCAGTGGCGTAATATGATTTTTTCCAACAGGTATATTTGCTGAGCTATTACATAAAGATATTTTTTTTCGTATGAATACAGTCGTTTAAAATGACTGAGGGCGATGTATGATATATTTCTGAAACGGTAGAAAAATGATGATTCTTTCTTAGTCATTTTAAACTACTGTTTTCATGAGAAAAAACACAACTTTATGTTATAGCTCAGCAAATAAACCTGTAGGAAAAAATCATAGTACGCCACTGGATTGCTATCAACAAAGTGTCTGTATAATATCTTTTCATTTCATTTCATTTCAACATCCTAGCACAAACAGAAACGGAGATAATGACCAAATTTAAAATCGCCCAAATTTAAATATTGGCCTATAACTCAAAAACAAAAGAAGATAGAGGAATGCAGTTGATGGCATTATTAGTTTCTCGAAAAAAGACGATGAATGAATGGTACATTCATTTTTCTCTATCTCGTTGGGTTAAAAAGTTGTAGTTCAGGTATCACCAATTTTGCCCACCCTATACAATGACATGGAGATTTATTATCCATTACAATTTTTCGTTTTGTGTTTTATTTTTAATAGGGATAAAATTTCAATTCGATTATTAATTTCGAACCAACCAGTGTGAGTATGTTACACTATATCCCCTTATTTTTATAATAAGGTATGGCTTAACATATTATACGTATGTACCCACGAGCAAGTATTGGAATTATGGATTTCCATCAAGTATCGGACACATCAATTCAACAATTTTAATAATTTTTTGGCGGATTGCCGATGCTTTCATCTGCATCATGTCCGAATATCGATTTCCCGAAAAGGATGAATAGATACGTCACATGCAGGGTAGCACAAAAAATTGCAGCTTCTGTACATCTAGTAGAGAAATTCAAACTCTGAATGATATTTCTTAATACGACATTTTCAATTCCTTTGAGTGTTCATGGGAGGTTAATACTCAATGTCAATACCCATCTTTTCTGAACAAATTGTTTTCCCATTCATACTGATATCTCTATTCATGAAGGGAAAACATGGGTTTATAGAAAATTTAAAAATAACTTAGAATACGACGGTATTATGATATGTTTATCAAAATCAGGTATTTCCTCCTTGAGCCTGATTAACTGCTCTCATCCTTTTGCCATAGAAAGCAGCAATCATAAAGCTGTGATTCGAATTTCTTGGAGGCCTGGCCAATAAATTGAACGCCGACTTCGTTCAAATATTGCCTGGTTTTTTGTGCTATGTGCGGTCGAGCATTGTCGTGAATGAACAATTTGTTCCTATGAAGGGCATACAAGGTACCACATGTTCTTCTAAACACTGACTAATATTCCTATCAGCTTTGATACATACCACATCTTCCAAAGAAATGCCGCTTAGCTAGAAATTTCATTTCTCCAAGAAAAGCGATATCAGTTTGAATGAAAATACAAATTGTTCAGAAAAGATGGGGCTTCAAAATTTCGTAAAATTTATATCAGTTCTTGAAATTTTCTACAAGATGTCCAGAAGTTCCATTCATCCTCTTCTTGAAATCGATATCAGGTGATGATGAGCAACCTGTCCAAAAATAATCGAAATTGTTCGAAAAACTTAATTTGAATTCAAGTCGTGTCATGCTATTCAATAATTCGTAATTGCGCTCGAAATTGTTCAAAATCCTGAGTGAAAAGATTAATTTTTCTTCTTTTTGACAACTTTTATCTGAAACACTAGTCTGACAAATATCTCGTATCCAGGGGGCAGTTTTACCAACGATGTCAAAATCTACAACAAAAATTCAGGAAATTAACCGAAAGCTATTTTCCATCCAAATGGTGCGGGGTCCTTTGGTGGTAGATTCTTCAAATGAGGAAATCAAGATGAATCAAGGTGGTGATGAGGAATATTATAAAAGTTGATCTCTAACCTGTTGTGTCATTTTACTATCGTCAATTATGTGACGAATTTCTGACAATTAATTTCCATGTAAATGAAACAAATAACTGCGCCCCATCTACACTTAGCAAAAAAAAATCTATAATCCAGAGTAGTCGTCACGCTTCAACAGATTCATCATTCGAAAATGAATATCTGAATTGTTTTTTCCCCTTCATAACGTTCTACAATGTCTACGTATAGTACATGCTCATAAAATCAAAGAAAAGTTTTCAAGCTTGCGTATTGGGACGGAAAATATCAAATTTTTCTAACAAAGAGTACCTTGTTCCTGCAAATTTAAGAAGTTTTTCTTTTCATAAGAGGTAGGAGAGGAAGGCTTCAAGAATTTCTGTGGAATTTTGAGTCAAGGAATTATTCATATTGGTATGTAACCGTTTTGTAATCGAATCAAAATAAGCGATAATCTTCATTTCACCCGTTCAAGGTTATGTCCTGTATCCGACATAAACAATTTTGTGTATATTTATTTGTTATTGAAATGGTACCCGATATTATAATAACATAATTCTCTAATCGATTTCGATCACAAGTATGAAGTTCAGTGTGCATCAGTATTCCCACGATTATCAAGTTCTTTAACTATTCAACTATTATATACAGGTGTCGCAAAACTAGTGAAACATACGTCACACCACGATATAGTAGACCAAATACTATTGAATGATACTAACATTATTTCAGCGAAAATATAACGTTCACAAAATAATCACAATTTTATGAAAATACCCAAAATTGCCTATTTTTTTTCAATCACAGGGCCAGTTTGTGATCAAGGTTAGCTATTTTAGCTTATATTAATCCTAGATTATTTATTTTAATTGGTTAAAGGAAAACCTCAGTGAATGCGTAGTTTAAAACAATTTTTTTCATTACTGAAAATTATGTACAAAAAACTCAGAATAAACCCCCTCTAGTTTGAAAAATTAATAAAATTTTAAAAATTTCCCCATTTTCTGGAAATAAAAGTGGATAAATAACATCAACAATATTTTTCGATTAATTACTTAGAATACTTTAATTAGGGGTGATAATACAATAATCTAGGATTGACTTAGGCGAAAAACGCTATCCTTAATCACAAAATGACCCTGTGATTGGAAAAAGTAGTTCGAAAATCGGCAATTTTAGGTATTTTCATAAAATTCTAATTATTTTGGAAACTGTATATTTTCGCTTAATTAATATTGGTGTCATTCGATGATATTTGGTCTACTGGTTTACTCAATCGTGGTGTGACGTTTGATTCACTAGTTATATATAAGATAAAATGAAATTTGAATTCTTGATAGAATTCTACGAAACCATTGACCACAAAATTTTTCACTATCAATAAATCTCCATCTGTACGAAACAAATTAAAATTTTCCGTCATTTGTTAGCTGAAACATCTGTAAGTTCAATAGAATCAGGTAATTCAAGTTACACTCATATTGAATAAATATCGGGCAGAATTTTTGTAATCAATTTTAATTTTTGATATAACTTAAAAAGTTCTCAAATAGGGTATCATTATTCTGTAAATAAATTCGACAACTTTTTCTAACAAAATGGGCGAGTTTCCTAAAACTCCAAAATAGTATTTAAGATTATTTATGGAAACCCTCTACCATTAGTCATCAAAATTGAGAAATTTCAGATATATACCCTTCGAAACTTAGTAAATATTCGAATATGTAAAAGCTAGTAACGTAGAATGCCTTTACTAAAGTCGAATTAACAAAAATTATTTTGTTAATTCGACAACAGTGGAACCAAAGAGTAACCAACCAACCAACCTGTTGGTTACTCTTTGGTGGAACTGATCAAGAAGATATGGAATTCTATATCCACAGATTATCAAAAATTGTTTCTGTTATCTGTGTCTACACCTTCTTAAAACCCGAAGACATAGAGACATAGACATACATCTATGTCTATATTAACACCGATGACATTTTGTGTCTTTGTTTGATTTTTCTATTCATTGTTTGTTTTCTTTGTCGAATGTGATCACCAAACTTGATATTTATTAAGTCTATAGTGATCAGAAAATTTTCATGACCATTATTGATTCGATGGGCATTGCCAGATTGTGGAAATGACATAGAATGCTCATAAGAGAGCACTCTGTAATCAGAATTTTCGTTAGTGAATACATACAAAACGCAATATATTGAAATTTGAAAAAATATGACATATACATATCTCGAAATTTTGGAAAATACCCCATTCACTGTAATCAACCGAATACAGAATGTCTCTGATGGCGTTCCTGACTCTCTGCTCTAAATCAGCCGTATTTATGGATGAAGTCTTAAGAATTTTATTTATTCCCGCATACGAAAAACTCCAAAGGGGCAAAGGATTGATATCTGGTGATCTTGTTGACCAGGCCCCTGCGCTTCCATCCACTGATTCCCGAATAAAAAATCCAATTTGAAAAGTGATGTATTTTTGTGTTTACATATCGTTCTCATTTGAAAATTGTCTATATCTCTGGAAACGCCCCTTTTTGGAAATAATCTAGAGCAAAAAATCTCATTAATATTGTAATGTATTGAAGTATTCTATGTCCACTTCATTCATAGAATAATGTATCAGAGACTCGACAGTTATGATTATTTCACTTTTATTCTGATTTTGCCCTGAAGATGTAGGTAATATATCGACATTGAAAAGCTTATTTATTTTTGTATGATATGATGTCGAATTAGGAATGCATTCGTAATTAAAATAACGAAGTTGTTTTTTATATTGATTCAATATTTATTATTAGTTTCGTTTTCAGATATGAATATTTCGAAAAACGAATAATGAAATTTATAGGTCTGCCGTCTAGGCTGTCCTGAAAGTAACTATTGAGGTTAATCGATGAAATCTGGAATACTGATATCATGCGAATAATCAACTTTTTCTTGTTTGTTTAGACATTTTTCAAATTAAATTTTTGTGCTTGAATTATAATTCAGTTTCAATAAATTACTAATTTTACGGTGAGACAAGAGCTTTTTTATGAGATTTTTCCTTTTTCTTTTGGTTTTGGGATAAATACCGAGTTGAGTGCTTTGCATTACTTTTCCATGACATATAAATCTTGAATGTGTCAGGGCCAACAAATAAATCCAAACGAATGTTTTCGAGTGTACATGCTGCCGGTTGTAAAAGAAAATCCTTGTAATTCAAACAAATAGCTTGCTTTTTAAATCCGCATGCTTCGAGGAACGAGGAATTTCAGCATGTATAAATTTGAAAGGTGATTGCTCACTCTATAAAATGAAATAATTCATATCGAATGGTTTTGAGAGAGTTCTCACTAATATACCGATACCTTTTTTTCTGATAAACCGAAAACGAATTACCAGATTTTCAAAATCGCCATCATGCTGGAAAACAATATTTCTTCGAATCACGTCAAACAACTACGAAAATTGTTGTTTTTGAAAGGTTGCTCTGAATCAACTCAGTTAGTAATTAACTAAAATCTTTCCTGTTGTGAAAACTGAGATTGTTTTTAAAGACCTCTAATTTTCCTTGACACCGAGACATTTTCGGACACTAGTATATTGATAAAATATGTTTCTTTAAGTGCCCTTCATCATTTCTGAAAATTAGGAACAGTTATTCTGAGACACCCTGTATAAGAGAAACCAATTAGGTATACAAGCTAGATCCACCTTTTTAGAAGGATAGAAAAAAAATCGAAAAATAATTATATTGACTTTCAGAACAAACGTAATAGGCATTTTCAGTTTATTTCCGAACAACCGCTTGCCCTCCACATAACCTAGATCAAATCAAACGATGTGTAGGTGTGTGATGTTGAGTTCCTCTGCCAATTTCTCCAAAACAAGGGAATGTACATCGAAATGCCCGTTGCTGTGATGATGAAAATTGAAATGAATGTCTGTGTTGCATCTGTAGAGTGTATCGTCAAATGTAATGAAATGAGAAATAATTATATATATAGCCATTTAACAATCGAAATCAAACTCAAACATTAAGCATTTCTCAGACGAACTATTTGACTCAATCGACTCACCAACAATTTCAAACATTTTTCTGACAGAATGGTACGTTATATTTTGGGTATATTTGTTACGCAACCCAACACATCCTGAAATAAACTAATGCGTCCTGACGCCATTTTCACTAACTCCTCATCGCGACGGCGCTTTCAATGCCCAAGACCCCAAGAGCAATGACAGCAACCGTGTATTAACAAGGGTTCAATTCATGATAAGGGAAAATCATAACAGACAACCACCACCAACCGTATAGGGATTATTGTATATGCTGCGTTAAAATTTAAAGGCGTATGAAATAATCTTCATTACGTTCACTTAATTTTGAAAGAATGGTCAAATCTGTACTAATGAATAAAATTGAAATGTTTAAATGTCATTTTCGAATATCTGACTTTTTTGTTTATTTATTGGAGCTGCTTGTACGTTATCTAAACTTGTTGAAGTAATTTAAATTTTTTCGTCTGTTCGGAGAAATCTCTGGATTGGCGAACCTATTTTCTAGGGACTTTACTATTGGAAAAAAGGAATCTTCAAGAAGTGCTTTGAACTATATTTTACCTTTAGACTCTTAGAAAATGTGAGTGAAGTAAAGAAAATTCGTCCTGATGCGAAGCGGGTATACAAGTGTACCAAGTTCGAGGGCCTTTTAGACGTTTCTGGAGAACTGGACTTCTTGAAATCTGAAAATTTGGATCATGATATTGTTCGACATTATCAACTGAGCTGAAATCGATGCTAAAATGAACGTAAATTTTTCCAAACAAAGTTTTTTTTACTTTTTCTTTCCTGATATTATTTGAACAGAAATATATTCGAAATTGAATACTCTATCATATCAGAAACGAAAAAATAGAAAAATCCTTGTATACCTGAAAGTGCTCACGCTTCAAGAATATTTTAGCTAAGTAGATAATGTCGAACAATATCATAATCCCAATTTTCAGATTTCAAATAGTTCCAGTTCTCCAGAAACGTCTAATAGTCCCTCGAACTTGGTACACCGTGTATATACATATAGAGTATGAATTTACGCGAAAATCAACACCCGTTAAAAAATAACAGCATTAAAGCTTTCAGGATGACCACTCATCTATCAGTTTTTGTTTCTATAAACTTCAGTAAATTGCAACAATAGAAACCTTAAGGAAAGAATAGAACAATTTTTTTTCTCACTGTGATAACAAAATATAAATTATTACCTACTCTTGTTGCATTCGACACGAAAAATTTATTCATGCATATGATAGGTCATATTATATGAATTCCTCGATACCGAAAAATGGTGGCTCTTCCATTATCCGTTGCGAATATGCAATTCACAATATATTGTCTTATAAACAGGGTGTTTCACTAAAGTTCACTAAAGTGTTTACTAGAAGAAATATCTAGTGAATCGAATGAGATTTCTGGGAATTTCTGGACCATAATGAATGACCGGGATACGATTAAATAAAATAATTTTGTCTCGGTGGTACCGACACCCTATATTTCATTGAATTTTGAGCATTAAATTTTAACTCCAAACTCAAACCTCAAAATTCTGAAGACATTAGGGGAGACTGGGGAGGGTTGATACGTTTTTTGGAATTTTTATTTTGGAAACTGAATTATATGAAGAAACAGGACTTTTCTTATATAATATAATTCTTCAATTAATCGTTCAACAAAATAAATATAGAAGTCTCAAAACATGAACATATTTTTCTGTACAGAACGTTGAACACAAAAACATGCAAACTGTCTCAAGCCTCCCCACATATGGGAGGATTGATACGATGTACTGGGAGGCAAGAGACACCAATTGAAAATATAAGTCCCATTGGCATCACTTGCAAATGTCACATATAAACATTTTTGTGCCTTTTCTAACACCCGCAAATTCTTCGTCGCGCCATTACGAGCTCACCTGACACCTGATCCAGAATTCGTTTGATCTAGAGGATGAAAATGAACCATTGCAATATATATATAATATATATAGGCTACATCTTCGCCCTCTCAATCATACTCTTCAACCGTGTCATCCTCATTGTCCGAAATACCCCGGTCTACATACTCTTTCTTTCGTATACCTCTTTTGTTTGATTTTCTTGGTTCTTGTTCTTCCTTGGCTATGTATGCTGCTGGATGTACTAGGATTATTTAGCTCAGTAGGTAGGTCAGCAATGATACTGGCTTGCTTTGGTCCCATAGGTGTAGAAAAATCAGGAAATGGTCGGTTAGTCACTTCCGCACAAGAAAAGTCGGCCTCGTTGAATACATGGGGATTGTACGGATAAATTCCAGTTGTTAAAAATCCCCTTGATATGTTGGATGATGAAACTCCTTCATGTAGGCCTATCCAACTAGCTACGGAATATTTTTTGAAGATGATACATGTATCAGGCCTCCCCACGAGAAATGTCTCAAACCTCCCTGAAAGCTATTTTTAAAGTGATTCATGTTTTCATCTTATACTCATATATTTTGAAAACCGAATAAAACTGTAAATTGAGT
Source organism: Coccinella septempunctata (assembly GCF_907165205.1). Taxonomy (NCBI): domain Eukaryota; kingdom Metazoa; phylum Arthropoda; class Insecta; order Coleoptera; family Coccinellidae; genus Coccinella; species Coccinella septempunctata. The sequence continues at coordinate 47,162,960 of NC_058189.1, read as the reverse complement.
AGTTTTTTGTCTATTTCCCAGTGAAATGTTTGTTGATGCCGAAGAATTAATGCATGATCATAAAACCCTTAGGTAATTTGAGTGAAAACTTACAATTTCTCACCTCGAAACATTCTTTGTCGAATATTTCACAAACAAACTACTGTTAGCCTTGCAGATTAACGTCAGCCAATGCCCTCTGCCAAAGAATAATGTTCACTAGTATAATACTTCTGAAAATGGCTACAGACCGCGGATATAAGCCTGTATCAAGCCTCCCCATGTATCAATGCTCCCCAGTCTCCCCTACTTCATTTTTCTTAAATTTGACGTGAAGATAATGAGTTTAATTGTCAAATATGAATATGGAACGAATGTCAGTGATATATGATGATTCTTTGTGTGATTTATACGAAATTATTTGTCAAATGGAACATGGAAACATGGAACGAATGTCAGTATACGTCATTATTGGTTAAATTTTTTAGATTCTTGATATATGATGATTCTTTGTGTGATTTATACAAAATATGTATTTGCTTTCCCAATTGGAATTATCAACCTATTATGCCGCCTATAGGCTTAAGTTGATTTGCTGTGTCCTCTAGTTAATATTCGGTAAAATATATTCGTATTATGTGTGTAGGGTGTTCAAAAGCACAATTTAAAATTATTGTCATACAGGATGTTCGAAAACAAAAATATAGACCAAAGTTACACAATTTTTTAAATGTAACACCCTGTATTTGACCTCGAAAATGGAATGGCAAGCTCAAACTATGATGAGTTTCTTCAGATCACTTTATACCTTAAAAGCACACCCTGTACGAGATAATGACGAAAAATTGAAAATATGGAGTTTTTTTAAATAGCAATTAATGAAGAAACTAGTTCCGCCAGCGATACAGACGGTATTTTTTCGAGTAGAAGAGTTGGCTACTCCTACACATAAAAAAATTTCAACTCTGGAATATACAGAGAGATCATAATGAATTCTCAAACATCAACTACAAATAATCGTCGAAAACTTTCTTATTTCAAATGGCACACCCGGTATTTCTATATCTCGTTGAACGTAAACATTAATTTCGAAACTATCTTCATAAGGTTTCTCTACACCTGAACCTGATAGTTTTTCAGCAGTTTCTGACGATCATTTGAAGTTGATGTTTGAGAATTAATTATGATCACCGTGTATATTCCAGAGTTGAAATTTTTATTTATGTTTAAGTGTAGCCAACTTGTCTACTCGAAAAAATACTGTCTGTATCGCTGGCGTAACTAGTTTCTTCATTAATTGCTATTTAAAATATCTCTACATGTATTTTCAATTTTTCGAAAAATTTTCAAAATATCTTCATTTACAAGTCTTGGGTGGCCACCCAGTATATTCTCCAGATGACATTAAAATTTTGCGCGAAATTTCAAAATCTTACGTTAGTGCTATCTAGAATTTTTTTTTGTTCGAAGGCAGCAACGATGAGTTCACCTAAATATGTGAGCACTGTGATTATTCGAGCGAATGTGCAAAAGCTCCTCCCAAAAAGATGGTGTCATATGAAAACTTGTCAAGACCGAACGGTTGCACCGAGGTGGTTGAAATCTAGTGATTCATTACTAGAAAAGCTGTTCTTTTAAGACAATGTTTAGCCTTCAGATCTATGATGACATTTCATTTGACGAGTGTCAAAATTCGACCTTTGAAAAATCCCGAAAAAGATGAGATCATTTAAAATTTTGTCAAGACCGAACAGTGGTAACGGGCTCGATGAAATTTCGAGATTTATTATGGGAAGAGTAACTCCTTCTTAATATGTATCGCATTTAGATCTACAATGATTTTCCTGGGAGATACGCGTGTCGAAAGTGGACAAAAATTCCTAAAACGATGGGGTTATTTGAAAACTTTGTTCTTAGAAAAATTCCCAAAAATATGGGGTCACCCAAAAAATACCACCGGTATGATCTGCCTTTAGTATTATGTTCAATGGAAAAATGATTGAAATTTTGCAAAGAAATCGCTTCCAAAGATATGAAAAGCAATTTCGAGTTGAGAAATATTTGCTAGAGAAGAAAATCGGCACTGGAGTCATAAGGGAATGTCAGATGGAAGTACAGATAACAGAAGTCTTGACCACTGCAGTCCCACTTTTGCCATATATTGAATTCTGGGTCAGAATTGACAATCAAATAGTTGAAATCCAACAGAGAAAAACTAGACCCGTTTCATCTCACTGATTCATCCCAGAAATAAATCCATTGAACTGTCTACGACCTCCTTTGAATTACATAAGAATTATTTGTTTATAACTACCAAACTATATTTAAATATAGATTGCGCAACCAATGATAATAAATCGAGCCAATATGTAACTCATAAATGTTCTCAACAAATTTAATATATGCATAAAAGATTCCAAAATTGTAATTCAGTTATTATTATTACCATTACACAGGTGGGTGACCTATATTAGACGTTTATGGAGAACAGATCGTAGAATAGTTGAAAATTTGGGTACCTACCAGGGTTTACACTTCTGATCCATCAGACTAGAATACTACCAACTTCGTTATTTCGAATGGGACTAGGACACCACACTTCTATATTGCATATTGAAATTATTTGATTTTCATGGACAAGGTCAAGGGATAGTTTATAAAACTTGTAGAAAGTTTAAGAAAATAATAATAACATTTAGTGATACTACTGATACTCTAGGCTACACCTCTGCTAAATAGGACAGATCATTCACAAAGAAATACACTACATATATATTTTTTCTTACTGAACTCCCTCTATTTTACTGCAGATTTAAAAAGCGTAGTGAAAATAGGACGAAGTTCATTTGATATCTCATGTGCTTAAAATTTGCTGTTTCTGAGATACACTTTTTCGTAAATTTGAGGGTCTCGCAAAAACTCGAGAACTTTTTTTTCCTGCTCTTTCCAAATTAGTTAATGAAATTACAAAATAATTTTGCTAATCAGGGCGTTGTTCAGACTCTAAACATACTTATCAATTTTTTGAGGCCGAACCTGGAATACGACTTTTTCATTACTTCAGTCAACAGCACTCCGGACAAAGGACCCCAACAAACATTTATCGTCGGTAAATCGTCGGCTATGTGCTGTTACTGCTGGCGAAGTGCGTACTGCTGTTACACATCATCGGACCTTTGAAGATCCGAGGACATGGTTTACGCTGCTGAAGATGTGTCGAAACATGAGCATCTAGCCAGCGTCGGCAAAACGCTGCTGTTAGATGAGCAACTTCTTGGCGGTTTATATTCATCGGATCGGTTGCGGTTAGATGCATCTTCAGCGCGTTTTACCCTTAACATAAGGTCAAGCTGTACTATTTAAATTTCGCGGGATTTTGCATAAGAGCTTCCAGACAATATAATTTCCGTAATTTCGTATCGAAGCGTTATTTCATTCAGACGGCGTACGCAGGCACGTGTTTCGATGATAAAAGAGTTTTTAAGAGTAGGCTTTTTGACGAAATTTTTCTTTCTGAAAACTTCCTTGTTGTGTTGTGTTGTATTAACATAGTAACAGTGATGTCCCAGGGCAGGTGAGTACAAGAAATCAAAATAAAATGGTATTTCTATTTCTAATAAACGTCGGAGTAGGCGTCAGGAATATCATCACGTGAAACAGAGTTCTCGAAATATTAGGTCCAAGTAGTACATCATCACCATCATTAGAACCGAGTACTTCAACGATCTTTTGAGATTGCATGTAGATAAAAAAAATGCAGAGATAGAAATGGATAAGAACACCATCAAAATAAAAAGGTACGAAGAATTGAAGAAATTCGATGCTGATATACTTATATATGATCTAGAATATTTGAAAAAATGTGTAGGTAGAATTGTATCTATTTTTTTGGGATATGCTTTCATTTTTTGGTTTTGGTCTTTTTTATTCTAGAGAAAAAGTTCTACAATTTGAAAGACAGAAAAATCTATATATACGAATATTTTTCAGTTGTCCAAATTTGGCCTCAACGGGGGTAAGGACGTAGCAGAGACAACACGCAAAATAATCTAACTCATAATAAGCCATGAATCAGGAATTTCCCGGAATTGGTCGGGTAGAAATTAATAATAAAAATGGATTAGAAGCAATGGCGAATATTGTTGAGCTTAATCATGGTGAGTTTTAATGTTGTATTGGTCGAAAATGTTGACATTTTTGAATGTAAGGAAGTTACTTAAATTGAATACATATTTTGCATGTTGACATATATTTAATTAATTTAAACACATATAAGATGATATTCTATATGAAATTCAATAATTTATTTTATACAAATAATGAAATTTTATTATCCAGGATCTGTAAGGATAAATCCTATTACAAGAAGTGTGCCACTGATGTGGAAATGAATCATGTAATGAATTGGCTTCGCAATGCCGGTGACAGAGCAGGGGGCAGATTGAAAAGAGAGGATGAAAAAGAAACAGGCAATAATGAGCAGTGAATAAATATATGCTTTTTTTTCAAGTAAGCTAGTCGTTTTGATGTGTTTTTTCAACCTACAAAGTATTTAGATATGTATATTATTATAAGAGCGTTATATTTTAGTTGTTTAAATATATGAAGGTTCTTTTCAATTGGCTGTATAAATTGTCTTCCCCTAATCACAATATATAAGTGTTGCAAGGTTTCAAAAAATATTAGAAGAAAAAATAGATCTCCTTCAACATCAGAAATGATTCCGAGATTTCATAAGAAACGTTCAAAGATCAGAAATTATTGATCAAATAATTCATATTTAATTTTTTTTTGATTTGCCAATTTCTACCAACGATTCTCAAATTTTCAGGGGCACCTTAGCATATTTACTTGGCATTTCTTTCTAACTCTAGTACGAATTCAGTTTCAGCAACGTTTAGTTGGTATTAAGTGTCTCCTAAAAGTTGATGAGACAGAAATCGTACATGAGTAGTAAGAAATGTCACGTAAATATGCTTAGGTGTCCCTTAAAATTTAGGGATCGTTGATGAGAACGAGCATTAGTATTGCAGGTATGTATATATTATACCGACGTTGTACCGATCAATTGGAACAGCGTATTCCCAGCATTGTCTAGACGTTAAGCCGACGTGGTGCCGATCAATTGTAAAAGCATTCTTCCAATATTTTGTAGAAGCTGAACCGACGTCGTAACGATTAATTTGAGGAGCGTATTTGAAGCATAGTTTAGACGCTAAACCGATGCTTTTTTGCACAGTCGAATCGTCATCGGATTTGCGGTGTGCAGACTCTGCAACATGTCGGCTCATAGTCCATCGGGCGGCTGTCGGCCGATGTGACACTATTTGCAGTATACCGACTCTAACATCGCAGCACTAACCCAACGTTGGGCCGAGTTAAAAATGTTTGCTGGGACGTGCACAAATCAAATATGTATTATAAAAGTGTGTAGGTTGGTTCATAAGTTTTAAGTTTTGTGATTAATTGAAAAAATGAGGAAAATCAAAAACAATCACCCTGCATCTTGGTAATGAGGAATGATAAATCTATCTATTTAGAATAAGCACCTCTATTGTGGGCGAAATTCATTATTTCAATACAAAAACAATATTTTCAGATGTAAATTTTTTTCAAGACAATTCCCAAAGTGTGCGTCATACATACATGAATCGAAAACTCTTTCAATTAATTTAATTTACTAATAAACATTTGACATTTAAGGCGGAAACATATTATTAACACGCGACGCGAGCTGACGCGAAAATTGTACGCGCGTGGAGTCGCGTCGGGTGTTCTTAGTATGATTCTGGTCTATAGAAAGCAATACATTTGATTCGACTCAACACGCATCACGTTTCGTCAGCTCGCGTCTCGTGTTAATAATGTGTTTCCGCCCTTACCGTCGAAATAAAATTCACAAAAATTTGGCTGCGCAAAAAATGATACTGTTTATGTCATCTAGAATTCTGAGAAAAAACTGTGCAGCCTGCCGAATGATTCCGCTTACGTGAAGTACAATGTACTGAATGTACTGAACGTATCCTAATGCAAGAGCATTTAATGCAAACAAATTTTTTATTTTCTTACTTATTTCCTTGTGAGTCAGGTATTGGGACAGCAAACCCATAAGGCAGGTTCAAGAAAAATGCAGATATCTTCCATAATATAATACTTTAAAAGTACGGAATATTATTTTCACAGAATTAAACAGCGAAAGAAATAGTAATAACCTGCTCAAACCTCGCGTTCTTTGTGTTTAATATCTTTTAAATCATATCTAGTTCTAGTACCATTCTCTCCCTCCTCTGCTCATTACTTTATTCTTCTTATGAATAATGAAAATCAGGGTTTTCTGCCTTATTCTACGAAGTCGTAGAAGGGCCACATCATATTTTGAAAATATTTTCCGTTAGTTGAATTCCGCCTTCGTATTATTCCAGCTAGTCCTACTTCCTACTCCAAAAAATATATCTTGTACAATATTCAACATGGTTATGAAAGATGCATCCATCATAAATAAAAGTAATGAGAAAGTCGCTGGTTGAGAATCTCGTCATTCTCCTCGTTTGCGGTCTCACCATATTTTTATGTTCGTCAAAAGTTTTGGTGGGTGCGCCAATCATTCTATAATTTTGTGTATTTCGTATGTCTACGTATGTCGTACGAAAAAATAAATCCCATAGCTTCATGATGGTAAGTCTACTAATAATTATTATAAATAATAATCTATACCTCATGGTGGCTTGTGATGATTCTAAGGATCTGTGAGATAGATCCCAATATCATTAAAATATTGGAACGTGCCATGTGAACTAGTAAGTTCATCACTTCATCGTTCTGCATTGCTTGGAATCCTTCGTCTCATGGTCTCATAAATTCTCATAAATTCTATTAACAGCAGATTTGCTATTAATAACGGCTGATAGTAGCTGAACATTTTTTTCTTTAAATGGACGACTTGAAACTGATGGCAATAAAAAAAAATCAGATTCAACAAATGCTGAAAATTCTTGAGCAATTTTCTGAGGATATAAAAGAAAAGTTGGCCGAAGATTGGAACAAAAATTCAAAACTAGCCTGAACAGCAAAATTTTAATTAATTAAAGCCCTCAACACCCACGCTTGATTGGCTTAGAGCTACTCGTTTAGCATCATTTGTTGGACTCCCACTAACAAAGAGATACTACAACGTGGTATCTTAAGAACTATGCTCACAAACATCACCCAAGAAGCTCCATAGAACGAACAAAAGCTCCAGCGAAGCAAAGATTATAGATATAATCTAATCAGATTGGGGGTTATTTGGGATTGCAGTCAAAAACGAATGGATCAAATAACCCCCAATCTGAGTATAAGCAAACAGTCGATACCTTTTTACCTGATATAATCTAATCTATATATAATCTTTGCTTAGAAGAAGAGGAGTTCTTGACTGCATATATAATAGAACTTTTGTTAAACTATACCTACTAAAATATTTAGATTTTTCGGTTTCTATTTGTCTCTTTCATAAAGGGATGAAAATATTTTATTTTGTATGGATATTTGAACTAGAAAATTATTTTTGCTAGTACGGAAAAATTAAGCTTTCTTTTTTTTGTTTAGCTCTGAAAAACGATGCCAACAGTTATTCTGCTTTTTGTGAAAACTCGAGAGTCCCCAAGGCACACCAATTTTTTGGCACCCTGGGTGGTCACTTCGGTCACTCGGCTTGTGCCCCCCCAAAGGCCTCTTATAAGGGCTGTAGTAGATGAGTTTTCATTATCATTCAACTTTTATTGAAATACAATTTCTCTATTTCTTTGAGGCATTCTCCACGAACAGTGGACCAACAGGAACCTTGATATTATGGAATTCATATGTCCATGTCAATCGATCTCATATCTTTATCTTCCTTTTGTTGACATGGAATAATTGACGATGGAAAATTTGCAACAAATGGATTAAAATGGGAATATTCCAAAAAATCCTACATTATTTTCCTGAATGAAATCTTGAAGAAGCGATAAAGAAGAACTTGAGAACTTATCGCTGTAAAGATATTTCGACATATTTCGTTTTATGGAAATTTGTTTTGCTTTACACGGCTGATTATCCGTCAAAAATGCGTCATCGAAATAAATTTGATTTTCAAATGAATACAATTTTTAATCTTCAATTTTGAAGCAAATACCTCATTTTCAACAGTTTATGAAAAAAAAAGCTTTGTGTAATCGAATTACGTTATAGAAGTGCTTTTAGTAATAGCATTGAGTATTAATACTCAACGGTAATAGAATATTGAGTATTAAACTGGGTTTAATACTCAATGGTAATATCGAACCTTTTGCGTCAAATCGGTGCTTAGTGTTCGAAGCACTGTTTTCATTGCAAGGGTGGAGGATTCATGGAGAAAAAATAAAAAACTCAAAAATTTATTTTGTTCAGAATACTTTTTATCCATCTGGTCCTTTCGTACTCCTTCGGCAGCTCAACTGCCTCGTTGTTTTACTATATGTCTACAAAATTCAACTAATTCATAATAATACTTAGTAAAAATAAATTAAATCACAAGGAACCTCTTTTCTATCATTACTTTTTGGCACTTCTCTAGGACACAGTCTTGTTTAATTATAAACTGATATTCGGAATATCTATAATATTTCATCAGATTTAAGCACTTGAGGTGATAAAAAACAATACAAAAAATATTATTCGACTTTGTGTCATTCTTGAAAGGATATTCTCAGATCAAGCTTTTCACGTTGAATGGAATGCCTTCACAATCGTTTTTTGATTGTAGTAGCGATTCAATGAAATAAATAAACTACACACTCATTTTGAATGATTCTGCAAGGGGATGTATATATGGAGAGGATTTCACAAATCACTACAAAGCAAGTTAATATAAAAATATATATTACAAAAAATAATTTCAATTTAGAATATCCCGCTGCAGAATCATCGTCCATCGCCTACATGAATACCATAGGAAGTCACTTCATTCAACATGGGATGGTTGAGTTGATAGAAGAAAAATGCACATATTGCTCGATCTAGGAATATCGTTGTGCCTGCTATTCGGAAGTGGATTTATGGAATATAATATTATTGTTCTGCTGTTAAGAAAATCACATACATTACTTAGCAGCCTAATCGTTATTCATAATCTGACTATGAACAAGCGTCGCTTCTAGCAGCTTTCCTTCATTTTTGTTTAACGAAACTGAGATGTTGAAGTCGTTCGAATAAATCTTGTTTAGAATCGAATGCAATCTTTAAATTCTACCAGGTTTCAGCTGGTAGGCTGATTCCTCTACTTTTTTCTCTTCAACATATGAAGTTAATTTTTCATTCAAAGATGTCGCAGGTAGAATGACGCTTGAAAACTAGGGTAGATCTCACTGAGAAGAGAAAATTTCCTGTAAGCTAACGTACGAACCGGTAAGAAACCCGACTAAACCGAAAATAATCAGGAATATATTCTTATATAACCTCCATGAGAATTTTCCAAAGCCGGGTTCCTCATAACACGTGAGCGTCTCAATGATGGCGGGAAATATCATTCCCAACATTGAGAGGCAGACGGCTCCAACTAAAGAAATGAAACCTGAAAGATTAGGAACTACAATTGCTAACACTACTGTTAAGATGATCAGTGAAATTCTTATGGTATATTCAGATAAATTCGGTCTGCTGGTAAACTTCGATTTGACGTTCTTCCAGATTATTTGCATTGGCACGTAAAATTGTAAACTATAAGTGAAGAAAATTGCGAGGGCTATCATCAATTTCACTGCTTGGGCCAATCTGAAAAAAGAAAATTTCATTAAATTTTCAAGAATGCGTGATGCAAAAATATGAAATTAAAGAAATAATCAGAATGCAACCAGAAACAGCGACAAAAGCTCAGAAATTGAACAAACCAAATCAATCGTTGAATTTTCAAAGTTACAGATGATTTACTTTATTCATATCCTGCTTGAAAAAAATAACAAAGATCAGTTTGTACAACATTCTATATCTTTGTGGAAGAACGAAGCCGGGTCAGCTAGTTCGAGTATACAAGGTGATTTTGAAATAGGTGATCAAAATTTGGGAGCATATGCAGCAATTCAAAATATATCGAAATAGTCAATAAAGTTTTCTCTAGAATGACCCCGAAGAAAGATAGAGAATGATGAATGATAACGATAATTTTCAATCAATAGGGATTACTCCTTCTGACGAAAATATTTTTTATGAATTATCTTTGAAACGCCACATTTTGAAATAACCATTTCAACCGTTTCCCAAAAAATTATTTTTATCACTTAAAAATGAAAAATAAAATTGGGTATTTAAAATTTAAAGCGTTTCATTTCGATTGCACAAGTTGGCAACATCGACTGAAATATGCCTTGATAATAAAGGACAACAAATACATTATCTTGATGAGATAGACAAAGATGGCTGTCTATGAAGTCTGCGACGAACGAGGAAGGTCATAAAATTTTATGGAATTTTTATGGCCAGTTGCAGTTGTGGCTTGCCAGTAAGTACGCGTCTGTAAATCAATGTTATTTTATTTTAACGGACATTGTTCTTTTCATTGTCTAGTAGGCGCTGTTGCCAAATCGTAAACTCGAAACCAAGCGATTTAAATTTTAAAACCCCATATTTGAAGAATGATTTTGAATAGTTTCCGCGGTGCATTCGAAAAATTCATGAATGAAACTCATAATTATTCAGTTTAAACTTGCATATGCAGTGATAACCCAAATTGAGGAGAATTCCCCATTGCGGCACGTTTATATCCCAGTTATATCAAGCTCTCGCGATCGTGTTACCATGTAATTAACAAGGAAAAAATACTCACGGTTGTTCCTGTGGAAGATTCAATGAAATGCTGCTCATAGTATCTGGGCCATATTTCAAAAACCCTAGGAAACCAGTTACAGAATATAATGCGACGACGAATGCCATTCCAATATTCAAGACACCAGGACATCCGATGAAGTGATCGGGATTTTTCATGTTATTTTCTAAAGGCATCACTACACCAATACCTTCCAGGGCAAATATGGCTGTTCCAAAGAACATGGGCAGTTGTTTGACTTCGACAACAAGGGGTGCACTCTCAATAGAAGGAAGATCTTGAATGAGGTAATAGTAAGTGATAGCCATACCAGCTCCAATGAATAGGTTGGCAAGCATAGAAAACGGCGCGAGATATTTGAGATTTCTTATGAGATTGACAGCTATTAAGATGGGTAAGAGTGCGGCCATGTATAATCTAACATCGTAGTCAGTTCCTGTGTTGAAATCGATAACTTGTTTCAAGTTACTTGCAACGAAACCAATATATACACAGCAACATCCTAGAAGATCGACTACTAGAAAGAAATTGATCATTGACTTTGCAAACTGGGCCCATTGATGATAGGACGGCGGCCCTGCCAGAAACGATGCGTGGGCAAGTTCTGCGAATCCCAGAGCAGGAACACGATTTCGTCTGTACAGTATATGTGCACTTTTGACAAGGATGTGTACACAGTAGGTGCAGATTATACCTACAAGCAAGGTACACGCTAAGCCCATAGCCAGTCCTGCATGTGCAAAGGCAAGGGGCATGGATAAAATACCGCTACCTAGACTTCCTTTGAGCAAATGTATAAGGGTATCCCAATCACTGAAAAAAAGAAGAAAATGTCACAAAACATTATAATCTACGTAATATAATATATTTATAATTGTCAACATGCGTTCGACAAAACCCGTCTCGTAAAGTATGCAAAAGAATTTTTAACGTTGATGGCCTGTAAACCAGTAACTGAATAACATGACCTTCGTCAGTTTGGGCTTTCTAACCACTGCACATTGTTTCGCTATCATAAAGCAGTTATAGATGATAGGGGAGACCGAGAAGAGTTAAGACAATTTTAACTTCAACTAACATATCTCAGTCTAAAAGCTAGCTACATGAATCAGTTACAAGACTCAATGTAGCCCTATCTTTATTCTATCAGAAAAAATCTTTAGAATTATTTAGAAAATTTTCTGAGGAATTCTACAGAAAAAAAAACTTTCTTCCCTTGTCACAACTCTCCTAAAGCCAAGGTAGTTAGTTGAATAACTCATTTCTTTAGAATTCAGTACTTTAATCATTATTTGCTTTGGCTGTAGGTACTTGAATATAAATACAACATTCAATACAAAATATGAAATATTTAAAGTTCACCACAAGCCCAAGTTTCGTAAAATCTGCCTTTGCATTCGAGTCCCCTAAGTAGTATTATTTGTATTATTTGTAGCCTTTTTCTGACAGAGGAACTCCTGATATATCATTCAAAACTCAACAGTTTTCAAGTTATTTCAATTTAAAATCAGATATCTTCGTTTTTCACGAGCATAACTTCAGCAAGGTGAGAAACTTTTACAACTTGTTCAGGGATACTGTAGGATGACTGTCACTTAACAGCAAGGTGGAAAACTATTTGCACTTCGAGGACCCTGTGCCTGTTTCGAAGATCCTTTTAGACTAAACAAGCAATTATCTACGTATTCCTTAGCGTGGTATAAGGTATAACCTTACTCACGCAAAACTTTAAAAAGGGATACTTACAAAGGGGCTCGTTGCTCAGGAAATTTGGTTATGACAGGAATGTTCCTTCATTTAACCAGAGCAATCGGTCAGTTGAACGCGCTGTCGACAGTGGTTCGATGTATTTATAAACCGAAAGCCTTTTCTCATATGTATCAGTGAAACGATACGTACCGCGGCGTATCAAATTCGCGTTTTGAATACGTCATCGTCAATCGCATGTATGGCAGTTTTATTATTTTCAAATTTTCATTGATCCCAAATTAAATGTATTTGAGACAAACTACTGCGGATACGTTAATACTGATTTCGTTCTATAGTTAGTGAAAATATCAAATAATAACTTACTTCATTTTGTAGAAGTTATTGCGAATTTCTTGTACTAATGAGAGTACGTTTAGGTACATAAAGTAAGAACCTAATCAATTACTTATTCGTTTTAGGAATACAATTAGGAATTAAATCATAATTATTGTTTTTTGTCCGATACTTTCCACAAATTCACTGCCATAGATATTTTCACTACCAACACTTAAAAGCAGGCATCAGTCCTATATCATTGCGGTACAAAATGATGGAGGATTATCAACAAAAATGTGAACAAAATGTACTCACGAAGTGGGATGCTTCAGGTCTCTGTGATCGGCTGGATTATAAGTCCCCAATTCTTCATCTCTTTTGGTACCAACCACCAGAGGTACTGTGGATCCATTACCACTTTGTACTGGTACATCATTCTTTTCACTCTTATAACTGCAATTATAATCATACTTGGATTACGAACTGAGCTTTCATCAACTTCACATTTGGGTTCGAATGCGAAGATTTCTATACAGATATGTTGTGTGAACGTTTCTTGGTGGATGAAATGTAATGAATATATAGGTTTAATGAAAATGGACAAGGTTCTAGATCACCACTACCTAAATAAGATCGTTTCAGCGTGTTTCGGAATGAGATTTGAGCATGCATCGGACAAAGATTCAATGCAGAGCGGGAATGTATCACTGACGATTTTGGATTGAAAAAAAAAACTGTGAAAAAAATAATTCCTGGTCCATGACATATTAAGTTGTCAATGTCAATGTCAAGTTCCATCATAGAAACCGCAGGGAAAAATTTCTAAAGTGCGTTTGAAATTTTTTGTTGATATTCTATGTCTAAAATTATGTTAATATTTTGATGACATCAAATTTTACCGTAAGTTTATGGAGAAGAAGATGATCCAGAATACCTTACAATAGAAGATAAGCGTTATGTTTCAATAAAGGATATAAACATTCGAAATTTCATAGCCCTGTTGAGAATTGAATATTTTTCATTCAAAGTTCTATTTATAATGCAAATTAAAAAAAAACGATTCCAAGAACATATATGTTAAATTTTCTGCTGACACTTATCGATCGAACTAGATTTCAAACATTCAACGAAATAAGGTAAGGAGAATAAATACGCTTTCCATATTATTTTATATTTCCAAATCGATCCATTTCACTGCATAGGGTGCTTTCTTCAATGATTTCCAAGCATTATTGAAAAGAGATAATGAAGCAGGAGCAGAATTCCACCACCTTCATTTAATCACAGCCCTGTTAAACACAGTTAAGTGTTAAGAGGGCTGTTATTTAATCATGTATTTCCGATATCTATTCTTTATCAGGCAGATAAACAATCCACTCATATCTCCCAGACGCAATAACGAAAAGTTATTCGTAACAGATGTATAAACTACATTGAGAATTAAACAAACACTCATTCAAAGAGGAATTCAATCGAATGGAATGTTTCTCAGAACAAAGCGCAATAAATGTTAAAGCGCGGCGAATGCTTTTGTTTTATAGTCATTGCAGTTTTATGCCATCATGTGTTTTCTCTTCAGAAAGCAGAATAGGCTAGGTAGCGATCGTGGAACAAGAATCAGTTAGAAATTTCAGGGAGTTCTTGCATTCCACACGCGTATATGGACAGAAGTGACTGAAATGTTTCAACAACACTGAGAACGTCTATTGTTTCCAAGCACATTAGCTTTTTCAGAACACAAATAATAAGCCTTTGGGCAGCTAGTCTTTCATATACACTGCTCAACAAATGAATAGGGATCACTGACATTCCATCATTGATTTCAGGAATATTCGATTAAAGATATTTATTTTGATTAGATTATAGATTAGGTTTGGAGTATATTCTTGTTCTTTTTTAGAAACTAATGAAAGAGTGAGGATGTTCATTAAAAAAAATTTAATTAAATATATTAAAATATTTCAGATTTTCGAAATGACGAGAAAATAGAAAATACATATGCGTAAAGCTAGTACTTGGTCCCTCAAGTGCTCATCTCGATGATTTTGGGAATTCTGGGTTCAAATATCAAGCAGAGCGTTGGAAAGCTGTTCCAGATTATTAATCGGTGATTATTGTGAATTAAAATGAAATTTCCACCAAAAGCAACCGCAAGCAGAACTATTCAATTATCATATTGTCATCTTTGGTTAGTCGTACTACCGTTCTGCAAAAGAACCAAATATCTGCGACGGTTCAAACAAATGCCACTCCACACCCATATGAAACCTCCTCCAAAAGCAGTTGTGGAAACCTTAATCTGTTCCGAACATCTTCGACCTCTTTCTCTCTAAAAAAGAGTTACTTCATTGGAGTTGACCAAAATTCAACTGTGCAATTGCGGTGATCCTCGGCCAACTGCCGTTGGCGTTCTCTGTGCTCGCCTACGCGCCCTTAAATCACGAACATGCAGTCGGCGTCTTACAGGCTGATTAGAAATTAGAACTCCTACCCTCAATGATCTCCTCCTAGCATTGATAATCAAAAGAATATCTTGAGCAGCTGATGTTCTGCGTTGCCGATTTCCCCCATGACCATAAGCTAGTGAGTTGTATCGCATGAACCCATTCCAAGCCCTTTATCCACTGCATGATTTGGTCAAGTTGCACACAAGCCATACGTCTTCTCGGAATTTTACCAATTATTGTCAATTCAATTCAAATATAAATATGTGTTCAAAAGAGAAAAAAAACAGTCTCAGCAATAACTGTCACATGGTTTTTTTATGCCATCAACTGCACCCTATTAATCGATTTCAGAGGACAAGAGCATGATAATGTTAGGATATGATAAAAAACTTACAATGTATCTACCAGTTTTTCCTGAAAGAACACATATACATCAGATGTTCCGGATGATTTAACAAAAGCCACGAATAGAGAGAAATTAATACGTGATCCTTATCAATTGTCAAGCAGTGTATTTCTTATGTTTCGTTGCGACTCATACACACTTCATTCCTCAAGATAAGAAAGCAGGAGAAATCGAAGATAAAATTATTTTAACGCATTTTACATTACGGGAAAAAATTTATCTGGATGTTACCATCTTAGTTAATATTCCATGCTCTTCCATTCTGAATGTTTTAATGCATCGCGATTTTGTCTGAATGAAATGAAGTAATGAAGGATCAAGTAATTGGGGAATTTTTTGAACTATAGAAAAGATAATTTTCAAATAAATGTTTTGTTTCTCTTTTCGGTAATTTTCATATAACCTATTGTATCAAATTGATATAACCCATATTGATGAGAATTTATAGTTACCTCAACTAGAGACTGAATTACATAATTTTCACTAGGAGGAGTATACAAATCCGAAGATGCAATTTTGATAGAGGAATACGTGAAAGTGGTTAAATAACTCATCATGTGATTCAGTTTCTAGTTTCATTTTATATTCCCTATTACTTGCAACTAAATCATGTTTTCTTTCGAAAATAAGCTATATAATGATCAAGAAGTGTTCAGGAATAAATTATTTTTAGCTCATATTGTTTGATATTCAGCAAGACTATAGATATTGATCTTAGTTATCCGAATACCAGGAGAACATAATCTTTTAAAAAATTTAATGACGGCCAATCTTTGCTTTTGAAGTCGTAGGTAGGCATTTGATTTTTCCTGGCAGTTACAATAATATCATAGAACTTTAGATGGTTGCTCAGTTTTTTGCATCAATGAAGCAAAATGCAAAAAGTTTGTTCCTTTTACTTCATTTCATTCCAAGGGTGATCTTGAAGTACTTATGTGAGGTAGTGGTGATGGAGGGTAATGAAAATAATGAAACGTTTGCACAAGTAAATGTAATGTGATAAAAAAAAGGAAATTACGGTCAGCTACGAAAATTACAACTCAGTAGAGTGAATTCAGAACAAAATATATTTTTCCAAATTGAATAAGGATAAAATATGATTGTACCGTTGATCGTCCTCTTTCAAATCGGCAGCCCCTCATTAGACAACCACTCGCAACAGGTTGCGGTAGCAGCAGTTTGTAGCAGCTCCGGTTTTGCCAATAATCTTACAAAACTGACAAAATATAATCATAACAACACTTTTAAAGGAACCATGTATAAATGCTAGACTCCTAACAGCGCCATGAGGCATTCCTAGCTCAGCTTAGAAACTAAGTTAATTCAAGCAAGGGCTCTAAGAAGTGATGACCAATTCAATATACGGATTGACAATAAAAACAACAAATACAGTTTACACTAAGAATTAACATGAGAATGGTGATTAATTGATGATTATGATACATGCAATGCAGATTTAACGTGGGCCATTTTTCATTGTTTCAAAGACATTGGAAACGTTAAATTAAGAAAATACAGATGATTTCATGATCATTTAAAAGGCCTCGTTTGCCATTTTGTTTGCAGATAATTTACATAGATATTTATATTTAATCTCTATGACATTCTTGGAGTAGTAGATGTGAGAAATGGAGGAAGGTATACCAATTTGCGTTGAAATCGACTACGTCAATTATAGTTTAGATTTTTGAATTACACATATTTGCATAAAGGTAAAATTTAAAGTGTACATAAAATTTTAGATTTTGATTTTAAAATTTTTCAGTTGATACAGGAAGTATCTGAAAACATTAATTAAATCATTAAACAATAAATTGAAAAATCCACGAGTTCCATTACAGTTGTCTGAAACAGAAAATCATTCATGAGGAAAAGACAATAACAATTCAATCATGTAACCCAGAAAGTTGATCGTTCTTCTTCTGACCAGTATAGGTTGTTTTGAAAAGGGAATTTCGGAAGGTTGAATGAAGTTTTATTCATTGGGGACTTGGTCATTGCTTTCAGAACACTGGGCTTATAGAAGATTAAGGGGCGAAAAGGGTAGGCATTCAGAATTGTATCATGAAGAAAACTGCTTCAGTTATAATGGGGCAATATTTAGAAATCATTAATATGAGGATGAAAAAATAAAAAGGATGTAAAAATTCCAATCATTACTTTATCAGACAGGGTTCGTAATTATGATTCGTAAAGAATCGATGAGATTGGTCAGAATATTTACTACTCATGAAATAATGACTGGATTCGTTCACTGAGTAATGGAAAGCTGTATTAGAGGGTCAGGTGCATGAGGCATCAACATTTCTTGACTTTTCCCTATAAAAAAACAACTTTTGATTAAAACAACAATATCAGGATAATGACGTATATTGATTCTTCACCACAATCGCGTTGCCTGCAAATTTACATGGTTCTATATCAGTCCAATCACCAGTACTAAGATAAAATTTATTCTTGAACAACGATTCTGTACCTTTGAGAAGCGATGTCGGTGAATGATAGTATTACTGTTATTGGAATTCTTATTACTTACTTATTCATTACGACTGTGTTGACACCACCCTTTTTCTTGTCAACTTGTACTATCAATTGGGGCTGAAAATAAAAAAGTTGTCATTAGTGGTCGTAGATAATTTTAAGATTTGACAATAAGACAAGAGTTATTGCACATTTTCTTGGATTTTCAAATCCTGCTCTATACTGGAATTATTCAATTTTTCAAAGTAGGACCAAGATGGACAAATGAAATTTTGCAGAGGTATTTTTCGTATAGAGATGCAAAAGAAAATAAATTTTCTCTCATCCTTCAAAGCTGAAGGGGGGTGAAATTGACAACCCTTCTGTATTTTGTACCATAACTTTTTACAGGTTTTGAATATCATCATTGAAAAATATGCATTGAAAGACAATATCATTTGAGAACATTATTGAATCTTGAGTTTTTATCGTAAAGATAATAGTATTTCCATAAAAATAAAATAAGTCCTTAGCTCTGTTTCTGAACAATCAACCAAAAACATCTCTCGTTTCTTAAAATTGACATTTTGGAATTTCGAAAGTCAGTTTGACCCTTCAGCACAGTATTAACGATTTACTTCGTTGTGTGAACATAATATGTGCACAAATTATGCCAAAAATTTTTCAAATGAGGACTATGCTGATGTGATGTTCAAAAACAGACCAAAGGATCTTATTTGTTCTTCGACGTACCTACTCAGTTAAAAGACAATAAAGTTTCCAGAAAAACATCATCATTTCAATACATATTTTTTGATGCATGAGCCTGGATGAAAAGGTGGAATGGTGGAAAATGAAAAAGGGTTTCACCCCTCTTCAGGTATGGGGAATCAGTGAAAAATTGAGTTCTATAGAACTCTAAATGCATCTCTATCTGAAAAATACCACTCTCACGTCATTTGTTTATCTCTGCCTCTCTGAAAAAATGGAATAAATCCATAACCAAGTCGTCATCTTTTAAGCAACGTAACTCTTCAATTAGACGTTTTCGGGAACTTTTCATCTTATTCCGAGGCACTGAACCTATATTCGAATTTATACCCATTAATGCAGGGACACTCTGTATGTATCATTACAATTTGGTTGCATCTTTGCGATCTCCTCTAGTCGTTGATTATGTTAAGGTACTAAGTTCGATTTATGTTATAATGTTCAATTACTGACATATCCGGTGCAATGCAATTTAACCAGCACACCGATTACAACTGAAATCTAATATTTCCTATTCCGGCAATAGAATGGTTTATGGATTTAAGAAGATGAGGAAACTATATGTGTGATATGAAAAATCGAGTATGCGTTGTTTTCTCAACAGGGTTGGAATAGACTTAACAGCCTTCCTGGAAATTTGTAAACAACAGACAAAATATGCAGCAACATGAGGTGTTAAAAAATTACGCGAAGCACATCTACAATTACACAGTCCTCCACAGTTCTGCTCATTATTTTTCAGCCCCTCAAAAAAAAATTAAATCCAAACCTGTATGCGAGAAAAGAGACAAAAAAATGATTGATTGTACGATCTCATCCTAAATCCCAACATCGCATTTGCAATTTCGAATGAATTGTGTACCGTTAATGTATCCACAGACGTCTCCTGTAGAAACAGGAAAACATATCCTCCGCTAATTATAGTTCCAATCCCACGCTGAATATTAGAAATTGATCACCGTTGACGAGCGAAATATTGTCCATAAACCTCAGATGAGAATTATAACTATTTCTATTGAAATATTGATTTCGATATTGAAGTTATCGAGAAACACTCTCAGTAAATGGTCACTAATATCGAGTGTTCGAACTTTACGTCCAATAAACTTGTTGTGACGTCTTAAATCATTGCTATGAATTTTCCACGCCTCTCGATTGGATATATCGTGGACGACCAAAAATTTGAAACAGGTTCCACAACTCCTCAAATAACAGCGGAACTAGTGGGATTAGTTTGATCAAATTTAGTGCGAAATTCGAATAGAATCTTTGTTTCAAAAAACATATCTCAAAACAACCTCTAGAAGTCTAGAAGCGTCGGGAAAGAGTGAAATGAATAAATTGTGTGAGGTGATCATTGAGATTCACAAATCCCTTGTGAATTATGAGCTGTTATTCACTGCTCCACCAAAAACTTATCTTCACAATCACAGTCATAGAGAGACATCTATGGTAACTCAACAGGGAATGATTGTGGAATTTTGAAGGTTGATGTTCTGTGAGTGTACGTTAATTCCTTCCTGAAATCACTTGCTCCTAAAATGAAAATATTGGTGGCACCAACCTATACATTGTAATTTTGTATGGAGGCACCTTTCAGTTACAGTAGGGGAGAGTTCCTTTGAATTGGACGGCCCATGAACCGGACGCTATAGTTTTCTACTACACTCGATAGTTATTTACCATCCTTTACGTAAATCCCATTTTCGCAAAAAGGCGCAAGCCAGAGGGTCAGCCATTTTCCAAGAGATCTCGATCGATATTGCGAAAATGGGATTTACGTAAAGGATGCTAAATTACTATCGAGTGTAGTAGAAAACTATAGCGTCCGGTTCATGGGCCGTCCAATTCAAAGGAATTCTCCCCTAATGATTAAAGTGCTAAAAGCAGTTTTTTCATTGAGTTAGATCACAAGAATCCAATGAGGTGATTGGAAAAATTTTGGACGAAGTTAATTGTTTTCATACGCCTAAGGAATGAACGAGCAAAAATTTGAAGTGTATGGAGACATATTATTGAAAAAAAAATGAGAGATGTACGAAGGAATCTTGCAACAATCTTGGCCATATTAATTCTAAAAGCATATTATGGCTATTATTCACTTGGATAAGAACGTGAATGAGAGTCATCCTAATAAATATGCTCGTTCAATAGAACATTATATATTTTGAGTACACAAATTTATCATTAGAAATAGACTGAAATATATGGAAATGCATCATTATCGAAACAAAATCAAATATTTATACACAGCTTATTGAATATTCTTTCAAAATGAAAGAACAACGAGAGAGCTTAATGACAATTACTGGGAATGAACCTTATTGGAATTGTTCGAATTGCTTCGAAAACAATTCATTCCAGTCAATAAATTCAAGTTGATTCTACTATATACTTTTTTTATTGCGAATCCAGTTCGAACTCCTACTAATGATCCGAATACTGTTTCATTTCAAGAACTAATCGAATCAACAGGCGTAAGAATTCCACGATTCCTTAGAATTAGAAACAAAATGCTTATAATTTAGATAAAAGTATTGATAAGAAATCATCGATTTTTCCTTCGTAACCAATAAGTCAATTAATCAAAAGTGAAATCAAAGCGTTACTGAAATTCAACTTAAGGCTTGTCCTATTAATTTAGGTCAGTGTTCAGAATAAAATATTGCATCGAAATGAAAAACATAAACAATAACATGAAAAGGTGCCAAATTTTGGAGCCAAGATATATTTGCGGAAATACTCCAACATGCACACCTCATACAAAATACTATACTACGTACTCATATTCACACAAGTAAATATTTTCTTCGTCTTTATCGACCGAAGTGTTTGATTGAGATTTTACATGTGCCTGCAGTTTTGGAGCAATAAGTTAGTTGCAAACTGACTTCGTAACCTATGCATTTATGCATGTTATGTTATCCAACAGCATTCTATACAATACCTAGGGAATATTCAATTATCGGAAACTTTAGGTTATGTATGGAATATTATTCATTTTATGCTTTGCTCAGGTTAGGTATTCTAAACAATGGAATTCTATGTGTGTAAAATACAAAAAAACATTGTCCCGCAAAAAGTGTTCATATCGTTATCATAAAAATTAGGCTTTATGAACTTGAAAATGTCACAACAGTTTCTCATGTATGGATAAATGAATACTTCTTTCAATTATCAAATTCTGAGTACACAACCGAGCTTTTTCATACTTTTACTGAAATTAAGTGTTAATGCCTATAAAATGCCTTCATTCACAGTATTCACAAATTTCTTACAATAATATTGAAAGTATGAGGAGAAACATATTAAGCAGAACGACGAATATTGAATATTAGAGCTTTAAAGCCAATCGTTCACATTCAGATTAATCATTCTTCATTATTTCAATGTAATGCCCGAAGATGGTTGCCTTTTTTTGCAAAATTTTTGCCAGTGCGAGGAGCCGATAATTACTTATGGGTAAAATAATGATGTTGTAATGAAACCACAAAAATTCCATGTAAATTTCCAACAACTAAATTCTCAACTTGTAGGACGCAAACACCTAAACCAATATGGAACATGAATTTACTTTAAATTGAAAAAATTATTTGAAACTGAGGCGCATTTAATAACCCAATGAAGGGTGGGCGAATCTTCAAATATTCTTATGTAATAAATTGATATCTCATACTTTCGGGCCCTTAATACCTATTACATCTACAACAGTTTATGATTTCGTAATCAGCTTGTCAGAAACAGTCGTCATTTATATTACCCAATCTCAAAAACGAAATGATATAGGCAATTCATTCAGAGGGAGATTAGTCCCAATTATTCAAATATTGGAAAACAATGATATGAAAAATTTAATAACAATTTATATGGAATCGAAGACACTGTGTGTGAATTTTTCATTAGAGGTCATCGTTCTTCCAGTTAAGGTTATTTTTTTTTTGCTCTGATTCTTCTCGGTAATTACTAATAAATACAAAAATGAACGTGACGAGAGCTTGTTACATCAAGTAATTTTCCAACCTTGATTCTGAAAGGAAAATAAATAAATAACATAGGTCGGGATCAAATATTCCATGCGTTGGTATCTAAAACAACATCGTGAATTCGAGCATAGATTTTCACCAATTTGCTTTCTGCCACAAAAAAAGTGGCTGGCATAATCAGATTTTTTGGAATTCATACAAGGTCCAAGGCCATACGTCTCAACGTCAAATTATGTATAATTCGAGAAAGTTTATGGGTGCATTTGAAATTCACACGATAAATTCAAGGATTTTCAGTACTAAATAATTCAGCGCCGCAAAATCGTTGCCCGTCCATTTCCGGCGATTTGATAAAAAAAATATATTCAAGCTTTGCCGTTTGAATTCTACAGAGTTCGAAAAACACATAATTCATTCGAGTTACTAATAATTAGTACCTATTTTGTTGATTAAAATATTGATATCTCAAATTCTAATATCTGAATTCTAGCTATTCGCAACTTGTTCGAAAAACTAGTCGCGACTCACAAGTGTATTGAACTGGTTCATAAATATCAACAATGGACCATTAAGACCGTATACATGTTCACAGTATAAAAACGTTTCGTAAGCTATATATAATACAACGCCAGTGTCGCAGCTGTTGTTGAAACCGGTACTGCCTGCCTGGATTTTGTTGAATTCAGGTAGTAAAAGCCGAGCCGACACTGTCTAGCGTCTACAAGTTTTTGTAGTACACGGGCGAACCAGAAAGAACCGGACTGTTGCCCCTTGGACTAATCGATTGGACTCGAAATGTTTAAATACAGCACTGTCCTTGGTGTTCATCAGACTTGGCTAATGGCGGTATAGGAATTAACACTTGTCAATAAAATGACGCTCAAGTGGGTCGAAATCAGCCAATAACCGGGAGAAATGTATTGTTTTTGACGGTCGGCCAATTTCATATGTCACATGTATAATGGCTATTTGGATTCGGATGGGAAATGGGTTACATATATATTATATTGATTTTCAAGTATTCTTCACGTTTCTTTCATAACTGAATGAATAGGAAACCAAGCGAGAATGAAAAAATGGTATATTCTAGAGAGTAGATATTTCTGCAACCCTTGGAGATATAAAATTTTAAGTTAAAAATTCATGGAATAATTTTTCATGCCAAAAGCAAAGGTGCTTTCAGTTTTTTGATATATGTTGAACTTTGGAAGTTACAGGGGTCATTTTGAAATTATTGCATTTTCAGGGATACTGTGCGTATCTCGAAAACCTC
Source organism: Coccinella septempunctata (assembly GCF_907165205.1). Classification (NCBI taxonomy): domain Eukaryota; kingdom Metazoa; phylum Arthropoda; class Insecta; order Coleoptera; family Coccinellidae; genus Coccinella; species Coccinella septempunctata. The sequence continues at coordinate 47,138,797 of NC_058189.1, read as the reverse complement.
TTATGATATTTTCAAGGTGAAAACTGTCTTTGATAGATATCTTCACGTAGAATTCATTGGCGTACACTAAAACTTTTTTCTGGACTACCGTTCTCGAGTTTTAACTCAAACAAACAAGTTTTTTTAGAGGGACTCCTTATATTTCATTTCATCATTGAATTACGTGGCATCTAAAAATAGTTTTGATCATTAAAATTGAATTTCATACATTGAAGTCACTCAAAGGTGGTTCGACAATTATTAAAATTATTGACAGAAGTCAGCAACCTTCCCTGTTCCAGAATATTTCAAAGTATTTCCACTTGTGAAACATTTTAATTATTATTAGATAAAAATAAAAAAAACGGAGTTAACGCCATTGTAGATCATCAGAGACGAAGAATCAAGGTAGGAATTTTGTACTTTTAAATTTAATGGTGAAATAAAATATAGGACGTCGCATTAAAAAAATTATAAATTTGAGTTATAACTCGAAAACGATAGCTTAGAAAAATTTGTAGTGTACGCCAATGAATTCTACATAAAAATATCTATCAAATTCAGTTTTCATCTTTAAAATATCACAAGAGGTTCTCGAGATACACAGTATCCCCAAAAAGGCAATAATTTCAAAATGACCCTGTAACTTAGGTATAATTTAATTATAATTTATGGAGTTCAATGTTTGAAACACCTGCTGAAATAAAGACTACACTGTAAGTAAACGTGAAATGGTTATATCGAAATTGTCGTTATTTCCTCATTTTCCGAGAATCTATTCGAATATCCGGAATGTAACTGACTTTCAAAGTGTTCCATAACCTTATAAAAAAAGTGGAATGCTCTATACGCATTATCATATTATCAATGAAAATTACCTGCCTATTTGACCGAATTAGTTTTTGTTTTTTTTATTTTAGGGATTGAATGAGATTCAGATTCCTAGATTACAATATTATTAGGTACAAGTTTGAGTTTTTTAGTGGCAGAACAATTTGAGACACCATATAAATTATATATTTTTACTTAACCAGAAAAAATATGGCAGTGGAATATGTAAAGAAACATAGGGTTTATATTTAAAAATAAAAGTAACCATTATATGACTGAAGTGGTTAAGTGAAAAAAATCTTCGACTACGCCACTGAATTCTACATAAAAATGACTGTAGAATGTTACACATGTCCTTCGATATTACTGAAAATTTAGGAAATATAGGCACCAATTTGAAGTAACCCCCTCGAGGTATCAAGTCCTGAAGTCTCCCGCATTTATTATAATTGTGTCATAATTGACCAATTTCCAATTAACAGTAGGTAAATATTGAATATTCAAGGGTGGAGGGACTATACGTGCTAAGGATAATATGAAGTTTTATGCGAGAAACCCAAACAGAGTCAGGTAGAAATATACCCTTTGTGCTCGAATTGCTTTTACGAATGTTTGTATGGACTGGTAGAAAACAATTCATTTCATGCAAATAAATCTGAACTCTGTCTTCGAGTTTCTATGGTTATTTGCATAAATTTTTTTATTCGTGTCTTCAAACTAATCGAAAATAAGAGTACGTCGAATGGAATATTCATTTGCTGGAGAACAATGAATATTCTAAGAATTCTAAAAATAATGGAAGGAGCAGATGATAACAGCATATTGCAACAAACGATAATAATGATAGAAGCCCCCGAATCACAGGGAATAAAAACAAAAGTTTTATTGTTCTTTCAAGATATCTTCTAATGGCCAGGTGTTATTCCAGGAACTTTTGGATTCAGCTGAATTTAAATGTAATCAATTCAACCTAAGAGAATAATCAGTATTATTTGGAGTAGTGGCTTCTGTAAGTTTTAAATATTTATACTTTTGAATAATTGATATTTTTTCGAAGTGATAATAAAGGTATGATACATAAAAGAATATCTTATCTTGAAGGACAGTGAAGATAATTCGAACTTTCACGCAGATACCCAGGCATATTTTTTCCTATATCTAGTTTTTATTTTTCAGTCTACAAGCATCCTAAATATTTCGAACAACCAACTGAAAATTACATTATTCATCTTAGTTGACACAAAAGTAAAAGTAGGATCAGCACATGTGATTTCACATTACTCAGCACTTATTTATGTAATTGCAAATAAGAAAAAAATTTATGCAGGACTTAATTTCAAAACTCATTTGGCATGAGGCATCAAAACTGCAAGAGCTGTATCATTGTCGAACTGATACTGCAATTCTTACATGTCAAGGGTATATATGTGGTTTGTTACAATTATTTCTCATTGACTTCTCGATGATAATGTATTGTTGTAAGTTTGCAATTAATCATGAACAGAAACCAAACAGTTCCAATCGCACTTGACCGGTTTCTGAAGTTGATTTCCTTCCTTCAAAAGACAAATCTCTCAAACCAAGCCATTACTATGCTATTTTAAATCGACTCTCTATCATTCGGAAGAAATTGCAACGTACACCATGTTTTCACTTCCGCTCGACAATGAAATATACTACAAGTCCAAGGAAACCCACTTCTCTCAATTATGGGTAATTAGCCAATAACATTTTGATTTCATCTAGAGAAGATAGTTTCAAATCATTATTTTTTTCCTGCACGATCGCTTTTTAAATCATGGAAGTTTGAATGTTATTCAAATTCATATACTCATATACATATACTGCATTCACATTTATTTTAGCAGTCGGTTGGCCATGAAATAATTTTCTCGAGTTTTCGTAACTAGAACGGAGTAAGGTTGGCACTCATAAAATGTCGTTAATGTCATAACGCCGTTGCCACACCTAATATCAATTTTTATTACGAAAATACCGAAAGTGAATGAAAAAAAAACAGGGTTTCGGGAAGTGCTATTTAGAATTCAGGTCCGCTGATTCAAATAGTTATACCCTGATATTCTAAAATCCACAATACGTCAGACGGTAGCGAACATATTCAATGTAATAGAATTTATATATAATATGTTTCATCTGAATCTAAACGACTTATATTTCAGCCAAATATTTCCACAATCAGAAAGATTGTGAATGAAGAGGATGAGAAAAAATTTCCTTCTATTGGGAGAACCAAAAAAGTGGTGGCATTTGAGAATTTTATGTTTGAGTGAATTAATGCGAAAAGTTTACTACAGGATTTTTGATCAATGTCATCGTAGAATAAGTTCCCGAAAATTGATTTTTCTATTTTTCATTTGACTTGTCCTATACATTGTAAATGTGTTGAGGTACCAATAAATAACTAATTATTATTATTATATCAATGTATAAAGATGAACAGCCACAAATACGCGCCAGTTGTACTGATAATTGCTTATTCATGTGAAATTTTCTTCAAAGGTTCCTCTTGACTCGGCACTTCCTTTAATTCCTTTTACTTATATTGATGCAAGATGATTTTTGTTGTAAAATTTAACATTCTCGTAATTATCTGTTAATTCCTTCGGGAGATACCCATTCTCAACCACTGCATCATATGCATTTCATCTTCGGGTTTATATTTTTCAAATCTACAACGTATTCAAACTTTAGCCAAAGAAGATTAACATTAACTCTCCTAAAGCTAGTGCATATCATATTACACTGATCTCTTGTATTTTCCATGCAAATAACTGGATTTGGTATGCCTTCAATCAGTTTGTATAGACTTCAATTATGTTCGTCACATTTTTTCCGAAGAGATTCGACATTGTGATAAAATACGTAGTAACTGAAACTTTTAAGTAGAACGGGCAACACAGCGTTGATTTAAAACCCAAAAATGTTTTGACAACCGTCATAACCCCACATTTTCGTACTATACAGAGTGAAATGTGTCAAATTTCCATGGCCAACCGACTGCTAAAATAAAAGTGAATGGAGTATATATGGCATATGTGCATATGCCATTCACAGATTCGAGGAACATTGAAGTTTCTGTATTCAAAATAGGAAGATCCTTCTGAAATATTGAGCCAGTGTTTCTATAATTTCTAGGTTTTTTAGCCTTTCCCTGAATATGCCCATATTTGGATCTTTGGGTGTTTTCGAAGATGACCCTTTTTGTTTTGACAGGAGGTACAGCTCAATTTTTGTACACACTGTAGCTCAACCGGTAGTTGATACTTGTAGAGCAGAAACGCCTATATTCAGAATAATTTTTTGCTTCTGAAGAAGGTAGGTACTTCAGTGAATCTCAATATACAATAATTCATTTTATCCCGATCAACTCAATTTCCAAAGTTTCATTTAGTGAATGAACAGTGTGGCTGTGATAATCTGTTAATTCGACAATTCCTCATGTTTTGATTGATGCTAATTCACCGTTCGTAATAATTGAAATCGATACACAGCGAATCGAACAGTTTGAAATTAAGTCGACGATTGATGCGTAACATGAGTAAGACCATTCCTCGTTTTATAATCGTTTGGCCTTGATCAATATAATGGTTAGTTCAACAACTCGCGAATTCTACACACTCAGCGACTTCCTTTCATTCAAATGAGAATATCGTCTGCTGAAAAACCCTTTCAGAAAAACTAGACGTCCAAGATATAATGCTGAGGACTCTCGCCCCTATTCTCCGTGGATTGTATTCTCTTCAATGAATTGCTTTGTTGAACTCCGCTTAATTATCTTACAAAACACTATAGTTCCTTTATGAGTTTATTCACAAGACCTAAACCATTCTTTCGTAGACGAGATACTGGGTACCTACTTAATCGGTCAAACTGTAAAGGAAAATCGGAAAAATGTTTACCCGTTGTCCTGAGAGAGTCCTCGTTTTTTCCTCATGTTTTGGGTTCACTCTGCCAATCTTCACGATACTAATATCCGGAACTTTTGGAAACCACTCTATTTGATTCCTTTCCAGAGAACTGAAATTGGCTCTCGAATAATAGAATACGATTTTCGAATTGTTTCATCTGCGAAATACTCTTTTATACATTTCCAAGGAAATGGGATGCAGAACGAGATTGTAATTCAAAGAACGTGAAATGTCAATTTAACTAAATACAGAATTAAATTATTTTCATTAGAATAAGTTGCTCCTCCACGACACGCGTAAAATGGTGAATAGTAAAGTTTACCTGAAGATGCTACTGCGATAGCGAAATGCCTGTCGTGGTTAAACAGTTCACGTTAGTGAAATCATCTGTTTTTAGTTCAATAAATGGATTTTCATGAAGAATTGGCCACATCGATTCAATTATTAATATGTTAATCTAATATTGAAACGTCTGATATTTCTCGAAAGTGAGACAAACATGTCTAAATTTAGAAAAAGATCTCAATGAACTTAAAGGACGAACATAAATATTCTGAGCTATGAAATATCGTAAAGTGTTAATGATAACATCATTGTTTAGTTTGACTCATACAGAGACTACATCTGTTTCGAATTTCTGAGAGCAAGTGGCTGAAGCTTCTAACCAGTCATTTTACGTCTATTGGACCCATGCTTGTGGAGGAATTGAAAAACAGAGCAACAAACGCCAGAGAAGTACCTAACTTGAAGAAAAGTTCAAAATTAATATTCGAGTTGACCAATGAAGCAGAGATTTTGGAAATGATAGGTCAGTGGAAGTAACAGAAAGCACCTGGATTGCTTAAAATATCTCTAATAACCTGGCATATTGCTTCGAATATAGTGATGTCATCAGTGTACCTTGTAAATCTCTCTTTGAAGAAAGGACGGGAGTGCAATCTCCTGTGATAAGGCATCTCATTTTGTCGGAATAACACTGGATTGGTCTGCAAGAAGCTAGTGCGTTCTTATTGAGAATTCGTTGAGCTCTTTCATTGTTGTTTCTACTGGGTTCCCCAAGGTACCCAAGGTTTTTGATGTAAGTACAAGAATTCCTTGGTAGGATTTTCGACGAAGTGAAGTATAATTTCAGTTACGGATGATACTGTGGTGTTTCTAGGGGCAGACATGGTAAGAATTGAAGATGGTAGCGGAGACTTCAAGAAAATATCAGAATACCTACGATCTGAAATTTTGACTTTGAATATAAACAAAACGGTTTTTGTTCCTTTCAGCAACTGTGTCGTGTTTTGTCCCACTTTTACGTCATTGGTGGTTGGTGATCACTTTTGATACACTCAGCAGACAGTAAAATATCTGGTGGGTGTTATGTTGGACAAACAGCTTCGATGAAAACAGTGAATTAATAAAATATGTAGTCTATGAATCCCGATTCAAAAATCTTGCAAAGAGTCACTTTCAAAAACAGTGCGGGAAAGAAACAGCAGGGGGTTTTCCCGCAAGCAAATGTTAAACAATAAATTAAATTCTGCCATGTCTCTATGCATGGAACGCCAACGATGATGACCCTGGTAACGACTCTCATTATATATGAATTATTAATCAAATCAAATTTGCTCTGTTTCGTGAAATGGATATTTATATATTTCAAGCGCTCTTAAAAAATATATTGTTCCTAACTCTTGCGAAAAGTGTCTAGCCCGCACTTTTTAGGATAACTATTTGCTGTGATACCCAACAGCGTAGATATCTGCCTCCTAATGGTACTACCATATTCAGTGTTTTTGTGGTAACTTCCGCACCACTCAATCGATTCTAGTCATCAATATATCAAATTGCACATGCGTACCGAATAATAAATTCTTATTTCTTGTCATTGAAAAGAACGAAAATGAAGGAATCTGATTCAACGCAATGAAATAATCCAGGTAGATTATTAAAGATCGAATGTCAAGCGGTATTTGTTCATCATTTTTTGTGAAATAAAGGATTCAAATAAAAAAAGTACGGAGAGTAGCATGGTATCGAGCGAAGATTAGCAAGGAAATTTAAAGGTTTGTCGTTTTGGTGGAAACAACGTTTGTTAAAAATCCTACCTATATATCCTACTCAGCGGAAATCCACAGAATTGAAATGATAATGATCGATACGGGGATAGGATAAAACATGTTTATCGCCCATGTCGGTTTTGCGACATAAGCAAGATTTGTTTTGTCCCCCAACATTCAACCTGAAAATTCTTAGGAAATTTCCTCACTCACAGAAGTTCAGAACGACGAATGGATGAATTTTCTCATTAGGTTCTTTAGGAATCTACATTTCTACACACTTAAAATGTGCAACATATCTGCTTGTACGTTTAGGTACGGTGGTCTATTCCAGAGCATTACTATTAGAGCTAAATATATAAGGATCCAATATGAATTTTTCGTTTCTATGTATGGAGAGGGTCGATGCCAGATCTATTAAATATCAGCCAATTACTCACTTAACCGACACGCATTGTGATACTCATACAATAAATGCTTCAAGCTTAAATGCCAACAATAAACGTATCACATAATTTCGACTAGTTATAATTATCTCCTGTCTCCTGTCATTCTAAAAATCTTCGTGCGTGGACATAAATTTCGTCTCAACAATACTGCTATACAAGAAACGATTCCTTTTATGATGTTTCTTTTTCATTGGCATGTTTCAAATGACGTTTATTATGATTATTCATTAATGTCCGGTGAAAATTGTCAGAGATAATAAATCAGTAAATCAAGGTTCGTCATACTACGTCCACGTCGCTATATCCATGTTGAAATCCAGATATCTTCAATATAAAGATGGCCTGCTGGACATAACCCAGTAATTTAACTGGTAAGAGTTTTAATGAGCATTTGGAACATTGCTCAACATCAGGGATGCGAACTTCGCCTCTCTACAAGTAATAAAAACGATAGTACCTACATATAATAATTATTCGAAATTCCTATCTAGCTTTATAATGGAAATAATTGTATGCATGTGATAAATTTCTATTATTTTCTTTGGAACAGGTTTTCAAGAATCCAGGGTGAAAAATTTGTATAACAGATTAGAATATCTACTGTCAATAAAAGAACAGAGTAGAGAACCTTGTTATATAAATAGTATATCTCGTAAGTAGAGCACGAATATTTGATTTTCAACTCAGATCTCTGGACTTCTGTATATTTTGAAATTATATGGAAACTGTCGAGCTTATATCAAAAATAAACTATAAGATTCTGGCAGCTACAAGATCCCGTTGAAACTTTCGGAAATTATGTTCCATTTTGATGTTGAGTTTCTTTTGGATTTAATTTCCTAATCTAGCTTTGTTAAGACCGACCGAGTATGCAACTGGCATTATCTTTTCCTCATTTTGATGGAACTATATTATAGGTACGATTAAAATATTTGATTTATATTCAATGCAGACATGACACACCTGACTGATTATATGTACTTGGGGAACACAGCCTGAATGTGTAATCGACTCTTTTCGTCAGATGAGCTGTAAATTGTAGACTCATATCCTGGAGCTGCAATAGCCATGAGAATTCTACTTCCAATTAAATTAAAAGTTTCTAAATTTCCAGTACAGCATTGGTATCACTTCGTGAATAAACCCCATCCATGGAGGACGAGTGTGTTAGAAATATTGAGTGAGAGAAAAGTAGCTAACAATACCCATATCTTCGGTAGGAAAATACTATAATTAGTCATGCAATCTCTTTACAGGGGATGGAGGTTAGTATTATAGAGATTGTTAAATCCCTATGTAACAATCTCCACAAACCTTAAGGTCCCTACCTTAAGGTTTTGTGCCAGAAATGGATAGACCTGTTACTGCTGAACATGATTCGCTCATTGATGAGGTTGAAAAGAAATGAAATGGTTAATCCTATCAAATTCGAATTACTCTTTTGTGTATATCAGTAACATTCACTTTAGGTGTGATTGATGATTATGTAGTGTTTTCAAAAACACTCCTTTTTCGTAGGATAATAATTGATGAAAGATCGTATCGTGTTAATTTATTTTCATTTTTCGGAGGTTCATTTCGGATAATTAATCAATTACTACCCCAAGAATAAGGCATGCTTTCCATAACAATTCAAAAACATCAATGAATCCTAATGTGTATATCATTGAACTCAGAAGCCCTGAAAGTGTTAAGATTCGAATTCAATACATTTAACCCTATCATCCGTATCATTATAGGGAGTTGATAGAAAACCTCATTAATGATCAAATCATACTCCGCAACAAAATGTCTAGCCATTTCTGGTACCTCTTGTAGAGGAAGAGTGACAAACTGCTTAATTATACATTAAAATTAGGCACTCAATTTGAAATAAAATGGACCTGTTCGAGCATTTTCCTATCAAATAGTGAATATCAAAGATTTTTAATATTATAGCTTACTTTTTACCCACACTGTATAATTATACAAGGGTTGCGCAGATAGTTCAATAATGGAATTTTAAATCTACCTAAATATTTCCTATCACTTCCAGGGAAGTACCTAATTATACAAGGTGTCCCAGGACTAACGAGAATATATTTGGATATAAGTTCAGAACCTCAAAATAAATGAATGTTGAAGAGTTTTACGTTTTTTAAAGCGATGAAATTTTGCAGAGGTATTTTTCGAATAGAGATGCACCTGGAACTAACTTTCTCACTTATCCCTCATAGCAAGGGGTGCAATCGACAAACCTTCTTGATTTTTCATACTACATATATTATAACTTCTCACAGGTTTGAATATCATCATTTAAAATTATGCATTGAAAAGACAATTTCAGTTCATTATTCTTTTCTGAGTTCTGAGCGTGAAAATTATAGTATTTCCGTAAAAAATAAAATATACCTATCTTTTTCTCTGTTTTTGAACAACCAACCAAAAGCCGCCATAATCTTCTCTGGTTGCTTAGGGACGACCATTTGTAATTTCGAATGTTTGATTTATGGACCAATTATGCCAAAAATTTTTTAAATGAGAAATGAGCTAATGTGATCTTCAACAACGGACCAAAGTATCGAATATATTTTTTTATGAACACAGTTAAAAGGCAATAAAGTTTCCAGAAAGAATAGTCATTTCAATACATATTTTTGGAAGGGCCTGAATGAAAAGTTATGGTGGGAAATAAAAAAAGGTTTCCGATGTCACCCCTCTGAAGCTATGAGGAATCGGTGAAAAATTTAGTTTTAGGTACATATCTTTTTGAAAAATACCACTGCAAAATTTCATTGATTTATCTCTGTCCCTCTGAAACAATCCATAATCAAATCGTCAACGGAGCGTTTCCGCGCATGACTCCATAGGCACTTTTCGTCTTATTTTGAGGTACTGAACCTATATATCCGAATTTATTTCCATTAATCCTGCTACCCCCTGTAGAATTAAATATTGAATTGATGTGGCAAATACTTGATGAAAATCCTTAATTAAACTATGAACAAAATTATGTAGTTTTGTTGGTTTTTACTTCTTCTTGGGGTGCGTTTTATCCATTCCGGATGTTGGCAATCATTATGGCAGGTTTTGGTTCGTTACCACCGTCCCTAAAAAGGTGGATCGAAATATGATAAAACATAAAACCATTGTCTCTTACTGCATGATCCCCCTTTCTTTCCACTTTGCCTTCCAATATCAGTAATAATAATAAATGCTATTTGCTGTTTCTCATGATGTGTCCAAAATATTGAAGCTCTCGTTATTTGATGGTGATTGCTCTCTTCATTCTTTTAAATGCTTTGTTAGCCCCGTTATTATAAAAGTTCAAATGCTTGCCTTCCAATGAGAAGTGAGTACCTATTATTATTTTCCCCCTGAAGATTGAGGAGATGTAATCTGTATATTCTGTAGAATCTAGAAAAATCCTATTCAACTGCCTAGACTCCCTTACAGTGAGAAGAAGCAAGGGTTATGTTTTTGCCAAAAACAGAGCGACGATCACATCCTATACCACTCGGTCCTCCTCACACTTCCTTTTGAAAAGAAAATTGTGGATATTTATCTGAGGCTTAGCATTCTGAAAAGGAATCCACCCCTGACCGTTTAGAATAAAGGGCGACACTGACCATCATGTAGCAATCGGAACAGTCGTGATTTAGTGCCACTTCCGACTTCAACATAGAAACCTGGTGAGAGGACATTTGAAACTCTTGTATCCAATGGATGTGAGTTCCTCATGAGCAAAAAGTACTCAGATCTGGATGAATAAGGCTTCGTCGCTGCTCATGAAGTATATTTATAGATTATAGGCATGCAAGCAATAAGCCCGCATTACGAATATCAGATGATTGGAACTAAGGGGAGCTAATCTAGATAGGTAAGTATAAAAAATCAGAAATTAATATTGAAAACCATCTCTTTCAACGCTTCATGTATGTGAAAGGGCATGTAAATATCTACACATCGAGAGAGTATGATAAAAGAACTATTTGAGTCGACACAAATAGTCCGGTGGATTGAGGACACTTATAGACTCACGACTTAAGAAAAAAACTGAATCTGACAATAACAAGCTAACAAGAAGAGATCGATGAACTTATGTCATTTCGGATACATGCTCACTATGAGAGATGAAAAAGCCAAATTCCCCAATAAAAGGGCTGAACTGCTTTTATTAGACCACAACGCTTGGGATGAATGTTGCTGTAAGTTGCTACCAGGTTGAAGATAAATAGAAAATTCAGCACACATCCCAGGATAATCTACCTCTACAGAGAACAAAATGATATCAAACTTGCTATCCTTCCCAGGGAAGTACCTGATTATACAGGATGTCCCAGAACTAACGAGAATAAATTTGGATATAGGTTCAGAACCTAGAAATAAGACGAAAAGCTTTCATGCATGGAGGTATATCTGGAAACTCTTCGTTGTTTCAAGCAAGGGCGGATTTAGGGGGGGGCACGGGGGCACGTGCCCCCCCCAGACGGACGGATCTTTCTATACATACTTGAACTCTCAAAAATAAAAGTGAAGTTCATTTCTCACATATACTGTTGATTTTTTTGCTCGTCTGCCCGTTGTGCCCCCCCAAGAAAAAAATCCTGGATCCGCCCTTTGTTTCAAGGATGAAGACTTGGTTGTGGATTTTTTCAGAGCATGACCAAGATGAACGAATGAAATTTAGCAGAGGTATTTTTCGAATAGAGATACACCTGAAACTATCTTTCTCACTCATCCCACATAGCTAGACGGGACAAGCGAATTTCTGTGAATATGTTTGATGCATAAGCTAATCATTATAAAATTTAATCTACCTCCGATCCCTATCCTGATTCCGTAGAATATTTGTTGATTGGAATTTCGTAAGCCATGTATTTATTCATGAAAATACTGATTTATCTACCCGGCGTTGTTTATTTTTGGTGGATATTCCAACAACCTGGCTGGTTTTAGTTATGCGAAAGTATATCCGAATGCGTTGCGGTATCTACTCACGTACCTTATCACAGAATGCGATATCTTTACGACGGAAATTCGTGGTGATAGTATATCATGCCAGAATATATTTCCACTACAAGATCTTTTTGCATTTAGACTACAGTAAATTATTATTAATTTAGTGCATCCTTCGGTTATATTTTTTAATACTTTTGTCAAAGAGCCGCTTTTAATGTACCAAGACTAACAATCGTCGCATCAGAAAACGCAATAAAGTTATTCGAGGTTAATGAGTACCAGTCATTGAATTGAATTTCAAATTAGCTACTGTTTTATATTATGCGAAAAATGGGATTTTTTTTTCATATAGGTACAAGATATTCACACAGGCAATAGTCGAACAACATTAATTGAGTTGTTCAGAAATTGTAAGGGTTGAAAAACCCTGAGAATTTTGTGAACGATTTATCAGTTCTTGTACTGAAATAATACTATACTATAGGGCAGACTATTCAGGAATGGCTGAATTGTATCAGACTTAATACAATTACAGACTTAATAATGACAGAAGTGTATTGGCTATTATCATAATTATTTTTTTACAGGCTGTTCCGAAAAGTGCAGCAGTTGCTAGCATGGTTAGAACACTTTATACTTAGTCCTTAAACAGGATACTGAAAATACACATTTTTTAAGGGCATGTCGACAGTGATGAAATTTTGTATGAGATTGTTTTGGAAGTTCAATGAAAAATAATTACTTAAATATTGGAAATCTAAAACGATAGTATAATTCTTATGCTGATTTATTTAAACATAAAAAAAAATTCAGTGGAGTTGGGTAAGTATGGTTGCTCTTACGAAAATTTGTTACTGGTCCAACTTTTTTGCAGTGTTCTACCCCAGCCTTCTAGAGAAATAGACCGTCTATAGACGGCTGTGGTTCTACCTATACTGAAACACTCTGTATGTTTCAACAAAATGAAATATCTACACAGTTATCAATTTTATCATAACGTATAGTTTCACCATTACCAATCCCCTTAATTATTGAGGCCATAAATGTCATGAACCTTAAGTATCAAATTCACGAAATGGGATTCTATAATAGATTATAGTTATTATCTCGATTTACTCTAATAGATATGTATGATATGATTTGTTGCTTGCTTGTTTTCCCCGAGGATTTCCCTGCATACATTTTAATTATTGCTCAAACTGAAATCAATAAAATGCCCTGATCCCGGCATTAATTTTCAAGTCATCATACCTTTTTTGAATCGAAATAGAGAGTATATGAATGAGAAAAAGCCCCAGAAAAAAATTACTTGAAAAACGATATGAATATACAGTCATATTTCTCACTAATGACGTCGAACAGATACCTACATATAGGGTGTTCCCAATTGACTGTACACTTTTAATGCAGATGCAGAACATTTTGGGTAGTCTGAATAAGTTTTCGAAATATGTCCCAACTATATTCGAGTGATACAGGATGTTGTGTGTATTTCATCAAAAATTTTCAGGCAGCATATCCTTTTAAGGCCTTTTCGAAAAATAAGCATCGTTCATAATGACTTACTTATTCTTTATAGTTTTTGACCGTTCTGAGAATATTATATATTTTATTCCCTCATCAATTTTTCAAGGAATGAACTTTTTTTTCAGACTAAATACCCTTTCATAAATGTTATTTTACCCGAATGCATAGGTATTGTGGAGAACAAATTATCATTTTCGTTGCTTTTTTTTTAGTTCATTACATGTTGCATTTTCATGCCTCAATTCCATTTTACAATATTTCAACTTCAATGTTTGGTGTTTGTTCGAGCTTTTAGCTTCATTTTGTTTTCGTTAAAATCTTGGATTATGCTACCATCTTTGTTTCAATTATTCGAAAATACAAGTCTCAAAGATGAATGATTTGAAAATGAGAATTTATATCATTCGAAGCCTTCTTCTGAAGTTCGAGAATATTTTAAACTATTTTAGGTAATGTAGTAGGAAACTTCAAAATGGCAAAATAGGTTTGTTTGAAAGAGTATTTAGTGTAATCTTGGGAAAAATTTTCAGTTCTAGAAAATGTTATATACAGGGTATTCTACATAACTATCAACAAGTCATTATGAGTGAATATTAGTCCTATTCTCCTTTGAGATTTTCATAAAAATCCATGGAGGGGTTCAAGACTAGGTATTGAAAATTTTTATAAAATGCTCAAAACTCCCCAAAATTTACTGCATCTGCACTGAAAACTATAAAATCATCAACTAACTGTTTGGAGTTTAGTTATTCATCGGAACAATTCTGTGTCAGTTTCTTCTAAAGCTCTATGTATTGAATTATAATGGCTGTACGAGAAAGGCTATAATTATGTTCATCGGCGGCACCCACAGCAAGATGAGTACAGCGAATGGAAAATTCTAGAATCTTGCGCTAGTATGGCAGGATCATGTACGTAACGGACTAGGTACCTTTCAGTTACACAACCAGCAATATCTTCGCTAGGACGAATTTTCATGAAACGATGATGATATAGAAAAGGCAAAACATCAAACATGTGTATTCCTGATAGATGAAACTTAAAATTAGAACAAGCGCTTTCTAAATCTCGAAAAGAATGTTGCAGGTGTGCAGGACTTGCAAATTAATCTTCTTCAGTTTACGTCTAAGCGAACTTGGCAAATTTCAGTGGGACATTGAACTCGAAATTTTGTTGCAGATGTCGTCTAAAAACTGTTATTTTCTTCAGAACCATAAATCTTAGTTTCAGCTACTATGCGGTTTCTGCCATGAAATTCTATACAGTGGAGTAAACAAAAGAATGCCTGAACTTCAAGAGGGCCTCATTGAAAGGAGGTAAACAAGGCTTTTGTCGAAAAGGTGTCTGTCAAATAGGATTATTGCGTATTTCACAAATGGACGGAATATACTAATTTCATAGACTAACCCCAGAATAACTCTTCTTCCTATTCATTGATAGAGTATGAGAAGGCATGATTTATTTTTATGATTTTATTTTTATTACGATGATACCCATTTATCATTTCAAAGAATTTGATCCCAATCGATTCATTACATGTCGTAATATTTACGCATAATTAGTATTTGAAAAACCACCGTGTATTTACTTGAGACATGACGCAATACTAGAAAAGATTTGTCGATTATCGACGCAAAAATGAAAATTGTAGTATCAATTCTGGATATACGACTTCCACAAAGAATCATCAGAAATTTTTTTTTTTATTCTCGAATGAATCAAACCATTCAGTATAACTAAGTAATCTTAGTATAAAAATACTCAATGATAAAACTGGAAAAGAAAGGTTCGGAACTGGTAAAAGCGATTCAAGAAATTGAATTTCCATAAAGGTCATTACGTATCGGCAAAATTTCGCAAAAGTCAATATGAGGAAGTGATTCCGTGAATTCCCATCATGATCGATGGTGTGAAAACTGATTTACAACAACCACTCCGATAGGAGAGAGGTATGTAAACCGCAGCTGAAACGATAACGGGTAGCAGAATGCTGGTACTTTTCCATTACAAACCGGATAAACGATTCTTATTGCACCGAGCCGAAAAGCTTGAATGGGCAAATTTTGAATGGAACTGCTGAAACAATAATATTTATGTTTATGTTTTTGACTTAGTGCTGATATTCGTATCATAAAAAGATGACACTTTCGCAAAATTAATGCGATACAAGTGATATTTCAGGAGGTTAATTATAAGTCCAGGAATGCGTTCCAGCACGATCATCCTGAAATCGTATAGAGGCGAAAACGAATTCCGCAAATGATGTTCTATTTCTAACCGAAATATTTCGTACTGTTACGTTGGCATTAATTAATTTATGCAGTTTCGGCGCCGCATGTTTTCAATTCAAAAATTTCCTTACCTTGAAAGCTCCATGTAGAGGGACCGTTGCTTGATTTTTATGAGACATTTTTAAAGAATAATATCACTTCACTTCACGTACGAATTGTGTATAAAAAAAAATTGACTTAAAGCTAATATTACTGTTCCTACTCTATGACGTAGAATGAGAATGAAATAGCAAATAGCGGTGGAGTAACGCAAGTCTGTGGCATGCGAACATGGGAAATCGGTGGGGGATAGTTTTAACGCATGCTCATTCGCCCCCATCACCTGTTGAAATTGTGGTTCAAAACGAAATTCATCCATGGCTTTACGAATCCGCTTCTTGCTAATGGCTTATATTATATCATGTTCTATGGCAAATATGCTTTGTGATTGTATGTTCAGGCGGTCATATCGGAATAGCTGAATTATGCGCTAAAAATAGATACGAGGAAGGACCAGCGATCGAATATTCGAAGGAATAGTTATCGTAGACGTAGATATCTAGGTTTATGATTAGCGAATATGCGAAAAAATTTGGTTTTTCAACCAAATTAATAAAAACAAGAAACTTACATACTTTTCGGAAAATCAGAGCTCATAGCAATTTGAAGAAAATCAGAATGTATGATAGTTTGGTTAATAAAGAACCAGCTATGAAAGCTATATAATTATGATACTTCATCAAAATAGAATACTGGATGTGCCCCCAAGCACTGAAGTGCTCTCGAGTAGGTACTTCTGGGGATGCCTAAGCACTATATAAGCCCTTCGAAAATCTCGTCGAAACGAAGAATCACACTGTATATAATATGAAATGCATATATTATATCTGCATTTCGATCGGACTTTTAATCTGATGGTTACAGTAGTTGTATAAAAGGCATGACACAAATTCGTTTTGTGAAAACCTAATTTCCTTCCTTCAATATTCAAATCTGGAGAAAAGGTAGGAAAAATGGCGCATTTGATTATCTTATCAAAGAACACGATACCCCCTCTGGTGGCAGCCAGACTAACGCGAATATGACTGTAACCATAGAAATCGCTGGGCATTTAAGAAGCTTGGTCAAGCGTCAAGAAGCTTGGCAACTCAAACTGAGAATTGGTGAAGCCAAAAAATACATTCGAATGTTAGGCCTGCCGCAGACATGCAACTTTTCAGTTGCGCAACAGTTTGATTGCAAGCGGTTCGAGGGCGCACACAAAGGCAATTGATTGAATACTTTTTGCGCAACTATTCACTAAAATATTTGGTATAAATCCAGAAGTCTAATACCTACTTTTACAACCTGGGATTACTTCCATAATGGACGATTAAGTTTTAAAGACTTGCAAGTCGAATTGAATAAAAACTGCCGCAATCTTGACACATCTGATTTACGACATATAAAAATTGCGTTTGCTCTGAAGAAGCCGCTCCCAACGGTGTCAAGAGATGACAAGATGTGTACCATGTAGAAATTCGTGAATAACTCAAATACAACTAATGATTTGGATCTCATACCGAAGGAACAAACCGGAACATTATTTACACATTATCGGCGTAAAGAACAGATGACAATTTTAAAACGATTCGCCTTCAACGCTTAATTGAAAACAATAGATAGATAGAATCTTCATTTCAAATATGCTTTCCATATAGGAGACCATACAGGAAGACATCAAATTAAATAGTGTCGCATTACATATGTTATGTACAAAATAATCAGACAATGAATATTTAATTTTGAATTGTTTGTGAACTTTTTGGTTTGGTACCTGAATAATTTTATATTATTTTTAGATTGCTGGGCAACTTATTGAATCGATAGGAAAAAATAGCGCATTTGAATAGATGACCACCTGCGAACTTATAAAAACACTTGTCGGCTTTCTCTCTATTGAATAAAAATTGCCACAATCTTGACACATGTTATTTACGACAAAATTGCGCTCGCTTTGAGGTAGCCGCTTCAAAGGGAACTTGTTTAAAATGTATGCCGGAGTAGTGAGTACGCAATGGTTTTTATAGATGGAGAGATTTATAAAATAAATAAAATCGGGAATAAGTCAAAAATTACTAATGATATGAAACTTACTGCAAAAGAACGAATTAGGTTCTAATTAATGGCCTAATAAAATTAAAAATTTTGAACGTTTTCGCTTACTTTATGCTTCATCAAAAACTTGGCTATGCAATTCTCCGAAGGAGTAGAAGCGCCGCTTTTACATATATACCTACATATTCTAAAAATACATCAGTTTCTCAGAAAAGTGCTTAGTGCTCGCAAAATCGAATTAGTTCCACAAAGTGCTTAGTAATCTCGAGCCTCTTGTGAAAAATCGGTGCTTAGTGCTCGAAGCACTTTTTTTCAGTGCTCGGCAGAGCTATGACATGATTCATATTTAGTAGCAGTCAAATAACACGTTTTTGAATAACAAAGACATACTGCACATATGAAATAATACCCCATACATTCCATATCTAATTAAGTATTGATTCATAGTTTGTATAATATGAGATTTTCTTCACATTTCCTTCTGCATAATTGCTTACTACACTGAAAGCACAGCATACCTGATTAAGTTTGTAGAGTAAATATTCAATGTGTTGACCATTTCAGAAACTCGTCAATTATTATTCCCAAGAATATTGTATCTCCAGCTATTTTGAATTCTCTGACGGTTTTTTCTTGATTTTACCAGCCAGAAATATAATTATATATATTAGTTTTCTTCTCATTGATTCTCAAGCCATTTTGCGCGAATCATTCCTCGGCTGATGCGTATAACATTTGATTTTTGTGTTATTGATGTCAACAGCATAGAAGTTAATATCATCAGCAAAATTTTTCAGCTCTACGCCTGCCACCTTGTCAGATACATCGTCAAGATCATTTATCATTATTAGGAATAGTAATACCCTAATACTTCCTTGGGGTACACCCAAATTCACTTAGCAGCCACTCTGAAAAGTTATCTTAACTCTTCACAGTCTATCAATCTATCAGATAAATATAATAAAAGCTATTTCAGTGTATTTCGATTGATTCCATATCTTTCCTGTTTTTCGTGAACTGAAAAATTGCTGTTTGAGTTGATCTTCCACGCAGGTTGGCATGTTGTGAGGCACTGAACGCGCCTGAGGTCTCAAAATATGCAAGAATACCATTACAAGCTCAAACATCTTGGATAAGCTGCCATAGACAAACTATGTAAGCTGCTTAGGACACTTCTGTAATTTTCCATATTCTCAGGATCGCCTGATTTAAATATGGGTATTATAACTGATAAATAATTTAAGCTGGACCGAAAATATCCCAAACTTAAATGAATTGTTTAGAATATGTCATGCCACATGACATGGGCTTTTCAAAAACGAAACAGACGAGATAACGGGCGGAATAAATTTATTTCGAAAAAGTGCTCATACACGTCGATCACTTTTAAACACAAATTCACAACTATATCGCTTGGTGTTAGAACACCAACCCCTAAATTTTGAATAGGAAAGATAGGGTGAGTGATACCTCATTTGAAATGTCTTTTTATGCTGAATTCAGCGTATCAATTTTTTTCTCATTTAATTCATTCGTTTTCGAGATACTCAATTTTGAATTTCGTACAGTACCAGTCATTCCGCTAACCATGCTATGTGAAATCATCAATTATTTGACTAATTCATTCTGTGGTTACGATGGTAACCGTTAATTGTCAACATTAGACAACGAAATAATTATTATTAGTTCTTACTTTCTTTAACAATTAAGGTGAAAATGGTTTATTCTTTGGCAGAAAGAATTGAAATTATTTCCTTATTTTTCATTGTTGATGAGATAAATGAACATTATTTTGATGTCTGGTGTATTATGGCAGTTATGGAGTTTCATCAAATCTACAAAATAAATGAATAAATTCGCTTGATTCAGACAGCTTGCTTGACGACAATACCATAGTTGTTTCAAATTCAAATGTCAATATTTCAAGAATTAATGAATCAAATGAAGAAAAAACCAACAACACCTTCTAAAGGAGGTGAAATTTACCCACTCTTCCTCATTGAAAATTTAGGGGTTGTGTCCGAGCATTTTTTCGAAATAAATTTATTCCGCCCGTTATCTCGTCTCTTTCGTTTTAAAAAGCCCATTGTTCATAGCAAAGATCTAATCTTTGGTTCATAGATAACTTTTGACAATATTGGTAAGAAATTAATCTCTAATCTCTAATATTGATCTTGTTGCTTCGACAGTTTTAATATTTCTGCTGCAGTGAATGGTTTCAGGTACATTGAGCAACTAATCTTTATATTACATGTACAGATGTAAATCTGAAGTTGTTGGTGGTTGATGTACGTATTTGAGATCTGGTCTATTATAAAATTGTTGTAGGTACTTGCAATATTTTCAGGAGACCCAGGCATTTGACATGTATTCTTTAAATTGTTTTTTCGCCCTTTATCTTGTTGGAAATGTTACACATCGTTTTATTCTTATTGTAAGATGATAATATATATTTTATTTCTGTAGTGCTCTGTCCTCAGTTCAAGGTTTTGTCTCACTTTTTCTTTTCAGCCTTATATGCACTGCTATATATTTATTATCTTGATTTTTCATGAACAGTTAATCTAATTTCTGTTTGCACTCTATAACCATAGGATTCTTGAGCATGTAGCTATTAGTTTCTCAAATCCCATGGATGATTTTGTTCTTGGGAAAGTGTTGGTTGATTCACAATAGTGAATCACTCGGAAACTAAAAATGATTGAATTGATATGGCCGATACGTGATGAAGATCTATAATTGAACTCAAAACAGATTAGACGGTTTTCATAAAATGAGTTTTAAACCACGACATGTTTTTCAGGTGGGTGAACCTGAAGATGCTATTGTGAAAGGAAACACGTGTCGTGGTTTAAAAACTCATTTTGTGAAAATCGTATAATCTGTATTAAGTTCAAAAACGGTATTGAAGTAATTTCGACAGAAGAAATTGAAATAAAGTCGGTTCTAAATACTGGCATTAAAATTTTTTCAAAAGAAGAAAGTGTTGGCGCTGACTTCTAACGTGCATTAAAAAAAATTCGACGTCATGTAGGCTATGAAAACTCAAAGGTTGAGGTTCTGTAACTGAACGTAATTCTTTCCTTGAATAATGTTCCCAAAATTAAAATATGTAAATACAGAGATTATATTAATCTTTGTTGTAAACATTCCTGACATTAACCTATATAGCGTATGGAAATGCACTTTTACTGAAAAAGTTACTAGCTGATTCAATAATGATTCCTTCGAACATGCGAAAAGCATTTCTTTCATTGATTTAGATTGAAAATCATTTTGTTTTCTTGTCCTATTTCTGTAGCCAATCATTATTAAAATTTCGATGTTGTAGGTGTCAGTCAAGCCAATATTTTGTCCGATTTTTCAACAAACGGCAAAAAACCAATGAATGTAGACTTCGCTCGATACTCTTCTAGCTTATTTTATTTCACCTGTTAAAATTCCATTTCCAAACTGAATTATTTCATTGAGTTGAATCAGATTTCTTTCGTTTTCGAATTAGTCCATATACGAAATATATTTTTAACGACAAAGAATAAGAATTTGATATTGGTTACTTTTTTAGAACCTTCAAGACTAGTAATAAAAAAATTAGTTTTGCCATTTACAAAAATTATCGATTAGGTCATATCTCACATTTTCGACACACTGTATAACATTTTCTTACAAACTCAACTCATATTTTGACTTTAATTTACGGCATTATTTTAAGACTGGCAGTGTATATCCATTGGGATTGATAGAAAAGAAGTCAATATGATTTAAATTTATGTATATTTTTCTTCTGGCAGATAATGAATATATTTGTTGATTATACACAAATGAATATCAACCTGGAAGTATAAAATACTTATATATTTTTTCAATGAACCATCCATATATTTCATTGAATGATTTCTTCTAACTCGATCAAGTTGTCCATCCATATTGATAAAAAACTTCCTCAAAACTCTATTATTTTACACTTTTGTCTTTAAGTCTTTTCTATCCAAGGATCATCCATTTCAAGTCAATGTCTAATCACTTGAAACTTCATACAAATACAACGGTTATGCTGAAAGGTATCCTTTTAATTCACACTGGTGATTTTCCATACCATATAATCTTTAAAACAATGAATTGCTCATAAAGCAAATTGCTAAATTCTAATGATTCATCGTAAGTTCACTACAATAGACGTGAAATTTTTCCAAGCTATCATGTGTTAATATTTTAAATGAAAGAAGTATTCATTGAATGCAAGTTTTATCGCTGAATTTGATTACTTTATACATTATATTGGCAAGAGTCCGATCGCATCTTTATAGACATTGAGATGGGTAATGATTTTCAACAACAATAACAACATAAAACTATTTTTGAATAATGATTTTTGTGAAATTCTATATTGAAATTCATGAACTCGACCCAATTTAAATTGGTATTTTCCGAAGTTAGCGAGGGTTAATTTTTACTAGATTTTTGGAACATAGATTTCGATTTTTTTCAGGAAGAGAGATATCTTTCAAAGTTCATTCATAGTTTGAACAAGCTCCAAAAACCTCCTGATCACTTCATTTTTTAATCATCAGAAATAATGAATACATATATCCTTATTTTTAACTAGTTTATGATCATCCAACAAGGATGATAACAAGAATATTTACTGGAATATTTCTTAGAGGAGTGGTAGAAAATTGGAATTCGAAATGGCATTCTATTCAAGTCGATATAAATTACATAATTACTGTATTAAATACCAGAGTCAAACAATGTTATTTTCATGTGCTCTGTTTCTCTATGAAATTCTTCGTAACATTTTCCTGTTTTTCTTGCTTTACATGTTTGACAACATCCAAAGTTAGAATTTGGATGAAGGTTGCACATTTGATCGATAACCGATACCTACTTAGAGGGTCTGCATTAATGATTGAAGCAATAATGGACGACCATTTGGAGTTCTATAATATTTCAAATCTCACAAAATAATTCAAAACCAACTGTGATGATAGCTGCTTGGCTGCCCGAAAAAAAATCATTTTCTAAACTTTTCTAAAATAGAGATCTAACCGAGTTAAAAACTGACATCATCTGGCGTATAATATAATACCTAAGAAATTTTGCAATATTTTGTTCGTTGTCTTGTTTTTCGTTCGGTACTCTACAACCATCTACTTATACTCGCAACTCGCACTGAGATTTGATTCAATTGGATCATTATCTTTGTGAATATTGAAAATGCCTATAATACTATCAGATGGATATTGCCCACCAATAGACCTCATGAGTTAGCGAAGTTAACGAAAAATATCTTGAATTGTTTCTGGTGAGCAATTTTTCATCAGTTCATCGTTTCAGACAATTTTCGGTTCAAGTCTCGAATTAAAAGGTACATATGTTTATATAAAACAATAATACGCAACAAGTGACCAGAACAACAGTTATATTCATTAATATAATATTCACAAAAAGGATTTTTGTATCTTTGATTATTTCCTTCTATGACGTCATACCAAAGCGGATACTTTGATTATAAGGAAGATTTATCTAGTGTGAATGACAGAGAGGTAATTTTTTCAAAAATCTTGATACTGGCTTAGCAAGCCAAGACTACCTAAAATATCTTTCCCCTCTATTGTTTGATTGTTTAATTATTGAAGAAAAAAAATATTTTTATTATTTTGTAGTCCACTCCCCAACAAGCTCCGTGCCCACTGGTCAATTCTTCTATCTATCCCTAAACAGGGTATTCTACAAGCTCTATGACCAACTTTGACAGAAGGTAGCTGTGCTTCTTTTGAAGATTTTTTTTTCTTTGAACATAGCTCCGTAGCGTTTTCGTTTTGGAGTTACGTAGGTCTGAATTTTGTAGATGGTTACTTCAACATCATGCCCAAAATAATAGATATCGATATTTGTTCATAGGAAATAAATGTTCAGAATAAGCAAACCTACCATCTATCAAAGTTTGTCATGAGATTGTAGAACAGCCTGTATATCCTATCATGCCAAGTGAATTCATTTGTTATACATCATGACTTCATTGTCTTCATTTTCAGTTGGTCTCTGTGAAAATTTCTGATATGTTTCATAGTAGACTGCGATAAATCATGAAAATATACGGGTAAATTAGGGTAGAGTCGGGTATATCGAACCTCGGATATTTTACGCTCTGGTGGTAGAAGTATCTACTTCATCCAATTCAACGTGGAAAGCAGCTTTTAACAATGCCAAATGAAGACTTCATTATAAGTACAACAGCAGATTTAGCAGGCGATGCGATACCCGGCTCTACCCTAGTATACGTAATAGTGGAAATATATTTTATAATTATAATATAATTAGTGAAATTGAAATAATGTCGAATGGAAATCACATCGATGGTGGGTCTCCTAACCAGTTTTCATTTATATTCTTTTTTTTTTCGTTCACATGGAGCGAAGAACTGGAGTGGTTATATTTGTTAATGAATAAATCACTGTTTACATGCACTTCGTACTATTCAAGGCAAAAGTGGTCCTAAATTTAGGCATGACATAGTAATACCTATAACTCAAACAATGAATTCAACTTGTTCTATATTTAGAATTATTTATTATATGCAAACTCGATGGTGGAAAAAATCATAGGAACAATACATTGGAAACAAAAATTTCCAACATAATAATACAATGAATAATTGGATGGGAATAATAATATAACATTAGTGTGAATGCAGAAAAACTCGTAGGAAATGGTGAATGAGCTCACAATCCTTCCCGTTTTTAGGTCGAAATCGATATTCCCTAGATTTGTACCATCATAGTTAATAGGAATAATGTTTTCATTTGTAAATAGCACATCTACATCTTAGCTTGGTCCTGATAAGTCGGCGAGATTGAATTTAATTCGATTTCTTTTTAAATATTATATAGCTCTTTTCTCGGGAAACAGTATAATCACACAGAAAAGGAATTTGGCATGAATGATGTCCTTGTTGCAATACTGGTAACAGATTTTTTACAACCTTTTGTTGAAATGCAAAAATATGCATGCAAAATTGATATCTTGAAATTATTTTCTCTATTTCTGTGGCCCATAACATCAATACATGGGAAGCTGGGAGCATACATATAACCTAAGGTTGAGCCCATAAGCCTCAAATAAGGAAGATGTAGAGGTACATGGTATCCCAAATTGCTTGATTTCGGCTGTTTCTGGTACTTCTCGACTAGATAGGTAAAAACGATGAAAAAAGTCCTGGGCTCGATTTTCGTGAAAACTCCCATAGTGGAAACCGCTTTACGATATCTTCATTTGTCTTGAAGATATAACCAGATTTTGATTTTGTCGATTTAAAAAATTTGCCATAACATTATTATAGATAAATCTTTTCTAAAATATCTAAAAACGATAAAAACTTTCTATAGGCAACATTTCACCGGGAATCCTTCTATATTCAGCTGTTTTTATGTTATGTTGAAAAAAAATTGATAATGATTACTAAAATAGATCCTAATACGACCCTAGACCGTTTGTTAGCTGAATAGCTGAATAGCAAAGCAGTGGGAAAAACTTATATCCTGATTCGACCATATGGTTTCGTTTAGGTTTAGAATATTGGCTCGTTCGATATTTACGTGGTAGTGTAGTGAAAATGGAAACTCAAGATTTCCGAATTTTTCTCATTATTTTTTGTAACTTACACGTTTTTATAAAATGGATCATTTCGATACCAACTGACAGAAAAGACTTAGGACACAAGTGTAAAAAATAAAATAATACTTCAAAATCTCACCAATAAAATTCGTCCAAATTATTCACGAATTTTTTCACAATGGGCATCACAATCTTCTTGTTCGAACATTCCAACAATCATCGTAAAAACGGGATGAAATGGGGAAACATCATAGCACTTTTTCAACATAACTAACATAAGCGCATTCAAGAAATTGCCTCGATTTTCTACATTTTTTCTTCACCCTAAATTGCACCATACAACAACTATGATTCTCTCTCTCGCATCTAATCCGATGATCTTGGTACTGAACCATTCATTGTCCAGCCCTATGTTTATGTTTTGTTTGGTTTTTGCGATGCCAGAGTCACCTTCCACAGTCCCGTACTTGAAACTCAGTGAAATTTTGTCGAACTTCCAGGGGTTGTATCTCAGCCATCTTGGTTACTTTATATAGACAATTTTTGGTTAAACGACTCATTTTGATGAGTTATACCTTCTGTAGAAAAAAGCCTACACCATACAATTTGGTGTATGATACAAGAGCTCAGGAAAAAACTTCAGTAAAAAAATCCTTTCTCCCCGTGAGTGTCGTGGATTGTAAAAAATAATATTGTTCTCCAAATAAGCTCCAAATCGTCCCTATTTATGACTGAAGTCTTGTGAATTTTATTTTTAATATATCCTCATTCGAAAAGATCCAAAGGATTGAGGTGTTTTGATCTTGCTGGCCAGGCAATAAGACCATTGTATAAAGACTTTGGTCTTTATACAATGATCAGACCATGCATTCCCATCCACTGATTCACGAATTAACTTTCCAGTTTGATAAGTGACGTATATACATATTTTTGTGACTTCATATCGTTCTCATATGAAAGCTGTCTATATTTCTTAATAAACTTTTTAGGGTTTTCACTCCCAATCTCTGAATCAAAATCAATTAAAAATGAAATAGACGATTTGCTCCTGCGTAAATTCTTGCACTAATTTGTCAGGAGCAAATTAACTAGAAAAAATTGTTGCCTGACAATGAACTCAAAATAAATAACGTTGAAATTATAATTTTAAGTGGTAACGTTTCGGAGTCTATATCAGACTCCTTCATCAGACGAAAAATTTATTTTCGAAAATATTCTGAATTGTGGCTTTTGTTTGACATTAATTTACGCAGGAGCAAATCGTCGATTTCATTTTTAATTGATTTTGTTTCAGAGATTGGGAGTGAAAACCCTAAAAAGTTTATTAAGAAATGCAGAATCCTCCCAGAATAAATTTCAATCGATAGCTGTCTATATCTCTGGCAATGCTACTTTTTGGAAATAATAAATAATCTAGAGTAATAAATTAATCTCAGTCACCTTTACTATATTGTAATGCATTATATATGTCCATTTCGTTCATAGACTGTATTAGAGCCTGGACAGTTTGTGATTATTTCACTTTTATACTGATTTTACCTTGAAGATGTAGGTACTATATCGACATATACAGGGTATATCTGAATGACACTGAAAACATGAAAGGGGTGATTCTTTGAGGAAAATCAAAGTGGTATTTGGTATAAAAATTTCCAAAATCTCCCCCCTTCGAAGGAGGGAAATTGTCATTGCAAAGCACAAACTACTAGACATTAAGGCAAAATACCCTCGCGTTAGCTAATCATTTTGAATTTTTTTCTCGTAAATGCTCAAGTTGTCGAAAAGACTTGTAGGAATAAAAAAATTTGTATATTTTTAAGAGAAAAATTCTCATCCAAAAATAAAGTGTACATCATTTATATTTGGCCTCTAGAAACAACCGTTGATGACCGGAAATTTAAACGCTTCTCAAAGCGTTTATGAGCACTCAATCCAATCTGTTGTACAACTGACTTCTGGATTCCAAAAATACTAAAAAATTTGTACAGATGAGTAGGCTTAGAGGTCATAGTCTAATATCGATACGAGTTTTCTGTAACCTCAGTTTTGAAATATGTGAATCATCTGAATGGAATTTCGGAACACGGATGATCACATATATATTGTTTATTATGTTTTTTGGAAACGAATTCCATTGAGATAAGATACGATTCGATAAGAATAATTATCGCAATCTGATGAAAAGGAAATTTTTGAGTATTTAATACCTACGATAATATAACAATTATTGCCAATTAAAACTGAAGTAATTTGAGTAAGTAGGTAGTTTTTGTGTCATTCACATGGTTTACCTTCACCCACCTGAAGATGCTATTGATGATAGCGAAACACGTGACGTGATGAAAACCTCATTTTGTGAAAATCGTATAATCTGTTTCAAGTTTCATTCACATGCTTATTTAAATGAAATCTTTTCCAGTACGCTGATTTATCAGCGTTGTTCTCATAAATTGTTCAGAATTATACCTCCCTCCTTTCATTAGTTTTCATTTTGAAAGTACCGAAATCGATTAAAAGAAGGAAGTTTATATTATATATTATGAAAATATTCATTGAATACACCTGATTTCTGAAGACTCAAGAATGAGCCTACTATAAGGGTTTGTACCAAACATAAATTTCACTACTTTCACCTACACAAATACCCAATCTTTTTTTGTGAAAATTTTCAACCTTATTTCCACTTTCACTTTAAAACAATACCTATTTCGTTTAGAAGTTGTATGTTTATAGGAAGAGGTATAATAGCTAGAAATCCATGAATTCATAATCAGTGTGTTCGTACTATATCCATCAAGTCAAGTAGGGAAAAATCGTAATTTGAGGATTGCGGAGGAGAATTCTATTACGAACCATATTACCAATCCCTGGATCTCGGTTTTATTAATAAATGACCTTCATAGATCCAGTTTCAGTAACAGGATTTGAAGCAGTCGGAATTGTCTCAAAAATTATATAAAATTCAAATATGTCTCCACATAATCCTTCAATACCTCCTTACACATCAAAGATTATAGAGAGTATATATAGAGTATAACGATTTTTATTAGTGGGATAGCATCAATCTTCAATTAAATCGTGAACTCTTTATTCAGCAACGAATTACGAATCATAGAGAGTATAACTCTATAATCTTTGTTACCCATATAATAATAATAATAATAATAATATGTCTGTCTGGCCTGCCTGGCAGCTATCTGGTAGATGGCCTGCCGGGTAGCCATCGTAACGACGTAGACGGTGCAGCCAGCCACGCCTGCTGTCCGCAGTCCCATCCCTTTTTCCTCTCTCTTTCACATCCTTTATGGGGGTGCTCTTTCTGCTCCCATTTCTCTACCCCTCACCCAAACCGAGAAAGGGGAGCACAAACCCATGGAAATGGTGATTACGAGAAGCCTCGGAAACAAGTCGCTGCCTGGGGATCGTCAGGGCATGTCTGGAGCCGGCGCTGGACATGACAGCATGCGGGACGTCGGTGGCAGGATGTTGAGGAAGCGGGCTCCTGCTGCAAAAGAAGCTACAGCTCCAAAGCAACAACAGCAACCAACGAGTCCAATTCAATTGCCGACTCGAACCGCTGAAGGTGCTGCGCAGGATATTCAGCCAGTGCTCACCCAAGCGGGGTTAGTTAGAAAGCGCATGAAGTGGACAACGTCCATGAATGAAACTATTGTGCGCATATATAACTCCATCACGGGACTAGGGCAGAACACGAACAACTATAGGAAAAGGCTCCATGAGGAATTTTGCAACGCCTACCCAAATCTCAATGTCACTGAACAACGAGTGGCAGACCAGTACCGCGTAATTCTGAGAAATAAATTAATACCAACGGCCCGAATCGACGCAATTAAACGGGAACTTCAGCGTCCGCTAGCAATAGAGAATAACACCAACACCTCTGATGAAATTCACATGCCTGGGCAACAACACCTGGAAGACATTGATACTGAAAGTCCATCTTGCAACCCAAGTGAGCCTGAACTCCAGGACGATAGGGAAGAGCTCCACCGACAAGTTCACTCTGACATGAGGAGATACTTCGCCGAACTGGAAGGGACAGACCCTCTTCATCGAATAACACCTCCCCGACTCAATACATCCAAGAAGCTGTCACTTATAATCGACATCTTGAATAAGGACGTTTTACCTGAATACCTACAGAACGGAAGTTCATTGGAATATCTGCATCTAGTTTTTTACTGTGCAGCGCTGACGACAGCCAAAACCATAGGGGCAAAAATTCGCGGAACGAACAACAATGGTCCAAAATTACACAAATTACACGCGCCAGCATGGCAGAAACGTCTTCAACACAAAACAGAAAGGCTAAGAAGAGACATTGGACGACTGACGGAGTACTTGAACGGGAATCGAGGAAGAAAGGTTGTGAAAGCTGCCAAAGAGATCATGGATAGAAACAGGACACATACAGAACGAGAGACGGAGAATGCTACAGCTCACCATTGCCTCGACACTCTGAAGCAAAAATTAAGTCTGTATGCAGAACGCCTGAGGAGATATAAAAGCAATTATAGCCGGAAAAGAGACAATAATTCATTCGAAAAGTCGGAAGAATCTTTCTACCGGTCACTCACATCGTCGGATGGAGAAAATGGAAAGTTACCACCAAAGGAAGCCATTGAACAATTCTGGACCGAACAATTATCAACGAAACCTCACTTCAATGGAGATACCGGATGGATTGAAGATGAAAAATCTGAAGCTATAAAATATGAGCCGATGCAGCATGACATGATCACAATTGAAGAAGTAAAAGCAGCTATCAGAGTACTGCACAACTGGAAAGCACCTGGGCCTGATGGATTACAGAACTTCTGGATCAAGAAACTTTGGATCATGCATGACAAATTGACCTCCGCAATAAATGATGTCATTGAAAATCCTGAAAGAATGCCAGTATTCCTTACACATGGCACAACATACTTGTTACCTAAAGACCAAAGGAATACAGAAGACCCATCCAAGTACCGACCAATCACATGTCTTCCAACGATGTACAAATTAATCACATCGTGCATTTCAAACCGAATTCAAAACCATTGCGAAAGGAATAACATCATCGCCATGCAACAGAAAGGATGCACCAAAGACAGCCGAGGGTGCAAAGAACAACTAATAATAGATTCAGTTATCTGCAATCAAGCGTTCTCCAAGCGAAGGAATCTCTACGCTGCGTACATAGACTACAAAAAAGCATTCGATTCTATACCTCACGAATGGCTCTTGACGATCTTGAAGATTTACAAGGTGGATCCCAATATTGTTAAGTTCCTGAAAAACGCCATGTCAACCTGGCGTACTAGTCTTCAAATGAAAGCAGCAGATTGCTCCATTACAACAGGACCTATTCCAATAAGACGCGGAATTTTCCAAGGAGACTCGCTGAGCCCTCTGTGGTTCTGCATGGCCCTGAACCCCTTGTCTCATAGATTGAATTCTACGGACTACGGATTTTCCATCAAGAGCGACAGTAGAACTATGATAAAACTGAATCATCTCCTTTACATGGACGACTTGAAACTCTTCGCATCTACCAAAAAACAAATGCAACTGATGCTGAAAATGGTGGAAGGATTCTCGGAAGACATCAAAATGAAGTTTGGACTAGAAAAATGTCGACTGCTTAACATAACGAGAGGGAAAATAGAAGATGGTACGTTCAAACTCAAGGAAGGTGCAGAAATTGAAGCATTAAAGGAAGGAGACACATACAAGTATCTAGGCATAAAACAGGCAAGAAAAATCAATCAGACCCAGATGAAGAAAGAATTAACGGAGGAGTTCACCCGAAGATTGAGGAGGATAATGAGAACTGGTCTTAACAGCAAGAATTTGATAAAAGCGATTAACACCTACGCTTGCTCGGCGCTGAGCTATTCATTTGGTATTATCTCTTGGACGATCACCGATTTAGCAGCTTTACAGAGAAAAATAAGGACGATGCTGACTAAACACAATAAACATCACCCCAAAAGCTCAATAGAACGGACAGAGCTGCCACGACATCTTGGGGGTAGAGGAATTGTTGATTTGTCCAACCGTATGTCCCAGGAAATTGAAGGACTTCGAAAATATTTCTTGAGCAAGGCAGCTTCGTCAGAACTTCATCGAGTAGTTTGTGTTGCTGATAGTTCTACACCATTAAAGCTACAACAGGATCACTTGGAAACCGTCGAACACTCTGCAGAAAGTAAAATGCAGAAACTGATTGGCAAACCTTTGCATGGGAGGAACCAGAACGAGGTCAACCATGATTACGTCGACATATCTGCGTCGAACTACTGGTTGACTTCCGGAAGGTTGTTTCCTGAGACAGAGGGCTTCATGCTCGCCATCCAGGATCAGGTGATTCCAACAAGAAATTACATGAAGTACATCGCCAAGGATGCCTCAGTGGCGGACGATAGCTGTCGTTATGGCTGTGCGACACATGAAACTATCCAGCACATCACCGGCGGATGTCAGAAGTTCGCGGGCACGGAGTACAAAAATAGACATGATGCTGTTGCCAAGATTCTTCACCAAGAATTGGCACTAAAACACCAACTTCTAACTTCGAAAAAGGTTCCTTATTACAATTACCATCCGGATGCTGTGCTGGAAAACGAACATCACAAGCTCTACTGGGATCGCACGGTTCTCACAGACCGAAAAATAACCCACAATAGACCAGACCTCATATTGCTCAATAAGGATGAGGACAGAGCACTATTCATAGACGTGGCAATTCCAAATAATACCAATCTTCTAGATAGGCACACTGAAAAAATTTCAAAATACAGAGATCTCGAGGAACAAATCAGAAGACAGTGGAAGCTGAAAGATATCAAGACCATCCCTATTGTCATTTCATCTACAGGCCTGATACCGAAGAAACTACTAGAGAACTTGAGGAAACTTCAGTTGGACGAAAATATCTATAGAGTCATGCAGAAGGCGGTACTGCTCGGAACGGCGAGAACTGTACGCAAGTACATGGGGAATGCAGAGGAACACCGTCTGCGCCGACAGAAAGTGCGGGTGGAGCAGGAATCCAACCTACAGCAGGGAGGCGAGGAGCGACCCGGACCCGACCACCACCACGAGCCCGAAAACCTGGAAAGGGTTCCAACAGAGCTTAATCCTTTTGATATCTAAGATATCTGGGATAAGTGAATTTTCCTCTGGAGAGGAGTGTGAAAGCCGCAAGGCTAAAGTCATAAATCTCTTCCACGACCACCGATTCAGCAGCCTTACAGAGAAAAATAAGGACGATGCTGACTAAACACAATAAACATCACCCCAAAAGCTCAATAGAACGGACAGAGCTGCCACGACATCTTGGGGGTAGAGGAATTGTTGATTTGTCCAACCGTATGTCCCAGGAAATTGAAGGACTTCCTGAGCAAGGCTGCTTCGTCAGAACTACACCGAGTAGTTTGTGTTGCTGATAGTTCTACACCGTTAAAGCTACAACAGGATCACTTGGAAACCGTCGAACACTCTGCAGAAAGTAAAATGCAAAAACTGATTGGCAAACCTTTGCATGGAAGGCACCAGAACGAGGTCAACCATGATTACGTCGACATATATGCGTCGAACTACTGGTTGACTTCCGGAAGGTTGTTTCCTGAGACAGAGGGCTTCATGCTCGCCATCCATGATCAGCTGATTCCAACAAGGAACTACAGGAAATATATCGCCAAGGATGCCTCAGTGACGGATGATAGCTGTCGTTATGGCTGTGCGACACATGAAACTATCCAGCACATCACCGGGGGATGTCAGAAGTTCGCGGGCACGGAGTACAAAAATAGACATGATGCCGTTGCCAAGATTCTTCACCAAGAATTGGCACTAAAACACCAACTTCTAAGTTCGAAAAAGGTTCCTTATTATAATTACCATCCGGATGCTGTATTGGAAAATATCACAAGCTCTACTGGGATCGCACGGTTCTGACAGACCGGAAAATAATCCACAATAGACCAGACCTCATATTGCTCAATAAGGATGAGGACAGAGCACTATTCATCGATGTGGCGATTCCAAATAATAACAATCTTCTAGATAGGCACACTGAAAAAATTTCAAAATACGGAGATCTCGAGGAACAAACCAGAAGACAGTGGAAGCTGAAAGATATCAAGACCATTCCTATTGTCATTTCATCTACAGGCCTGATACCGAAGAAACTACTGGAGAACTTGAGGAAACTTCAGTTGGACGAAAATATCTATAGGGTCATGCAGAAGGCGGTACTGCTCGGAACGGCGAGAACTGTACGTACATGGGGAATGCAGAGGAACACCGTCTGCGCCGACAGGAAGTGCGGGTGGAGCAGGAATCCAACCTACAGCAGGGAGGCGAGGAGCAACCCGGACCCGACCACCACCACGAGCCCGAAAACCTGGAAAGGGCTCCAACAGAGCTTAATCCTTTTGATATCTGAGATATCTGGGATAAGTGAATTTTCCTCTGGAGAGGAGTGTGAAAGCCGCAAGGCTAAAGTCATAATTATTGTTCCTCTGGAGAGGAGTGTGAAAGCCGCAAGGCTAAAGCCATAATAAAGATCTTTATTCAATCAATTTCAGGGAACTACATACAAATTCTTACAACAATAAAAAAAAATTGAAAAGGCGAGATCCAGAACACTGTTCAAGTGTACTGTTCAATCTAACCTACTGATTCATTGACAAGAAAAAAAAATGATAATTGCTCATGCTCATGACAACGAAAGTATAAATATAGAAGATGTATGACCACCCAAAAAAGAAACAATAGTTATAGGAAGTTATGCTCTATACCAAAGAATGAATAAAAAAAGAAAAATATTTACACTGGTAATCACACACGCAGAGTTGCCACGCTCATTCATAAGTTTGCTGAAGATCATT
This sequence comes from Coccinella septempunctata, assembly GCF_907165205.1. Taxonomy (NCBI): domain Eukaryota; kingdom Metazoa; phylum Arthropoda; class Insecta; order Coleoptera; family Coccinellidae; genus Coccinella; species Coccinella septempunctata. The sequence goes on along the minus strand of NC_058189.1, from coordinate 47,104,209 downwards.
GTTCTTAAAAGTTTCATGTTTCTAACCGCTCTGATCTCGACAGATAAACTATTTGTACAAAGCGTAACATAATATGAAAATGATCGTCGGAATAGCTCATATGTAAATACAGGTGAAGTAAGGGTCCCTTTGAATCGAATATTCAAATTATGGACATCAGAGCGAAAAGTTATTTTATTCTAAGGTATGGAGGAGTTCGGTTAATTAGTATTTTCATAAATAGTATAGAAGCATGAAGAGATCTTCTTCTTTCCATGTTGAGCCAATTAACAATTCGCAGAGTATGACTAATCCTATTAAATGTTCTCATGCCAAAAATCACTCGCAGACAGGAGTTTTGAAGTTTCTGTACCCGCTTTCTATCAGAGTAGTTCAGACAGGGGCCATATACACAATCTGCCTAACTCAGATGTGATAGAACCAAAGACTCACATAGCAGCACTCTCACATTCCGCTCCAGTGTTTCCCTGTTTCTATAAAGAACTGTCAGCATGCCATAGGCCTTCCGCAGACAGGCGGAAATGTGGTCTGTAAAACGCAAGTCGATATCTAACCAGACTCCCAAATCGTTAACTTTGTCACACAATCCAACAGTATCTGAACCAAATACAACTACATTATTTTGGTTCAAAAATTTAATCCTATCTCCTCTCCTTCCAAATAAAGCTGCATCCACATTATGCCGCTGTGTGCCGAGTGGCTTTGCTTATTGACAAAATCTCATCGGCAAAGCCAACGAGAGAAGACGCATCAACATTAACATGGGTTTACACAATCTAAATTGCAACTGAAGCCGTTTGAGGCCACTGAGACCAGCAGTTGGCACATCCTCACTATAAATTTCCGTTGGCTTCCTTTGATGGAGACCGACAGTTGAGCGATTTTTCAGCGGCACACAGCGGCATGGTGGCATGAGCCGACGGTGCATCCACATACGCAGCGGCTTTGCCAAGCGGCCTTGCCAATTGGCACACAGCGGCATAATGTGGATGCAGCTTAAGATGGCAACGTGACTCTGCAACCTTTGATATTCGTTCAGTGGTTTGAGCGTTCAGAGCGTTGGCTCTTGGCCATGCACCGTCTCATTAAACGAGATTAATTTCTTAAATGAATTTTATTTCATGGGAATTATATGTTTAAACGTCGTTTAAGAACTTATTTTTTACCATGCCACCATCAAAATCACTAGATTCCGTATTCGATCTGTGCACTGGGCTAGACTGGCTAGAGAAGAAGTTTTCAAGTCTAATTGGTACAGCAATGCTAGGTTAGGTTAGATAGATAGATAGAATAGTTTATTCTGACATAAACATGAATCGCAGAGGCTGAAGTCTGTACGCGGAAATAATAATGCCTGAGGTGCCTGAAGTGGTTTAAGAACACAGTTTACAAAGATCACAAATGGCTCTTTTGGGAGCTTCTGAGGAGTTCTCACCTCACCGGGATTTAGTCGAGCTTGTCAGATTCATAAAAGGGGACATATCTGGGAATTGTCTAGGACAGCATATCAGAATAGCCAAAAAATACCGATCATTGTACATTCTCGAGCGTGTCAGATTAAGATATATGTGGTAAATTAGATGTTGAAAAGTATATATTCTCTTAGTCTGACAATTTGAGCGTGACGAAAATGTACGGGAGGGTGCCAAACTTGCAAAACAACGTCACGTGTACATTCTCGAGAGCGGTGGCTTTTTTCTTATTTTGAAGCTAATGATTCAAGAATAACGGAAAATATATAATCTGATAGTCCCAGCAAGCCGAAACAATAAAATTGGCCATAAAGGTCACAAAAATAAGTTTTTTTGAATTATATCCTCCCCTGGTCCTCGCATTCATTATGAAAGTTGTAGAGCATAACATTTTCTACCAAATTTGTCGAAAGCAATTTTTTCTACGTTTAAAAGATTTTGAGATATGGCGATGAATGTATTAGCCAAGGATTCTATATTGACCTTGACCTTTCGCATGTATGACTAAACTCCTTGCCCTCAGCATCCTCTAACTCGAAAATGGTTAAGAATATGTAAAATTGCTTCAGACAAAAGTTGTATAGAATTTTATTATCTATAACTTTGAAGATGATAACAAAGCATTTTATTGAAATATCTCCTTTCCTGTACCTAATCGTTTCTGTATTCATTATCAAAGTTATAGATAATAAAATTCTATACAACTTTTGTCTGAAGCAACTTTACATATTCTTAACCATTTTCGAGTTATAGGATGGGGTTTTCTTGATATGACAGTTTGAAGATGATAACAAGGCATTTTCTGGAAATATCTCCCTTCCTGTATATAATCGTTTCTGTATTCACTATCAAACTGTCATATTAGGAAAACCCCCCTGATTAGTGTCAGATTAATTGGTCAACACGTCTGCAACACCGAAATCAACTATGTGTATGACAATCAGACACGCTCAAGTCCTTATGTACAAATAACGATTTTTTTTTGCATATTCAAAAGACCGCTGTGATGTTGCGTCACATCCGAATTGTCAGTCTCTTGAAAAGTAGCTTCCTTGGGTCCAATTAAAATATCCTTTCAAAATCTGACACGCTCGAAAAAATTTTTTTTCACGATTTTCAACTTTTCCATACGGCCAGCCCCACCACGAAATCTGTCAGATTAACATGAATTTATCATCAGAGACACGTAGGGCATATACAGTATCTTAATCTGACAAGCTCGAGTACACCTGATGACTTTTTTTTACATCTTTGAGACCCTGCAGACGCTTTCCCCACCGCTGAAAGTGCATACATCATAGAACCTTTTTTTCTTTCTACCTATTATCTTCAAAATCCACGACGCTCGAGTGAATTCCGATTTATCATCGTCTGCTCCCCAACTACTAGGATGATCAGAATAAAAAGCATAATAAGGTAAGCCTTTGCATGAAAAAAACTAGATTGAGGTCGACCTTGATCACGTCGACATATCCGTGTCGAACTACTAAGTAGTTGATTTCATCTTTGCTATTAAGGATCAAGTGATTCCAACAAGAAACCCATATAAAATATATCGCAAATGAGTGCCACAAGTTTTTAGGTCGAATGAGGTTCGCGATCACAAATACCATACAGATTCTGTATTGGTGTATTGAAAAATAATCATCACAAACTCTACTGAAATCGCACGGTTCTCACAGACCAGAAAGTTGCACACAGTACACCTGACCTACTATTACCGAATAAAGATAAGATAAGAACACGTGGCGATTCCAAATAACAACAATCTACTAGGTGGGCACTCGAAGAAAAAACCATAGGAGACAATAAATGTTAAAAGATATCAAGATCATCGTTATTCTCATTTCTCCAACAATGGGAGTTGAACATCAGATTAACCCTCTAGAGAAACACTCCTGGACTTACTCAGTCAAAGAAATAGGTGATGATTTCACCGACCTACACCAGAAAACTGCCAAAGCTGTAACGAGCTGAGCTTCGGGTGATGGTGGGACTGCTGACAGGGCACTGTCGGTACAAATATCATTTGAACCGTATGGGAAAGTCAGCAGATGAGATTTGTAGGCTCTGTGGACCAGAAGCAGAAACAGCTGAACACATGGTATGCAAGTGTTCAGAGCTGGCGGACGTAAGAACCACTCATATGGGGAAACCGGTCCTGGATACTCATGAGGTAATAGCTCGACCTCCTTGGGAATGAGAAGGGTAGGGAACAAGAGATCTAAATGGTCGCAGTTCCCGAAAGGCCAATAGGGCCACAACGACCCCGGTTCAAATAATAATAATTATTGTCATTTCTTCAACAGGCCTGATATCGAAGAAATTAACAGAAAATTTGAAGAAACTTCAATTAGACGAGAATATCTATAGTCATACAGAAAGCGGTACTGCTAAGGGCGGCGAGAACGATACGCAAATTCAAGTGCAGAAGAGTATGGAAAAGAACACCATCCATTTCGACAACAAGTGCTGGGAAATCAGGAATCCAACCGACACCAAGGGGACAGGAGGAAACAGAATCCAATCGATATCAGGGAGCCGAGGAGCAACCCAGACCCGACCACCATCAGGAGGACGAAAACCGGAAAACCAATAGAGCCCAATATTTGTGACATCTGAGATATAAGTAAGTAAGTAAATTTTTCTGAACTGACATATTAATTAAATACGAGTGTATGGTTTGAAGAAATTCAAAATTTTTGTTGGTTTCATATCAGTTTTGGCGATATTGTACAGGGTGGGCAAAATTGGTGATATCTGAACTACAACTTTTCAACCCAACGAGATAGAGGAAAATGAATGGCACATTACAGACGTCTTTTTTCGAGAAACTCATAATGCCATTAACTCTATCTTCTTTTGTTTTGAGTTATAGGCCAAAATTCAAATTTGGGCGATTTCAACGTTGGCCATTATCTCCGTTTGTGTTTGTGCTAAGATGTTGAAATGAAAACATTATTGGGACACTTTTTTTAATAGCAATCCAGTGTCGTACTATAATTTTTTTTAAGGTTTATTTGCTGAGCTATGACATAAAGTTGTGTTTTTTTCGTATGAAAGGGGCAGTTTAAAATGGCACAAATTCTTGATGAATTCTCACTGAGAATGTTCACCAAGACAAAATACGTCCTGCCAAAAAATAAGCAATAAATTGACACTGCTGAGAATGGTTTTCAGTTTCACAAATAAATTATTCAGCTACAGGTTAAAGGACCCATAAATTTGGTCAACACTGTATCATTCACCGGCGCATTCACCACACTGCTACTAGACAAATTATGTTGAGTCTCACAGTGAGTGGGTCTTGATTGAAAATTCCAAGTGTTGGATAGAAATGAAGAAGATATTTTTGGTTGGTGGATATTTTGTGGTTATCTTTCAAATTCAAAACTATGAGGATTTTCGTTGAAGGTATAACTGATCAACAGCTAGCAATATTTTTAATGCACAAGGCCAATTTTCCAAAAGTTGCATAGAATATCGTCGGATTGTTTTTTATGTGATATAACTTCCATTTCTTTTCATTGAATACTTATTGTACTTATTGAGGAAGGTTATGAATATATACCACATTATATTCTCCAGTAGTTGTAATAGTGGTACCTATTAATTTTGTGCAAATTTTGGATTCCGAATGTGATACTATAATTCATGGAATATCTCAATTACTCTCGTGAGACTTTTGCATATTTTTCATCAAATCGTGAGACAAGTAATTTAATGGTAATTCTGAAGAATTCATTGAGCTTCACATATTTCCTGAATTGAAAAACGTACTTTGTGAAGAAAATATAACTTTCCTTGAAAAATGAATTTTTCAAAAAAGCCATTTGTTTTCGGAAAAATTGCTTCTGATCAAAATCTTCCAAATGTCGTAATCTTCACCCTTGAATTTCATTAATGAGTCATCAAATTTGCTTCGAAGAAAACAGAAAATTCAGGAGCTTTTCTTCATCAGCAAAATGAGAGATCTTCACTAATTGATCGCTTTTCGAAATTGTTGAGCGATTGAATGTAATAAGTTTCTTTATCTTATGGAATTTCACAAAAATCCAATGCGTGACACATGTTTCTGAGTAAAACAGGATACTACCAGTAACAATATTGGTGGAATGATATAATTTTTGGTCGAACAAGAAGAATAAAATCTCAGTCGATTTCATCGAATTTTTTCCATACCGGCCCTGTGTGGCGCCTACCTTCCTGGCTTGTCTGTTTACGTCTACATCCAGAGAAATTTTGGCAAACTACTAGCTTTGGGAAGAGACGGCGTCATCCATTCATTTTTATACGTCGTCCGCCTCCGCGAATTCAAGTACAGACGAACTTTCATTTTTCCAACTCCCTAGGTCGTTATTTATTTCTTTTCGGAAGATTGGGTCAAGGATATGTACTTTTGTAATAGCAAACAGAATCAGTCAAGAGATGAACGAGCCGTATTCAGAATATAATAATGATTCGATGAATAGTACCTACCCCAATTACTATCAAGGGTTATTATTGAAAGAGCAATCATAAGACATTGCGGACAATGTTCAAGTGAACATTTTCTGATTTTTCACAAAATCATAGTTATTTTTTTTTTATTGTGTATACAATTGAACAATTCAATCTTTCAATCCATGCCGAAGGCATCTACAAAACAAAACATAGTAAAACAAAAAGTTCCAAACCGAAGAAGAAAGTGAACATAAACAAACATAGGTATGTAAAAATAAATTGTATTATTTTTAAGAAAACCACCATTGTATTATTATTTTTTCTAATTTTGACATATAAAGTGACACTTTTTAAAACCCATTGACGTTTTGAACCGTTTTACTTTTCGCAACCAGTTACGCAAAGTAAAATATTTCGCAACTGATGATGAAACGATACTTGCTTCCATAGTGACGGAGTGAAAAATTGAGAATTATTTCCGTCACTAGACTTTTTTAAAGGAATCTCCGAGAGAAGCTTTTAAAGAAGCTTTTGGTACTTATAATTTCAATTCATAGCAACATCCATGTACAATGCTTTACCTAGCTCTTACAAAAATTTACCAATTAAACATTTCAAAAATAAAGTGAAAGAGGAATTAATTAGAAATGTGTTCTATTCAGTGAACGAATTTTTTGTCTGTGAGTTAATTTGAGGTTTTATGAACACTACTTGTTTATTTTGAATTATTTTATTTCAAGTATACATATATCTATTCATTATTATTTATTATTTATTTTTAGTGACTTTTAACTGTTCTATGTTCTCTATATATTTTATATCTATCTTATTCATATTTATTTCAACTTCTGTATTTATGATTTGTGAAAGCAACAACCAATAAAACTAATCTAATCATGCTATTTAAAATTAGAAATAATATTGTGTGAAATACGTGGGGAAACACTTTTTTCGCATTTCGCGTTCTTTTGCAGAAATACGCTCATTACGATAAATAATGCTTTTCCCAACTGGTTGCACAAATAACTGTTTTGTATTCTTTGTTTTAGTAACTTATAGACTGCGTTGGACTGACATAATCAACTTTAAAATTGCAATTTTCTCTCATTGAATATCTCATTTTGATTCATTGTATTCATTTCATATTAAGTAGGAAAAATAGCATTATTTTTTATTCCGTTACAGGTCAGTAATTGGAAGAACCTTTTTCTTCAATGAAGAATATAAAGAATTCATTACATTCATATAGATACATATATGATCAAACAGGGTCTTCCTTAGAGAAAAGCTAATATTTAAGGGGGTGATTCTTTGAGTCATTTTAAGAAAAAACTTCCTATGAAGATTTAACAGTGATGAAATAGTTGCCTCTTGTTAAACTTACGAAATACGCCCAGAATAATTGAACGTGGAAGTAATTCCATGCGTAGACGGGCGAAAGCATGCCTGTTAAGTAAAGGTGCCCATTGCCTATTTCCAACAATTTATATAATCAGTATTATGAATAATGAATAGATCTGATTCAAACTTAATTTTATAAAAATAAAATAAAACTCTTATTTGTACAAGCTGAAAGCTAAAATCCATTTTTTGGATTCTCATTCATTTTGGAATAATCTGATTTCTTAATATGCTTCCAGTGGATGCATAAACATTTCCACATCGCATCAGATATTTGAGGAATCGATCCGGACGCGAAACGATTTTTATTTTTTTTTTAGTGAAAGCCATGCGTCGAAAAAAGAAAATCTATGTGATAATATTTGCTCAAAAATGATTTTTATTTCAAGAGAAAGCAGTGGAGTACCTAGTACCTACTTTTTTCCTCAAAAATATTCAATGGCACTGGTAGAGAAAATAAAAATGCACTTTGACGCGTAGCTACCAAAATTTTATAAAGATGTCAACAATATTATTTCAGATATCATTGAAAAACTGTTGTAGAAGTTAAGACTTCTAGGACAAACGTTCTTAGGAAGTTTTTTCTGAAAATGAGTCGAAGAACCACCCTTTTATATACAAACAACCAAACTTATATGAAATCACCTGGTAATTCGCAGAAATAGAATTTAATTGGAAAAAAATTATTGAGAAGTAAAGCGCAGTTTTACAAACCAAGTTTATTACAAAAACAAAATGAAATATACTACAATTTTCTCAATAATAGAACAAATAACAAAAAATTTAGATTCCTATGGAAGTAATTTTTCTGACAATGACAATCCAACAAGAAATACTGCCATTTAAATAATTTTAATAATCCGTATTGACACCTATAGCATCGATACTACTCCTTTGTATTTCGGGATAGGTTTGGCAGCACAGAGTCTAGCTTGTCTTAAAATGCTAACCCTTGTTGAAATCTGCATTTGTGATATGCCTTGTTCTGCCAAAGCAATAGTTCTTCCCCTCTGGACTTGCATTCTTTTAAATATGCGAAAATAAAACAAATTATAAAATGACTTTGATTTGGAGGCTAAACAAAAGATAATATTGAAACTGCGAGGATAAATCTTATAAAGGTATTTGTTAATCTACATGTATCTACTTTTTATCGCTTGCAAGGAAAAAAAATATTTCATATTAATACCGGGTGATTCCATATGACTTTGGTTGTGTGTATTAGCATTTCTTTGAGGAACACCATCCTGTATATAATTGAATATAGTTTCTTCAAGGATTTCTTCAATGCAAATGATTTTACGGTTTTCTATTAGGCACAATGACTTCCATTTATTGCAGAATAAAACCATTTTGAGGCTTCAAATTTAGAAGTTTGAGGAAAAACTTGATGTCGTTTATTCTTCTTTTATCCTGATCATATGATCATATGATCTTCAACATATGTTGAAGAATTTCAGTCTGGTGTAAAAACTTTCAGAAAGACGAAATGTGCATTTGAAACCGACAAATCTCAGAAACATTCTTTGAATAATTTCAAAGCGATTTATGTACACTGTAATTTGATTTATAAATTTACAATGAGCCCAAAAAAATGAAACCAAGAATTCATATTATTTCAAATAGAATTAAGAAATTTTCCAAATCGGAATTGAAATTGAAAAAGATTTATGCCCAAGTCACCACAATAAAAATACCTATTTCACAGAATACACGTAATATAAGGATTACGAAGGGCACAATAGACCTTAAGGTCGCAGTTAAATGTAACCCCTTCTCACTATACAAAGATTACGAAAATTCAAGTTCGAACATAGGGCAATCGCCCATAATAGGTAATAAATTTTCGACTGTTCATAAAAATCTCTCTGAACCTGCCTCTCTTATGAAATTAATATGGGTCTTTTCTATATATAACAAAATTTCCTCAGCCCATCCCTTTCCGAGATATCACTTCTAAAAAGTATTGCCCAGCCAATATCGCTATGTTTATGCTTTGTTAACACACCGGTGACAGCAGCCTACTAACCTGCGTTCAAAAAAATTTAAAACTTTGTAATTAAAAACATGATAGAGGTGGTCCACATTTTATATGTTTATACTATTTTACTATTTTCCACTCGATTTATTAAAATAATTATAAAATATGGGTTTTCCCTTCAGCTTTTGGTTTTGGGAAAAACATTCAAGAAAAAATTTTTTTTTAAACAAAACAAGAAACAAGAATTTTAATTTATAATTTTTTTCATGAAACTTCATCTCGAAAAAAAGTTTTGATATGAATTAAAGTAAGCGTTAACCCGTATAATGTGAGAGGAATATTGAAAAACTAGCCTGGGTAAGTTCTTTGCAAGTGCATGAAAATTAGAGAATTTCTCTTCACTGGAATTTTCGAAAAAAAATAAAAACTGAATTTTAGTCACCACCTTTCAAGGGTTATAAAATTATTCTTACACTGAGCGATTGCATTTTTAGAGTTGTCATCTTTCTTATGGCAATCCCTCTGTTCGAAATTGAATTTCGTAATCTGTATATAATTATGAACATGAACTTTTGCTTTGCTTTATTCGAATGAAATATGACCATTTCGAATACTTCATAAATAAATTTGGTTATTCCGGTCTTGTCTCGGAAATAATTTAAGGTTTCAGGAGCGAAAAACACATCTGATGATTTCCTTTAAAAAAACTAGAACAATTGATATTAAATGCATTTATGTGTAATGCACTAATTCTAATGTATTCATAGTTGCTTACTCACATTCTCTAGAAAAAAATCTTCGGGTGAAGCGATGAGGTTTACCTCTAGTTGATTCTCGAACGAAACTAGATAAAACAGAGGACACTACACAGAACAATAGATAAATTGATGTGGGTGGTCCTTGAAATTGAAATCACACTAATGATTTGAAGATTATTTTTCGGAAATCAAATTAGGACATTATATTATACTCGTATTATCTTATCTTTGAAGTGATGTCCGAACAAAGCTATTGTTATGACCTATAAGCGAAGAAACCTTCGAACAGTGATTATTGAATATCGATTACTGAGAAATCGTGATCCATTTTAGGCAGGATCAAAATGAGAAGCTGAAGCTACAAATTCATCATACGTCTTCCATCTAAGCTTATGTAGGTATAAGGTTTCGAACTCAAAATCGAAATTCAGCCTATAGCATTTTGGAATATAGTTCTGATGTAATCTACATGTTTGCATAAAATCACCCGAAAAACGAAAAACCCATTGTAATGACGAACGGCCATTCATACAATAATAATGAATTCACGTTCATAAAAATAAATTTTCTAATAAAACTCTTCGAATGTGACGTCGTATTTTCTAAACTCCTATAAGAATGTATAAATATTCAATGAACTCATTCTAGACATTTCAGTATATTCACCACAAAAAACAAAAGGATAAAGAATTTAAAACTCACCGAATTGACTAGTGCTTAAAGTAATATATCTTATTAAATATGTTCCTTAAGCACTGAAATACACATATTGTTCACTAATGCACTCAATAATTATCAATCTCAGCAAGCATTCAGATCAGGAGTTACTTCATTACTAAGGAAACAAATCAGTTGGAATTAACTTTAATTGTCAAGGTTGAAAGAATAAATATAAGTTACAACTGCATACTTGCGGACAATATTATCAAGGTATGTGCAAGTGTTGGAAATTCTATATTTCCTGCATAAACAATATTTTTGTACCTATAGATGGAATCGACGCGGGAAGATTTCAATATGATGATGGATGTTGCTAGGGAAGTTTCCGCAGCTGGAAGAAAAAAGAATAGTGTTAATCTAATCGCGGCACAAGAGACATTGAAGGAAAAAATGGTAAGGGATTCATGATAATAGCCATTAGAAAGTGTTATTGGGGTATCAGCCGTTGTTAAGAAAACTCTTTTTCTTATATAACCCTTTCCACTGAAATTACATACACAGCAAAGAATAGTTTACTTAAGGGTTTGGAAAGTGAGAAAAAAAATAAGAGGAGGTACACACTCCTTGAAGATTCCGAAAGATGTTTATTCTCCTAATCGCAAACAAAGATTATAACTCTATAATCTTTGATCGCAACTGTGCTTCACCAATACGAACTAGGTTTATGCCAATACCTACAAGATTCATGAGGGTTGGTGCGGGTTGTTTTTTCATGACTGTACCTACTGTATCCCAGTTCCCAGTTGAAATACTTATTTTCCTATATGAATTCTCGAAATTGTGGGAGAGTAGAAGGAAGAACTTATCGTTTCGAAAATATTTTGAATTATTCCGTTTCAAAAAAATTTCTATTGCTGTACTTTGTTTCATACCCGAGTCTTTTTAAATATAGACAATGCGTTGTTTTTAACAGTTTTTATCTCAAAAAATCTTACTCCAACAGTTTTTGAAAAGAGTGCTTACTGCTCAGTACCTGCAAAATCAAATTACTTTCACAAAATGATTAGTTCTTAGAACAGATTACAGGAGGTCCTTCTGTATTGCTTGTTCTGCGTTGCGCTTGCGCAGAGAGGGTCGAATGCGTCAATAAATCAGTAATTCGCTTAGGGGAAGGAATTTCAGATAACAGAGTAGATGGTAGTACCTTGAGAATATCCATTCACTAGTTGTTAATTTACGTTTGTAATTTTTTATGTGAAGTCTTGATGTCACCCCGACATTTTTTTCCAAATTAATTGCTCATCTAGTAAAAAATGTTGAACTTTAGTGTCTATAAAGCTTGTCTTCATAATTATTTTTGGCGGTTTTTCAGCTTATTTGAATCAAGTTCGGTAGGGGGTGACATCGGCGATTCAAATCTCCAAATACTGTCACAATTTTCATAATGATATATGCAAAGATTATAAAGTAGAAAGATAGGAAACGTCCTCATATCTCTCTCTAGTAGGTACTAAAAACCGACTACATCTTGGCCAGTGAAAACACATTTGACAATGAGATGGCGCTGAAAACGTATTGTCAATACAGAAAAAGTGTTTAATAACAGTTTTCTGTTTTATAATTGAGGGGCGCGAAATTCGAATTCTATTCCTTGTATTGGATATCCATATCGACTTTGTTGAGACCAGAAAACAAACATCCTGAGCGACAAAACAAAAGTATGGTTTTGTTTTGTGACTAGGATGTTAGTTTTCATCTGAACATTGTTTGGAATCAATGGATATCAATGAAATACTCTGTCGGATGTGCTATATTTTTATTTGCAAGTTATGAAAATTTACAAAAATTTGAAGTTATGGACAACGAATAGAGCTTTGACTAGGACAACTCTTGTGATCTGCTATACGCCAAAGGTGTTATTTCTGCGCAATACGCTCTTTTGATAGTATGAACTTAATGGAATTTGTACACTTTATATCAGAAATGAATATGAACCAATATTCAATATACCATCATGGCATACACATTTCAGTTACTCACATATTTTTCACAGAATTTTCGGAACCGCAATTAAAAAAAACCTCGAAGAGGTATAATACAAATTGATAAATGAATGAACAAAACAGTGGCGGCTCGAGCATATTTATCGTGGGTCGGCAGATATATATATATTTTTTTTTTTCAAATATTTTCTATACCTATGTATTATGCAGGTTTCCACATCACCATGGGGTACTGCACTGGGTACGTTAGTTTTTTATAGTGAAGTTTCGCCAAAATTTTTGTTTCTGTTTCAATAATCTCTGAAGATTATCCGGAAAATAAAAAATGATTGAGAAATAACTATTTTAGCCCTGCATACCACTTGAAAAATAAACATAATTTCGGGACAAATATGAAAATAAGAACCGAAAATATATATAACAAATAAAAATACTTTAAAAATGCTTATCTATAAAATAAAATTGGAAAAACAAACAAAAGTGCATTCTAACGAAATTGAGAATTGCGAGAAATTAACATCACCTCGAGCGCAAACGATAGAATCGAGATATCCCGAACGATCATTCTTCGAGTTACCGAAGAGAGGCATTCTAGGGTCGGCAGGGTCGCTGCCTGCCGGACCTATATGTCCTACACCGTGCGAAGTATTGAGCCAACAATATCAACTTTCATCATAGTTTTGGTCTTTATTCTTTGAAAAGTTCTTGAAAAATTATCGGAATTTAATTAGTATTATATATTCAGCACTCACGTTTATAAAAATTAACAAATACGATAAAAATTCGTTTTAAATAACAGCGATCTCTTGTAATTTGTTATGTGAAACTGAAACTATCGGATATTGGCGGAAAAAACATTAAATAAGAGGCTTATCTAATTTTAATTGTTATCCGAATGAAATTCCAACAAAAATTATTCAAGTTTGAAGCAATTTGACTCATTGATATTAGCGCTCCTTCGATAAGTTTACAATCTAGACTCGGCATGCCGTATCTGAATGAACAGAACGAACGGTCGGTCACTCGGTCGCTAGAGAAGGCATCTGCGGCGCTGTCTTCATAGCTCGATTGGAGATGAGCGTATTTTGTCTACGGACCGAGTAGGGATTTGAATTGAAACAGCGTATTTCAAAGAAGTTCCATATTCCATTGATATCAGATATCATATACCTACCTAATATTTTTATAAAATTTATTGAGAGCTATGTAATGTTTGGAGAATTGCTAATACATCATTATTTTACACAAGTGAGAATTCACATTTTTGCTGCTCGCGAAATTTTGGGTCGGCACTGCCGACCCTGCCGTCCCTGACGGGCCGCCACTGGAACAAAACACTCACAGCAGGTTTCATAAAACTTTGACGTTCCAAACAACAATTTGACAGTCACTCGATGCCCAAAACGAAATCAATAAAACCTTTTCATTTCTGAATATGTACATAAATTGAAGGAGTAGCAATTGAGAATCTTTGAATGGATGAATAAAAGTCATAATTTCCCCTAAATGGGCCCTTCTTGCTAGGGATGCTTCCTGCATACAACAATTTACGAGGATGTACCGTTCCCAATTGACTTTCAGTAAAATGTTCATTGCCCATTATGTACTCAGTAGTGTTTGCAAGCCTTTACCCCCTGAAAATTTTATCCACTTCGAAGCACGGAAAATAAAAATCAATGAATGACCGAGTCACATGTTACAAGTTTTAATACGTACATTTCCATTTTTCATTTTATTTGATCCACAGTTCTTCACCATACAATAATTTTCGAACGATATTCTGAAGTTTTCACCAAGAAATCAGAGAAAAATTTCAATAATCAGCAACTTGATAAACAAAAGGCGGTACGAGAATCAAAACATTCGAAACCTCTTTGATCAGAATGGTCATCTGAAATCTCACAAAAATTCATATGTTTCTGCAAATATCCCTCAAATTAATATTTTAAACAGTCTTAGGGCCTTAAAAACACTTTTGAAACACAGATGGCGCTCATATCACTTTAGTCGCTTCGTTTCCTATCTTTCTACTCTATAATCTTTGGATATATGCAAGGATTAGGGAGTAGAAAGATGAGAAACGAAGCTGCTAAAGTGACGTGAGCGCCATCTATGTGTCAAGTGTGTATCTACCTAAGACCCTAAGACTGGTTAAAATATCAATTCGAGGGCCATTCGCAGAAACATATGAAATTTTGTAAGATTTCAGATGGACATTTTGATCGAATAGGTTTTGGATGTTTTGATTCTCATACCGCTTTTTGTTCATCTAGCTCGCCCTAGTTGCTGATTATTGAATTTTTTCGTCTAATTTCTTGGTGAAAACCTCAAAATGTCGTTCGAAAATTATGACATTGTGAAGAAGTGTGAATCGCTAGAACTTACAGTCAAATAAAATGGATTTTCAGAAATTAAGTTTTTTACTTTACTAAGGAAAATGGGAATGAAAGTATTAAAAACTACTAACTTGTGACTAGGTCATTCATTGATTTGTACTCTGAAGTAGTTAAAATTTTCAGGGCGTAAAGCCATGCAAACACTAATGACTACACTATGTGCACATAAATTGTTGTATGCAGGAAGCATTCCTTGCATGGAGGGCCTATTTAGGCGAAATTATGAACTTTATGCGTCCATTCAAAGATTCCCAATTGCTACTCCTTCAATAAATTCAGAAATGCAAAGGTTTTATTGATTTAGTTTAGGGGATCGGGTAACTGTCGAATTGTTGTTTGGAAAGTCAGAGTTCAATGAAACCTGCTGTGAGTGTTTTGTTCATTCATAAATCGATTTGTATATTGTGTCACCAAGAGACAATATCATGAAGAAATCGTAAGAAAGCATTATACCTCTGTAAGATTTTTTTAATCGTGGTTCTGAAAATTCTGGAGACAATATGTGAGTAACTGAAATGTGTATGCTATGATGGTATATTGAATATTGGTTCATATTAATAATTCCTGATATAAATTGTACGAATTCAACTAAAATTATAATATCAAAACAACGTATTGCGCAAAAATAACACCTTTGACGTATAGCAGATCACAAGAGTTGTCCTAGTCAAAGCTTTATTCGTTGTCCATAATTTCAAATTTTTATAAATTTTTATAAATTGCAAATAAAAATATAGCACAGCCGACAGAGTATTTCATTGATATCAATTGATTCCAAACAATGTTCAGATGAAAACTAACATCCTAGTCACAAAACAAAACCAAACTTTTGTTTTGTCGCACAGGTTGTTTGTTTTCTGGTCGCAACAAAGTGGATATTGAAATTCAATACAAGAAATAGAATTCTAATTACGCGCCCCTTATAAAACAGAAAACTATTATCAAACAGTTTTTCTGTATTGACAGTAAGTACGTTTTCAGCGCCATCTCATTGTCGAATGTGTTTTCGCTGGTCGTAATGTAGTCGGTTTTAAGTACTAGCACAGCCGTCTATAGAAGGCTGTGGTACTAGAGATATGAGGGCGTTTCCTATCCTTCTACTCTATAATCATTGGATATATGCAAAAGTAACGTTGAAATTACTTATAACTGAAAATTAATCAATAATCCAGATATTACAGAGACCTTACATATATTTTGAGCGCAGGAAGATTACTTAACGATTTATTCTTCGACTGATAGCACAAGATGTCAATGATCTGGTGAATCTAATATAGGTACTAAGAATGTGACCCGAAACCGAACCGAAATAAGGAGAAATTTTATTCTTTCAATGGAGAAAGTTGTTTCACTTGCCATTCAACTCAAATTTTACCCTTTTCAACCTTTAATATCATTGATCTAATAGACATTGAACTGCCACTTCGAGTACTGAATTAATAGTTAAATAGTGCGAAAGTGTTGTATTGACGATTTCCAATTGGATTGATTTTTCTGAACATTATATTATTGAATAGTTAACTACCTTGATACTAGATTTAGATTCCTTTTATAGGTATAGGTAGAGGCAAACTGTTGAACTGATTTCTCAAAAACTTCCTACCTATACCTATAAAGGGATCTGAATTGAACATTATGTTGAGGGTGAGGTCAGGAATGAATATTCTGGAATTCTGGAAATTTATTCACGAACATATTCATTTCTTCAACTTAGCGAGAAGATGATGTATTAGAAAAGGTTTCCAACTACTCATCTCCGTATATATATATATATAGGTATATTCTTTTTTGATACAGAGCATTACAATATTTAACAGCAAACAATAATTATAGCATGTGTATGAGACACAGTTTTAGCAGAGGTTAGCGTAAACGGGGTACCATACAAATTGGTGTATGATACAAGAGCTTAGAGAAAAACCTCAGTAAAAAAACCCTTTCTCGCAGTGAGTGTAGTGGATTGTAATTGTTCACGAAATAAGCTGAAATATTCCATATTGAAGGGCATCTCGCACTGCAAAAATTGATTCTTTCTCACAGCCGTCTATAGAGATATTTAGAAGGCTGTAGACTATATTATATTATCCTGATTATTCGTAGGTACCGAAGTACCCCTCAGAAGCTCCGTGAGCTTGTACGAGTTCGGAGAACCAGTTGTGTTCTGTGTAAACTTTGTTACTGTGTCCTTACGCCACTTTAGGTACAGCACTGTTAATTTTAACCCAACAGTGAATGGAAAAGGAAAAAGAAAAGTACCTATTTTCACTATTTTCATTACAACTCTTAAACTTAAATTTCATCCCAGTTTTCGATCCTCTTGAATTCTAAATACCTATGTATATCGAGTGGATCAGATTGAGTGGATATAATCATTGCATTATTTTTGTTAATGTGATGTATCATAACACAGCTTTTGATAATCCCTGTATATTTTGAAATACTCAACCGTTCTTTGTAAATTATGGTAACATCGCAGTGGGCGTTTAATCATTCACACATACATATTTCACGAAATATTCATAAGAATTGAAAAAGAGTAATTCAAACTCCACTGAGATGATAAAATCGATTACTACTGCCCCGTTTCTTCCGAGGTCATGACCACAAACTTGTCTACAGGGTGAGTCAAAAATGTGTACCGAGCTTTCTGGGGGTGATTGTACATTGAAAAATATGTATATAGTTTGATAAATGAACTCATGGCCCAAAATATATTTTGAGGGAGTTATATCCTTCCAAAGTTGATAAAATGAAAAAAAAATTCTCCATATTACTTCCATAGACATATTAAATATTCTCGGGGTAATAAGAATTACTTCTAAACGGTGAATGCCACCAGCTTGAAATTTGTATGAATGTATGTTGTTAAAGTACATTTTTTAATTACACCCCAATTTTTGTGATATTGTTATAAGGGGTATTTTTGGAGGGCAAGTCATATTATATTTTTGAGATAACTTTTTTCGTTGTATTCGTTTTGGTGAGCATTACATGAAAAAGATACTCTTATCCAACTACGAAAAAATTGAACCGTTTCGAGATACGTATTTGATTGTTTATGAATGTATATTTGTGTCTTGTCTACCTGATATTTAAATCTATCCGAACACCGCACAGGTGTGATTTTGTATTTATTTCAAATATACACTTCCTGACCTGTGAAAACGATTATTTTGATACTTACCAATAAATTATCTATCTATCACAATATCACAACAAATTTTTTCATACCTATTCGTGAAAAATATAAATATATTTCCATTTAAGGCAAGAGAAAGAGATGAAAAGGCAGAAAGAATGTCTAATATTGGTCCCCATCATCGACATATATGTGAAATGGTGGCAATGCATTTGGAGGTTACAATTGAAGAGGTTTTTGAGGCTATAGCTCAAACTTCGGCATCCATGAATATAATGGAATCATTTCTTGAAAAAGGTCATCAGATGGGTGTAGTGTTTTTATCACAATACGAAGATCCGAAGACGAATGGTAGGTAATAAGAGCAAAGGAACATGAAATAAAATACTTTTTATTTTTTTTATTGTTAATTTAATTAATATATAAGGTATGCGCAGAACATAAACTAAGCAGCAAATGAAGTGGGACTGCTGGAATGTAGCCTTAGTTTTATTAGCTATAACTTCGTCATTACTCTGATGATGTTGGATTTCCGCCGAAATGCAAAGCATTATCCTTTGTGTGCTAGGCACTGCAGAGCGTATTTTTTTTTCAATCCCTTTTTATTGTACAGAGTTGGAAATGTAAAAAGAAATAAGGAGGGACCTCACAATGTTCCACTTCGGGATATATTTGCCACTTTTCGGATATAATGCGTTGCTATAGAAACATATTCATTTTATGACGTCGCTATTTTCTTTTTAATTAGCTATAACTTCGACATTTCTTCGCCGATGTTCTATTTGTCTTCAGCACTATCCTTTGTCTTTTCGTTAGTGGTACAGGGTATTTTTTTTTCAAACTCCTCTTGTTGTACAGATTGTTTTCGAAATATACAGTATTGAAGGTGTACCAACTCAAAGGTTCGACGTTCGACATCTAAATAAGTAACAGATATCTCGTCCTTGACTTAATTTCACTTACTGAATCTACAACTGAAGGCCCGGTACTTTCACCTTCGAATAAATTTTATTCAATGTCAATAAGTATCTGTCA